>NC_083582.1:1253377-1853377 GCF_027579695.1 Neoarius graeffei | reverse complement strand
CCTAATTATTCGGACGTCACCAGCCCGCTAACCGATCTCACTAAAAAGGGGGCTCCAGATCAGGTCCAGTGGATGGAGCAGTGCCAACAGGCCTTCTCTGAGGTAAAAGCTGTACTGTGTGGGGGGCCACTTTTGCACTCCCCTGACTTCTCTCTCCCCTTTATTTTGCAGACTGATGCATCTGATGGAGGACTGGGGGCCATTTTGTCCCAGGAGATGGAGGGTGAGGAACACCCCATGCTGTACATCAGCTGGAAACTCTCGATGCGGGAAAGCAGGTACAGCACCATGGTTACGTGCGGCTCAAAGACGTAGCAACACCAAGAAAAAAACACCCAAAAACCAAATTCAAAATACCATGGGTCTTTTACTAAAACACTTGCAAGTTCACAATCACAGAAAACCAAACACACACAATAAGTGGCCAACGTGAAGCCTAATGCTCACGAGCAACTAACAACTGAGGGAAGTCCAATAAATAAGGGTGCAGGTGAGCTCATCCCGCCAGGTGGCAATCAGGCAATCAGCGAAGCCGTGCCCAGGAGCACTCGCAGTCATCACCATAGACCGTATGGTCATCACACGCTCCCCTTTTTCAAAAAACGCAGAGCCCTCTGGATCGTAGTTTTTTTTCCACAATTTCCTAAAACAAAAAAAAACAATGGTCATCTTCTCCCCCCCTCAATCCCATGAGTAGAAGAGACAGAGAAAGAGAGAGAGCGCAAAAACAGCAGTAGATCATGCACGGGATAACGCATCGGCCACAATGTTTTCAGACCCTTTGATATGTCTTATGTCCAAGCAGTATGACTGTAAAAATAGAGACCACCGCACTAAACGCTGATTTGGACACTTCAGTGAATTTAAGAAGACTAGAGGGTTATGATCTGAATAAATGGTCAAAGCTACTGTGGAATTGATGTAAACAGAAAAATGTTGCAAAGCCCATATTAGCGCCAGTGTCTCTTTCTCAACCACAGAATAGTGAAGCTGGTAGGAACAAAATTTTTTGGAAAAGAAATACACAGGATGGTAAATGCCATGCTCATCAACCTGCATCAGAACAGCACCTGCTCCGACATTGCTGGCATCAACCTGTAATACAAAAAGCTTATCAAAACGTGGGGCAGACAGAACAGGAGCAGAACACAAAATTGACTTGACATTTTCAAAAGCCATTTGACAGCCAGAAGTCCACACATATTTTTCTCCACCCCTCAAAAGATTAGTCAAATGGTGCTACCACGGTGGCAAAATTCTTACAAAAACATCTGAAAAACCCCACTAAACCCAAAAATCTCTGCAAATCTTTTTTTTGTAATTGGAGGTGGATACTGTTGAATAGCCATAATTTTAGCATCAATAGGGTGCACTTCACCCTTACCAACAACTTTGCCGAGGTAAGTCATGGTCCCTCTGGCAAATTCACATTTGGATAGGTTCACCGTCAACTGCGCCTCGATCAAGCGATCAAACACTAATTTGAGCCTCTGCAGATGTGATTCCCAAGTATCACTGACCAAAATTAAATCGTCCAAATAAACGGCACAGCCCTCTAACCCTGAAATTACCCGATTCATAAGCCGCTGAAATGTGGCGGGCGCATTTCTCAGACCGAAGCTCATAACGGTGTAAGAATATAATCCAAACGGGGTGATAAAGGATGATATTTCCCTGGCCCTTGGTGTTAACGGCACCTGCCAATATCCCTTCAAGAGATCAAGTTTCATTACAAACCTGACAGAGCCTACCGAATCCACACAATCCTCAATGCGAGGCAAAGGAAAACTATCTCCTTTGGTGACACTATTCACTTTTCTAAAGTCTGTACAGAATCTAACCGTTTTGTCGGGCTTCTCTACCAGGATGCACGGAGACACCCACTCCGAAAAATAAGGTACAACAAGGTTATTATCAATCAGGTATTTAATTTCAGTTTCCAAGACTTTGCATTTTTCTGGTGACACTCTGTAAAAGCGTTGTCGAATAGGGGCAGAATCAGTAACATCAATATCATGCTCTATCCAGGTGGTTCGAGACGGAATGTCTCCAAACAGGTCGGGATATTTATGTATCGGATGGATTAACTCCCCCCGTTAGGGTTCAGGTATGTACACAAATATCCCCTCCAACTGTGACAAGCACTCAGAGTTCTTCAAACACCCACGAAGAATGCCATCATTTGGATCGACAATTTCATCACCAGTTTCTCCAGCAAAAACAGGAGCAGAGGTTAAGACTGGCTTGATACACATAGACTCATAATAGGGCTTCATCAAATTTACATGATACAACAAAGATTTTTTCTATGAAATGGGGTGGACACCAAATAATTCTCATCAGAAACCTTACGAATAACCGAATATGGGCCATCAAATTTAGACTCAAATGGTGACCCCACTAACTGACGAAGCACCAATACTTGATCCCCAGCTTCAAAAGAGTGACGCTCTATGGCTCGATCATACAAGCTTTTCATTTTCTTTTGTGCGCTCTCCAGATTTGTTCTTGCTATATCCCGAGCCCTGGACAACCTGTCCTTAAACCCAAGCACATAACCTTCAACATTGGTGGGCGGTACAACAGGTTTACCTACATCCCCCAAAATTGACAAAAGTCCCCGCACCTTGTGACCGAACACCAAATCATTCGGGCTGAACCCAGTGCTCTCCTCCACAACTTCGCGAGCAGCCAGCATGAGCCACGGTAGTGACTCCTCCCAGTCTGCATCCAGCTGCATGCAGTAGGCACGGAGGAGAGATTTCATAAACTGATGGAATCTTTCAATGGAACCCTGCGACTGGGCATGATATGCTGTGGATGTAAGGTGTTCTATGCGCAGTTGTTTTAGGACATCAGCAAACACACAGGAAGTAAAATTAGACCCGCGGTCACTTTGCATAAATCTTGGAATGCCAAAAACAGACATAAACTGAATTAAAGCCCGTAGTACAGCTTTCGTAGAGATAGTGCGCAAAGGAAAAGCAAAAGGATAACGAGTGTTCAAGCACATTAGCGTAAAAATATAATTACTACCATTCTTCGACCTAGGCAGTGGGCCTACACAATCAATAACAATGTGCTCAAAAGGTTCCCCAGCAGCTACAATTGGGCGCAAAGGCACAGGTTTAAGCGTTTGATTTGGCTTACTAGTGATCTGACAGGTATGGCATGTCTTTATATACGCAGACACATCCCTTTTTACGCGCGGCCAAAAAAAAGTTCTAAGAACTCGATCATACGTCTTCTTCATGCCCCCATGACCACACTGGTCATGCGCAACCTGCAATACAGAATTTCGAAATTGAGCAGGAACTACCACCTGGACATAGGCATCCCCCACAAACACCTCCCTTTGTGGTACCCACTTACGGAAGAAAACCCCATTATCCAGGAAGTACCCCCTCGCTGCTCCCAATGCATCTGTGGGGGACAAAACGTTCTTAAACAAATCAGACAACCCTGGATCACCAGCCTGTGCATTGCGCAACTCCTCCCCTGACAAAGGAAAGGGCAGGTTAGACAAATCAGGAACACCCAGCACAGACCCCAAACTTTCCCTCTGCACAGCAGTCGGCACTACATGATGACTAGTGCTGCTCATCAACCTTGTAACTGCACAGGCTGGGCTCTCCCCCTCATTACTGGGAGCACAAACAGGTGTACCAGGGGAATCAGACACAATGGGTGAAGGAACGTCACCCCAAACACGGTGCCCCGCAATTGCATTGCCTAAAATAATATGGACTCCATCCACAGGGAGGGCCGGATGAACCCCGAGGACAATTTCCCCCTGCACAAAATCAGACTAGATATTAATTCTGTGAAGGGGAACAGAAACCGTATTCAAACCAATTCCATGAATTAAAACATTATCACCAGTGTATGACTGCTCAGAGAAAGGTAGCACAGACTGAAAAATAAACGAATCTACAGCGCCTGTGTCCCGCAGAATTTTCACCGGAACACTGTTCTGACCTGGGAAAAAAACAAAGCCATCAGTAATAAAGGGCAAATAGGACATTAAACAATCTTTTGCAAAATCTCTGTCACCCCCTGAGCTCCGTGCACACGACTCAATAGAATGCAAAGACCTGGCTAGTGCATTTGATTTAACGTATTTATAAGTCGAGCGCGATGGTCTATTTTTTAAGGCGGGGCAATCCACCTTCCAGTGTCCAATTTCATGACAGTAATTGCATACTAAGTCTGTGGCCTGACTTGGCAATGACGTCAAGGGCCCCGGCAATGGTCTACTCGCCCCCTGGGCTGCATTTAACCCAGGCTTACCAACATCATGAGAACTACTTTTATGCGTTAATGTAAATTCATCAGCCAGTTCCGCCGCCTTTTCAGGAGTTTTAACTTTATTCTCAGAGATGAAGGTAGCTACACGTTCAGGCACAGAAGATTTAAACTGTTCAACTATCATCAAATCAGACAAATTATCAAACGTTTTAATGTCACCGGCAGAGCACCATCGAGTGAAATGCTTGCGCAAACCTCTCGCAAACTCCAGATGCGTTTGTCCTAATTCTTTCCTTGCTTGCCGAAATCTCAGGCAATACGCCTCAGGCACAAGCTCGTATGCCTGCAAAACAGCAGCTTTAACCTTAGAGTAGTCTCTTGCATCCTCCGAGAACAAAGAGGAGTAAGCCTCCTGTGCTTTCCCCTGTAACACACACTGTAACAACAAACACCTGTGCTCATCGGACCGGTGCTTCCTGGTGTCCGCAACACATTCAAACAAAGTAAAAAATACATCAGGGTCCTTATCATTAAACTGAGGAATCAACCGCAAACTAGATCACACCTCCTTTGAACCCTCTACACCCAATTTACCATCCTTAATTAAATCAAGCTTTCGATATTCCAGGTCTAACTTCGCCTTTTCTAAAGCAATACGGTTAGTTTCTGAAGCTTGTCTCAATTTTTCCTGTTCTATTTCCAGCAACAGCAATTCTTTCCTCTGCTCGAACGTCAATATTTCACCTCCAGGTGGCGTCCCTGGAGCGGACTTTGGGCCAGGTTCCTGAAGCAAAATTCCCTTGTCAAGCAAGGCCCCTTTCAGCTACAGCTTAATGCTATCTTTTAATTTACGGTCCGCGTCTGAAATAGAAATCTTGTAATGAGAGGCAATTTGCAACAGTGTTTCTTCAGTGCAACTGTCCAAATACGACTCATACGGAGTCTCAACAAATGTATTGACATCCATGTTGGAGAAAGTAAAAGCGTAAACAAGCACAAATAAAAGTGATCACCCCAAGTAACTACAACCAAAAACCCTACTTATACTATACCTAGTCTTCATGCGGTTACAAGCGAGGGGTACTTACCACAGGTTGCTAGTTCAGAATGCTCGCCTGTCTGCCGCAGAACGGTAGGGGCCCTGCGGTAAACTGCGGTAAGGGTGCAGTTACAACTTGCAGCCATGGGGGCAGCATAACACTGAAGTAGGCTTTGTCAGTGGCTTCCTTGAGAGTGCATACTCCCAGCACACTGCAAAATTGCGGCGCCCATTGTACTGACATTTATCCAGGGGCGCAGATAGGAATTTTGAACTGGGGGGGACTGAGCTGTCAGCAAATGATTCCATTTTGTGTGTGTGTATGTGTGTGTATATATATATATATATATATATATATATATACACACACACTACCATTCAAAAGTTTGGGGTTACTTTGAAATGTCCTTGTTTTTGAAAGAAAAGCACTGTTCTTTTCAATGAAGATCAGTTTAAACTAATCAGAAATCCACTCTATACATTGCTAATGTGGTAAATGACTATTCTAGCTGCAAATGTCTGGTTTTTGGTGCAATATCTCCATAGGTGTATAGAGGCCCATTTCCAGCAACTCTCACTCCAGTGTTCTAATGGTACAATGTGTTTGCTCATTGCCTCAGAAGGCTAATGGATGATTAGAAAACCCTTGTACAATCATGTTAGCACAGCTGAAAACAGTTGAGCTCTTTAGAGAAGCTATAAAACTGACCTTCCTTTGAGCAGATTGAGTTTCTGGAGCATCACATTTGTGGGGTCGATTAAATGCTCAAAATGGCCAGAAAAATGTCTCGACTATATTTTCTATTCATTTTACAACTTATGGTGGGAAATAAAAGTGTGACATAACATTTTAACATAGCCTATGGAAATCCAAAGTTTGCACATTATCATCACGCACAGAAATTGCAAAACTGCAAAACTAGTTTTAAAACCGCTAAGTTCCAACTGTTAACCATAGCGAGAGGCTGGGCTACGTGTGTGTGTGTAAAGTGTAAACCAGTGCATCCTGACTTTCTAACTATGCCTGTGTGTTGCGTGAGCGGCAGTCAGTCAACAACTCTTCGCAAAGTTTCCTTATGAAACAATATGCTCGCTGAAATTATGGCAGGGAACGCCAGATTAAACATTAAAACTGCCTTCTGAGCACTGTATCTACAGGCTGCCACCGAAAGAAGGAGGCTACCAGAAAGGCTTCTCTACTCCGTACGATTTTACTTTCACTACGACATTACTTTGAACAGACGATCAAAAAATTGCAAGGTGATATGATAAAGTAAGGCACAGTTTACTTACAGTCGCGTTTTTTTTTTTAAACGATGCAATCATTTTCTGCCTTTTGGCACCCTTCATCATGCCGTGTTGGGGTCCTGAACTAGGAGGCGCTGTCCCCGATATGCCTGTCAAACTTGTGGGTAACCATAGCAACCAAGCTCGAGCTCGCAACCCGTGCAGTCTGCGCAGTTGCAGCTGTCTGTACTGCTGTGCACCTCAATAAACCGAATGGTAATTAGTCTTTTGATTTTTCCGTGAGGTTTGCCTTATGCAAAGAAAGACAGCATAGACATTTTTTCCTCCCTATAAGTGGGGGGGACCAAACGAGGTGAATTTAAATCTGGGTGGGACGAATCCCCCCCGTCCCCCCCTCTATCTGCGCCCGTGCATTTATCACATGTCATACAGTAGACCAGGCCTATTCAATTGGCGGCCCGCGGGCCAGATGCGGCCCAGATGCGGCCCGGATGCGGCCGACGTGATGCTTCACCTTTAAAAATAAAATACCATTCACCAGTCTCCAAAACTTAATATATGTATTTTAATTTACCGAATTAAATTTACCGAATTTCCCGAGATGGGAAAGAGAGTTGTTTGTGTGCATTTTGAATATTCAATGTTAAGTTGAAGGCTAAAAATGAAATATAATATAATATAATATAATATAATATAATATAATATAATATAATATAATATAATATAATATAATATAATATAATATGACCTTGTAGGCTACTTGAAAACTGAAAAATAACCACTTGTTAGTGACCGCGGAAAATTTGTGGCCCACCTCAAGTTCTTGGATTCGAAATGTGGCCTGCAAATGTGGTCTGCAAACTAATAATAAACACATTCTAAGGCAAACGAGTTGATCATTCTGCGCAAAGCCAGCCGCAAAAACGAACAGAGGTGCCAATTTCTCTCCTCACCCTCCCTTTCCATTGGCGCAGCCGGCTTAAAAAAACATGTGCGCCCGCCATCTCTCCCTCTCCTTTCATTGATAAGCGGCGATTTGGTGATAGCAAATTACCTCTATTGCTAACTAATAACAGAGACAATTGAACGCATATGAGTTGATAATTGCACGCCACAAACTTGAGCAGATGCGCCAATTTCTCCTCTCACCTCCTTTCCTCCATGCAGCTGTTAAAAAAAATTGCAATTGCACAGTTTGTTTGGCATGCCCTGTCACTTAATTTTTTGTACAGACACTGCCATTGTTTTGTAGGTGAAGACTGTTCATCTGGTTGTTAGTTATTAATAAATATCCCAACTTAATTTATAACATTAATATTCTAGCGCACGCCGATTCAGCTGATAACGAGATCATTAAACTGCACAGTATTCTCGAGCACACTTCCAGGATTTACAGTAAGTTAGAGAGGTGAAGAAGTGGCTGCGCGTGATTTTGGTATTTAAAATAAATGTTGTTTGTATAAACGTAGTTCGGGAGGAAGCCCGCGGAAAATTGACAGCTGTCATTACCTGTTCCCGCCTTCGCGGAGATTTAATCCCTCCTGCTCCTTTCATCTGTCATGCGCGAAGGCTTCTCGAATTGTCCCACCACCTCCCCCTTCTCCTCCATTTCACTAGAGCACCCAGCTGCAATTCCTCTATTGAGGTATTTCACCTGACGTCACAGGGTCACATGACGCCCCGGTGTCCTCCATTTTGGACGGCAAGCTACATACTAACGCTGCAGACAGAGAGGGAGAACCAGCTTGGAAAAAAACGTGTTACAGACACCTAGAATAGATTAATTTGTCAGTAAGCACTCTATAAATAACCATGGTGTTTGCTTGTTGTGCTGTGGGCTGCCACAACAGACAGGGACAGCGTGCAGGACGCTCCTTTTACCCGTTTCCTACTGACCCAGACAAGAGGGTCAAATGGATTGCAGCTGTGAAGAGACAGGATTGGGAGCCAACAGAGTACTCCAGACTTTGCAGTGATCATTTCATTTCAGGTTAGTTTATCAGTCAACGCAATTTTGATAAAATATATAGCAAAAAGTAAATGGGTCAGTGTTTGTTAACCCATCTGAGCAGTGAAACAAGGCAGTGTTAATTTGTCTAGGGTTGCATGTAGCAGACATTTTGTTCTCCTGTTTGTCATGTATTATTTTCCTTTTGATGAATAAAGTTTATAAATACTACTTATATCATGTCATAGCCGGAGCTCGCTAGCGCGCCGAGGAGCTCGCTAGTGCGCCGGGGAGCTCGCTAGAGCGCTCGGGCGCCGGAGCTCGCTGGTGCGCAAGGGGAGCTCGCTAGCGCGCTCGGGCGCCGGAGCTCGCTGGCGCGCCGGGGGAGCTCGCTGGCGCGCCGGGGGAGCTCGCTGGCGCGCCGGGGGAGCTCGCTGGCGCGCCGGGGGAGCTCGCTGGCGCGCTCCGGCTATGACATGATATAAGTAGTATTTATAAACTTTATTCATCAAAAGGAAAATAATATTCTATTCAATATTCTATTCTAATCGCCCAAACCTGTGTATGGCGATGGGTCAGTGAACAATCCTGGTGGAAGCAGGTAAACGTCGTTCTCTAAGCCTGCTAACCTCAATTTTTGCAAATACCTCTCCCTCTGCTCGCCCTGTAAATGCCCTACATCACTGGATAGTGAAGGTGTTTTCTGCATCTCGCTCCTTTTTCTTTTATGTTTTTCGTTTGTCGCCTTCCTCACATTCAAACTGATTCGAGCCGTGCCGTCCAAAATGGCAGCATCACATGACTTGGTCACGTGGGTGAAATACCTCAATAGGGGGTGTGTGAAGCGGATCTCATCCCGTATGATCTCCGCTGAAAGCATCCAGGTACCGAGGCCAGCTGACATGCCAAACATGCTTACTGTACACCAAGCACTCAAGGGCGAACTAGTGAAACTCGGTTTATAATTTATGCTATTTTACGCATCTAATGACAAAAGTTAAGATAGGCTACTAAACTGTTGGGACGAAGGCTGAGCATTTTTGCACAAGTGGAATTTAAACACATAGCCTAGCAGTGACGTTTCATTTAATTTCTCAGCATTCCAGCTAGGGGCGGCACGGTGGTGTAGTGGTTAGCACTGTCACCTCACAGCAAGAAGGTCCTGGGTTCGAGCCCCGGGGCCGGCGAGGGCCTTTCTGTGCGGAGTTTGCATGTTCTCCCCGTGTCCGCGTGGGTTTCCTCCGGGTGCTCCGGTTTCCCCCACAGTCCAAAGACATGCAGGTTAGGTTAACTGGTGACTCTAAATTGAGCGTAGGTGTGAATGTGAGTGTGAATGGTTGTCTGTGTCTATGTGTCAGCCCTGTGATGACCTGGCGACTTGTCCAGGGTGTACCCCGCCTTTCGCCCGTAGTCAGCTGGGATAGGCTCCAGCTCGCCTGCGACCCTGTAGAAGGATAAAGCGGCTAGAGATAATGAGATGAGATGAGCATTCCAGCTTAATGCACGGCAGAAATTATTCATCATAACCCCTGTCTGATTGGCCGCGCTTGCCCTGAGAGAACGCGCACTTGAAGGCAGTAGCCAACAGATAAGATCTGGGCAGACCAGGGGTTTGGGGGGGGGGGGGATACAAAGGTGTAGAAATGTGTGTGTGTGTGTGATGCCCCCTTCCCCAGCCTGGATAGCTTTGTAGACCTTGGTGAGTGATTGCTGCCTGGGTTACTGTACAGTGTTACACTGTACGCCTATTCAATTGGCGGCCCGCGGGCCAGATGCGGCCCAGACGCGGCCCGGATGCGGCAAAGTGATGCTTCACCTTTAAAAGTAAAATACCATTCACCAGTCTCCAAAACTTAGTATATGTATTTTAATTTACCGAATATCAATAAATAGATGATGTTATAATCGTTATTTTGCACTTTTATTATTTCCCAGCTACTGTTAACTCAGTAAAATGCAAATAGTTAGCAAATATGCTGTGGCAGCGGGGGCGTGGTCAAGCGCCGGTCTGTGACAGGACGGCGGAGTCAGGGAAGGTACAGTAAGTGGCAGAATCACTACACCTGTCGTTAATTCATGTGTTTGTGTGTCTTCCCAGTGACTGCGCCCTATTTAAGGAGAGAGAGAGAGAGAGCAGAGTGAGCTCTCTCCACAACTAGATGACTGATGTGTGTGCGTGTGGCTGAGTGTGTGTGAGAGAGTGCAGATGTACTGTACGCTGAAAAGCTAAATAAAAGCGAGTTTTGTGAACTGAGTTCTGTCCTGCCATCCTTCTGTGCTCCACCCACCTACACGAACGGTCACAGTGGTGCCGAAACCCGGGACGAGAACACCACTGTGACCGTTCGTGTAGGTGGGTGGAGCACAGAAGGATGGCAGGACAGAACTCAGTTCACAAAACTCGCTTTTATTTAGCTTTTCAGCGTACAGTACTGTAATATCTGCACTCTCTCTCTCACACACATCAGTCGTCTAGTTGTGGAGAGAGCTTCCTCTGCTCTCGCGCTCTCTCCTTAAACACATGAATTAACGACAGGTGTAGTGATTCTGCCACTTACCTTCCCTGACTCCGCCCTCCTGTCACAGACCGGCGCTTGACCACGCCCCCGCTGCCACATATGCATTCTCAATCAACGTGTTGCGATTGCATTGACATCTTATGAACCAAACATCACAGATCTTGTGCAAAACAAGAAATGTCACTTCTCTCACTAAAGTCAACGGCAGCCGTGGGCTAAAGCTGTGTTCTGTTTAGTATCAGGAGCCTGACAAGCATATCAATGAGAAATGTTGAGATAAACGTTTTATTTTTTTGTTTGTTTTAAATAAAGGAGATGGGAAAGAGAGTTGTTTGTGTGCATTTTGAATATTCAATGTTAAGTTGAAGGCTAAAAATGAAATATAATATAATAGACCTTGTAGGCTACTTGAAAACTGAAAAATTACCACTTGTTAGTGACCACGGAAAATTTGTGGCCCACCTCAAGTTCTTGGATTTGAAATGTGGCCCAAATGGAAAACTAATTGAATAGCCGTGCTGTACACTATTTCAGTTCTTAAATGTTTGAAACCTGGCGCATATTGGGGGAGGGGTTGCAAAGTTCATTCACACGATTCAGCCCCCCACACACACACAGAAGAGAGTACTTCACGGCAACGACGTATCAAAAACAAACCGCTCTTTTATTTTCACACTCAACATCAAGCAAACAAAATGTGCACCAGGGCACAGGAAAACAAAAAAACGAAGTCATACCAGATATGTCCAATACATGCACACATTTGAAACACATTCCCCTTCCCAGAGTCAAAGTCGTAAAGTCCGCTGAAGCAGTGCGCGTCCCGAATCAGCGGCAATCAAGGGATGGATGAATGCGAGTCCACGCCCACGAGGGTGTGTGTGTGTCCTTTCCGTCCTCAATCCCCCTCGCTGCGTCTGTTATCTCACTGAAACTCTGTTTCCTCTCACATACCAGTGGGCCCACCATGTAGAGCGATGATCTTGTCAATAACTGTGTCCAGGTGATCTATGTACCTGTAACAGAAGTAATGCATTGTAATTACTCTTTATTCTGAGAGTTCTACACAACAGTTCTTAGTCTGAGAGAACTGCACAACCTGTTACATACCTATTGCAGCGCTCTTGTGTGAGCTTGGACGTCCAAAACGTCAGTATTGCTGATATCAGTTCACTTTTGTTGTGTGGTTTGGCCTCCTTACGAATGAAATTTTTCATCTCAGCCCAGACTAACTCAATTGGGTTCAGATCCGGCGATCTATGAAGAGAAATACACGGACAAGCCAGTGATGTCAGTCAATTTCACGCAATTGATTTGATATTTTATACCCTATATATATTTATATTGTGATAACCAACTTACTCTGCTGGTGTTGGCACCCAGTTGATCCCTTCACTCTGAAGGCAGGCTCTGACAGTCTTTGCCGTGTGCTTGGGATCATTGGCTGACCGTTTAAAAAGGACAAAGTCAAGTTAATATTTAATCAGCATGGTGGCAAGGATTGTAATGGAACATAACGTAGTCTACTACAAACGTACTGTATGATATACTGTACCTTGGAAGAATCTGTGTGTAGGCATAAGGAAATCCTCCCGCAAGTACGGACCTGCAATCTTTTGGATTATCTGCTCCGCGAAGAACTGTTTATCCATGATACCTATGACGCAAGATATATATTTTATTATAACATTTCATTTTTCATATTTAGCCTTGTACAGTATGTATTACCAGCCCTGATGAGCTTTGAACTCATCACTCACCGTGAAAAATCACAAGCGGACCCGGGCCACAACGTGAAATTCCGCCCCAGACGTGCAGTTTCACTGGATGCTTCACTCGAGGTTTATTCATGCCCGTAGAGCCTTTCCTTCTCCAGCACCGCAAAGCAAACCGTTCCAGTGACACAGTTGATTCATCGGTGAATAGAACATCGTTAAACTTTTCACCAGCGGCCTTCCATTCTTGGGCTTGTCAGAGACGCATAACTTTGTTTTTTTTTCCCGCGTCACTGGAACAAATCTGTAAGAATACAGTAAATGTTAGCCTACTACTGTACTGTACATGGTGTTGGTCAGATTATCACAGTGATGTGAATGACTGAAATTCTATAATTTTCCTTTTTTGTTACCTGGGTTTCCCATAGGTCCAGCCACTCCGGATTGCCTTTCTCACTGTGCACACAGACAGGGTGATATTGTGCTCACTTTTGAGAAGCTCTGTCACTTATCCCGCCGGTAATTCATCATTTCCCTCCAAGATCGTGTCAATGATTTGCATCACCTGGCTGTGAAATAAATTGGCTATAGTTTCAATACAATGTTTGGTCTGTACGGAACATTCATTATAAACACAGTATATTTAAAGAATAAAGTCACTCAAGCCTTCAATACCTGGTCAGTTTATGTGGCTTTTGCAGTCGGTTCTTCACAGGAGCACGACGGCGATGCCGCCGTATGGTGCTCAAGGAAGGTTCAATGCCACTCGCCTGTAGGTGCTTGGCAATGGCACGTGTAGTCCATCCCTTCCCGCTCAGAGTCTTGATGAGCTCACTGACTTGCACGTTGACCACAGTCATCTCTCCAATTGACAGTACTACATTCAAATGCCACTATTTACTGTATGTCGGCCCATGGGTGGATAAGTGATGGGTGGGGGTTGGTGGGGGTACAGGGGCAGGGGTGGAAAGTAACTAATTACATTTACTCAAGTATTGTAATTGAGTAGCTTTTATTAGTACTTTGTAATTGCTAAGTAGGCTAGTTTTTAAAATTAGTAGGCCTACTTTTACTTGTACTTGAGTACATTTTGACCCAAGTACAGTACGTTGCTCAATTACAGTACACTGGAACCAGGCCTGAGTAGGCTACTGAGTAAAATTAGACTGATATGTGGCTACGGCCATGGTGTAGTTTACATTTGTGGACGTTTAAGATATATTTTCGTTTGCATTCGTTTTTGTTATACTTTTTAGTTTTTTAATAAAAGTACAAAACGTGATTTTGGAGATAGATTTCTTTTCTTTGTATCCTGGAACACGCGTCATCCATTAATTTTTTTATTTCTCCTTTATTTAACCAGGGTAGTCACATTGAGGCTGTTGCCTCTTTTTCAAGTGAGCCCTGACGCTCCAACTTGTCCCACCTGTCTTGGATCAATGTGTTGGATGATGGCTGGTGCCAAGTAAGAGATAGAGGCCAAGGAGGATGATATTCAAGACAAAAACATTGAATTCTCTAGAAGAAAGCTATTTAAAAGTAACTAAGTACTAAGAACACCCCACCTGCTACAAATGGCGTAGCCTAAGTCGGCAGATTCTACCCTGAGTTGAACAGCTGTGCACCCCAAATACTGTATGCCAGAAGACGAGGTGGCCACAGACCACTCTAGGTTACAGTATGTTTTTTTTTTTTTTTATGGATGGCAAGGCCATTATTTTATGGACAATTTGTTTTAATTGGACAAAAAAAAGCCAAAAATACACATTGTCCTCAACCTCATTCCTGTATCCTGGCATATTTGGTTGTGTACAGTATGTTCCTCAGGGTACTTGGTACTGTAACAACGGGGTGCCGCCAGAAACCGCGCACCCCACCTGCAAAACTTGGGCTTTCTCTACTTTGGTCAGACCAGTATAGTTTATTCTAGTAAATATTCATGAAAAGAACAATTTGTGAATTGGTAGCACACATTTTGAAAATAAATGACAAAAATGACATGCTCTACCCGTATGCCATGATATACCCATGATCAGGGGCGTCGTAGTGGGGGGAAAAGGGGGACTGAGTTACCAGGGCCCCAACACAAAATTAGAAATAACATGATGCCTTTCTTCTCTGCATTGCAATAGTATACTAATCGAAAATGAAATTATATTGGGCCATAACATAATTAGGCTAATAGCTGGGGTATAAATTCCAGTGTTTAGCACTTTGTGGAAGCCTGCTTTCTTTTTGCCCTTTTTAAAATGAAAAATGACAAGAGAGTCAAGTTTTGTTTACCTTTCATTCTAAATGAAGTATTTTGTTAATGTAGAAATCTGGAAATGGCATTTCTTTTATGTAATAAATAAGCTACTTGGTAAAAATCTGTTCTCTTCAGCCCAACGCAAAGGTGCTCAATTTTCATGCAGGCCCTGCCCATGATGTACCCGTAGTTTACATTTGTGGACGTTTAAGATACGTTTTTGTTTGCATTCGTTTTTGGAGCTAGATTTTGGAGATAGATTTCTTTTCTTTGTATCCTGGAACATGCGTCATCCATAACGCTTCAACATTCCTGAACACTGGCACCTTCCCTGTTGCCCATAGAAAAACATGAGTTGTCCAACAATACACCGCAACTGCCCATTCATAGCTAATGTGGCCACGGCAGGCAGGTGTTTACCATGTCAATGGTTGTCATTCTTGAACATTGGCACATTTTCTTGGGGCCCTGTTGCCCACAGAAAAACATGAATTGTCCAACAATACACCGCACCTGCCCATTCATAGCTAATGTGGCCATAAAAGTATAACAAAAATGAATGCAAACGAAAACATGCAGTTTTTAGCACTGACAATCACGGTGGTATTGAAGCATTTATAACCACGGGTGTTCATTTAATGTAGGCCATTTGCTTTCACACTTGGGCTCACCTTTCTTGGGAAAGAAGTTTTGAGCAGCTGCTTTCCCTCATTTCTTTTCTTGTCTCTTTCCTGCCTCTCTTTTCGTTTCTAAAAACCAGATTTTGTTTTCTTGTGCATCATCTTCCATAGCACAGACAGCCTACAACGCGCAGCGCTGCTTCAGCAGAATGAACGCTACGTTAAATGCGCCGAGTTAAAAAGCCCGGTGAAAGCAGACTAAACCATATTGTGCAAAGGGTGGGGGGGCCTGTCCCCAGACACTATATGTAGGCTAGGACAAACAATTCAATCCATTAATCAAACGATTTATTTACCCAAAACATTACATTTACATTAGTTAGCAACATATATTGTGATCTTTAAATGGTATTGATATTTAAAGGAAAATAAAATTACAGACTCCTCAAGGGCCCTCCCCCCACTTGGGGCCCTGGTAACTCAGTCCCCCCTTTCCCCCCACTACGACGCCCCTGGTTTTGTGAATAACTACAAACTAACCAAGAAAAGGTTAAAACTATGCCCAAACCAAAACAATTTCTAACCCTAACCTGTCAGTAAAGGCATTTTTTTGCATGTGTATTTTTGTCTGAAAAGATGTGCCCGCATGGCGTAAAGCACAACGTGAAAGCAACTTTTACTCAAATTACTTTTTAATTTAAGCACTCTTTTACTTTAACTTGAGTAGATTTTTAGATGGGTAATTTTAGGCACCCCAGAATGTGGACAGAGTGTGAGTGATCACTGCGGCCACGCCCCTTCACAGCTCCTCGTTTTTTAGGCTAGGCCTGCATATAATGCGCACATTTTGCAATGTGTGATACAATAAATCAACGATGGAGACCAGACAATTCTACAGGACAGAAGGCAACTCCTCTGTGGTGAAGCCTGGCTTCACAGCTCCAGGAACTGGGCAAAAAACAGTACGTTTTACTGTCTTACATGTACTGTAGTTTTACTCCAAGATATGGAGTAAATGGCCAATGTCCAAGCTTGACCCATGTTTTTGAAAACACTGACAAGTTTGCTTGGCAAAAAAAACATACAATAGTAAAGTAAAGTAATTTTCTTTTTTCAACTTGTCTGTTTTAGGTGGCTAGAAGTAAACTCTGCCCTGCGTCTGTGAAATCAAAGAAGCGTGTTCGCATGGGAGATGGGGGGGTGGAGGGTGTTGCAGCTGTACAGGAGCCAGCAAGAAAGCGTCAGGTTGCCAAACTGCCGGTAAGTGTGTATAGTCGATTGCTGTGTATTCCTATGACCTACTGTACATCTGGGAAGCACTCTTGTTTACTAATCCATTACATTTATTTTCATTACAATACAGGCGGGTGTTGAGGTGTGGGTGAGGCCAGGGCATGCCAGTATGATGGAGACCCAGTTGAACGCGGCTCTGGCTCAAAGAACAGATGAGCTGACAGCAGCGAATCAAGCAGTGGCCGCCATCACTGCGGAGCTGGCAGCGGAGAAGGCTCGAGCAGTCGAGAGGGAGAGAGAGAAGGATGCTGAAATTTCTCAACTGAGAGAAGAGAGAGAGAGAGACAGAGTGCAGATGGAAAACCTGAAGCTGGAACTTCAGTGACTCCAAGCAAAAGAAAGTGCCAACATGGACATTGTACAGGTGGCCAGAGACCTGAAAGAACTGCAGGCAACAATGCTTGACCACAGAAGGCATTCGATGCCTCAGAGACCAGCTCCTGTGTGCTCCTCAACGCCTGGGGAAGACAGCACGGTGATGTCTCCATTGGCCCTCTCTGCCACACTGGATGACAGCATCCAAACTCCAGCTCAGCACGAAGACGTGACCTTGCGTGATTTCGGCCCCGAAGATCATGCAAGGATACACCAGCTGAGCCACAGTCAAGTCGGCAGATACGCTTGCCTGCTCTTCTGCACCATCATCTCTGAGGAGCACTACAGAGCCTGGTGCAAAACCACCAACTGGGATGGATCACGGGGCAAGCAAGCACTGCCACGAAATGTGAAGGACTTTGTGATGTCGACAGTCCAGCGCAAGTTTCCGGGCACGGGTACAGTCGGCATGAAGAAATGCGTTGACAGGATCAACGAGTACCTCCATACACCATGCAGATCTCTGCAGACTGCACTCAGTCCTTGACAACAACAGGACTGACTAACACTGGACAATCAAGACATCTCATCACCTCTGCAGTACCTCACTTCAATATATTGACTGTTTTACTCTAAACCACTTTGGATAGGCCTAATCAGGGCACCTCATCAGGACACTGAAATACAGTACATCAGGGAACCTTATCACGACTCTGCACGTCGTTCTATTACTAGTCTATTTTCATCACTTTGTCGCATTTTTAAACATCTGTATGTCTGTATGCAGTTTTCTGCAATATGTTTTTAACATGTATTGTGTGTATTATATGTAGGCCTATTATGTGCATCTTTTATTAATTTCCTTCGGGATGAGTAAACATTTTAATTTTTGAAGCAATATCTCTGTGTTGTTTTCTTGCCTTGAACTTCACAATGATGCACAAGGTAGACACAGTTTAAATAAGCTTAGAGGCAAAAAAAAATAATAACCCGACGAAGGACAAGGTTTCTTCATTCATCGTGACTTTTATTAAATTTATCTTGAGATGATTGTTTGTGGTCCGATCTACAGCCGCGTTGAACAATCGCGTGTTGGTGTCTGTGGCTGGCCTCAGAGGATGCTTTCCTGTAATCAAACAGATTGAATGCAAGTTTGGTTACTGTCAACCTCTAGCCTTTGGTACACTGAAAAAAGTGAAACAAAGCTGTTGTTCATTTAATGTATTTGTTTTCATTCCAGTGAATAAAAAAAAAATAGTTTGCTCCCATATTCAAAAGTTGTTTAAATGAATTTAAAATATTCAGGTTTAACAAATATTATTTACATTAAGTAATAAAACCAATGTATTCAGGGGTGCTGTGGCTCAGTCAACTAAGGTGCCATACCATAAATCCGGGGACCGGGGTTCGATTCCAACCCGAGGTCATTTCCTGATCCCTCCCCGTCTCTCTCTCCAGCTCATTTCCTGTCTCTACACTGTCCTACCCAATAAAAGTTAAAAAAAAATGTATTTATTTTAATTTAGGAAAATCTGAAATAATTGCTTTGGTTCAACCATCAGAAATTGGTTTACATGAAGTTAAATATTTCAGGTCAAATCAAATGAATTATTTATATTGTATAACACTACAATATTAGGTGTGATCGATTACCTCAATTTTTTTAATTTGAGCCAATGTTTATTTTTTTTCAGTGTATCAGTAATATCAGTATACAAGGCGACATCATTTGCCTTCATTAGTAGACAGGGAGTTTTCTGTGGGCATGAGTAGCTGTCTCGTGCGCAAGGCAGCTGACATCTCCCGACCATCTATTAAATATGAAAAAAGCCCGCCGTGCAAAGAGTAGCCCAGCTGAGATGCCAGTCTACAAGTCAACCTAAAAAAACCTTCGTTTTCAAACTTCACAATGGGTATCTGAACTGTGTAACTTTGTAATAGGCTTACACGTTATTCACGTCGGACATTCAGCCTAATTTAACTTTCCATAAACGTGCGTTGCGATGCACAATTGTCTCCGCCAAGCCTACTGTAAATGTTTTCACATTCCTTTGTTAACAGCCTCCTATACAGTAGATGGAAAGTGATTTAAAGCTACCCTGCATCTATCTAACATGTTAAAAAGTTTAATCGTTTCTTGTAAATTAACAAAAGTACATTTCATTATAGGGCCACCATAAACGCACCCAAATGTTTTATTCAGCACAACGTTTTGGACGTGTTGTCCTTCTCAAAGTACAGTGATCGAAACTTCATGCTGAATAAAATGAGCTGTTATCAGTGTTGCGGAGTCTGTGTCTAATCATTTTAATAACTGTCAACCTAGCCTGGCAGCTGACATCTCCCGACCATCTACCGTAAAATACCAAATAATAGCCCGGGCTATTATTTGTCTCAATCACGTAAGAGACCCGGCGCGTATTAGAGACTAGGCGGCTATTTGGAACAGGCGATTAATTCCTTCTTCACAAACACCTTCCCCAAAATCTACCTCAAAACGGGGAAAAAATCATTCTCAGATAGGCCTACTTTTAACCAGTATAACTTACAGTTTGTTTAGAGTTAGATTACAGATAGCACGGTGCCGACTTCGGGGAATTTTGAAGACGCAGAATGCATCTTCGCATGGCACAGTCGGGGTGGATAAAGGATAAATCACACACCTTTTCCTGTTAATGACTAGTTAAGCGCATGCTTTACAAAATAATCAAGAAACCACACCATTGTCTGTGCGCAGCACTGTGATTTAATTACTCTGCAAAGCATAGACGTCGCCAGACCCATTTTAGGGTAGCTCCAGCCACCCTATCTTATGGCAAAGCCACCCTATATTTTTTGCCCTTTTTAAAATTATTTATATTTTTATTTTTTTTCCCAAAAAAAAAACAAAGGCAGTAAAGCACTGAACATGAGCCATCAAGAACGCAAGTTAATCCGAACAACAGTTTCTGCTTGCTTATTTATTGTTTAATGCAATATTATTAATATCGTTATGATTCCTCCTCATTGGCTCTGTGTCAAGCGTCACGTCGAGTGGTAGGCTAGTAGGACTTAAAAAACTACGCGGGCATTCTGCAGCAGGCGCGGTGCGGGCTTCCATTGAGTTGGGTTTGCAGAGAGTCAGAATTCTATGCTTTCATTTGCAGACACACACGGTGAGATTGTAATTTGATGTCAGTGGTTTGCATTTGCTTAACTTTACCTAGGCTATATTGAGTCTTCTGTAGAATGTTTACATGATGATTTGTGAAGCACTTGCCCTCTTCAGTTTGCGCAGGAATGCATGACACCTACCATTGTTTTTTTCACATTTTTGTAGTTTAGCTTGTGAAGTTGCTTCAGCAAGCAATTAAATGATGAAAGCAATTTTAAAATAGAATAGAAATGGTGGGAAGTGTGTCCCCAAGGTGTGATGCTCTTGAAATAATGAATTGATTGACAGCCTTAGTAGGTGCTCTGAAAAATGTTCGGCGCGCGCTGCGCGCGCACAATACCTTTTCTCCTCTGGGTGCTAAGCTACCCCTGTCTCTCAAACCTAGTGACGTCCCTGCTGCAAAGTTATGGTCACTTGCTATCACCCTCACCCATGCAGCCTCCACCCTTTGCGCTTCGCGATGTCTGTCAATCTGAAATTGCACGGAGGGCGCGACGTTGAAGCAACATAATTAGGGTGCGAAGTGTCAAACCAAAGGGTTTTTTCTTATGCTGAAAAATAAGTGACCTGCAGTGGCTACATACTGTCATCTTGCATTCTCACGTTTCTCTCCAAGACGTCTCCCTATTTGGCGGATATGAGCCTATTCCCCGAGTGAGTTGGTACGGTGGCTCGACCCCGTAGAAAACTTAAAGTTCGGATGAAAGTTAGTTGAATAGGTTACTGACTTGTAGGCCTACATGTTGCCTGCCTGACGCGTGCTTCTGCCCAACTTGCACGACAGATTACTTGTTGAAAAGGCCCCTTGGATTAGATTGGCCGCGAGCAGACTGAAATGCATGTTAGAACGCTCTCACCTTTTTTGTAAAGCGTCTTCCAGATCCGAATGGGTAAGGACAAGTGAAATGGTATAAGGTCTTTAATAAAACTCAGTGTGTGCTTTGACGCATGCATTCGGCAATTTAGGTCGTTTAACAGAAGCAGCAGTCCAACCTTGGAAACCCGCAGTCCTCAATGTCACCACACACGCTGGCTTTCGTTGGGTATACCCAAAGGGGTATTCCTCATTCGATGACGTAAGTGATATCCCACACACCCATGTCAAACGTAATTGGCTAAGACATCTGTCAAAAGTTACGGAGTTGCATTCCTCAAGAAATATTACGGTAGACCAAGATTATAACATTGAAATGGCATGTTTATTATCACGTAACAAAATGTTGTAAACAGTATTATAGAAATAATTTCATTCATTCATTCATTCATTCATTCATTCATATTGTTTCGGTAGAAAACTATGCAATGCAAAATCATTTAAACACCAGAAAACCAGAAAAGTGCTGGGCCTCAAGATTCTAGATAGAACGTTCGGACGCTTTTTTTTTTAGACCCCGGCGAGTATTCGGAACCGGCCTTTATTTGTCACAACACACGCGTACACCCGGCCGTTAAAGGGAACTCGGCGGTTAATTGGAACTCGGCTATTATTTGGTATTTTACGGTATTAAATATGAAAAAAGCCCGCCGCGCAAAGAGTAGCCCAGCTGCCAGTCTACAAGTCAACCTACAGTAAAAAAAACCCTTCGTTTTCAAACTTCACAATGCGAACGTAGGCCTATATCAAGTCGGTAACTGTGGTTTAATCAATTAATAAATCAATACTTACTGGAGAGCTCGGTTTGGTCGTGTCTGCCCCAGCAAAAAACTCTGCAGCCTACAGTATGTCCGTTAATTTTTACAGTGCACTGGAAAAAATATGTTGTCAGGTATCATTCACAGTTGCCAGAAAAGAACCATAAATAACATCCCTACGCCCCTTCCTCCACCACCGATTTCGCTACTGAGGTGGCATTCCAATGAAGTGCCAGAATATTTAAGGCATTCTTCTACTTTGTCATCCATTTGCCGACATTGTACTGTACAGTACATACCTGTACCCCAGAGAAATGCCAGAAGAATCCAGAGGGGGGCCAGAGGATTTTGCTATCTGGGGCGAGTGCTCCCAAGTGCTACCTGGTGGTCGTTTGGGTACATTGCAGCTCAGTTCAAAACAGATGCGGTACGTACCGCATCGATACCGCGTGCTTGCCACGTCAATGCGGGCACATTGGCCTGTGCACTATTACCAGCAGAACGCCGGCCATGACTGGCAATCAGCAA
The DNA here is from genome assembly GCF_027579695.1 of Neoarius graeffei. Lineage (NCBI taxonomy): Eukaryota > Metazoa > Chordata > Actinopteri > Siluriformes > Ariidae > Neoarius > Neoarius graeffei. The sequence continues at coordinate 1,830,870 of NC_083582.1, read as the reverse complement.
CAGCCTGCGATTCCACGGAGGTGCTCCCGAGCAATGCTCTACTCGCCTTCACCACAACACTATTATAAAAACAACCCGACGTGCCTCAAAATGAGACACGCCGCTAAACCTAACCAGGGTTAAATCACATTCATTTGAGCACTGCTTACTCACCTGATAAGGCTGAATCTCCAACAATGGGCAATCCCGCACACTGCACTCACTATCCTCCACACTGACTAAACCACATGCAAACCAGACACAAAACAACCAATTCAACTAATCGCAAATAGACGAGCCCCCATGTGTTACGTGTGGCTCAAAGACGTAACAACACCAAGAAAAAAACATCCAAAAACCAAATTCAAAATACCATGGGTCTTTTACTAAAACACTTGCAAGTTCACAATCACAGAAAACCAAACACACACAACAAGTGGCCAACGTGAAGCCTAATGCTCACGGGCGACTAACAACTGAGGGAAGTCCAATAAATAAGGGCGCAGGTGAGCTCATCCCGCCAGGTGGCAATCAGGCAATCAGCGCAGCCGCGCCCAGGAGCACTCACAGTCGTCACCATAGACCGTATGGTCATCACAACCATCAAGAAAGAGGGTCTTGCCATCAAGTGGGTGGTCCTCGCCCTCTGATACTACCTGCTGGGGTGCCCTTTCACTCTCTGTTCAGACCACATGTCCCTCCAGTGGCTCCACTGCATGAAGGATGCCAATGCATGGATCATCCTTTGGTATCTTGCCCTCCAGCCATTTAAGTTCGAGGTGATCCACAGGCCGGGGGCACAGATGGTGGTGGCGGACTTCCTGTCCCATTGGGGGGGGGAGTCAGCTTCAGGCCGGATGGCTCCCCAGCTTGAGTTGGGTGGTGGGGGCATGTGGCAGCGGGGACAGTTTGTGAATGGAGGGTGGGGTGGGGTCGGGGAAGGTAAGTGGCTAAGTCATTCCACCTGCTGTCAATTAATGTGTGTGTGTGTGTGTTACAGGGACGGAGCATAAAAGGAGGGGGAGAGCAGAGAAAAGAGAAGCTCCTGACCAGAATGCCTGTGTGTGTGCGTGTGTGGGAGCGAGTCAGCTGGAAAGCTTGACATCTATGTTAAAAATAAAAGTTTGTAAGAACTTCAGTTCCCGCTTGCCATGCTTCTGTACTCCACCCACATCAGGGATTTGCTACAGTGACATCACGTTAAACGATGGATATGCTAAAGAATACAAAATGTCAGAGATTTCCTTTCACACTTTTTTGTTTAAAAGATAATTCCATATATTATTTCATAGTTTTGATGTCTACAGTATTCTACAATGGAGAAAATGGTCAAAACACACACACAGATTAACCCCTGATCCCTTCAGAACATCTGCCCAAACATTCAGCCAATCGATCACTGTCCGAGTCAGTCCAATCATGCAGATACAGGTTAAGCGCTTCAGTTAATGTTCACATTGTGTTGAACCTGCTTGGATTTGGGTTTGTCCCCCCCAACTTTGTGGCAGCCATATCAATAAGAATTTGTTTATGATCCTATTAATGTGAGCAAATGATCATCAGCTGTTTGTAGCATGAAGCCAGCATTACAACTGCACACACTCCTGAGGAGCTGTGCGTCATGATACAGACAGACACCATGGGACGCAAACACTATTCCCTCTACTGAAAGGCCTGTTCAGAAGAAATCAGTCATTATTATGAGCTACAATCACTTTCAGTCTGATCCTTCACACTATATCAGAAGCTGAAGGCCGATGTCTCCATTCTCAGTGAGAACTGTGGAACTATTTCAGAGTAAAATCTACAGATTACATATACGTGTCTGTGTGCCTGTTGGTCTAACTGCTCCTAGTTCTTAAAGCATATACGCAGAACCACGGCCTCACTTTCGTTTATAAATGCCTTGAGACCTCAAGAATGGCACAGGAATAGTTTTAAGCGTTAACAATAAATCTAATAGAGTAATTTTTACGATTAAAGTGATTTATATAGGTAGCGGTCTGAGTGAATGACCTTAATGTCCGTAATGTCACAGCAGGAAGTCTATCGGTCTCATCGCCATTTCCGCCATACTAAAACACAGAGCTGACTGCAACTCTGATCCTCCATTTTGAGCTAATTTATCGCCATGCCACGTAGACGTGTTGCTGGCTGGTGCAGCAACATGGCAGAAGGTGGATTTATGTTGCATTCATGTCCCAAGAATGTTCAAACTGCAAAGATTTGGACACGTTTTGCGAGAAGTTCACGGGCACATTGGGCGCCTACGAAGTGGTCTCTCCTCTGCTCTGCACATTTTACTGAGGACTCGTACAAAACCTCTGATCTGTTGAGGAGCGTTGGCTATAAGCCGGTATTGAAAGAGGGTGCAGTACCAACAATTAAAGGAAAAGAAAACTACAAGAAAAGTATTTATTTTATTTTTTAAAAAAAGGAAAGTGAGTTCAGTTGCACCAGTCCTCCTCGAGTGAGTCGAGGGTTGTTGCTAAAACCTGGGATGGAACACGATGGGACGGGACATATTGCTCGGGCAGTGACCTCCCCGCAGTTGTTGCTAAAACTGGTGTCGTCCCGGGTTTTAGTAATTGCCTGAGCCCAGCAGTAATGGCGGAGTACACAGCATGGAGAAAAGTGAATGAGTGGAGCAGCCATCTGATTTCTAAACTGGATATCGCTGCCATCTCGCCCTTACGTGGAAGAAGCGAATGAACGAAGGACTGAATGAACAACCAAAAGTCAGACTGTTTCAAAAGAATCAGCTACAAGATCGGCCTTCAGGAAGCGAGAACACAGACGGGTAAGCTCCGACTCTCATTTGGATTAAAAAAAAAAGTTTACCTGCATTTAGATTAATCCATGTAACTTGTATTGTGTGTTTAAGTTACCGGTATGAGATTATTTAATTTGCTTCAAAATGTGATTGTCTCAGTTCATCTCATTATTTAATGAGCCTTTTACGTTTTATCAGTGAAAATGCATGCATGTACATGTATGTTGCATAAGTTATAACACCCATCCTGTTTTAATGAGAGTCAACCCACAATCAGTGAAGTCAAATCAGTCTTAGTTGAGCGAGTCGGTAACGGGATTTCTTACTTTCACCATAAACTGTTATTTATATGACTTTGGTCTATAGCTGTAAAAGGCCGCGGCCTTAAAACTGGTTCCCGCTGTGACGTCACACGCTCAGGGCTGGCTGGCTCAGCGGGGCAGCGCCAATGACAACTTTGCAGTCGATTTTAAGTCTCAAATATATATATTTTTATTCCCATTTATGCAGCATACAAGAGTCAAGGACGGAGATACTATCCACTCAGAAATTTATTTAAAAATAAAAGCTCTGCGTATCTGCTTTAAAATTCTAACACAAGTATGGTCTCTCATACATCATTACAAAGTCGAGGTGTTTCTGAATCGTCCCGGAGATATAAACCTGAATTTTAAATAAAATAAAATAATGATTTTCCAAAAAATGTTAGATCTGTTGTTAAAACAGAAAAGTTGAAGACAGTCAAAAAATTGCAGCGCCAGCATATTCTGGTGCTGGATGTTCTCTCAGACTGGTGTCACACATTAAACAATCAGATGCATATCCAATTTAAAAATCAAGTCAAGTTTATTTGTATAGCGCTTTTAACAATAAACATTGTCGCAAAGCAGCTTTACAGAATTTGAACGACTTAAAACATGAGCTAATTTTATCCCTAATCTATCCCCAATGATGAAGCCTGTGGCGACGGTGGCAAGGAAAAACCCCCTCAGACGACATGAGGAAGAAACCTCGAGAGGAACCAGACTCAAAAGGGAACCCATCCTCATTTGGGCAACAACAGACAGCCTGACTATAACATTAACAGTTTTAACATGAAGTCAGTTTTGTTGATGTTATAAACTCTTCACTGATGGAAACTTGAGTGCAAAACTGTTCATGACAACTGCAGTCCTAAAGTTAGCAAGTCAACTGTAGTCCTCAGCCATAAAAGCATTACTGTAAGAGTCCAGAGTGTCCTCCAGGTATAACCCTCAACTATCCTCATGGGGCCGTCCTTCACAGGAGCAATGCGATAAAACTCCGACCAGACACAGGGCACCAGGATGGATCAAGCAGGTCCGAGGGGCAGAAGAGGCCAGCATCTCAATCCCAGGATCAACATGTAACTCAGAGGGACAGACTGGGGGGGGGGGAAGAGAGAAAGAAAGAAAACACATGTTAGGTATGCCCTAAAAATGACAAGTATTAAATCTGTGTGGTAGACTCGCAGAGACGAGAGTCTTTACATCAGGCATAACACACAACAATGGCATGTTAATATGGTAAAAAATATATCATGACCTGCTCTGGCTGGATGCTTGATTGGGTGATGGGAGCACACTCCTCAGCAATGATGAGATGCAGATGGGACCCTTAGGGCTGGCCAAGACAATTCAGTTACATTTCACCGGGTCTGGGACATGCGACAGAAAGTCTGACGGCCGATTCCCTGCAGGCTACGATAGCCAGTCGAGGTCCCCACCGTCTCCACCAAAAGATTTCCTGTTGACTCCATGTAACTCAGAGGGACAGATTTGGGGTGGGGGGGTGGGGGGAGGGAAAGAAAACACAGGTTGTTAGGTATGCCCAATGTCACCTGAATAAGTAGGAGCAGTATACATATTGCACCGAGTACAAGCAGGGACTCCGGCAACTAACTACTGTATGACAGCATAACTAAAAGGAGAGAGCCAGAAGGTAACACAGGCATGAGGGAGCCCCGGAACATAAAGCAGCAGCCACTACACCGTCAACAAACTCGAGTGAGCAAGCGAGTGGGGACTGACAGCATCTATACATCCCAGGTTACCAAAACACTCTATGTCTGAGGACCCTCCAGATCTACACCTTTACCTCATAAACACCATTAACAAAAGGCTTGACTAAACAGATCTGTTTTCAGCCGAGACTTAAACACTGAGACTGTGTCTGATTCCCGAACACTACTTGGAAGGCTGTTCCATAACTGTGGGGCTTTGTAAGAAAAGGCTCCGCCCCCTGATGTAGCCTTCACTATACAAGGTACCAGCAGATAGCCTGCACCTTTTGATCTAAGTAGGCGTGGCGGGTCATAGAGGAGCAGAAGTTCACTCAGATACTGTGGTGCGAGACCATTCAGTGCTTTAAAGGTCAATAGTAGCATTTTATAATCAATACGAAATTTGATTGGGAGCCAATGCAGTGTGGACAAGACAGGCGTGATGTGGTCATATTTTCTAGTTCTAGTAAGGACTCTTGCTGCTGCATTTTGAACTAACTGGAGCTTGTTTATGCACTTATTGGAACATCCAGACAGTAAGGCATTACAATAATCCAACCTGGAGGGAACGAAAGCATGGACTAGTTTTTCTGCATCACGCAATGACATTAAATTTCTTATCTTTGCAATATTTCTGAGATGAAAGAAAGCTATCCGGGTGATGTTATCAATGTGAGTTTTGAATGAAAGACTGGGGTCAATAATCACTCCGAGGTCTTTTACTGCTGCACGTGAAGAAACAGAAAGGCCATCCAGAGTCACTGTGTAATCAGAAAACTTACTTCTAGCTGTATGTGGTCCAAGCACAAGTACTTCAGTCTTGTCAGAGTTAAGCAGAAGGAAATTAATAAGCATCCAGTGTCTAATGTCCTTCACACATTCCTCAATTCTATTAAGCTGGTGTCTCTCATCAGGTTTTGCAGAGACATACAACTGTGTGTCATCAGCATAACAGTGGAAACTAATACAATGTTTACGAATAATATCACCCAGAGCTAACATATATAGAGAAAAAAGCAGTGGACCCAAGACAGAACCTTGTGGAACACCAAACTTTACCTCAGTACGTCTAGAAATATCACCATTTATATCAACATACTGATAACGATCAGTTAAATAAGAGCTGAGCCAGGAGAGGGCCGTTCCCTTAACTCCCACAACATTTTCTAGTCTATCCAGAAGAATGGAATGATCAATGGTATCAAATGCTGCACTAAGGTCAAGCAACACAAGTAGCGAGACACAGCCCTGATCAGACGCCAACAGTAGGTCGTTTACTACTTTAACCAGAGCTGTCTCTGTGCTATGATGAGGTCTAAATCCTGACTGATACATTTCATGGATGTTATTCCTATGTAAATATGAGCATAACTGCTGTGCCACAGCTTTTTCAAGGATCTTGGAGATAAAGGGGAGGTTTGATATTGGCCGATAATTGGACAGCTGACAGGGATCAAGGTCAGGTTTTTTAATCAGGGGTTTGATAACTGCTAGTTTAAAGGATTTGGGTACATAGCCAATCATAAGAGAAGAATTTATTATTTTTAGAAGCGGTTCAATTACTCCAGGCATTATCTGTTTGAATAGATGTGTCAGTAAGGGATCTAGTACGCAAGTTGAGGCTTTTGATGTAGAGATTAATGAAAGTAATTCAGTTTCTTTAAGGGGAGTAAAACATTCTAACTGATGATCTGATACAGTTATATTGTTAACTACAAGGTCACTTTCATTGTCTGACCTTAAATTAGTAGTTTGAATTTTTTGTCGGATATTCTCAATTTTGTCATTAAAAAATTCATGAAGTCGTTGCTACTACACAGGGCCATTGACAGCTTTGGCTGGGCCCGGGACAAAATAATCTGAGTGCCCCCCCCCCCCCCAAATAATCTGAGTGGACCCCCCCCCCCCACACACACACACACATACGCGCGCACGCACATCGCCACACAGCAACCACCCACACCCAACCCCTCTTTTCACAGTCTCCATTCACTCCAACCCTTAAATAACAGGTATTCCAAGCCCATTATAACAGTCAACCATTTTATTTCAACATTTCAACATATTTTACAGTTTGAACATTTCCTTAGTCTGCAACTATTCAGGTGCGAAATGCAATGCGCCGGACTTTTGCTGTGGCAAAGTCGTCAATAAGGTCATTGAAGTCCAGCTTCTTTGCAAGTTCGCGCTCTATAGAGAGCATAGCCAGCCCATTGAGCCTCTCCTGTGACATGTTTGAGCGCAGGTAGTTGATAAACCAAAATGATTGTTTACGGGATGGAACTGGGCCTCAATGAGAACGGAGTTATGGCTTTCCCAAAATCTGAACATAGAAGCATCACCACTAGTCACACACGGACTGGCCATTGGGAGTAGCGGGAGTTTTCCCGGTGGGCCGGTGGTTCAGTGTGGGCTGGCGGAGAAAAAAAAAAAAAACAGTTGCGCGCTGGCCTTTAATATGATAAGCAATGTTAACAGTTTCTTAAAGAAACTGTTAACATTGCTTATCATATTAAAGGCCAGTGCGCAACTGTTTTTTTTTTTTCTCCACCGGCCCACTGGGAAAACTCCCGCTACTCCCAATGGCCAGTCCGTGTGTGACTAGTGGTGATGCTTCTATGTTCAGATTTTGGGAAAGTTTCTTAAAGAAACTGTTAACATTGCTTATCATATTAAAGGCCAGTGCGCAACTGTTTTTTTTTTTTCTCCACCGGCCCACTGGGAAAACTCCCGCTACTCCCGATGGCCAGTCCGTGTGTGCCACTAGTGATGTGTACAGTGAGTTTTTCAGTGTATTTTTTTGTCTTGTTTTTCATAAACGTCCTTTCCGTACTCGATTTAGAATGTTACAAAAAAAATTGACACCCTCCCAACCACGTAACATTAGCCTATCTGACCTGGGGGCTGACATGTTTATTACGGATAAACCAAAAGGATTACAACGTTCCCTGGATATAGAACTGGACCGAGAAGATTTCAAAATCTTAACGTGTAAGCAACAACAATAAAACAGAGGTTGTTTTATTCATTTAGGGCTTATTAGGCTACTTTCATTAATTGCGCTTTTCATACAGGCCTATCATTTTTCACTTGAGCAAGGGAATTGTTTGAAGAGTATCCAGTCTAAGTGAAAGTTTAATGTTTTGCAACAGACTAACCTCAAAACACCCCATTTATAGCCCATTCGTTACATTAAACTCTATCTAGCTGGCAATTTCACATGCCGTCGTATCTACAAGGGATGATTTCCAACAAAATAAGGTTTAATTAACAAGAGGCAGCGTTCCACGGGCTTTCAGCTAACCGGAGTCCAGCTCAGCGCAGCTCAGCAAGCGTGCCTAAAACATTTGGATATGATTGCGGGCCAATGTGCTATTCTTTGCTTCAATGAGATATATGCAACACAGTGTTATTAAACCGATATGTTTATGAAATAATTCAATGCCCTGTGCATTTCAGTGTTCACTCAGTGTACCCTGCTATCCCCTACTTTATAATTATGAATGGCGCGTCGCGCGTGCTGGGGTTACATTACGGGGCTGGAAAAAAGTTATCTGTGTCTTACCTGGCTCAGCTGCCCCACTGCCTTCACCACCTGCTGCATCATCTGAATATTTTCTAAAATATCTATGCAGTGAGCCCCTGAGGCTCTTGGCTTCTTCATCTCTTTTTCTCTTTTCTTTTCTTTGCTCCTGACTTGTGCATGTTAGCAAACGGGCTCGCACGCTTATTGTCAAAGCGTTATGATGGAATAGTGCCGTGTTATTTGGCGCCTTAATCAAAGACCAAACCATTTCTGCATTAGGGGTGGTAGGTGGGTTCTTGAATCTATTTTCGAAGACAATAAAGGCAAAAGAACCAGAAATCATTCATTGAATGCAAATATAGCACATTTTTCTCCCCCAAATCAACACATTTTGAAATGAAACAGAATGATTAATGGCATCTTCATGAGGGACCAGTTCTGGGCCCCCCCTCATGCCTGGGCCCGGGACAAAATACCCGGTTGTCCCCCCCTGTCGACGGCCCTGCTACTACATACTGCAGGTGTGCATGTGTCTATAGTGGACTTATTCCTGGTTAATTTTGCTACAGTATTAAATAGGAATCTAGGATTATTTTTGTTATCTTCTATTAGGGAGGAGAAATATGTTGATCTTGCAGCACTAAGAGCTTTTCTATACTTCAGGAAGCTCTCCTTCCATGCTAATTTGAACACTACCAATTTTGTTTGACATCATTTACGTTCCAATTTTCGAGTGGTCTGTTTTAATGTGCGAGTGTCATCATTATACCAGGGTGCTAATTTTTTGTCTCTGACCATTTTCCTTTTTAGAGGAGCTACATTATCTAAAGTATGGCGGAATGTTGACTCTAAGCATTCAGTTGCCTGATCAAGTTCTGCAGGGGCTGACAGTGACCCAATCAAAGTTGATAACTCTGGGAGATCATTTATAAAGCTCTGTGCAGTAGTTGACGTGAAAGTACGTTTAATACAGTAGCGTGGTGAGGTGCATATATTATTACCATATTTTCTGCACTATAAGGCGCACCTAAAAGCCCTCAATTTTCTCAAAAGCCGACAGTGCGCCTTATAATCCGATGCACCTTATATATGGATCAATATTGGTTAATCACGGCTACCGTAGTCAGGGGGCGTCACCGTAATAACAATGGTAAGAACGCGGTAACGGTCCCACACCATTTGTGTGTGTCAGAGATTTTATTTGAGGATATATATATACAGACTGACTTTGTGTTAACCTGGGAAATCCCATGCTGCTTTGCACAATCGTTCCGATCTGAAAAGACAGCATGGAAACTATGGTCTAAAGGCTCGCCTGAGTTAGGGAGCCAATCAGAGAGTGGGGAGGGGTGGAAAGACGGTGACGCGTACTACTCGACAAACGGAAGCTTGTAGTTTATTTGGGACTGTTTACGGATCACATTTAACATGGCGGCGAGCGATACGAACCAAACTAACCAAACCAGCTTCTCTCATATTTGTCTTGCACAAACGGTAGTAATCATTCGGTGCCATTGTTTTCCTATTTTTGTTTTGCCTTCTCTTTCCTTCTCTTCTTCGCCTCTTCGTCTTCTTCGTCGCTCTAACTACGTCACCAGGTACAACTGCCATGATTGGCCATGGGCTACGTATACGCCAAATGATAGACATTCGCAACGTCCAATAAACGGCCATTGACAATCGTAAACCACACCTCCCCTACGAGAAATTCAATAGGTGGATTCCAGACCATATTTGGTGTTAACCAGACTAACTTTGTGTGTGTTTAAAGACCCCAAAATGGCTCCTTTGAAGAGACATGCTTACGACGCAGAGTTCAAACTCAAGGCTATCAATCACGCAGTAGAACATGGCAGCAGCGAGAGAATTCAACATTAAGGAATCAATGGTACGGAAGTGGAGGAAGCAACAAGATGATCTGCGCCAAGTAAAGAAGACCAAACAGAGTTTCAGAGGGAACAAAGCGAGATGGCCACAGTGAGAGGACAAACTCGAACAGTGGGTTGTTGAACAGAGACAAGCAAGTAGAAGCGTCTCTACAGTCACTATTCGAATGAAGGCAACAGTGTTAGCATGCGAACTTAACATCAATGAATTCAGAGGCGGTCCTTCTTGGTGCTTTCGGTTTATGAAAAGACGTAATCTCTCCATCCGCACACGAACTAGTGTTTCGCAGCAACTGCCAAAAGACTGTCAAGAAAAGCTGGCCACTTTCCGGGCATACTGCAAAAACAAGATCGCTGAAAAGAAGATCTGGCCAGAGCACATCATCAACATGGACGAGGTTCCACTCACCTTTGATATTCCTGTGAACCGCACTGTGGATAAAACGGGGACACGTACGGTGAATGTACGCACCACAGGAAATGAGAAGTCAGCCTTCACTGTAGTTCTCGCCTGCCAGGCAAATGGCCAGAAACTTCCACCCATGGTCATTTTCAAGAGGAAGACCTTGCCAAAAGGAAACTTTCCAGCCGGCGTCATCATCAAAGCTAACCCGAAGGGATGGATGGATGAAGAAAAGATGAGTGAGTGGCTGAGAGAAATTTACGTCAAGAGACCGGGTGGCTTTTTTCACACAGCTCCATCCCTATTGATCTACGACTCCATTCGCTCCCATATCACCGACGGTGTCAAAAAACAAGTGGAGCGCACTAATTCGGTGCTTGCCGTCATTCCGGGTGGATTGACAAAAGAACTCCAGCCGCTAGATATTGGTGTCAACAGGGCATTCAAAGCTAGACTTCGAGCTGCGTGGGAGCAGTGGATGACAGAAGGCGAACACACGTTCACCAAGACGGGGAGACAGCGCCGAGTGACATACGCCACTATCTGCCAGTGGATCGTAAATGCCTGGGCTGATATATCAGTCTCAACTGTGGTCCGAGCTTTCAGGAAGGCAGGAATTGTCACTGAACTGCCAGACAACAGCAGCGACACCGACGACTTTGATGAGACGGAGCCGGGCATGTTGGATGTCGTATTCGCCCAACTGTTCAATTCGGACACTGAAGAAGAAGAATTCGAGGGATTCGTGGATGAGGAATGAACTGATAAAGTGAGCTTTACGTGTTTCTTTTGTGTGTTCACAACTGAACAAGGTTGGTCATATCGTGAATATGAACGTTAACGTTTCAACAACGTTGAGTTATTGATTTATTGTTGTATTGTTATTGCTTTGCACTATTTCGAGAGTTACTATATTGTGATTGCACTAACGTTTGATTTACCGTAACGGTATCAGTTTCTTTTACATGTTTACTGAATCGAGGAAAAGTTCCCCTCCACTACGTGATAAAAAAAAAGTTGCACTACTTGTTATACCATGCTGTTGTTAAGAGATAATCTGTTTCGCGAATATACTACGTCACTGACATTACCTCGGGGAAAACAATAAAACTGTTTATTCATTTTGGGAGTGAACGGAGTTGTCAGAACGCTGGTCTGTATTATATTAATAAAGTTTGACTGCTAACTTATCTGACTGTTTTGTTGACATTCCCTTTAGCGCAGCTCCATCTAGTGGATGCATAACGCAACCCCAGCCACTACTGTAGGTTCTATTCTATGCGCCTTATAATGCGGTGCGCTCTATATATGAAAATAGTTTTAAAATAGGCCATTCATTGAAGGTGCGCCTTATAATCCAATGCGCCTTATAGTGCAGAACATACGGTACTCAGACATAGTTTGAATGAGATGAGATAATGATCTGAGATAACTTCAGACTGTGGAAGTGTGACTATATTGTCTACGTTTAACCCGAATGTTAGTATTAGATCAAGGGTGTGACCACCATTATGGGTCGGTCCTATGACATTCTGCTTAATCCCGACTGAGTCTAAAATGGACACAAACGCTGTTTTTAAAGGGTCTTCTGGGTTATCGAAGTGAATATTAAAATCTCCGACAACTAAAGCTTTGTCTAAGGAAATAACCAGATCTGAGATAAAATCTGCAAATTCAGAAAGAAACTCAGAATATGGCCCCGGGGGCCTGTAAATAATAAGCAATGGAATTAACTGGGTAGACTTATTTTTTGAGGCTACATACATTATATGAGTATGAAGAACTTCAAATGTATTAAATTTATAACCAGGTTTGTGTGTTACACCTAGATAATCGTTATAAATAACCGCGACGCCTCCTCCTCTGCCAGTTAGACGAGGCTGGTGTATATAACTGTATCCAGGAGGACTCGCTTCATTTAATGCTATATATTCATTTGGCTTAATCCATGTTTCAGTTAAACACAGTACATTAAACTCCTGATCAGTAATGAGTTCATTAACCATTAGTGCTTTAGATGTAAGAGATCTAATATTTAATAGCCCCACCTTTAGATCAAAGGTGCTGGCAGCAGCTGTACAGTCAGTATGATCTAATTTTATATTGATTAGGTGACTGGAACAAACTCTCTGAAAATTTCTACCTTTTTGTTGAGCTCGGGGAACAGACACAGTCTCGATGTAGTGGGCCCTGAGTGACGACTCTGTGCAGCTAGCAGACAGTCGGTTTAGCCTGTTCGTCTGCTCCCTGGCCTTGGCTCTGGATTGTCAGAAATTAACTAGGCCTGTTCTGAGACTATGACCTATGCTGCAGGAAATGAGAGCAGCACCTTCCCGAGTGCAATGGATACCGTCCCGCCCTAACAGGCCAGCAGTGCCCTCAAAATTAGCCCAATTATCTATAAAGCCCACACTGTTTTCAGAGCACCACCTGGACAACCAGCAGTTCAGCGACCATAACCTGCTGTAAGCTACATCGCCACGCCGCATTGGGATGGGGCCAGAGCATACTACTATTGTATTTATATATAAAATTATTTGAAGTTTAAAAAATGGTCAGTGGGTTTTGATGCCCAGCACTGTGAACTTTTGCAATTCCACTTCACTCCAGTCCCTCAGCAAGTAGAGCTTCAATTACAAAAACAAAAGGCTCCCCCTAGTGGACGAATCTCCATTACACAGGAATTAAAAACTGCATTTAAATGTTTAAAACACAAACCCTTGTGATTTACTCACCATCACAGAATCATGAACAATCTGGGAATTTTCACATCCCTGATTAAATGTGGTGAAATTGATCTGATCATAATGGCAGGAAGTGTGACAGAGCTGGGGCTAAAAATATAAATAAAGCAGAGAAAATCATTCATAACATCCCAAACCCATCAGACACAGTGTGGGCCGAGAACTCCTGCATCATGTTCAGTCCAGGTGAAGAGGGAGTTTGAGATCTGGGACAAGGTCAGGTTTCGACATGGCCAGTGACAAATCTAGAAAAATCAAGTAATAAAATTAAATCGATAGTTTCAGATTCCTTAAAATTTACATGAATCAAAACTGAGACAATAAGTGGATTCTGTCAGTTGTTTCAGCTTCTATCTGCAAGTTCCTGACCGAACAAACCCTCAGACTCAATACATCACGAATAAAAAGTATAAACCATGCAAAGGGTTGAGTGCAGTTATTTTTCTTAATGTATTCTCTAAATATCTAAACCATAAATTTTACAATTAAAAATCTTTAAAAAAAACCTGCAGTTTGGTGAAAAATATCATTAAACCTCCTTTAAAACAGAAGACATCAGCACATCTCCCCACAACCACGCTCTCACTGACCTTCAGTCCGGGCTCCACCAGAACCTTCAGTTTATTCAGCACATCACAGAGCCGTTCACGTGATGAATTTCTTTAAAATGTATCCTGCATGGGGGGCGTGGCTTGGCCGCTATGGAGTAGGCTGTGTTTGACGTGAGCTCCCGTTAAGCCTCTATTTTAAGCAAAAAAAGTAAAGGGTAATCCATCTCATGCTACAGTAAACTGTTTCTAAACTCAATCGGACAGTGTAACAAATCCACGGCGACGTCCAGATGGAAACGAGGTTGAATAAATTCAAGTTCACCGGACCCTCCAACACAAGGCCCAACACCTCCGGGGTCCAGAGTACTGCCAAGATCCCAGCTAAAGTAACTCCGCCCTCACCTGCCTCGGGAAAGATGAACATTGAAGGCTTGAAGTCAGAAATCCTTCTCTCTCTGAAAGCAGACATTTCAACGGTGTTGAAGTCAGAACTGAAAAATGCCCTCGCTGACTATTTTGAAATCCTCAAGAATGAGCTGAAGGCGGTGAAAACGGAGATAATAAACAACACTCCGGCGCTGAAGTACGAGATCGACCAGGCCAAAGTTAGCATCAAAGAGGTGGGGGGGGGGCTATCAGCATGGTCAGATGAAGTGGTTACTTTACAAGAAACTGTGAGTGAGATGAAGACAGAAATTGCAGAACTGAAAGTGAAGTGTGAGGATATGGAAGGGCGGTCGAGGAGATGCAACATAAGAATCATTGGCGTACCCGAGACACCCGACTCCAGCACTACAGCCTCTGTATCAAAGCTGCTAGCTGAGGTGCTACAGTTGGATAAAGAGCCGCTGATCGATCGATCCCACCGGGGCCGAAGAAGCCAGGTGGAAAACCTCGAGCCATCGTTGCTAGGCTGCATTACTACCAGGATTGTGTCCAGATACTGCGACGCGCTCGCACCCGGGGTCCGCTCCATTTCAACGGGGAACCAATGACCAGCTTCCTGGACTACACGGCAGCGGTGGCTAAAGCGCGGGCGGCATTTACAGAGGTGAGGAAGCTACTTCGCGACCAAGAGGGAGTCCGGTACGGGATTCTGTTTCCAGCGCGATTCCGAGTCCCGTTCAGAGGGGAGGACAGGGAGTTTACTGACCCGGACAAAGCTATGACTTGTGTCAAGAAAAATATCTGACTGAACTGTGTGCTCATAGGCCGACATAGTATTTCATGCTCGGCTTAGTGTTACTACTAGGTTCTGATTTGATGTTCTTACTTCTAGGATATCATAGTTAAAATTAAAGACATGCTATTTCAGTTCCTGATTACTATTATGGGTCAATCTGGTCGGCCATAGTTGGTTATCTGTTAACGTTACACTTGATGGCATGCAATGTTAATTAAGGAAGTACACCACATGATTAGCCTAATACATCCTCTCCCAAGAATCATAATCTAAGACCCCGTCCACACGTAGCCGGGTATCTGCTAAATCGAAGATATTTTTCTACGTTTTGGCCTGTCATCCACATGAAAACACATCAAAAACGAATATTTAAAAAAACTCCGGGCAAAGTGAAGATTTTTGAAAACTCCATGTATGCCTTTTCGTGTAGACAGAGATAACCGGAGTTTTGCATTTTAGGACGTCACAATCTGCACCAAAAAATGACAACAAATCTGCCCTGACGTCAAACGTGCGACCTTTGTTTACTGCAGAAGCCAGATTAAGCATGGACAAAGAGTAATGGATCGGAGTAGTGGCTTGAAAGCGTTAATTATTGTGCAGGTGCTATTCTGATGTGATTAGGGAGTAGGATTTGGGGAAATAATGCCATCTACAGGTTTGGAATGCTTATGAATGTGATTGAAAACGCAGATGTTCGGTTATGTGTGGAAGGGATTTTTTTCGAAGACGAGGTGGTGTGGATAAAACATTTTTACAAACGGAGGGGGGGAAAATGTTCGGTTTTAAAAATACCCGGCTACGTGTGTACATGGCCTAAGTTTACTATGCATAGCTAAAAAATGTACTACTTTGCCCTTTGCTTTTTCTTATTTTCTTTATGTTTATCTAGATTTAATACTTGTCATTTTTAGGGCATACCTAACAACGTGTTTTCTTTCTCCCCCCCCCCCCATCTGTCCCTCTGAGTTACATGTTGATCCTGGGATTGAGATGCTGGCCTCTTCTGCCCCTCGGACCTGCTTGATCCATCCTGGTGCCCTGTGTCTGGTCGGAGTTTTATCGCACCGCTCCTGTGAAGGACGGCCCCATGAGGACAGTTGAGGGTTATACCTGTTAAAGCTGTTAATGTTATAGTCAGGCTGTCTGTTGTTGCCCAAATGAGGATGGGTTCCCTTTTGAGTCTGGTTCCTCTCGAGGTTTCTTCCTCATGTCGTCTGAGGGAGTTTTTCCTTGCCACCGTCGCCACAGGCTTCATCATTGGGGATAGATTAGGGATAAAATTAGCTCATGTTTTAAGTCGTTCAAATTCTGTAAAGCTGCTTTGCGACAATGTTTATTGTTAAAAGCGCTGTACAAATAAACTTGATTTGATTTGATTTGATTTATGTTTGAGGCTCGACGGGAGCCTGAGCGCTGAGCTTCATAGTTCTAACCATAAGCACTTAATGTGTGGATTTATTTCTGAGGGTTGCTGTAATCCCCTTGCTCGTGTGGGTGATACGGGGGCGGGTAACTACTGGACTTCTGTACGAACTGAATCTACTCCACCAGACTTTTATTTTTGTTTGTTTTTGTGTCCTTGGGTTTCATATATGGTGCTCATTTCTCTGTGTACACTAGATGGCCAATATAAATAACACCAGAGGTTATGATGGCTGCCCTGCTAATTTCATAAGTTGGAATGTTAAATCACTTAATCATCCAGTGAAATTTAAAAAGCTATTCTCACACCTAAAACAGCTCAGAGTAGATATTGCATTCTTACAAGAGACCCATATACGTTCTCAGTGGCGTGCACAGATAGACACGAGGTGGTGCTCAAGCACCTGCCCCTCTGCCCTCTGTCCAAAAAAGTGCCCTTTTGAATTTTTTATTTATTTTTTTTACAGTTTACTGAGGCCAATGTCGACATGATCTTTTAGAAAAGCCGCAGCATTAAAAGCGTGTGTGAAAATAATGTCCCGATGTGTGCCCCCTCCGCACACACACCGGACCTCTGTCTCTCTTGCTCTGTCACGTGAACAAGCGTGCAGTGCATTCAATGTGAGGTTGCAGCAGCATAGCGTCCTGGAAGCCACGGCCTTGTCGTAGCGCAGACAACACATCGGGCAGTCAGTCAGCTCTTCCCCTGCCCCACCAGCCAGCTAACACATGAATCGAGTGAAAATGTATTGTTTGCCCTCTAAGCCCAAGCTGTAATTATTTTGTCGTGAAGTAGCCCGTCGCATACAGAAACAACTGCACATGGCAGCCTTTGCCAGCTTATTTGCTCCCTTTCCATATGGAGAAACAAACTGAACAACATTTTAAATGTAGCCTAAACCATTGAGGCAACCCCACTCTCCATCAATTCCGACCTGTTTTTATAACATGATGAAGAATATCACGTTATGCTAGTATGCACGCTGTTATGCAAATAAAGGAGAGCTCCGTTGAGCCCATTGAGTGTGTATATTTCGTTACAAATTTTAAGATGATCTCACGGAAATCTGTGAATAAACACAGTCTTGAGACTCAAGTCAGTGACGGGAAGATCAGACTTTTTAAAGATGGAACTACAGAAAAATACCCAAAACTTTGATATGATTATGAACACAAGAGGAGGGTTAAATCTCAGACTTTTATAATAAGGTGTTCCACATGTGCAAAAAAGTGCCCTTTTTCCCCCCAGAGCACTTGCCCCCCAAAATGTCTGTGCACGCCACTGTACGTTCTTGTGATAGTTCTCGTCGTGTTAGGGGATGGGCTGCTCAGGTGCATCAGTCCAATTTCTGCTCAAAGGCTCGGGGTGCTGCAGTTATGATAAGTAGAGGTGTACAGTTCACGGCATCTCATGTGCGGGCTGACTCTGCAGGGCGATCTGTGATCGTGGTAGGAAAATTATATTCACTCCCAGTTATTTTAGCGTGTGTTTATGCTCCGAACTGGGATGATTCTACATTCTTCACGAATTTTTTTTTTCTCACTTACCAGATATGACTTCACATCATCTTATACTTGGTGGTGACATTAACTGTGCACTTTCTCCTCTCTTAGATACGAGTGTTTCTAGGAGGGCATCCCTGTCGAAGTCGGCAAAATCTATTCAGCTCTTTCTGAAGCCCTACGGTGTAGCGGATGTGTGGCGGTTTCGCAACCCCACCTCCAGAGCATACTCTTACTACTCCCCGGTTCACAAGACGTATTCACGTATCGATTACTTTTTCCTGGATAAAAGAATTCTGCATCTTACAAAAGAATGTGACTACGGGGCTATGGTCATCTCGGATCATGGTCCCTTAATCATGAAAATGTACATTCCCGACACAGTCATCATAGCGTCCATGGCGGTTTAACCCCTTGCTTCTGTCAGAAGATGAGTTTACTAAGTTCATATCATCTGAAATCAAAATGTTTCTTGACATCAATCAAACCCCAGGGATGTCGTCATCTACTGTATGGGAGTCGCTAAAGGCATATTTAAGGGGCCAAATTATTTCATACTGTGCAAATAAAAAAAGGACTAGCACTGACCGTACTAAAAAATGAACAGATGAGATATTAGAATTAGACAGGCTGCATAGCCATTCCCCATCAGCAGACATACTCAAAAAACGCTCGTCATTACAGACAGAGTTTGATCTCCTGTCCACCAGACAGGCTGAATATCTGATTTCCAAATCAAGACATGGTCATTATGAGCGTGGGGAAAAGTCCGGCCGAGCACTCGCTCACCAGCTGCGCCAAAGAACTGCTAATCAAACCATCCCTGTAGTTAATGATGAATGTGGTATAAAATGCACTGACAATGAGAATCAATTCCTGTTTCAAGAAATTCTACCAATTATTGTATACTTCAGATGTGCCCACCAATCCCTCTGTCCCAGAGGACTTTTTTAAATCCCTGAAAATGCCTTCTGTAAGTGTAGAACTCTCGGCTGAACCGGAAAGGGATTTCTCAGTTAAGGAGATGGTGTCAGCAATCGGTGCCATGCAAAGTGGCAAATCTCCTGGACCAGACGGTTTCCCAACTGAATTTTTCAAAAAGTTTTCCGACCAGTTATCTCCTCTGTTATTGTCAGTGTTTGAAGAATCCTTAGTCACTAATTCCTTGCCCCAAACTATGCGTCAAGCAGTCATCTCTTTATTACTTAAAAAGAATAAAAATCCCTTCAACTGTAGCTCATAGCGCCCTGTCTCGCTGCTGAATACAGACGCAAAGATTCTTGCCAAAATTTTGGCGCGTCGTCTTGAAAACATTGTCCCCTCTATTATTTCATCCGACCAGACAGGATTTATAAAAAAAATCGCTATTCATTTTTTAATATCAGGCGTTTATTTAATATCCTTTATTGTGCCACTCCGCCCGATCCTGGGAATATTGAGGTGATGCTCTCACTCGATGCTGAAAAAGCGTTTGATCGGGTGGAGTGGGACTCTCTCTTCAAGACTGTGGAAGCGTTTAATTTCGGCCCTAAATTCATCTCCTGGATTAGAATCCTATACGCACTCCCGATGGCTGCAGTTCGCACCAATAATAATTGATCCACCTATTTTGAGCTGAAGCGGGGTACGAGACAGGGGTGTCCTCTGCCACCACTTTTGTTTGCTGTTGCACTTGAGCCACTTGCATTAGCCCTGAGGCAGTGCTCCACCATCAAGGGGACACACCGGGCAGGTTTGGAGCATAAAGTCTCACTCTATGCCGATGACATGTTATTATTTATATCGGACCCCTCTCAAACCTTCCTGAATTATCGACTTTACTCACAAAGTTCGGAAGATTATCTGGCTATAAAGTCAACTTTGAGAAAAGCGAACTTATGCCCATCTCTTCTGCAGACAGATCATACTTTGGGATGACCCCTTTTAAATTTAGTCCTAACAAAATAAAATATTTCGGTATTTGGGTCACACGTAATCACAAAGATCTCTATAAGGCTAATTATCATCCCCTCTTAAGTAATCTTAAACAAGACCTGGAGCGTTGGGACCCTCTCCCTCTCTCCTTAGGGGGGAGGATTAATACGATAAGATGAACGTTCTCCCTAAGTTTTTATATTTATTTCAATGTCTCCCGATTTTTCTAACAAAATCTTTTTTCGCCAATTTAAACAGTCAGATTTCATCATTTATTTGGCCAGCAGCTCTATTATGTTCCAAATTACCTTTGGAACAGCCGATCTCAGCCTTCACTACTAATCCAGTTGTTATCCATTCAATTAAAACCTGGAACCAGTTTAGAAGGACCTTTAATCTTACTGATCTTTCACTTGTTACACCATTGATAAAGAATCATATGTTTGTTCCGTCAATGATGGATGAAGTTTTTAATGTCTGGACGGGAAGTGGAACAGGTACACTATCTGACCTCTACATTGAAAATAAGTTTGCCTCTTTTGTACAGTTACAACAGAAATATGGTCTTCACAAATCTCACTTCTACAGGTATTTGCAGCTTAGAGGTTTTGTGGCTTCCAACTCCGACTGTTTCCCACTGAGCCCTCCTGAATCTCTGCTTGAAACAATTTAAAATGTAAAGTTGACATGAAAAAAATAATAGACAGAATTTATACATTACTCAATACACATAACATGAACAGTCTGGATAGCCTTAGGATAAAGTGGGAATCTGACCTACAGTTAGGTCCATATATATTTGGACATTGACTCAAATTGTTTATTTTTTTTTTTTTACCTGTTTACTGAAACATATTCAAGTTATAGTTATATAATGGACACGAAGTCCAGACTTTCAGCTTTCATTTGAGGGGATCCGCATTAAAATTGGATGAAGGGTTTAGGAGTTTTAGCTCCTTGACATGTGCCACCCTGTTTTTCAAGGGACCAAAAGTAATTGGACAATTGACTCAAAGGCTATTCCATGGGCAGGTGTGGGCAATTCCTTCATTATGTCATTCTCAATTAAGCAGATAAAAGGCCTGGAGTTGATTTGAGGTGTGGTGCTTGCATTTGGAAGATTTTGCTGTGAAGAAAACATGCGGTCAAAGGAGCTCTCCATGCAGGTGAAACAAGCCATCCTTAAGCTGCGAAAACAGAAAAAACCCATCCGAGAAATTGCTACAATATTAGGAGTGGCAAAATCTACAGTTTGGTGCATCCTGAGAAAGAAAGAAAGCACTGGTGAACTCATCAATGCAAAAAGACCTGGACACTCACAGAAGACAACAGTGGTGGATGATCGCAGAATAATTTCCATGGTGAAGAGAAACCCCTTCACAACAGCCAACCAAGTGAGCAACACTCTCCAGGAGGTAGGCGTATCAATATCCAAATCTACCATAAAGAGAAGACTGTGTGAAAGTAAATACAGAGGGTTCACTGCACGGTGCAAGCCACTCATAAGCCTCAAGAATAAAAAGGCTCGATTGGACTTTGCTAATAAACATCTAAAAAAGCCAGCACGGTTCTGGAAGAACATTCTTTGGACAGATGAAACCAAGATCAACCTCTACCAGAATGATGGAAAGAAAAAAGTATGGCGAAGGCGTGGTACAGCTCATGATCCAAAGCATACCACATCATCTGTAAAACATGGCGGAGGCAGTGTGATGGCTTGGGCATGCATGGCTGCCAGTGGCACTGGGTCACTAGTGTTTATTGA
This sequence comes from Neoarius graeffei, assembly GCF_027579695.1. Classification (NCBI taxonomy): domain Eukaryota; kingdom Metazoa; phylum Chordata; class Actinopteri; order Siluriformes; family Ariidae; genus Neoarius; species Neoarius graeffei. Next base: position 1,809,198 of record NC_083582.1, on the reverse strand, counting down.
TGTGACACAGGACAGAAGCAGCCGGATGAATTCTGAGGTATTCAGAGACATACCGTGTGCTCAAATCCAGCCAAACTGATTGGTCGGAGTTTTATAATACAGATGGACAATGACCCAAAACATAAAGCCAAAGCAACCCAGGAGTTTATTAAAGCAAAGAAGTGGAATATTCTTGAATGGCCAAGTCAGTCACCTGATCTCAACCCAATTGAGCAGCATTTCACTTGTTAAAGACTAAACTTCAGACAGAAAGGCCCACAAACAAACAGCAACTGAAAACCACTGCAGTAAAGGCCTGGCAGAGCATTAAAAAGGAGGAAACACAGCGTCTGGTGATGTCCATGAGTTCAAGACTTCAGGCAGTCATTGCCAACAAAGGCTTTTCAACCAAGTATTAGAAATGAACATTATTTACAATTATTTAATTTGTCCAGTTACTTTTGAGCCCCTGAAATGAAGGGATTTTGTTTAAAAAATGCTTTTAGTTCCTCACATTTTTATGCAATCTATTAGGGTTTTGCTGGGATTCGAACCTGTTTGCTGGTGTGATAATCCAACAAACCCCCACTAGGCCACCAAGGGGATGACTCAAATGCAGAGGCGTGAGGTAGAAGTAGAAAAAGTATCAAAAGGTTTATTTGCAATATTTACAAAAAAATCCAAAAAAGTATAATCCAAAACGCTCAGAAGATCTTAAGGGAAAAAATAAAAAATCCAAAAGTTCAAAAAGTCAATACAAAAGCCAAAAAAAAAAAAAGAAAAGGCAAAAAATACCAAACGCTCAGAAGATTCACAAAGTCAAAAAACAAAATCCACAACGTCCAAAAGAAAGCAAAAATACAAAGAACACAAGGACATGGACGAGGAAATCGGAACAGAGGTAACTGGAGCTTAAACATAACAGCACAAAGACTCCGTGACAAGAGGACTGAACTCAGGGGGTATAAATACACAAAATAAATTGGAAACAGGTGACACTAATGAAAACAGGCAATCAACACCAACCCAAAACACAGGACACAGTGACGACCTCTAGAGGCCAAAACAAACATAGACAAAGAACAGGAAATAACAGCGGCCTCTAGAGGCCAAAACAATCCCAGTCCTAACACAATCATTTTGTTCAACCTACTGAATTAAAGCTGAAAGTCCGAACTTCAACTGCATCTGAATTGTTTTGTTCACAATTCATTGTGGTAATGTACAGAACCAAAATTAGAAAAATGCTGCCTCTGTCCAAATATTTATGGACCTAACTGTAGATTAAACGATTTCAGAGGAAATATGGCAAAAAATTATTCAGCAAATTTATTCTTCCTCCATATGCCTCAGACACACTGTGGTTCAATTCAAGATAGTCCACCGTCTTCATTGGACCAAAGAGAGATTGTCTAGGATTGAGACGGATATCGACCCTACATGTGATCGATGCAGACGGGCTCCTGCCACATTACTGCACAGGTTTTGGTCGTGCCCTATGCTATACAGTTTTTGGCATTCTATCTTTGAGGCATTCTCCGGAACATGTGGGAAAACTGTGCACCCATCTCCTCTGAGGTCACTATTTGCTGTGGCCCCAGTGGGGGCCTCTTTTTCTGGGAACCACCTAGGCATGATGGCCTTTTGCTCTTTGTTGGCCAGGAGACTTATCCTGTTTAAATGGAAAGATGCTCCCCCCCCCCCCCCCCCAGCACATGGCCAGTGGATTCGGGAGGTCATGAGTCATGTTCATTTAGAAAAAATTAGATATACTGTAAGAGGGACCACCAGGAAACTCTGTCATTTGGCAGCCATTTATTTCCTTTGTTGAAGGCACAGCAGCTATTAACATATCTATGTAACCCAAATGTCTATTTGTACCTTTTTTTTTTTACCTCTCTCCGTTATGGTCTTTATTTACCTACAGTAGTTTGTGTGTGTCGATGTCTGGATGTATTGAAATTTGCTTGGGGTCCAGTACATGTGGGTGGGGGGCATTGGGAGGTTTGTTTGTATGGACAGGAACTAGATTTGATTGTCTCATGTGTGAACTGTATTTTCTTTGTTATATTTGAAAAATAAAAAAAGACCTTGATCAAAAAAAATCAATCCTGCATGAAGTGAATTCTCCCAGTTACACTCTAAAACTACTCCACACTGTAGACATGACGTGTACAGTTTCATCTTCATGAATCACATGAACTCCATGTGTGAGATGTTCAGCTCATCGCGGAGATCAAGGCTGTTCTTTGGTCACTGGGGAAACAGGATGTGGATCTCCACTGGTCATGACGAGGTGTGCTGCAGCTTCACACCATTTTTATTTTTCACCTGAACTCAGTATTACAGAGAATAAAGATTCCTGCTGTCCTGCACCATCGAGAGAAAGGAGTCAAAACACAGCACATGGAGATTTTAAATTTTTATTACAACATTTTTGTACAAGTGAAGAGTCTACTTCAGCTCCTTCACCGCCAGACCTGAGAGAGAGAGAGAGAGAGAGAGAGATGTTTAGAGCTCTAATTGAACGTCACACCCAGTAACTGACGCTGCGCTGCTGTGAATCAGTTTATCAGACTGAAAGTGTTTCAGGGTAAATGTTGGTGAACCGGTGGAACTGAAGTTTCTATAGAAAGCAGAAATTCAGCACTTGGTTCGTCTTTTGTTTTAGCAAGTGTGTAAATACACCGTGAGCACCGCTCCGGCCCAGGGAGTTTGGACAACTTGCACTGCAAATCACTGAATCTCCCACATTCACACTTTAATGAATTTACACAACCTTGTATTGTGCAGAGTTGTGTATTCTTCATCAAACAAGAGGAAATAAAACCCCACACAATTCACTTAACATATGTGGGGTAAAATAACTTGGAAAACAACTGTGCAAAGCTAATCTCATGAGGTGGAGGGAAGGCGTGGCCGAATGGTTAGAGAAGTAGCTTTGGGACCAAAAGGTTGCCAGTTTGATTCCCTGGAACAACAGGAAAGGCTGAAGTGCCCTTGAGCAAGGCACCAAACCCCAGCTGTGGTGTCCGTCACTCTGGATAAGAGCGGCTGCTGAAGGTCATTAATGTGGGACACGGCCATGCAGTACATTAACAAGCAGTCAGAGCAGGAGGCACAAACACACACAGACTGAGCTGAATCCTCTGATGGAGATGCTGAAACACATCCTGTTCCACTGAAACACCAAGATGGGGTCAGTTCCAGCCCACTGATGTGGCGCGAGTGAATCACAGTCCAGTATCTGTACTTTTACAACATCTAAACTCACTGTTAGACACAATCAACACTATTCTAGTCGAGTTGCTTCATGATCAGGGATGAGAATGAAAAATATTAAAAAAGTCTGAAAAAAGCTGAAATAAGTCCGTGATTCAGTACCGCACTGATTCAATAAGTCTGTGATTCAGTACCATATTGATTCAACAAGTCTGTGATTCATAACCATATTGATTCAACAAGTCTGTGATTCAGTACAGTACTGATTCTTGGCCAGTGATTCAGTACCGTATTGATTCAATAAGTGCGTGATTTAGTACCATACTGATTCAATAAGTCCGTGATTCAGTACCGTATTGATTCAACAAGTCTGTGATTCAGTACAGTACTGATTCTTGGCCAGTGATTCAGTACCGTATTGATTCAACAAGTCTGTGATTCAGTACAGTACTGATTCTTGGCCAGTGATTAGGTACCGTATTGATTCAATAAGTGCGTGATTTAGTACCATACTGATTCAATAAGTCCGTGATTCAGTACCGTATTGATTCAACAAGTCTGTGATTCAGTACAGTACTGATTCTTGGCCAGTGATTCAGTACCGTATTAATTCAATAAGTGCGTGATTTAGTACCATACTGATTCAATAAGTCCGTGATTCAGTACCGTATTGATTCAACAAGTCTGTGATTCAGTACAGTACTGTTTCTTGGCCAGTGATTCAGTACCGTATTGATTCAATAAGTGCGTGATTCAGTACCGTACTGATTGAATAAGTCCGTGATTCAGTACCATATTGATTCAACAAGTCTGTGATTCAGTACATTACTGATTCTTGGCCAGTGACTCAGTACCATATTGATTCAATAAGTCCGTGATTCAGTACCGCACTGATTCAACAAGTCTGTGATTCAGTACAGTACTGATTCTTAGCCAGTGATTCAGTACCGTATTAATTCAATAAGTCCGTGATTCAGTACCATACTGATTCAATATGTCCGTGATTCAGTACCGTATTGATTCAACAAGTCTGTGATTCAGTACAGTACTGATTCTTGGCCAGTGACTCAGTACCGTATTGATTCAATAAGTCCATGATTCAGTACCGTATTGATTCAACAAGTCTGTGATTCAGTACAGTACTGATTCTTGGCCAGTGACTCAGTACCGTATTGATTCAATAAGTCCGTGATTCAGTACCGCACTGATTCAATAAGTCTGTGATTCAGTACCATATTGATTGAATAAGTCTGTGATTCAGTACCGTATTGATTCAACAAGTCTGTGATTCAGTACAGTACTGATTCTTGGCCAGTGACTCAGTACCGTATTGATTCAATAAGTCCGTGATTCAGTACCGTATTGATTCAACAAGTCTGTGATTCAGTACAGTACTGATTCTTGGCCAGTGACTCAGTACCATATTGATTCAATAAGTCCATGATTCAGTACCGCACTGATTCAACAAGTCTGTGATTCAGTACAGTACTGATTCTTAGCCAGTGATTCAGTACCGTATTAATTCAATAAGTCCGTGATTCAGTACCGTATTGATTCAATAAGTCCATGATTCAGTACCGTATTGATTCAACAAGTCTGTGATTCAGTACAGTACTGATTCTTGGCCAGTGACTCAGTACCGTATTGATTCAATAAGTCTGTGATTCAGTACCGCACTGATTCAATAAGTCTGTGATTCAGTACCATATTGATTGAATAAGTCTGTGATTCAGTACCGTATTGATTCAACAAGTCTGTGATTCAGTACAGTACTGATTCTTGGCCAGTGACTCAGTACCGTATTGATTCAATAAGTCCGTGATTCAGTACCGTATTGATTCAACAAGTCTGTGATTCAGTACAGTACTGATTCTTGGCCAGTGACTCAGTACCATATTGATTCAATAAGTCCATGATTCAGTACCGCACTGATTCAACAAGTCTGTGATTCAGTACAGTACTGATTCTTAGCCAGTGATTCAGTACCGTATTAATTCAATAAGTCCGTGATTCAATACCATACTGATTCAATATGTCCGTGATTAAGTACCGTATTGATTCAACAAGTCTGTGATTCAGTACAGTACTGATTCTTGGCCAGTGATTCAGTACCGTATTGATTCAATAAGTCCGTGAGTCAGTACCATACTGATTCTATATGTCCGTGACTCAGTACCGTATTGATTCAATAAGTCCGTGATTCAGTACCGTATTGATTCAACTAGTCTGTGATTCAGTACAGTACTGATTCTTGGCCAGTGACTCAGTACCGTATTGATTCAATAAGTCCGTGATTCAGTACCGTATTGATTCAACAAGTCTGTGATTCAGTACAGTACTGATTCTTGGCCAGTGACTCAGTACCGTATTGATTCAATAAGTCCATGATTCAGTACCGCACTGATTCAATAAGTCTGTGATTCAGTACCATATTGATTGAATAAGTCTGTGATTCAGTACCGTATTGATTCAACAAGTCTGTGATTCAGTACAGTACTGATTCTTGGCCAGTGACTCAGTACCGTATTGATTCAATAAGTCCGTGATTCAGTACCGTATTGATTCAACAAGTCTGTGATTCAGTACAGTACTGATTCTTGGCCAGTGACTCAGTACCGTATTGATTCAATAAGTCCGTGATTCAGTACCGTATTGATTCAACAAGTCTGTGATTCAGTACAGTACTGATTCTTAGCCAGTGATTCAGTACCGTATTAATTCAATAAGTCCGTGATTCAGTACCATACTGATTCAATATGTCCGTGATTCAGTACCGTATTGATTCAACAAGTCTGTGATTCAGTACAGTACTGATTCTTGGCCAGTGATTCAGTACCGTATTGATTCAATAAGTCCGTGAGTCAGTACCATACTGATTCTATATGTCCGTGACTCAGTACCGTATTGATTCAATAAGTCCGTGATTCAGTACCGTATTGATTCAACTAGTCTGTGATTCAGTACAGTACTGATTCTTGGCCAGTGACTCAGTACCGTATTGATTCAATAAGTCCGTGATTCAGTACCGTATTGATTCAACAAGTCTGTGATTCAGTACAGTACTGATTCTTGGCCAGTGACTCAGTACCGTATTGATTCAATAAGTCCATGATTCAGTACCGCACTGATTCAATAAGTCTGTGATTCAGTACCATATTGATTGAATAAGTCTGTGATTCAGTACCGTATTGATTCAACAAGTCTGTGATTCAGTACAGTACTGATTCTTGGCCAGTGACTCAGTACCGTATTGATTCAATAAGTCCGTGATTCAGTACCGTATTGATTCAACAAGTCTGTGATTCAGTACAGTACTGATTCTTGGCCAGTGATTAGGTACCGTATTGATTCAATAAGTGCGTGATTTAGTACCATACTGATTCAATAAGTCCGTGATTCAGTACCGTATTGATTCAACAAGTCTGTGATTCAGTACAGTACTGATTCTTGGCCAGTGATTCAGTACCGTATTAATTCAATAAGTGCGTGATTTAGTACCATACTGATTCAATAAGTCCGTGATTCAGTACCGTATTGATTCAACAAGTCTGTGATTCAGTACAGTACTGTTTCTTGGCCAGTGATTCAGTACCGTATTGATTCAATAAGTGCGTGATTCAGTACCGTACTGATTGAATAAGTCCGTGATTCAGTACCATATTGATTCAACAAGTCTGTGATTCAGTACATTACTGATTCTTGGCCAGTGACTCAGTACCATATTGATTCAATAAGTCCGTGATTCAGTACCGCACTGATTCAACAAGTCTGTGATTCAGTACAGTACTGATTCTTAGCCAGTGATTCAGTACCGTATTAATTCAATAAGTCCGTGATTCAGTACCGTATTGATTCAACAAGTCTGTGATTCAGTACCATATTGATTGAATAAGTCTGTGATTCAGTACCGTATTGATTCAACAAGTCTGTGATTCAGTACAGTACTGATTCTTGGCCAGTGACTCAGTACCGTATTGATTCAATAAGTCCGTGATTCAGTACCGTATTGATTCAACAAGTCTGTGATTCAGTACAGTACTGATTCTTGGCCAGTGACTCAGTACCATATTGATTCAATAAGTCCATGATTCAGTACCGCACTGATTCAACAAGTCTGTGATTCAGTACAGTACTGATTCTTAGCCAGTGATTCAGTACCGTATTAATTCAATAAGTCCGTGATTCAGTACCGTATTGATTCAATAAGTCCATGATTCAGTACCGTATTGATTCAACAAGTCTGTGATTCAGTACAGTACTGATTCTTGGCCAGTGATTCAGTACCGTATTGATTCAATAAGTCCGTGAGTCAGTACCATACTGATTCTATATGTCCGTGACTCAGTACCGTATTGATTCAATAAGTCCGTGATTCAGTACCGTATTGATTCAACTAGTCTGTGATTCAGTACAGTACTGATTCTTGGCCAGTGACTCAGTACCGTATTGATTCAATAAGTCCGTGATTCAGTACCGTATTGATTCAACAAGTCTGTGATTCAGTACAGTACTGATTCTTGGCCAGTGACTCAGTACCGTATTGATTCAATAAGTCCATGATTCAGTACCGCACTGATTCAATAAGTCTGTGATTCAGTACCATATTGATTGAATAAGTCTGTGATTCAGTACCGTATTGATTCAACAAGTCTGTGATTCAGTACAGTACTGATTCTTGGCCAGTGACTCAGTACCGTATTGATTCAATAAGTCCGTGATTCAGTACCGTATTGATTCAACAAGTCTGTGATTCAGTACAGTACTGATTCTTGGCCAGTGACTCAGTACCGTATTGATTCAATAAGTCCGTGATTCAGTACCGTATTGATTCAACAAGTCTGTGATTCAGTACAGTACTGATTCTTAGCCAGTGATTCAGTACCGTATTAATTCAATAAGTCCGTGATTCAGTACCATACTGATTCAATATGTCCGTGATTCAGTACCGTATTGATTCAACAAGTCTGTGATTCAGTACAGTACTGATTCTTGGCCAGTGATTCAGTACCGTATTGATTCAATAAGTCCGTGAGTCAGTACCATACTGATTCTATATGTCCGTGACTCAGTACCGTATTGATTCAATAAGTCCGTGATTCAGTACCGTATTGATTCAACTAGTCTGTGATTCAGTACAGTACTGATTCTTGGCCAGTGACTCAGTACCGTATTGATTCAATAAGTCCGTGATTCAGTACCGTATTGATTCAACAAGTCTGTGATTCAGTACAGTACTGATTCTTGGCCAGTGACTCAGTACCGTATTGATTCAATAAGTCCATGATTCAGTACCGCACTGATTCAATAAGTCTGTGATTCAGTACCATATTGATTGAATAAGTCTGTGATTCAGTACCGTATTGATTCAACAAGTCTGTGATTCAGTACAGTACTGATTCTTGGCCAGTGACTCAGTACCGTATTGATTCAATAAGTCCGTGATTCAGTACCGTATTGATTCAACAAGTCTGTGATTCAGTACAGTACTGATTCTTGGCCAGTGACTCAGTACCGTATTGATTCAATAAGTCCGTGATTCAGTACCGTATTGATTCAATAAGTCCGTGATTCAGTACCGCACTGATTCAATAAGTCTGTGATTCAGTACCATACTGATTCAATATGTCCGTGATTCAGTACCGTATTGATTTAACAAGTCTGTGATTCAGTACAGTACTGATTCTTGGCCAGTGACTCAGTACCGTATTGATTCAATAAGTTCGTGATTCAGTACCATACTGATTCAATATGTCCGTGATTCAGTACCGTATTGATTCAACAAGTCTGTGATTCAGTACAGTACTGATTCTTGGCCAGTGATTCAGTACCCTATTGATTCAATAAGTCCGTGATTCAGTACCGTACTGATTCAATAAGTCCGTGATTCAGTACCGTATTGATTCAATAAGTCCGTGATTCAGTACCGTACTGATTCAATAAGTTTGTGATTCAGTACCATATTGATTGAACAATCTGTGATTCAGTACAGTACTGATTCTTGGCCAGTGATTCAGTACCGTTTTGATTCAAGAAGTCCGTGATTCAGTACCATACTGATTCAATAAGTCAGTGATTCAGTACCGTATTGATTCAATAAGTCCGTGATTCAGTATCATACTGATTCAATAAGTCCGTGATTCAGTACCGTATTGATTCAATAAGTCCGTGATTCAGTACCATACTGATTCAATAAGTCCGTGATTCAGTACCGTATTGATTCAATAAGTCCGTGATTCAGTACCATACTGATTCAATAAGTCCGTGATTCAGTACCGTACTGATTCAATAAGTCCATGATTCAGTACCGTATTGAATCAATAAGTCTGTGATTCAGTACAGTACTGATTCTTGGCCAGTGATTCAGTACCGTATTGATTCAATAAGTCCGTGATTCAGTACCGTATTGATTCAACAAGTCTGTGATTCAGTACAGTACTGATTCTTGGCCAGTGATTCAGTACCATATTAATTCAATAAGTGCGTGATTCAGTACCGTATTGATTCAATAAGTCCGTGATTCAGTACCGTATTGATTCAACAAGACTGTGATTCAGTACAGTACTGATTCTTAGCCAGTGATTCAGTACCGTATTGATTCAATAAGTGCATAATTCAGTACCATACTGATTCAATATGTCCGTGATTCAGTACCGTATTGATTCAACAAGTCTGTGATTCAGTACAGTACTGATTCTTGGCCAGTGATTCAGTACCGTATTGATTCAATAAGTCCGTGATTCAGTACCATACTGATTCAATAAGTCTGTGATTCAGTACCATATTGATTCAATAAGTCCATGATTCAGTACAGTACTGATTCTCTCAGCGATTCAGTACCGTATTGATTCAATAAGTCTGTGATTCAGTACCATATTGATTCAATAAGTCTGTGATTCAGTAGAGTAATGAGTCTTGGCCAGTGATTCAGTACCGTACTGATTCAATAAATCAGTGACTGAAAATTGTATCGTCAATGAGCCAGTAATGTCATACTTTCTTAAGAGAGTAAATCAGCACTTCTCAAGCCAGTGATTCAGTGATTCATAATACAGTACCTTGTTGAGCGAGTCAGGACTGAAGGAGTCCGAGAATTAGCAGTTTAGTACCTTGTTGAGTGAGTGACTCAGTACTGTACCGAGCCATTCCTAACTGACCTACAAGTCAGTGAATCAGTACCGACCCGAATCTCATCATTCAGTACTGTACCGAGTCACTGAGATGTGATTCAACATGTTATTTCGTCAGTGAATCAGTATTTTGGTTGTTTGTAAATTGATGTGAATCAAAGTGTGACACAGATGTAGTGTGTGTGTGTGTGTGTGTGTGTGTGTGTGTGTGTACCTCAGCAGTAGGGAAGAGCGGCATGGCGAACTGTAATAACCCCTGAACCTGAATCTGCATGGCGGTCAGAGATCTCTGGACGATCGTCAGAGACTGCAGGAGAAACTGATACAGGATCAGCAGGCAGTCACAGTGATGTCACTTCCTCTCGAGGTCATAATACAAAAAAAAAAAGCTAACTTAATGCTTGTTAATCTCGTGACATTCAGAATCATAAAATAGTAACTGGAGAGAGAGTTAGACTGGGACGACTCGGTGAGTCCGATTACTAGTGAAGTGAATCAGAGACTCGTTAAATGTTTGGAGTGTTAAGTGCGTTACTCACATCGCTAATGAGATACACGATTAATACAGTGAGAGAGAATTATACAGACCTGCTGGAACGGATTGGGAAGCGTCTGACTGCAGTACAGATAATAATGAACAACATCTGCACACACACACACACACACACACATACACACAGATAAAATCGTGATTCATTCATGGACACAACTAAATGAGCCTTGGCCCAGAGAAGACGTCTGCGCTTCTGGATCGTGTTTAGATACGGCTAATTCTTTGAACTATAGAGTTTTAGCTGGTTATAACCCATAACCCACACATTCATAACCCATAACATTCAGCAATAATCCCTGTTCCTACAGCCACACCTGTGGGATTGTTAAAGAGTGTGATGAAGGTGTTGGGTCTGAGTGCAGATCAGTGTTAGTGAGAGTGATTACTAACAGAGAGCACGAGCTGATGGGACTGAAACAAACACAAAGCTGTCTGAAAGTGTAAAGCAGTGAATGAAGAGAGCAGAGCCGCTGCATTTTATTTCATTCAATCCAAATTCGCTCATTTTTATAAATAATTCCTGTTCAGTTTCTCTGGGTTTTGAGATTACACAGTGTTTTGTCAGTTTTTCACTGTTCCTGGGTGATGAGAGCAGGGGGTGAGGGTTATGGGTGTGTGGGTTATGGGTGTGTGAGTGTGTGGGTTATGGGTGTGTGGGTTATGGGTGTGTGGGTTATGAGTTATGAGTGTGTGGGTTATGGGTGTGTGGGTTATGGGTGTGTGGGTAATGAGTTATGAGTGTGTGGGTTATGAGTGTGTGGGTTATGGGTGTGTGGGTTATGCGTGTGTGAGTGTGTGGGTTATGCGTGTGTGAGTGTGTGGGTTATGGGTTATGGGTGTGTGGGTTATGGGTGTGTGGGTTATGGGTGTGTGGGTTAATGGTGTGTGAGTGTGTGGGTTATGGGTGTGTGGGTTATGAGTGTGTCAGTTATGGGTTATGAGTGTGTGAGTGATGGGTGTGAGGGTTATGGGTTATGGGTGTGTGGGTTATGGGTGTGTGGGTTATAAGTGTGTGGGTGATGGGTGTGAGGGTTATGGGTTATGGGTGTGTGGGTTATGGGTGTGTGGGTTATTAGTGTGTCGGTTATGGGTTATGAGTGTGTGGGTTATGGGTTATGAATGTGTGGGTTATGGGTTATGAATGTGTGGTTTATGGGTGTGTGAGTGTGTGGGTGATGGGTTATGGGTGTGTGGGTTATGGGTGATGGGTGTGTGGGTTATAGGTGTATGGGTTATGGATGGGTGGGTTGTGGGTGTGTGGGTTGTGGGTGTGTGAGTGTGGGGGTTATGGGTGTGTGGGTTATGGGTGTATGAGTGTGTGGGTTATGGTTGTGTGGGTTGTGGGTGTGTAGGTTGTGGGTGTGTGAGTGTGGGGGTTATGAGTGTGAGGGTTATGGGTTTGAGGGTTATGGGTGTGAGGGTTATGGGTTATGGATGTGTGGGTTATGGGTGTGTGGGTTATGGGTGTGTGGGTTTTGGGTGTGAGGGTAATGGGTGTGTGGTTGATGGGTTATGAGTGTGTGGGTTATGGGTGTGTGGGTTATGGGTGTGAGGGTTTTGGGTGTGAGGGTAATGGGTGTGTGGTTGATGGGTTATGAGTGTGTGGGTTATTGGTGTGTGAGTGTGTGGTTAATGGGTTATGGGTGTGTGGGTTATGGGTGTGTGAGTGTGTGGGTTATGGGTTATGAGTGTGTGCGTTATGAGTGTGTCGGTTATTGGTTATGAGTGTGTGGGTTATGGGTGTGTGAGTGTGTGGTTAATGGGTTATGAGTGTGTGGGTTATGGGTGTGTGAGTGTGTGGGTGATGGGTTATGAGTGTGTGCGTTATGAGTGAGTCGGTTATTGGTTATGAGTGTGTGGGTTATTGGTTACGAGTGTGGGGGTTATGGGTGTGTGAGTGTGTGGGCGATGGGTGTGAGGTTTATGGGTGATGGGTGTGTGGGTTATGGATGTATGGGTTATGGATGGGTGGGTTGTGGGTGTGTGGGTTGTGGGTGTGTGAGTGTGGTGGTTATGGGTGTGTGGGTTATGGGTGTATGAGTGTGTGGGTTATGGGTGTGTGGGTTATGGATGTGTGAGTGTGTGGGTTATAGGTGTGAGGGTTATGGGTGTGAAGGTTATTTGTTATGGGTGTGTGGGTTATGGGTGTGTGGGTTAAGGGTGTGAGGGTTATGGGTTAAGGGTGTGAGGGTTATGAGTGTGAGGGTTATGGGTTATGGGTGTGTGGGTTATGGGTGTGTGAGTGTGTGGGTTATGGGTTATGGGTGTGTGGGTGATGGGTGTGTGGGTTATGGGTTATGGGTGTGTGGGTTATGGGTGTGTGGGTTATGGGTGTGTGAGTGTGTGGGTTATGGGTTATGGGTGTGTGGGTGATGGGTGATGGGTGTGTGGGTGATAGGTGTGTGGGTTATGGGTAATGGGTGTGTGGGTTATGGGTGTCTGGTATATGGGTGTGTGGGTTATGAGTGTGTGGGTTATGGGTGTGTGGGTTATGGGTTATGGGTGTGTGGGTTATGAGTGTGTGGGTTATGGGTGTGTGGGTTATGGGTGTGTGAGTGAGTGGGTTATGGGTTATGAGTGTGTGGGTTATGGGTTATGGGTGTGTGGGTTATGGGTTATGAGTGTGTCGGTTATTGGTTATGAGTGTGTGGGTTATGGGTCTGTGAGTGTGTGGGCTATGGGTGTGAGGGTCATCGGTGATGGGTGTGTGGGTTATAGTTGTGTGGGTTGTGGGTGTGTAGGTTGTGGGTGTGTGAGTGTGGGGGTTATGGGTGTGTGGGTTATGAGTGTGTGGGTTATGAGTGTGTGGGTTATGGGTGTGTGAGTGTGTGGGTTATGGGTGTGTGGGTTATGGGTGTGAGGGTTATGGTTTGAGTGTGTGTTGGTGACGGGTGTGTGGCTGATGGGTGTGTGGGTGATGGGTGTGTGGGTTATGGGTGTGTGAGTGTGTGGGTGATGGGTGTGTGGGTAATGGGTGTGTGGGTGATGGGTGTGTGGGTTATGGGTGTGTGAGTGTGTGGGTTATGGGTGTGTGGGTTATGGGTGTGTGAGTGTGTGGGTTATGGGTGTGTGAGTGTGTGGGTTATAGGTGTGTGGGTTATGGGTGTGAAGGTAATGGGTAATGGGTATGTGGGTTATGGTTGTGTGGGTTATGGGTGTGTGGGTTATGGGTGTGAGGGTTATGGGTGTGTGGGTTAAGGGTGTGAGGGTTATGGGTTAAGGGTGTGAGGGTTATGGGTTATGGGTGTGAGGGTTATGAGTGTGAGGGTCATGGGTTATGGGTGTGTGGGTTATGGGTGTGTGGGTTATGGGTGTGTGAATGTGTGGGTTATGGGTGATGGGTGTGTGGGTGATGGGTGTGTGGGTGATGAGTGTGAGGGTTATGGGTTATGGGTGTCTTGTTTATGGGTGTGAGGGTTATGGGTGTGAGGTTTGTGGTTGTGAGGGTTATGGGTGTGTGGGTTATGGGTGTGAGTGTGTGGGTTATGAGTGTGTGGGTTATGGGTTATGAGTGTGTGGGTTATGGGTGTGTGGGTTATGGGTGTGTGGGTTATGAGTGTGTGGGTTATGGGTTATGGGTGTGTGGGTTATGGGTGTGTGAGTGTGTGGGTTATGGGTTATGAGTGTGTGGGTTATGGGTGTGTGGGTTATGGCTTATGAGTGTGTCGGTTATTGGTTATGAGTGTGTGGTTTATGGGTTATGAGTGTGTGGGTTATGGGTGTGTGAGTGTGTGAGCTATGTGTGTGAGGGTTATGGGTGATGGGTGTGTGGGTTATGGGTGTGTGGGTTATGGGTGTGTGGGTTGTGGATGTGTAGGTTGTGGGTGTGTGAGAGTGTGGTTTGTGGGTGTGTGGGTGATGGGTGTGTGGGTTATGAGTGTGTGGGTTATGGGTGTGTGGGTTATGGGTGTGTGGGTCATGGGTGTGAGGGTTATGGTTTGAGTGTGTGTGGGTGACGGGTGGGTGGCTGATGGGTGTGTGGGTGATGGGTTATGATTGTGTGGGTTATGGGTGTGTGTGTGTGGGTGATGGGTGTGTGGGTTATGGGTGTGTGGGTTATGGGTGTGTGAGTGTGTGGGTTATGGGTGTGTGGGTTATGTGTGTGTGGGTTATGGGTGTGTGGGTTAATGGTGTGTGAGTGTGTGGGTTATGGGTGTGTGGGTTATGAGTGTGTCAGTTATGGGTTATGAGTGTGTGGGTGATGGGTGTGAGTGTTATGGGTTATGGATGTGTGGGTTATGGGTGTGTGGGTTATGGGTGTGAGGGTTATGGGTGTGAGGGTTATGGGTGTGAAGGTTATGGGTGTGTGGGTTATTAGTGTGTCGGTTATTAGTGTGTCGGTTATGGGTTATGAGTGTGTGGGTTATGAATGTGTGGGTTATGGGTTATGAATGTGTGGTTTATGGGTTATGGGTGTGTGGGTTATGGGTGTGTGAGTGTATGGGTTATGGGTGTGTGGGTTATGGGTTATGGGTGTGTGGGTTATGGGTGTGTGAGTGTGTGGTTAATGGGTTATGAGTTTGTGGGTTACGGGTTATGGGTGTGTGGGTTATGGGTGTGTGAGTGTGTGGTTAATGGGTTATGAGTGTGTGCTTTATGGGTGTCTGAGTGTGTGCACTGTAAAAAAAAATCTTGTCAAATTTACAGTGAAAAACTGGTAGCTGTGGTTGCCATTTTTTCACCGTAAAAAATACAGTGACAGTGTATATGGCTTTACGGTAAGGTATATCAACACTTGTAAAAACAACAGTTTGAAAATGTTCAATTTTACAGGTATTCAATGTACAACAATCAGTACATAACTGTTAATTTTACGGATATTCATTGTACAATAAACAATGATTCAAAATGATGATTACAAGCAATGATCTACTAGACAGATATATTTTTTTAGAATTTTTTTGGGCTTTTTTCACCTTTATTGGACAGGACAGTGCAGAGACAGGAAATGAACTGGAAAGAGAGACGGGGAAGGATCGGGAAATGACCTCAGGTCGGAATTGAACCCAGGTCCCCAGATTCATTGTATGATGCCTTAGTTGAATGAGCCACAATGGTGGGCATGTTTTTGTTTTTTTAACAGGGCAATGATGTAATTTTAACCATCACATTCTGTTTTAGTCTTACAGTTTGTCTGTGTTTAAACTACAACAATTTGTAAATTATACAAAAAAATATGATCAATTCAACATATTCTTACTGTTAAATTAACAGTGGCATTTGGTTAGGAGTTTTACAGTATATTGATGTAAATTACACACTGCTTCATTGTTTTTGTATTTACAGTTTTTTTTATGTCATGATTTTACATAAATTCACTGTTAATTCTACGGACATTTTTTACAGTGTGGTTAATGGGTTATGAGTGTGTGGGTTATGGGTGTGTGAGTGTGTGGGTTATGGGTGTGTGTGTGTGGGTTATGGGTTATGAGTGTGTCGGTTATTGGTTATGAGTGTGTGGGTTATTGGTTACGAGTGTGTGGGTTATGGGTGTGTGAGTGTGTGGGCTATGGGTGTGAGGGTTATGGGTGATGGGTGTGTGGGTTATGGGTGTATGGGTTATGGATGGGTGGGTTGTGGGTGTGTGAGTGTGGGGGTTATGGGTGTGTGGGTTATGGGTGTGTAAGTGTGTGGGTTACAGGTGTGTGGGTTATGGGTGTGAAGGATATGGGTTATGGGTGTGTGGGTTATGGGTGTGAGGGTTATGGGTTTTGGGTGTGCGGGTTATGAGTCTGAGGGTTATGGGTTATGGGTGCGTGGGTTATGGGTGTGAGGGTTATGGGTGTGTGGATTATGGATGTGTGTGTGTGTGGATTATGGGTGTGAGGGTTATGGGTTATGGATGTGAGGGTTATGGGTGTGTGGGTTATGGGTGTGAGGATTATGGGTGTGTGGGTTATGGGTATGTGAGTTATGGGTGTGTGGGTTATGGGTGTGAGGATTATGGGTGTGTGGGTTATGGGTATGTGAGTTATGGGTGTGTGGGTTATGGGTGTGAGGATTATGGGTGTGTGGGTTATGGGTATGTGAGTTATGGGTGTGTGGGTTATGGGTGTGAGGGTTTTGGGTGTGAGGGTAATGGGTGTGTGGTTGATGGGTTATGGGTGTGTGGGTTATGGGTGTGTGGGTTATGGGTGTGAGGGTTATGGTTTATGAGTGTGTGTGAGTGACGGGTGTGTGGCTGATGGGTGTGTGGGTGATGGGTTATGATTGTGTGGGTTATGGGTGTGAGGGTTATGCGTTATGAGTGTGTGGGTGATGGGTGTGTGGGACATGGGTGTGTGTGTTATGAGTGAGTGGGTTATGGGTGTGTGAGTGTGTGGGTTATGGGTTATGAGTGTGTGGGTTATGGGTATGTGGGTTATGGGTGTGTGAATGTGTGGGTTATGGGTGTGTGGGTTATGGGTGTGTGAGTGTGTGGGTTATGGTGTGTGGGTTAATGGTGTGTGAGTGTGTGGGTTATGGTTGAGTGGGTTATGAGTGTGTGGGTTATGAGTGTGTCAGTTATCGGTTATGAGTGTGTGGGTGATGGGTGTGAGGGTTATGTGTTATGGATGTGTGGGGTATGGGTGTGTGGGTTATGGGTGTGAGGGTTATGGGTGTGTGGGTTATGGGTGTGAGGGTTATGGGTGTGTGGGTTATGGGTGTGTGGGTTATGGGTGTGAGGGTTATGGGTGTGAGTGTGTGGGTTATGGGTGTGTGGGTTATTTGTGTGTCCGTTATGGGTTATGAGTGTGTGGGTTATGAGTGTGTGGGTTATGGGTTATAAGTGTGTGGGGTAAGGGTTATGAGTGTGTGGGTTACGGGTTATGGGTGTGTGGGT
The DNA here is from genome assembly GCF_027579695.1 of Neoarius graeffei. Lineage (NCBI taxonomy): Eukaryota > Metazoa > Chordata > Actinopteri > Siluriformes > Ariidae > Neoarius > Neoarius graeffei. The sequence goes on along the minus strand of NC_083582.1, from coordinate 1,791,494 downwards.
TATGTGTGTGAGTGTGTGGGTTATGGGTGTGTGGGTTGTGGGTATGTAGGTTGTGGCTGTGTGACTGTGGGGGTTATGGGTGTGTGGGTTATGGGTGTGTGAGTGTGTGGGTTATGGGTGTGTGGGTTGTTGGGTGTGTAGGTTGTGGGTGTGTGACTGTGGGGGTTATGGGTGTGTGGGTTATGAGTGTGTGGGTTATGGGTGTGTGAGTGTGTGGGTTATGGGTGTGTGGGTTATGGATTTGGGAGTGTGTGGGTTATGGGTTATGAATGTGTGGGTTATGGGTTATGAGTGTGTGGGTTATGGGAGTGTGGGTTATGGGTGTGTGGGTTATGGGTGTGTGAGTGTGTGGGTTATGGGTTATGAATGTGTGGGTTATGGGTTACGGGTGTGTGGGATATGGGTGTGTGGGTTATGGGTGTGTGGGTGTGGGTTATGGGTGTGTGGGTTATGGGTTATGGGTGTCTGGGTGTGTGGGTAATGGGTGTGTGGGTGTGTGGGTTATGGGTTATGCGTGTGTGGGTTATGGGTGTGTGAGTGTGTGGGTTATGGGTTATGAATGTGTGGGTTATGGGTTATGGGTATGTGGGTTATGGTTGTGTGGGTTATGGGTGTGTGGGTGTGGGTTATGGGTGTGTGGGTTATGGGTTATGGGTGTGTGGGTAATGGGTGTGTGGGTGTGTGGGTTATGGGTTAAGCGTGTGTGGGGTATGGGTTATGCGTGTGTGGGTTATGGGTTATGGGTGTGTGGGTTATGGGTGTGAGGGTTATGGGTTTTGGGTGTGCGGGTTATGAGTCTGAGGGTTATGGGTTATGGGTGCATGGGTTATGGGTGTGAGGGTTATGGGTGTGTGGATTATGGATGTGTGTGTGTGTGTGTGTGTGTGTGTGTGTGTGTGTGTGTGTGTGTGTGTGTGGATTATGGGTGTGAGGGTTATGGGTTATGGATGTGAGGGTTATGGGTGTGTGGGTTATGGGTGTGAGGGTTATAGGTGTGTGGGTTATGGGTGTGAGGATTATGGGTGTGTGGGTTATGGGTATGTGAGTTATGGGTGTGTGGGTTATGGGTGTGAGGGTTTTGGGTGTGAGGGTGATGGGTGTGAGGGTTTTGGGTGTGAGGGTAATGGGTGTGTGGTTGATGGGTTATGGGTGTGTGGGTTATGGGTGTGTGGGTTATGGGTGTGAGGGTTATGGTTTATGAGTGTGTGTGAGTGACGGGTGTGTGGCTGATGGGTGTGTGGGTGATGGGTTATGATTGTGTGGGTTATGGGTGTGAGGGTTATGCGTTATGAGTGTGTGGGTGATGGGTGTGTGGGATATGGGTGTGTGTGTTATGAGTGAGTTGGTTATGGGTGTGTGAGTGTGTGGGTTATGGGTTATGAGTGTGTGGGTTATGGGTATGTGGGTTATGGGTGTGTGAATGTGTGGGTTATGGGTGTGTGGGTTATGGGTGTGTGAGTGTGTGGGTCATGGTGTGTGGGTTAATGGTGTGTGAGTGTGTGGGTTATGGTCGAGTGGGTTATGAGTGTGTCAGTTATCGGTTATGAGTGTGGGGGTGATGGGTGTGAGGGTTATGTGTTATGGATGTGTGGGTTATGGGTGTGAGGGTTATGGGTGTGTGGGTTATGGATGTGTGGGTTATGGGTGTGAGGGTTATGGGTGTGAGTGTGTGGGTTATGGGTGTGTGGGTTATTTGTGTGTCCGTTATGGGTTATGAGTGTGTGGGTTATGAGTGTGTGGGTTATGGGTTATAAGTGTGTGGGTTAAGGGTTATGAGTGTGTGGGTTACGGGTTATGGGTGTGTGGGTTATGTGTGTGAGTGTGTGGGTTATGGGTTATGGGTTATGGGTGTCTGGGATGTGGGTATGTAGGTTGTGGCTGTGTGACTGTGGGGGTTATGGGTGTGTGGGTTATGGGTGTGTGAGTGTGTGGGTTATGGGTGTGTGGGTTGTTGGGTGTGTAGGTTGTGGGTGTGTGACTGTGGGGGTTATGGGTGTGTGGGTTATGAGTGTGTGGGTTATGGGTGTGTGGGTTATGGATTTGGGAGTGTGTGGGTTATGGGTTATGAATGTGTGGGTTATGGGTTATGAGTGTGTGGGTTATGGGTGTGTGGGTTATGGGTGTGTGGGTTATGGGTGTGTGAGTGTGTGGGTTATGGGTTATGAATGTGTGGGTTATGGGTTACGGGTGTGTGGGTTATGGGTGTGTTGGTTATGGGTGTGTGGGTGTGGGTTATGGGTGTGTGGGTTATGGGTTATGGGTGTCTGGGTGTGTGGGTAATGGGTGTGTGGGTGTGTGGGTTATGGGTTATGCGTGTGTGGGTTATGGGTGTGTGAGTGTGTGGGTTATGGGTTATGAATGTGTGGGTTATGGGTTATGGGTTATGGGTGTGTGGGTTATGGTTGTGTGGGTTATGGGTGTGTGGGTGTGGGTTATGGGTGTGTGGGTTATGGGTTATGGGTGTGTGGGTAATGGGTGTGTGGGTGTGTGGGTTATGGGTTATGCATGTGTGGGTTATGGGTTATGCGTGTGTGGGTTATGGGTGTGTGAGTGTGTGGGTTATTGGTTATGAATGTGTGGGTTTTGGGATATGGGTGTGAGGGTTATGGGTGTGTGGGTAATGGGTGTGTGGGTGTGGGTTATGGGTGTGTGGGTTATGGGTTATGGGTGTGTGGGTGTGTGGGTAATGGGTGTGTGGGTTATGGGTTATGAGTGTGTGGGTTATGGGTGTGTGGGTGTGTGGGTTATGGGTTTGTGAGTGTGTGGGTTATGGGTTATGGGTGTGTGGGTGATGGGTGTGTGGGTGATGGGTGTGAGGGTTATGGGTTATGGGTTATGGGTGTGTGGGTTATGGGTGTGTGAGTGTGTGGGTTATGGGTTTTGGGTGTGTGGGTTATGGGTGTGTGGGTGTGGGTTATGGGTGTGTGGGTAATGGGTTATGGGTGTGTGGGTGTGTGGGTTATGGGTGTGTGGGTGTGTGGGTTATGGGTGTGTGAGTGTGTGGGTTATGGGTGATGGGTGTGTGGGTCATGGGTGTGTGTGTTATGAGTGAGTGGGTTATGGGTGTGTGAGTGTGTGGGTTATGGGTTATGAGTGTGTGGGTTATGGGTATGTGGGTTATGGGTGTGTGAATGTGTGGGTTATGGGTGTGTGGGTTATGGGTGTGTGAGTGTGTGGGTTATGGGTGTGTGGGTTAATGGTGTGTGAGTGTGTGGGTTATGGGTGAGTGGGTTATGAGTGTGTGGGTTATGAGTGTGTCAGTTATGGGTTATGAGTGTGTGGGTGATGGGTGTGACGGTCATGTGTTATGGATGTGTGGGGTATGGGTGTGTGAGTTATGGGTGTGAGGGTTATGGCTGTGTGGGTTATGGGTGTGTGGGTTATGGGTGTGAGGGTTATGGGTGTGAGTGTGTGGGTAATGGGTGTGTGGGTTATTTGTGTGTCAGTTTTGGGTTATGAGTGTGTGGGTTATGAGTGTGTGGGTTATGGGTTATGAGTGTGTGGGTTAAGGGTTATGAGTGTGTGGGTTACGGGATATGGGTGTGTGGGTTATGTGTGTGAGTGTGTGGGTTATGGGTTATGGGTGTGTGGGTTGTGGGTATGTAGGTTATGGCTGTGTGACTGTGGGGGTTATGGGTGTGTGGGTTATGGGTGTGTGAGTGTGTGGGTTATGGGTGTTTGGGTTGTGGGTGTGTAGGTTGTGGGTGTGTGACTGTGGGGGTTATGGGTGTGTGGGTTATGAGTGTGTGGGTTATGGGTGTGTGAGTGTGTGGGTTATGGGTGAGTGGGATATGGATTTGGGAGTGTGTGGGTTATGGGTTATGAATGTGTGGGTTATGGGTTATGAGTGTGTGGGTTATGGGTGTGTGGGTTATGGGTGTGTGAGTGTGTGGGTTATGGGTTATGGGTGTGTGGGTTATGGGTGTGTGGGTTATGGGTGTGTGGGTGTGGGTTATGGGTGTGTGCGTTATGGGTTATGGGTGTGTGGGTGTGTTTGTAGTGGGTGTGTGGGTGTGTGGTTTATGGGTTATGCGTGTGTGGGTTATGGGTGTGTGAGTGTGTGGGTTATGGGTTATGAATGTGTGGGTTATGGGTTATGGGTGTGTGAGTTATGGGTGTGTGGGTTATGGGTGTGTGGGTGTGGGTTATGGGTGTGTGGGTTATGGGTTATGGGTGTGTGGGTGTGTGGGTAATGGGTGTGTGGGTTATGGGTTATGCGTGTGTGGGTTATGGGTGTGAGTGTGTGGGTTATGGGTGATGAATGTGTGGGTTATGGGTAATGGGTGTGTGGGTTATGGGTGTGTGGGTTATGGGTGTGTGGGTGTGGGTTATGGGTGTGTGGGTTATGGGTTATGGGTGTGTGGGTGTGTGGGTAATGGGTGTGTGGGTGTGTGGGTTATGGGTTATGCGTGTGTGGGTTATGGGTGTGTGGGTGTGTGGGTTATGGGTGTGTGAGTGTGTGGGTTATGGGTGATGGGTGTGTGGGTGATGGGTGTGAGGGTTATGGGTTATGGGTGTGTGGGTTATGGGTGTGTGAGTGTGTGGGTTTTGAGTTATGAATGTGTGGGTTATGGGTTAAGGGTGTGTGGGTAATGGGTGTGTGGGTTATGGGTGTGTGGGTGTGGGTTATGGGTGTGTGGGTTATGGGTTATGGGTGTGTGGGTGTGTGGGTTATGGGTGTGTGCGTGTGTGGGTTATGGGTTATGAGTGTGTGGGTTATGGGTGTGTGGGTTATGGGTGTGTGAGTGTGTGGGTTATGGATGTGAGGGTTATGGGTTATGGGTGTGTGGGTTTTGGGTGTGAGGGTAATCGGTGTGAGGGTTATGGGTGTGTGGGTTATGGGTGTGAGTGTGTGGGTTATGAGTGTGTGGGTTATGGGTGTGAGGGTTATGGGTGTGTGGGTTATGGGTGTGAGGGTTATGGGTGTGAGTGTGTGGGTTATGGGTGTGTGGGTTATTTGTGTGTCGGTTATGGGTTATGAGTGTGTGGTTTATGAGTGTGTGGGTTATGGGTTATGAGTGTGTGGGTTAAGGGTTATGAGTGTGTGGGTTACGGGTTATGGGTGTGTGGGTTATGTGTGTGAGTGTGTGGGTTATGGGTTATGGGTGTGTGGGTTGTGGGTGTGTGACTGTGGGTGTTATGGGTGTGTGGGTTATGGGTGTGTGAGTGTGTGGGTTATGGGTGTGTGGGTTGTGGGTTTGTAGGTTGTGGGTGTGTGACTGTGGGGGTTATGGGTGTGTGGGTTATGAGTGTGTGGGTTATGGGTGTGTGAGTGTGTGGGTTATGGGTGTGTGGGTTATGGATTTGGGAGTTTGTGGGTTATGGGTTTTGAATGTGTGTGTTATGGGTTATGAGTGTGTGGGTTATGGGTGTGTGGGTTATGGGTGTCTGGGTTATGGGTGTGTGAGTGTGTGGGTTATGGGTTATGAATGTGTGGGTTATGGGTTATGGGTGTGTGGGTTATGGGTGTGTGGGTTATGGGTGTGTGGGTGTGGGTTATGGGTGTGTGGCTTATGGGTTATGGGTGTGTGGGTGTGTGGGTAATGGGTTATGCGTGTGTGGGTTATGGGAGTGTGAGTGTGTGGGTTATGGGTTATGAATGTGTGGCTTATGGGTTATGGGTGTGTGGGTTATGGGTGTGTGGGTTATGGGTGTGTGGCTGTGGGTTATGGGTGTGTGGGTTATGGGTGTGTGGGTGTGTGGGTAATGGGTGTGTGGGTGTGTGGGTTATGGGTCATGCGTGTGTGGGTTATGGGTTATGCGTGTGTGGGTTATGGGAGTGTGAGTGTTTGAGTTATGGGTTATGAATGTGTGGGTTATGGGTTATGGGTGTGTGGGTTATGGGTGTGTGGGTTATGGGTGTGTGGCTGTGGGTTATGGGTGTGTGGGTTATGGGTGTGTGGGTGTGTGGGTAATGGGTGTGTGGGTGTGTGGGTTATGGGTTATGCGTGTGTGGGTTATGGGTTATGCGTGTGTGGGTTTTGGGTGTGTGAGTGTGTGGGTTATGGGTTATGAGTGTGTGGGTTATGGGTTATGGGTGTGTGGGTTATGGGTGTGAGGGTTATGGGTTATCAGTGTTTGTGGGTGACGGGTGTGTGGCTGATGGGTCTGAGGATTATGGGTGTGTGGGTGATGCGTTATGATATTGTGGGTAATGGGTGTGAGGGTTATGGGTTATGAGTGTGTGGGTGAAGGGTGTGTGGCTTATGGGTGTGTGGGTTATGGGTTATGCGTGTGTGGGTTTTGGGTGTGTGAGTGTGTGGGTTATGGGTTATGAGTGTGTGGGTTATGGGTTATGGGTGTGTGGGTTATGGGTGTGAGGGTTATGGGTTATCAGTGTTTGTGGGTGACGGGTGTGTGGCTGATGGGTCTGAGGATTATGGGTGTGTGGGTGATGCGTTATGATATTGTGGGTAATGGGTGTGAGGGTTATGGGTTATGAGTGTGTGGGTGAAGGGTGTGTGGCTTATGGGTGTGTGGGTTATGGGTGTGTGAATGTGTGGGTTATGGGTGTGTGGGTTATGAGTGTGTGGGTTATGGGTGTGTGAGTGTGTAGGTTATGGCTTATGATTGTGTGGGTTATGGTTGTTTGAGTGTGTGGGTTATGGGTGTGTGGGTTATGGGTGTGAAGGTTATGAGTGTGTCAGTGTTGGGTTATGAGTGTGTGGGTGATGGGTGTGAGGGTTATGTGTTATGGATGTGTGGGTTATGGGTGTGTGGGTTAAGGGTGTGAGGGTTACGGGTGTGAGAGTTATGGGTGTGTGGGTTATGGGTGTGTGGGTTATGGGTGTGAGGGTTATGTGTGTGTGTGGGTCATGAGTGTGTGGGTTATGGGTGTGAGGGTTATGGGTGTGTGGGTGATGGGTGTGTGGGTTATGCGTGTGAGGGTAATGGGTGTGTGGGTTATGGGTGTGTGGGTTATGGGTGTGAGGGTTATTAGTGTCGCGGTTTTGTGTTATGAGTGTGTGGGTTATGGGTTATGAGTTTGTGGCTTACGGGTTCTGGGTGTGTGGGTTATGGGTGTGTGAGTGTGTGGGTTATGGGTGTGTGGGTTATGGGTGTGTGAGTGTGTGGGTTATGGGTTATGGGTTATGAGTGTGTGGGTTATGGGTGTGTGAGTGTTTGGGCTATTGGTGTGAGGGTTATGGTTGATGGGTGTGTGGGTTATGAGTGTGTGGGTCATGGGTGTGAGTGTGTCAGTTATGGGTTATGAGTGTGTGGGTTATGGGTGTTTGGGTTATGGGTGTGTGGGTTATGGGTGTGTGGCTGTGGGTTATGGGTGTGTGGGTTATGGGTGTGTGGGTGTGTGGGTAATGGGTGTGTGGGTGTGTGGGTTATGGGTTATGCGTGTGTGGGTTATGGGTTATGCGTGTGTGGGTTTTGGGTGTGTGAGTGTGTGGGTTATGGGTTATGAGTGTGTGGGTTATGGGTTATGGGTGTGTGGGTTATGGGTGTGAGGGTTATGGGTTATCAGTGTTAGTGGGTGACGGGTGTGTGGCTGATGGGTCTGAGGATTATGGGTGTGTGGGTGATGCGTTATGATATTGTGGGTAATGGGTGTGAGGGTTATGGGTTATGAGTGTGTGGGTGAAGGGTGTGTGGCTTATGGGTGTGTGGGTTATGGGTGTGTGAATGTGTGGGTTATGGGTGTGTGGGTTATGAGTGTGTGGGTTATGGGTGTGTGAGTGTGTAGGTTATGGCTTATGAGTGTGTGGGTTATGGTTGTTTGAGTGTGTGGGTTATGGGTGTGTGGGTTATGGGTGTGAAGGTTATGAGTGTGTCAGTGTTGGGTTATGAGTGTGTGGGTGATGGGTGTGAGGGTTATGTGTTATGGATGTGTGGGTTATGGGTGTGTGGGTTAAGGGTGTGAGGGTTACGGGTGTGAGAGTTATGGGTGTGTGGGTTATGGGTGTGTGGGTTATGGGTGTGAGGGTTATGTGTGTGTGTGGGTCATGAGTGTGTGGGTTATGGGTGTGAGGGTTATGGGTGTGTGGGTGATGGGTGTGTGGGTTATGCGTGTGAGGGTAATGGGTGTGTGGGTTATGGGTTTGAGGGTTATGGGTGTGAGGGTTATTAGTGTCGCGGTTTTGTGTTATGAGTGTGTGGGTTATGGGTTATGAGTTTGTGGCTTACGGGTTCTGGGTGTGTGGGTTATGGGTGTGTGAGTGTGTGTGTTATGGGTGTGTGGGTTATGGGTGTGTGAGTGTGTGGGTTATGGGTTATGAGTGTGTGGGTTATGGGTGTGTGAGTGTTTGGGCTATTGGTGTGAGGGTTATGGTTGATGGGTGTGTGGGTTATGAGTGTGTGGGTCATGGGTGTGAGTGTGTGGGGTATGGGTTATGAGTGTGTGGGTTATGGGTGTGTGGGTTATGGGTTATTGGTATGTGGGTTATGAGTTTGTGGGTTATGGGTTATGGGTGTGTGGGTTATGGGTGTGTGAGTGTGTGGTTTATGGGTTATGAGTGTGTGGGTTATGGGTTATGAGTGTGTGGGTTATGGTTTATGGGTGTGTGGGTTATGGGTTATGAGTGTGTCGTTTATTGATTATGAGTGTGTGGTTTATGGGTTATGAGTGTGTGGGTTATGGGTGTGTGAGTCTGTGGGCTATGGGTGTGAGGGTTATGGTTGTATGGGTTATGTGTGTGTGGGTTGTGGGTGTGTAGGTTGTGGGTGTGTGAGTGTGGGGGTTATGCGTGTGTGGGTTATAAGTGAGTGGGTTATGGATGTCTGGGTTATGGGTCTGTGAGTGTGTGGGTTATGGGTGTTTGGGTTATGGGTGTGTGGGTTATGGGTGTGTGTGTGTGTGGGTTATGGGTGTGTGGGTTATGGGTGTGTGGGTTATGGGTGTGAGGGTAATGGGTGTGTATGTTATGGGTGTGTGAGTGTGTGGGTTATGGGTGTGCGGTTTATGGGTGTGTGAGTGTGTGGGTTACGGGTGTGTGGCTTATGAGTGTGTGGGTTATGAGTGTGTCAGTTATGGGTTATGAGTGTGTGGGTTATGGGTGTTTGGGTTATGGGTGTGTGAGTGTGTGGGTTATGGATTATGGGTATGTGGGTTATGGGTATGTGATTGTGTGGGTTATGGGTGTGTGGGTTATGGGTGTCTGGGTTATGAGTGTGTGGGTTATGGGTGTGTGGGTTATGAGTGTGTGGGTTATGAGTGTGTCAGTTATGGGTTATGAGTTTGTGGGTGATGGGGGTGAAGGTTACGGGTTATGGATGTGTGGGTTATGGGTGTGTGGGTTATGAATGTGTCAGTTATGGGTTTTGAGTGTCTGGGTTATGCGTGTGTGGGTTATGGGTTATGGGTGTGTGGGTTATTATTGTGTCGGTTATGGGTTATGAGTTTGTGGGTTATGGGTTATGCGTGTGTGGATTATTCGTTATGAGTGTGTGGGTTATGGGTTATTAGTGTGTCGGTTATTGGTTATGAGTGTGTGGGTTATTGGTGGGTGGGTTATGGGTGTGTGAGTGTGTGGGTTATTGGTTATGGGTGTGTGGGTTATGGGTCTGTGAGTGTGTGGGTTATGGGTGTGAGTGTGTGGGTTATGGGTTATGAGTGTGAGGGTTATGGGTTATGGATGTGTGGCTTATGGGTGTGTGGGTTATGGGTTATGGGTGTGTCGGTTATTAGTGTGTGGGTTATGGGTTATGAGTGTGTGGTTTATGGGTTATGAGTGTGTGGGTTATGGGTTATTAGTGTGTCGGTTATGGGTTATGAGTGTGTGGGTTATTGGTGGGTGGGTTATGGGTGTGTGAGTGTGTGGGTTATTGGTAATGGGTCTGTGAGTGTGTGGGTTATGGGTGTGTGTGGATTATGGGTGTGTGGGTTATGGGTGTGTTGGTTATGAATGTGTGAGTGTGTGGGTTATTAGTGTGTGGGTTATGACTGTGTCAGATATGGGTTATGAGTGTGTTGGTTATGGGTGTGTGGGTTATGGGTGTGTGAGTGTGTGGGTTATGGATTATGGGTGTGTGGTTTATGGGTGTGTGAGTGTGTGGGTTATGGGTGTGTGAGTGTGTGGGTTTTGGGTGTGTGCATGTGTGGGTTATGGGTGTGTGGGTTATGGGTATGTGAGTGTGTGGGTTATGGGTGTGTGGCTTATGGGTTATGAGTGTGTGGGTTATGGGTGTGTGGGTTATGGGTGTGTGAGTGTGTGGGTTGTGGGTGTGTGATTGTGTGGGTTATGGGTGTGTGAGTGTGTGGGTTATGGGTGTGTGGGTTATGGGTGTGTGGGTTATGGGTGTGTGGGTGTGTGGGTTATGGGTGTGTGGGTTATGGGTGTGTGAGTGTGTGGGTTATGTGTTATGGGTGTGTGGGTTATGGGTGTGTGAGTGTGTGGTTTATGGGTTATGGGTGTGTGGGTTATTGGTGTGTGGGTTATGGGTGTGTGGGTGTGTGGGTTGTGGGTGTGTGGGTTATGGGTGTGTGAGTGTATGGGTTATGGGTGTATGGGTGATCGGTGTGTGGGTGATGGGTGTGAGGGTTATGGGTTATGGGTGTGTAGGTTATGGGTTATGAGTGTGTGGGTTATGGGTGTGAGTGTGTGGGTTATGGGTGTGGGTTATGGGTGTGAGTGTGTGGGTTATGGGTGTGTGGGTTATGGGTGTGTGGGTTATGGGTGTGTGGGTGTGTGGGTTATGGGTGTGTGGGTTATGGGTGTGTGAGTGTGTGGGTTATGTGTTATGGGTGTGTGGGTTATGGGTGTGTGAGTGTGTGGTTTATGGGTTATGGGTGTGTGGGTTATTGGTGTGTGGGTTATGGGTGTGTGGGTGTGTGGGTTGTGGGTGTGTGGGTTATGGGTGTGTGAGTGTATGGGTTATGGGTGTATGGGTGATCGGTGTGTGGGTGATGGGTGTGAGGGTTATGGGTTATGGGTGTGTAGGTTATGGGTTATGAGTGTGTGGGTTATGGGTGTGAGTGTGTGGGTTATGGGTGTGGGTTATGGGTGTGAGTGTGTGGGTTATGGGTGTGAGTGTGTGGGTTATGGGTTATGAGTGTGTGGGTTATGGGTGTGAGTGTGTGGGTTATGGGTGTGTGGGTTATGGGTTATGAGTGTGTGGGTTATGAGTGTGTGGGTTATGGGTGTGAGTGTGTGGGTTATGGGTTATGAGTGTGTGGGTTATGGGTGTGTGGGTTATGGGTTATGGGTGTGTGGGTTATGAGTGTGTGGTTTATGGGTTATGTGTGTGTGGGTTATGGGTGTGTGAGTGTGTGGGTTATGGGTTATGAGTGTGTGGGTTATGGGTTATGGGTGTGTGGGTTATGGGTTCTGATTGTGTCGGTTATTGGTTATGAGTGTGTGGTTTATGGGTTATGAGTGTGTGAGTGTGTGGGCTATGGGTGTGAGGGTTTTGGGTGATGGGTGTGTGGGTTATGGTTGTATGGGTTATGGGTGTGTGGGTTATGGGTTATGGGTGTGTGGGTTATGGGTGTGTGGGTTATGGGTGTGTGGGTTATGGGTTATGGGTGTGAGGGTTATGAGTGTGTGGGTTATGGGTGTGAGGGTTATGGGTGTGAGTGTGTGGGTTATGGGTTATGAGTGTGTGGGTTATGGGTGTGAGTGTGTGGGTTATGGGTTATGAGTGTGTGGGTTATGGGTGTGTGGGTTATGGGTTATGGGTGTGTGGGTTATGGGTTATGGGTGTGTTGTTTTATGAGTTTGTGTGTTATGGGTTATGGGTGTGTGGGTTATGGGTGTGTAGGTCATGGGTGTGTGGGTTATGGGTGTGTGGGTGTGTGGGTTGTGGGTGTGTGGGTTATGGGTTATGAGTGTGTGGGTTATGGGTTATCAGTTTGTGGGTTACGGGTTATGGGTGTGTGGGTTATGGGTGTGTGAGTGTGTGGGTTAAGGGTGATGAGTGTGTGGGTTATGGGTGTGTGAGTGTGTGGTTTATGGGTTATGAGTGTGTGGGTTATGGGTTATGAGTGTGTGGGTTATGGTTTATGGGTGTGTGGGTTATGGGTTATGAGTGTGTCGTTTATTGATTATGAGTGTGTGGTTTATGGGTTATGAGTGTGTGGGTTATGGGTGTGTGAGTCTGTGGGCTATGGGTGTGAGGGTTATGGTTGTATGGGTTATGTGTGTGTGGGTTGTGGGTGTGTAGGTTGTGGGTGTGTGAGTGTGGGGGTTATGCGTGTGTGGGTTATGAGTGAGTGGGTTATGGGTCTGTGAGTGTGTGGGTTATGGGTGTTTGGGTTATGGGTGTGTGGGTTATGGGTGTGAGAGTGTGTGGGTTATGGGTGTGTGGGTTATGGGTGTGTGGGTTATGGGTGTGAGGGTTATGGGTGTGTATGTTATGGGTGTGTGAGTGTGTGGGTTATGGGTATGCGGTTTATGGGTGTGTGAGTGTGTGGGTTACGGGTGTGTGGCTTATGAGTGTGTGGGTTATGAGTGTGTGGTTTATGGGTTATGTGTGTGTGGGTTATGGGTGTGTGAGTGTGTGGGTTATGGGTTATGAGTGTGTGGGTTATGGGTGTTTGGGTTATGGGTGTGTGAGTGTGTGGGTTATGGATTATGGGTATGTGGGTTATGGGTGTGTGATTGTGTGGGTTATGGGTGTGTGGGTTATGGGTGTCTGGGTTATGATTGTGTGGGTTATGGGTGTGTGGGTTATGAGTGTGTGGGTTATGAGTGTGTCAGTTATGGGTTATGAGTTTGTGGGTGATGGGTGTGAAGGTTATGGGTTATGGATGTGTGGGTTATGGGTGTGTGGGTTATGAATGTGTCAGTTATGGGTTTTGAGTGTCTGGGTTATGCGTGTGTGGGTTATGGGTTATGGGTGTGTGGGTTATTAGTGTGTCGGTTATGGGTTATGAGTGTGTGGGTTATGGGTTATGCGTGTGTGGATTATTGGTTATGAGTGTGTGGGTTATGGGTTATTAGTGTGTCGGTTATGGGTTATGAGTGTGTGGGTTATTGGTGGGTGGGTTATGGGTGTGTGAGTGTGTGGGTTATTGGTTATGGGTGTGTGGGTTATGGGTCTGTGAGTGTGTGGGTTATGGGTGTGAGTGTGTGGGTTATGGGTTATGAGTGTGAGGGTTATGGGTTATGGATGTGTGGCTTATGGGTGTGTGGGTTATGGGTTATGGGTGTGTCGGTTATTAGTGTGTCGGTTATGGGTTATGAGTGTGTGGGTTATGGGTTATGAGTGTGTGGTTTATGGGTTATGAGTGTGTGGGTTATGGGTTATTAGTGTGTCGGTTATGGGTTATGAGTGTGTGGGTTATGGGTGTGAGTGTGTGGATTATGGGTGTGTGGGTTATGGGTGTGTTGGTTATGAATGTGTGAGTGTGTGGGTTATGAGTGTGTGCGTTATGACTGTGTCAGATATGGGTTATGAGTGTGTTGGTTATGGGTGTGTGGGTTATGGGTGTGTGAGTGTGTGGGTTATGGATTATGGGTGTGTGGTTTATGGGTGTGTGAGTGTGTGGGTTATGGGTGTGTGAGTGTGTGGGTTTTGGGTGTGTGCATGTGTGGGTTATGGGTGTGTGGGTTATGGGTATGTGAGTGTGTGGGTTATGGGTGTGTGGCTTATGGGTTATGAGTGTGTGGGTTATGGGTGTGTGGGTTATGGGTGTGTGAGTGTGTGGGTTGTGGGTGTGTGATTGTGTGGGTTATGGGTGTGTGAGTGTGTGGTTTATGGGTTATGGGTGTGTGGGTTATTGGTGTGTGGGTTATGGGTGTGTGGGTGTGTGGGTTGTGGGTGTGTGGGTTATGGGTGTGTGAGTGTATGGGTTATGGGTGTGTGGGTGATCGGTGTGTGGGTGATGGGTGTGAGGGTTATGGGTTATGGGTGTGTAGGTTATGGGTTATGAGTGTGTGGGTTATGGGTGTGAGTGTGTGGGTTATGGCTGTGGGTTATGGGTGTGAGTGTGTGGGTTATGGGTGTGAGTGTGTGGGTTATGGGTTATGAGTGTGTGGGTTATGGGTGTGAGTGTGTGGGTTATGGGTGTGTGGGTTATGGGTGTGTGAGTGTGTGGGTTATGAGTGTGTGGGTTATGGGTGTGAGTGTGTGGGTTATGGGTTATGAGTGTGTGGGTTATGGGTGTGTGGGTTATGGGTTATGGGTGTGTGGGTTATGAGTGTGTGGTTTATGGGTTATGTGTGTGTGGGTTATGGGTGTGTGAGTGTGTGGGTTATGGGTTATGAGTGTGTGGGTTATGGGTTATGGGTGTGTGGGTTATGGGTTCTGATTGTGTCGGTTATTGGTTATGAGTGTGTGGTTTATGGGTTATGAGTGTGTGAGTGTGTGGGCTATGGGTGTGAGGGTTATGGGTGATGGGTGTGTGGGTTATGGTTGTATGGGTTATGGGTGTGTGGGTTATGGGTTATGGGTGTGTGGGTTATGGGTGTGTGGGTTATGGGTGTGTGGGTGTGTGGGTGTGTGGGTTGTGGGTGTGTGGGTTATGGGTGTGTGGGTTATGGGTGTGAGGGTTATGGGTGTGAGTGTTATGAGTGTGTGGGTTATGGGTTATGGGTGTGAGTGTTATGGGTGTGTGGGTTATGGGTGTGAGGGTTATGGGTGTGAGTGTTATGAGTGTGTGGGTTATGGGTGTGAGGGTTATGGGTGTGAGTGTGTGGGTTATGGGTTATGAGTGTGTGGGTTATGGGTGTGAGTGTGTGGGTTATGGGTTATGAGTGTGTGGGTTATGGGTGTGTGGGTTATGGGTTATGGGTGTGTGGGTTATGGGTTATGGGTGTGTGTGTTATGAGTTTGTGTGTTATGGGTTATGGGTGTGTGGGTTATGGGTGTGTAGGTCATGGGTGTGTGGGTTATGGGTGTGTGGGTGTGTGGGTTGTGGGTGTGTGGGTTATGGGTTATGAGTGTGTGGGTTATGGGTTATCAGTTTGTGGGTTACGGGTTATGGGTGTGTGGGTTATGGGTGTGTGAGTGTGTGGGTTATGGGTGATGAGTGTGTGGGTTATGGGTGTGTGAGTGTGTGGGCTATGGGTGTGTGACTCTGTGGGCTATCGGTGTGAGGGTTATGGTTGTATGGGTTATCTGTGTGTGGGTTGTGGGTGTGTAGGTTGTGGGTGTGTGAGTGTGGGGGTTATGCGTGTGTGGGTTATGAGTGAGTGGGTTATGGATGTCTGGGTTATGGGTCTGTGAGTGTGTGGGTTATGGGTGTTTGGGTTATGGGTGTGTGGGTTATGGGTGTGAGAGTGTGTGGGTTGTGGGTGTGTGGGTTATGGGTGTGAGGGTTATGGGTGTGTATGTTATGGGTGTGTGAGTGTGTGGGTTATGGGTATGCGGTTTATGGGTGTGTGAGTGTGTGGGTGACGGGTGTGTGGCTTATGAGTGTGTGGGTTATGAGTGTGTCAGTTATGGGTTATGAGTGTGTGGGTTATGGGTGTTTGGGTTATGGCTGTGTGAGTGTGTGGGTTATGGATTATGGGATTGTGGGTTATGGGTGTGTGATTGTGTGGGTTATGGGTGTGTGGGTTATGGGTGTCTGGGTTATGATTGTGTGGGTTATGGGTGTGTGGGTTATGAGTGTGTGGGTTATGAGTGTGTCAGTTATGGGTTATGAGTTTGTGGGTGATGGGTGTGAAGGTTATGGGTTATGGATGTGTGGGTTATGGGTGTGTGGGTTATGAATGTGTCAGTTATGGGTTTTGAGTGTCTGGGTTATGCGTGTGTGGGTTATGGGTTATGGGTGTGTGGGTTATTATTGTGTCGGTTATGGGTTATGAGTGTGTGGGTTATGGGTTATGCGTGTGTGGATTATTGGTTATGAGTGTGTGGGTTATGGGTTATTAGTGTGTCGGTTATGGGTTATGAGTGTGTGGGTTATTGGTGGGTGGGTTATGGGTGTGTGAGTGTGTGGGTTATTGGTTATGCGTGTGTGGGATATGGGTCTGTGAGTGTGTGGGTTATGGGTGTGAGTGTGTGGGTTATACGTTATGAGTGTGAGTGTTATGGGTTATGGATGTGTGGCTTATGGGTGTGTGGGTTATGGGTTATGGGTGTGTCAGTTATTAGTGTGTCGGTTATGGGTTATGAGTGTGTGGGTTATGGGTTATGAGTGTGTGGTTTATGGGTTATGAGTGTGTGGGTTATGGGTTATTAGTGTGTCGGTTATGGGTTATGAGTGTGTGGGTTATTGGTGGGTGGGTTATGGGTGTGTGAGTGTGTGGGTTATTGGTTATGGGTCTGTGAGTGTGTGGGTTATGGGTGTGAGTGTGTGGATTATGGGTGTGTTGGTTATGAATGTGTGAGTGTGTGGGTTATGAGTGTGTGGGTTATGACTGTGTCAGATATGGGTTATGAGTGTGTTGGTTATGGGTGTGTGGGTTATGGGAGTGTGAGTGTGTGGGTTATGGATTATGGGTGTGTGGTTTATGGGTGTGTGAGTGTGTGGGTTTTGGGTGTGTGAGTGTGTGGGTTTTGGGTGTGTGCATGTGTGGGTTATGGTTGTGTGGGTTATGGGTGTGTGAGTGTGTGGGTTATGGGTGTGTGGCTTATGGGTTATGAGTGTGTGGGTTATGGGTGTGTGGGTTATGGGTGTGTGAGTGTGTGGGTTGTGGGTGTGTGATTGTGTGGGTTATGGGTGTGTGAGTGTGTGGGTTATGGGTGTGTGGGTTAAGGGTGTGTGGGTTATGGGTGTGTGGGTGTGTGGGTTATGGGTGTGTGGGTTAAGGGTGTGTGAGTGTGTGGGTTATGGGTTATGGGTGTGTGGGTTATGGGTGTGTGAGTGTGTGGTTTATGGGTTATGGGTGTGTGGGTTATTGGTGTGTGGGTTATGGGTGTGTGGGTGTGTGGGTTGTGGGTGTGTGGGTTATGGGTGTGTGAGTGTATGGGTTATGGGTGTGTGGGTGATCGGTGTGTGGGTGATGGGTGTGAGGGTTATGGGTTATGGGTGTGTAGGTGATGGGTTATGAGTGTGTGGGTTATGGGTGTGAGTGTGTGGGTTATGGCTGTGGGTTATGGGTGTGAGTGTGTGGGTTATGGGTGTGAGTGTGTGGGTTATGGGTTATGAGTGTGTGGGTTATGGGTGTGAGTGTGTGGGTTATGGGTGTGTGGGTTATGGGTTATGAGTGTGTGGGTTATGAGTGAGTGGGTTATGGGTGTGAGTGTGTGGGTTATGGGTTATGAGTGTGTGGGTTATGGGTGTGTGGGTTATGGGATATGGGTGTGTGGGTTATGAGTGTGTGGTTTATGGGTTATGTGTGTGTGGGTTATGGGTGTGTGAGTGTGTGGGTTATGAGTGTGTGGGTTATGGGTAATGGGTGTGTGTGTTATGGGTTATGGGTGTGTGGGTTATGGGTTCTGATTGTGTCGGTTATTGGTTATGAGTGTGTGGTTTATGGGTTATGAGTGTGTGGGTTATGGGTGTGTGAGTGTGTGGGTTATGGGTTATGAGTGTGTGGGTTATGGGTTATGGGTGTGTGGATTATGGGTTCTAATTGTGTCGGTTATTGGTTATGAGTGTGTGGTTTATGGGTTATGAGTGTGTGAGTGTGTGGGCTATGGGTGTGAGGGTTATGGGTGATGGGTGTGTGGGTTATGGTTGTATGGGTTATGGGTGTGTGGGTTATGGGTTATGGGTGTGTGGGTTATGGGTGTGTGGGTTATGGGTGTGTTGGTGTGTGGGTTGTGGGTGTGTGGGTTATGGGTTATGGGTGTGAGGGTTATGAGTGTGTGGGTTATGGGTGTGAGTGTGTGGGTTATGGGTTATGAGTGTGTGGGTTATGGGTGTGTGGGTTATGGGTTATGGGTGTGTGGGTTATGGGTTATGGGTGTGTGTTATGAATTTGTGTGTTATGGGTTATGGGTGTGTGGGTTATGGGTGTGTAGGTTATGGGTGTGTGGGTTATGGGTGTGTGGGTGTGTGGGTTGTGGGTGTGTGGGTTATGGGTTATGAGTGTGTGGGTTATGGGTTATCAGTTTGTGGGTTACGGGTTATGGGTGTGTGGATTATGGGTGTGTGAGTGTGTGGGTTATGGGTGATGAGTGTGTGGGTTATGGGTGTGTGAGTGTGTGGGCTATGGGTGTGAGGTTTATGGGTGATGGGTGTGTGGGTTATGGTTGTATGGGTTATGGGTGTGAGGGTTGTGGGTGTGTAGGTTGTGGGTGTGTGAGTGTGTGGGTTATGGTTGTGTCGGTTATGGGTGTGTGAGTGTATGGGTTATGGTTGTGTCGGTTATGGGTGTGAGGGTTATGGGTGTGAGGGTTATGGGTGTGAGGGTTATGCGTGTGTGGGTGATGGGTGTGTGAGTGTGTGGGTTATGGCTTATGGGTGTGTGTGTTATGGATGTGTGTGTGTGAGGGTGATGGGTGTGTGTGTTATGAGTGTGTGGGTTATGAGTGTGTCACTTATGGGTTTTGAGTGTGTGGGTTATGGGTGTGTGGGTTATGGGTTATGGGAGTGTGGGTTATTAGTGTGTCGGTTATGGGTTATGAGTGTGTGGGTTATGGGTTATGAGTGTGTGGATTATGGGTTATGAGTGTGTGGGTTATGGGTTATGAGTGTGAGGGTTATGGGTTATGGATGTGTGGCTTATGGGTGTGTGGGTTATGGGTTATGGGTGTGTCGGTTATTAGTGTGTCGGTTATGGGTTATGAGTGTTTGGGTTATGGGTTATGAGTGTGTGGGTTATGGGTGTGTGAGTGTGTGGGTTTTGGGTGTGTGCATGTGTGGGTTATGGGTGTGTGGGTTATGGGTATGTGAGTGTGTGGGTTATGGGTGTGTGGCTTATGGGTTATGAGTGTGTGGGTTATGGGTGTGTGGGTTATGGGTGTGTGAGTGTGTGGGTTGTGGGTGTGTGATTGTGTGGGTTATGGGTGTGTGAGTGTGTGGTTTATGGGTTATGGGTGTGTGGGTTATTGGTGTGTGGGTTATGGGTGTGTGGGTGTGTGGGTTGTGGGTGTGTGGGTTATGGGTGTGTGAGTGTATGGGTTATGGGTGTGTGGGTGATCGGTGTGTGGGTGATGGGTGTGAGGGTTATGGGTTATGGGTGTGTAGGTTATGGGTTATGAGTGTGTGGGTTATGGGTGTGAGTGTGTGGGTTATGGCTGTGGGTTATGGGTGTGAGTGTGTGGGTTATGGGTGTGAGTGTGTGGGTTATGGGTTATGAGTGTGTGGGTTATGGGTGTGAGTGTGTGGGTTATGGGTGTGTGGGTTATGGGTGTGTGAGTGTGTGGGTTATGAGTGTGTGGGTTATGGGTGTGAGTGTGTGGGTTATGGGTTATGAGTGTGTGGGTTATGGGTGTGTGGGTTATGGGTTATGGGTGTGTGGGTTATGAGTGTGTGGTTTATGGGTTATGTGTGTGTGGGTTATGGGTGTGTGAGTGTGTGGGTTATGGGTTATGAGTGTGTGGGTTATGGGTTATGGGTGTGTGGGTTATGGGTTCTGATTGTGTCGGTTATTGGTTATGAGTGTGTGGTTTATGGGTTATGAGTGTGTGAGTGTGTGGGCTATGGGTGTGAGGGTTATGGGTGATGGGTGTGTGGGTTATGGTTGTATGGGTTATGGGTGTGTGGGTTATGGGTTATGGGTGTGTGGGTTATGGGTGTGTGGGTTATGGGTGTGTGGGTGTGTGGGTGTGTGGGTTGTGGGTGTGTGGGTTATGGGTGTGTGGGTTATGGGTGTGAGGGTTATGGGTGTGAGTGTTATGAGTGTGTGGGTTATGGGTTATGGGTGTGAGTGTTATGGGTGTGTGGGTTATGGGTGTGAGGGTTATGGGTGTGAGTGTTATGAGTGTGTGGGTTATGGGTGTGAGGGTTATGGGTGTGAGTGTGTGGGTTATGGGTTATGAGTGTGTGGGTTATGGGTGTGAGTGTGTGGGTTATGGGTTATGAGTGTGTGGGTTATGGGTGTGTGGGTTATGGGTTATGGGTGTGTGGGTTATGGGTTATGGGTGTGTGTGTTATGAGTTTGTGTGTTATGGGTTATGGGTGTGTGGGTTATGGGTGTGTAGGTCATGGGTGTGTGGGTTATGGGTGTGTGGGTGTGTGGGTTGTGGGTGTGTGGGTTATGGGTTATGAGTGTGTGGGTTATGGGTTATCAGTTTGTGGGTTACGGGTTATGGGTGTGTGGGTTATGGGTGTGTGAGTGTGTGGGTTATGGGTGATGAGTGTGTGGGTTATGGGTGTGTGAGTGTGTGGGCTATGGGTGTGTGAGTCTGTGGGCTATCGGTGTGAGGGTTATGGTTGTATGGGTTATCTGTGTGTGGGTTGTGGGTGTGTAGGTTGTGGGTGTGTGAGTGTGGGGGTTATGCGTGTGTGGGTTATGAGTGAGTGGGTTATGGATGTCTGGGTTATGGGTCTGTGAGTGTGTGGGTTATGGGTGTTTGGGTTATGGGTGTGTGGGTTATGGGTTATGGGTGTCTGGGTGTGTGGGTAATGGGTGTGTGGGTGTGTGGGTTATGGGTTATGCGTGTGTGGGTTATGGGTGTGTGAGTGTGTGGGTTATGGGTTATGAATGTGTGGGTTATGGGTTATGGGTATGTGGGTTATGGTTGTGTGGGTTATGGGTGTGTGGGTGTGGGTTATGGGTGTGTGGGTTATGGGTTATGGGTGTGTGGGTAATGGGTGTGTGGGTGTGTGGGTTATGGGTTAAGCGTGTGTGGGGTATGGGTTATGCGTGTGTGGGTTATGGGTTATGGGTGTGTGGGTTATGGGTGTGAGGGTTATGGGTTTTGGGTGTGCGGGTTATGAGTCTGAGGGTTATGGGTTATGGGTGCATGGGTTATGGGTGTGAGGGTTATGGGTGTGTGGATTATGGATGTGTGTGTGTGTGTGTGTGTGTGTGTGTGTGTGTGTGTGTGTGTGTGTGTGTGTGTGTGTGGATTATGGGTGTGAGGGTTATGGGTTATGGATGTGAGGGTTATGGGTGTGTGGGTTATGGGTGTGAGGGTTATAGGTGTGTGGGTTATGGGTGTGAGGATTATGGGTGTGTGGGTTATGGGTATGTGAGTTATGGGTGTGTGGGTTATGGGTGTGAGGGTTTTGGGTGTGAGGGTGATGGGTGTGAGGGTTTTGGGTGTGAGGGTAATGGGTGTGTGGTTGATGGGTTATGGGTGTGTGGGTTATGGGTGTGTGGGTTATGGGTGTGAGGGTTATGGTTTATGAGTGTGTGTGAGTGACGGGTGTGTGGCTGATGGGTGTGTGGGTGATGGGTTATGATTGTGTGGGTTATGGGTGTGAGGGTTATGCGTTATGAGTGTGTGGGTGATGGGTGTGTGGGATATGGGTGTGTGTGTTATGAGTGAGTTGGTTATGGGTGTGTGAGTGTGTGGGTTATGGGTTATGAGTGTGTGGGTTATGGGTATGTGGGTTATGGGTGTGTGAATGTGTGGGTTATGGGTGTGTGGGTTATGGGTGTGTGAGTGTGTGGGTCATGGTGTGTGGGTTAATGGTGTGTGAGTGTGTGGGTTATGGTCGAGTGGGTTATGAGTGTGTCAGTTATCGGTTATGAGTGTGGGGGTGATGGGTGTGAGGGTTATGTGTTATGGATGTGTGGGTTATGGGTGTGAGGGTTATGGGTGTGTGGGTTATGGATGTGTGGGTTATGGGTGTGAGGGTTATGGGTGTGAGTGTGTGGGTTATGGGTGTGTGGGTTATTTGTGTGTCCGTTATGGGTTATGAGTGTGTGGGTTATGAGTGTGTGGGTTATGGGTTATAAGTGTGTGGGTTAAGGGTTATGAGTGTGTGGGTTACGGGTTATGGGTGTGTGGGTTATGTGTGTGAGTGTGTGGGTTATGGGTTATGGGTTATGGGTGTCTGGGATGTGGGTATGTTGGTTGTGGCTGTGTGACTGTGGGGGTTATGGGTGTGTGGGTTATGGGTGTGTGAGTGTGTGGGTTATGGGTGTGTGGGTTGTTGGGTGTGTAGGTTGTGGGTGTGTGACTGTGGGGGTTATGGGTGTGTGGGTTATGAGTGTGTGGGTTATGGGTGTGTGGGTTATGGATTTGGGAGTGTGTGGGTTATGGGTTATGAATGTGTGGGTTATGGGTTATGAGTGTGTGGGTTATGGGTGTGTGGGTTATGGGTGTGTGGGTTATGGGTGTGTGAGTGTGTGGGTTATGGGTTATGAATGTGTGGGTTATGGGTTACGGGTGTGTGGGTTATGGGTGTGTTGGTTATGGGTGTGTGGGTGTGGGTTATGGGTGTGTGGGTTATGGGTTATGGGTGTCTGGGTGTGTGGGTAATGGGTGTGTGGGTGTGTGGGTTATGGGTTATGCGTGTGTGGGTTATGGGTGTGTGAGTGTGTGGGTTATGGGTTATGAATGTGTGGGTTATGGGTTATGGGTTATGGGTGTGTGGGTTATGGTTGTGTGGGTTATGGGTGTGTGGGTGTGGGTTATGGGTGTGTGGGTTATGGGTTATGGGTGTGTGGGTAATGGGTGTGTGGGTGTGTGGGTTATGGGTTATGCATGTGTGGGTTATGGGTTATGCGTGTGTGGGTTATGGGTGTGTGAGTGTGTGGGTTATTGGTTATGAATGTGTGGGTTTTGGGATATGGGTGTGAGGGTTATGGGTGTGTGGGTAATGGGTGTGTGGGTGTGGGTTATGGGTGTGTGGGTTATGGGTTATGGGTGTGTGGGTGTGTGGGTAATGGGTGTGTGGGTTATGGGTTATGCGTGTGTGGGTTATGGGTGTGTGGGTGTGTGGGTTATGGGTTTGTGAGTGTGTGGGTTATGGGTTATGGGTGTGTGGGTGATGGGTGTGTGGGTGATGGGTGTGAGGGTTATGGGTTATGGGTTATGGGTGTGTGGGTTATGGGTGTGTGAGTGTGTGGGTTATGGGTTTTGGGTGTGTGGGTTATGGGTGTGTGGGTGTGGGTTATGGGTGTGTGGGTAATGGGTTATGGGTGTGTGGGTGTGTGGGTTATGGGTGTGTGGGTGTGTGGGTTATGGGTGTGTGAGTGTGTGGGTTATGGGTGATGGGTGTGTGGGTCATGGGTGTGTGTGTTATGAGTGAGTGGGTTATGGGTGTGTGAGTGTGTGGGTTATGGGTTATGAGTGTGTGGGTTATGGGTATGTGGGTTATGGGTGTGTGAATGTGTGGGTTATGGGTGTGTGGGTTATGGGTGTGTGAGTGTGTGGGTTATGGGTGTGTGGGTTAATGGTGTGTGAGTGTGTGGGTTATGGGTGAGTGGGTTATGAGTGTGTGGGTTATGAGTGTGTCAGTTATGGGTTATGAGTGTGTGGGTGATGGGTGTGACGGTCATGTGTTATGGATGTGTGGGGTATGGGTGTGTGAGTTATGGGTGTGAGGGTTATGGCTGTGTGGGTTATGGGTGTGTGGGTTATGGGTGTGAGGGTTATGGGTGTGAGTGTGTGGGTAATGGGTGTGTGGGTTATTTGTGTGTCAGTTTTGGGTTATGAGTGTGTGGGTTATGAGTGTGTGGGTTATGGGTTATGAGTGTGTGGGTTAAGGGTTATGAGTGTGTGGGTTACGGGATATGGGTGTGTGGGTTATGTGTGTGAGTGTGTGGGTTATGGGTTATGGGTGTGTGGGTTGTGGGTATGTAGGTTATGGCTGTGTGACTGTGGGGGTTATGGGTGTGTGGGTTATGGGTGTGTGAGTGTGTGGGTTATGGGTGTTTGGGTTGTGGGTGTGTAGGTTGTGGGTGTGTGACTGTGGGGGTTATGGGTGTGTGGGTTATGAGTGTGTGGGTTATGGGTGTGTGAGTGTGTGGGTTATGGGTGAGTGGGATATGGATTTGGGAGTGTGTGGGTTATGGGTTATGAATGTGTGGGTTATGGGTTATGAGTGTGTGGGTTATGGGTGTGTGGGTTATGGGTGTGTGAGTGTGTGGGTTATGGGTTATGGGTGTGTGGGTTATGGGTGTGTGGGTTATGGGTGTGTGGGTGTGGGTTATGGGTGTGTGCGTTATGGGTTATGGGTGTGTGGGTGTGTTTGTAGTGGGTGTGTGGGTGTGTGGTTTATGGGTTATGCGTGTGTGGGTTATGGGTGTGTGAGTGTGTGGGTTATGGGTTATGAATGTGTGGGTTATGGGTTATGGGTGTGTGAGTTATGGGTGTGTGGGTTATGGGTGTGTGGGTGTGGGTTATGGGTGTGTGGGTTATGGGTTATGGGTGTGTGGGTGTGTGGGTAATGGGTGTGTGGGTTATGGGTTATGCGTGTGTGGGTTATGGGTTATGCGTGTGTGGGTTATGGGTGTGAGTGTGTGGGTTATGGGTGATGAATGTGTGGGTTATGGGTAATGGGTGTGTGGGTTATGGGTGTGTGGGTTATGGGTGTGTGGGTGTGGGTTATGGGTGTGTGGGTTATGGGTTATGGGTGTGTGGGTGTGTGGGTAATGGGTGTGTGGGTGTGTGGGTTATGGGTTATGCGTGTGTGGGTTATGGGTGTGTGGGTGTGTGGGTTATGGGTGTGTGAGTGTGTGGGTTATGGGTGATGGGTGTGTGGGTGATGGGTGTGAGGGTTATGGGTTATGGGTGTGTGGGTTATGGGTGTGTGAGTGTGTGGGTTTTGAGTTATGAATGTGTGGGTTATGGGTTAAGGGTGTGTGGGTAATGGGTGTGTGGGTTATGGGTGTGTGGGTGTGGGTTATGGGTGTGTGGGTTATGGGTTATGGGTGTGTGGGTGTGTGGGTTATGGGTGTGTGCGTGTGTGGGTTATGGGTTATGAGTGTGTGGGTTATGGGTGTGTGGGTTATGGGTGTGTGAGTGTGTGGGTTATGGATGTGAGGGTTATGGGTTATGGGTGTGTGGGTTTTGGGTGTGAGGGTAATCGGTGTGAGGGTTATGGGTGTGTGGGTTATGGGTGTGAGTGTGTGGGTTATGAGTGTGTGGGTTATGGGTGTGAGGGTTATGGGTGTGTGGGTTATGGGTGTGAGGGTTATGGGTGTGAGTGTGTGGGTTATGGGTGTGTGGGTTATTTGTGTGTCGGTTATGGGTTATGAGTGTGTGGTTTATGAGTGTGTGGGTTATGGGTTATGAGTGTGTGGGTTAAGGGTTAGGAGTGTGTGGGTTACGGGTTATGGGTGTGTGGGTTATGTGTGTGAGTGTGTGGGTTATGGGTTATGGGTGTGTGGGTTGTGGGTGTGTGACTGTGGGTGTTATGGGTGTGTGGGTTATGGGTGTGTGAGTGTGTGGGTTATGGGTGTGTGGGTTGTGGGTTTGTAGGTTGTGGGTGTGTGACTGTGGGGGTTATGGGTGTGTGGGTTATGAGTGTGTGGGTTATGGGTGTGTGAGTGTGTGGGTTATGGGTGTGTGGGTTATGGATTTGGGAGTTTGTGGGTTATGGGTTTTGAATGTGTGTGTTATGGGTTATGAGTGTGTGGGTTATGGGTGTGTGGGTTATGGGTGTCTGGGTTATGGGTGTGTGAGTGTGTGGGTTATGGGTTATGAATGTGTGGGTTATGGGTTATGGGTGTGTGGGTTATGGGTGTGTGGGTTATGGGTGTGTGGGTGTGGGTTATGGGTGTGTGGCTTATGGGTTATGGGTGTGTGGGTGTGTGGGTAATGGGTTATGCGTGTGTGGGTTATGGGAGTGTGAGTGTGTGGGTTATGGGTTATGAATGTGTGGCTTATGGGTTATGGGTGTGTGGGTTATGGGTGTGTGGGTTATGGGTGTGTGGCTGTGGGTTATGGGTGTGTGGGTTATGGGTGTGTGGGTGTGTGGGTAATGGGTGTGTGGGTGTGTGGGTTATGGGTCATGCGTGTGTGGGTTATGGGTTATGCGTGTGTGGGTTATGGGAGTGTGAGTGTTTGAGTTATGGGTTATGAATGTGTGGGTTATGGGTTATGGGTGTGTGGGTTATGGGTGTGTGGGTTATGGGTGTGTGGCTGTGGGTTATGGGTGTGTGGGTTATGGGTGTGTGGGTGTGTGGGTAATGGGTGTGTGGGTGTGTGGGTTATGGGTTATGCGTGTGTGGGTTATGGGTTATGCGTGTGTGGGTTTTGGGTGTGTGAGTGTGTGGGTTATGGGTTATGAGTGTGTGGGTTATGGGTTATGGGTGTGTGGGTTATGGGTGTGAGGGTTATGGGTTATCAGTGTTTGTGGGTGACGGGTGTGTGGCTGATGGGTCTGAGGATTATGGGTGTGTGGGTGATGCGTTATGATATTGTGGGTAATGGGTGTGAGGGTTATGGGTTATGAGTGTGTGGGTGAAGGGTGTGTGGCTTATGGGTGTGTGGGTTATGGGTTATGCGTGTGTGGGTTTTGGGTGTGTGAGTGTGTGGGTTATGGGTTATGAGTGTGTGGGTTATGGGTTATGGGTGTGTGGGTTATGGGTGTGAGGGTTATGGGTTATCAGTGTTTGTGGGTGACGGGTGTGTGGCTGATGGGTCTGAGGATTATGGGTGTGTGGGTGATGCGTTATGATATTGTGGGTAATGGGTGTGAGGGTTATGGGTTATGAGTGTGTGGGTGAAGGGTGTGTGGCTTATGGGTGTGTGGGTTATGGGTGTGTGAATGTGTGGGTTATGGGTGTGTGGGTTATGAGTGTGTGGGTTATGGGTGTGTGAGTGTGTAGGTTATGGCTTATGATTGTGTGGGTTATGGTTGTTTGAGTGTGTGGGTTATGGGTGTGTGGGTTATGGGTGTGAAGGTTATGAGTGTGTCAGTGTTGGGTTATGAGTGTGTGGGTGATGGGTGTGAGGGTTATGTGTTATGGATGTGTGGGTTATGGGTGTGTGGGTTAAGGGTGTGAGGGTTACGGGTGTGAGAGTTATGGGTGTGTGGGTTATGGGTGTGTGGGTTATGGGTGTGAGGGTTATGTGTGTGTGTGGGTCATGAGTGTGTGGGTTATGGGTGTGAGGGTTATGGGTGTGTGGGTGATGGGTGTGTGGGTTATGCGTGTGAGGGTAATGGGTGTGTGGGTTATGGGTGTGTGGGTTATGGGTGTGAGGGTTATTAGTGTCGCGGTTTTGTGTTATGAGTGTGTGGGTTATGGGTTATGAGTTTGTGGCTTACGGGTTCTGGGTGTGTGGGTTATGGGTGTGTGAGTGTGTGGGTTATGGGTGTGTGGGTTATGGGTGTGTGAGTGTGTGGGTTATGGGTTATGGGTTATGAGTGTGTGGGTTATGGGTGTGTGAGTGTTTGGGCTATTGGTGTGAGGGTTATGGTTGATGGGTGTGTGGGTTATGAGTGTGTGGGTCATGGGTGTGAGTGTGTCAGTTATGGGTTATGAGTGTGTGGGTTATGGGTGTTTGGGTTATGGGTGTGTGGGTTATGGGTGTGTGGCTGTGGGTTATGGGTGTGTGGGTTATGGGTGTGTGGGTGTGTGGGTAATGGGTGTGTGGGTGTGTGGGTTATGGGTTATGCGTGTGTGGGTTATGGGTTATGCGTGTGTGGGTTTTGGGTGTGTGACTGTGTGGGTTATGGGTTATGAGTGTGTGGGTTATGGGTTATGGGTGTGTGGGTTATGGGTGTGAGGGTTATGGGTTATCAGTGTTAGTGGGTGACGGGTGTGTGGCTGATGGGTCTGAGGATTATGGGTGTGTGGGTGATGCGTTATGATATTGTGGGTAATGGGTGTGAGGGTTATGGGTTATGAGTGTGTGGGTGAAGGGTGTGTGGCTTATGGGTGTGTGGGTTATGGGTGTGTGAATGTGTGGGTTATGGGTGTGTGGGTTATGAGTGTGTGGGTTATGGGTGTGTGAGTGTGTAGGTTATGGCTTATGAGTGTGTGGGTTATGGTTGTTTGAGTGTGTGGGTTATGGGTGTGTGGGTTATGGGTGTGAAGGTTATGAGTGTGTCAGTGTTGGGTTATGAGTGTGTGGGTGATGGGTGTGAGGGTTATGTGTTATGGATGTGTGGGTTATGGGTGTGTGGGTTAAGGGTGTGAGGGTTACGGGTGTGAGAGTTATGGGTGTGTGGGTTATGGGTGTGTGGGTTATGGGTGTGAGGGTTATGTGTGTGTGTGGGTCATGAGTGTGTGGGTTATGGGTGTGAGGGTTATGGGTGTGTGGGTGATGGGTGTGTGGGTTATGCGTGTGAGGGTAATGGGTGTGTGGGTTATGGGTTTGAGGGTTATGGGTGTGAGGGTTATTAGTGTCGCGGTTTTGTGTTATGAGTGTGTGGGTTATGGGTTATGAGTTTGTGGCTTACGGGTTCTGGGTGTGTGGGTTATGGGTGTGTGAGTGTGTGTGTTATGGGTGTGTGGGTTATGGGTGTGTGAGTGTGTGGGTTATGGGTTATGAGTGTGTGGGTTATGGGTGTGTGAGTGTTTGGGCTATTGGTGTGAGGGTTATGGTTGATGGGTGTGTGGGTTATGAGTGTGTGGGTCATGGGTGTGAGTGTGTGGGGTATGGGTTATGAGTGTGTGGGTTATGGGTGTGTGGGTTATGGGTTATTGGTATGTGGGTTATGAGTTTGTGGGTTATGGGTTATGGGTGTGTGGGTTATGGGTGTGTGAGTGTGTGGTTTATGGGTTATGAGTGTGTGGGTTATGGGTTATGAGTGTGTGGGTTATGGTTTATGGGTGTGTGGGTTATGGGGTATGAGTGTGTCGTTTATTGATTATGAGTGTGTGGTTTATGGGTTATGAGTGTGTGGGTTATGGGTGTGTGAGTCTGTGGGCTATGGGTGTGAGGGTTATGGTTGTATGGGTTATGTGTGTGTGGGTTGTGGGTGTGTAGGTTGTGGGTGTGTGAGTGTGGGGGTTATGCGTGTGTGGGTTATAAGTGAGTGGGTTATGGATGTCTGGGTTATGGGTCTGTGAGTGTGTGGGTTATGGGTGTTTGGGTTATGGGTGTGTGGGTTATGGGTGTGTGTGTGTGTGGGTTATGGGTGTGTGGGTTATGGGTGTGTGGGTTATGGGTGTGAGGGTAATGGGTGTGTATGTTATGGGTGTGTGAGTTTGTGGGTTATGGGTGTGCGGTTTATGGGTGTGTGAGTGTGTGGGTTACGGGTGTGTGGCTTATGAGTGTGTGGGTTATGAGTGTGTCAGTTATGGGTTATGAGTGTGTGGGTTATGGGTGTTTGGGTTATGGGTGTGTGAGTGTGTGGGTTATGGATTATGGGTATGTGGGTTATGGGTATGTGATTGTGTGGGTTATGGGTGTGTGGGTTATGGGTGTCTGGGTTATGAGTGTGTGGGTTATGGGTGTGTGGGTTATGAGTGTGTGGGTTATGAGTGTGTCAGTTATGGGTTATGAGTTTGTGGGTGATGGGGGTGAAGGTTACGGGTTATGGATGTGTGGGTTATGGGTGTGTGGGTTATGAATGTGTCAGTTATGGGTTTTGAGTGTCTGGGTTATGCGTGTGTGGGTTATGGGTTATGGGTGTGTGGGTTATTATTGTGTCGGTTATGGGTTATGAGTTTGTGGGTTATGGGTTATGCGTGTGTGGATTATTCGTTATGAGTGTGTGGGTTATGGGTTATTAGTGTGTCGGTTATTGGTTATGAGTGTGTGGGTTATTGGTGGGTGGGTTATGGGTGTGTGAGTGTGTGGGTTATTGGTTATGGGTGTGTGGGTTATGGGTCTGTGAGTGTGTGGGTTATGGGTGTGAGTGTGTGGGTTATGGGTTATGAGTGTGAGGGTTATGGGTTATGGATGTGTGGCTTATGGGTGTGTGGGTTATGGGTTATGGGTGTGTCGGTTATTAGTGTGTGGTTTATGGGTTATGAGTGTGTGGTTTATGGGTTATGAGTGTGTGGGTTATGGGTTATTAGTGTGTCGGTTATGGGTTATGAGTGTGTGGGTTATTGGTGGGTGGGTTATGGGTGTGTGAGTGTGTGGGTTATTGGTAATGGGTCTGTGAGTGTGTGGGTTATGGGTGTGTGTGGATTATGGGTGTGTGGGTTATGGGTGTGTTGGTTATGAATGTGTGAGTGTGTGGGTTATTAGTGTGTGGGTTATGACTGTGTCAGATATGGGTTATGAGTGTGTTGGTTATGGGTGTGTGGGTTATGGGTGTGTGAGTGTGTGGGTTATGGATTATGGGTGTGTGGTTTATGGGTGTGTGAGTGTGTGGGTTATGGGTGTGTGAGTGTGTGGGTTTTGGGTGTGTGCATGTGTGGGTTATGGGTGTGTGGGTTATGGGTATGTGAGTGTGTGGGTTATGGGTGTGTGGCTTATGGGTTATGAGTGTGTGGGTTATGGGTGTGTGGGTTATGGGTGTGTGAGTGTGTGGGTTGTGGGTGTGTGATTGTGTGGGTTATGGGTGTGTTAGTGTGTGGGTTATGGGTGTGTGGGTTATGGGTGTGTGGGTTATGGGTGTGTGGGTGTGTGGGTTATGGGTGTGTGGGTTATGGGTGTGTGAGTGTGTGGGTTATGTGTTATGGGTGTGTGGGTTATGGGTGTGTGAGTGTGTGGTTTATGGGTTATGGGTGTGTGGGTTATTGGTGTGTGGGTTATGGGTGTGTGGGTGTGTGGGTTGTGGGTGTGTGGGTTATGGGTGTGTGAGTGTATGGGTTATGGGTGTATGGGTGATCGGTGTGTGGGTGATGGGTGTGAGGGTTATGGGTTATGGGTGTGTAGGTTATGGGTTATGAGTGTGTGGGTTATGGGTGTGAGTGTGTGGGTTATGGGTGTGGGTTATGGGTGTGAGTGTGTGGGTTATGGGTGTGTGGGTTATGGGTGTGTGGGTTATGGGTGTGTGGGTGTGTGGGTTATGGGTGTGTGGGTTATGGGTGTGTGAGTGTGTGGGTTATGTGTTATGGGTGTGTGGGTGATGGGTGTGTGAGTGTGTGGTTTATGGGTTATGGGTGTGTGGGTTATTGGTGTGTGGGTTATGGGTGTGTGGGTGTGTGGGTTGTGGGTGTGTGGGTTATGGGTGTGTGAGTGTATGGGTTATGGGTGTATGGGTGATCGGTGTGTGGGTGATGGGTGTGAGGGTTATGGGTTATGGGTGTGTAGGTTATGGGTTATGAGTGTGTGGGTTATGGGTGTGAGTGTGTGGGTTATGGGTGTGGGTTATGGGTGTGAGTGTGTGGGTTATGGGTGTGAGTGTGTGGGTTATGGGTTATGAGTGTGTGGGTTATGGGTGTGAGTGTGTGGGTTATGGGTGTGTGGGTTATGGGTTATGAGTGTGTGGGTTATGAGTGTGTGGGTTATGGGTGTGAGTGTGTGGGTTATCGGTTATGAGTGTGTGGGTTATGGGTGTGTGGGTTATGGGTTATGGGTGTGTGGGTTATGAGTGTGTGGTTTATGGGTTATGTGTGTGTGGGTTATGGGTGTGTGAGTGTGTGGGTTATGGGTTATGAGTGTGTGGGTTATGGGTTATGGGTGTGTGGGTTATGGGTTCTGATTGTGTCGGTTATTGGTTATGAGTGTGTGGTTTATGGGTTATGAGTGTGTGAGTGTGTGGGCTATGGGTGTGAGGGTTTTGGGTGATGGGTGTGTGGGTTATGGTTGTATGGGTTATGGGTGTGTGGGTTATGGGTTATGGGTGTGTGGGTTATGGGTGTGTGGGTTATGGGTGTGTGGGTTATGGGTTATGGGTGTGAGGGTTATGAGTGTGTGGGTTATGGGTGTGAGGGTTATGGGTGTGAGTGTGTGGGTTATGGGTTATGAGTGTGTGGGTTATGGGTGTGAGTGTGTGGGTTATGGGTTATGAGTGTGTGGGTTATGGGTGTGTGGGTTATGGGTTATGGGTGTGTGGGTTATGGGTTATGGGTGTGTTGTTTTATGAGTTTGTGTGTTATGGGTTATGGGTGTGTGGGTTATGGGTGTGTAGGTCATGGGTGTGTGGGTTATGGGTGTGTGGGTGTGTGGGTTGTGGGTGTGTGGGTTATGGGTTATGAGTGTGTGGGTTATGGGTTATCAGTTTGTGGGTTACGGGTTATGGGTGTGTGGGTTATGGGTGTGTGAGTGTGTGGGTTAAGGGTGATGAGTGTGTGGGTTATGGGTGTGTGAGTGTGTGGTTTATGGGTTATGAGTGTGTGGGTTATGGGTTATGAGTGTGTGGGTTATGGTTTATGGGTGTGTGGGTTATGGGTTATGAGTGTGTCGTTTATTGATTATGAGTGTGTGGTTTATGGGTTATGAGTGTGTGGGTTATGGGTGTGTGAGTCTGTGGGCTATGGGTGTGAGGGTTATGGTTGTATGGGTTATGTGTGTGTGGGTTGTGGGTGTGTAGGTTGTGGGTGTGTGAGTGTGGGGGTTATGCGTGTGTGGGTTATGAGTGAGTGGGTTATGGGTCTGTGAGTGTGTGGGTTATGGGTGTTTGGGTTATGGGTGTGTGGGTTATGGGTGTGAGAGTGTGTGGGTTATGGGTGTGTGGGTTATGGGTGTGTGGGTTATGGGTGTGAGGGTTATGGGTGTGTATGTTATGGGTGTGTGAGTGTGTGGGTTATGGGTATGCGGTTTATGGGTGTGTGAGTGTGTGGGTTACGGGTGTGTGGCTTATGAGTGTGTGGGTTATGAGTGTGTGGTTTATGGGTTATGTGTGTGTGGGTTATGGGTGTGTGAGTGTGTGGGTTATGGGTTATGAGTGTGTGGGTTATGGGTGTTTGGGTTATGGGTGTGTGAGTGTGTGGGTTATGGATTATGGGTATGTGGGTTATGGGTGTGTGATTGTGTGGGTTATGGGTGTGTGGGTTATGGGTGTCTGGGTTATGATTGTGTGGGTTATGGGTGTGTGGGTTATGAGTGTGTGGGTTATGAGTGTGTCAGTTATGGGTTATGAGTTTGTGGGTGATGGGTGTGAAGGTTATGGGTTATGGATGTGTGGGTTATGGGTGTGTGGGTTATGAATGTGTCAGTTATGGGTTTTGAGTGTCTGGGTTATGCGTGTGTGGGTTATGGGTTATGGGTGTGTGGGTTATTAGTGTGTCGGTTATGGGTTATGAGTGTGTGGGTTATGGGTTATGCGTGTGTGGATTATTGGTTATGAGTGTGTGGGTTATGGGTTATTAGTGTGTCGGTTATGGGTTATGAGTGTGTGGGTTATTGGTGGGTGGGTTATGGGTGTGTGAGTGTGTGGGTTATTGGTTATGGGTGTGTGGGTTATGGGTCTGTGAGTGTGTGGGTTATGGGTGTGAGTGTGTGGGTTATGGGTTATGAGTGTGAGGGTTATGGGTTATGGATGTGTGGCTTATGGGTGTGTGGGTTATGGGTTATGGGTGTGTCGGTTATTAGTGTGTCGGTTATGGGTTATGAGTGTGTGGGTTATGGGTTATGAGTGTGTGGTTTATGGGTTATGAGTGTGTGGGTTATGGGTTATTAGTGTGTCGGTTATGGGTTATGAGTGTGTGGGTTATGGGTGTGAGTGTGTGGATTATGGGTGTGTGGGTTATGGGTGTGTTGGTTATGAATGTGTGAGTGTGTGGGTTATGAGTGTGTGCGTTATGACTGTGTCAGATATGGGTTATGAGTGTGTTGGTTATGGGTGTGTGGGTTATGGGTGTGTGAGTGTGTGGGTTATGGATTATGGGTGTGTGGTTTATGGGTGTGTGAGTGTGTGGGTTATGGGTGTGTGAGTGTGTGGGTTTTGGGTGTGTGCATGTGTGGGTTATGGGTGTGTGGGTTATGGGTATGTGAGTGTGTGGGTTATGGGTGTGTGGCTTATGGGTTATGAGTGTGTGGGTTATGGGTGTGTGGGTTATGGGTGTGTGAGTGTGTGGGTTGTGGGTGTGTGATTGTGTGGGTTATGGGTGTGTGAGTGTGTGGTTTATGGGTTATGGGTGTGTGGGTTATTGGTGTGTGGGTTATGGGTGTGTGGGTGTGTGGGTTGTGGGTGTGTGGGTTATGGGTGTGTGAGTGTATGGGTTATGGGTGTGTGGGTGATCGGTGTGTGGGTGATGGGTGTGAGGGTTATGGGTTATGGGTGTGTAGGTTATGGGTTATGAGTGTGTGGGTTATGGGTGTGAGTGTGTGGGTTATGGCTGTGGGTTATGGGTGTGAGTGTGTGGGTTATGGGTGTGAGTGTGTGGGTTATGGGTTATGAGTGTGTGGGTTATGGGTGTGAGTGTGTGGGTTATGGGTGTGTGGGTTATGGGTGTGTGAGTGTGTGGGTTATGAGTGTGTGGGTTATGGGTGTGAGTGTGTGGGTTATGGGTTATGAGTGTGTGGGTTATGGGTGTGTGGGTTATGGGTTATGGGTGTGTGGGTTATGAGTGTGTGGTTTATGGGTTATGTGTGTGTGGGTTATGGGTGTGTGAGTGTGTGGGTTATGGGTTATGAGTGTGTGGGTTATGGGTTATGGGTGTGTGGGTTATGGGTTCTGATTGTGTCGGTTATTGGTTATGAGTGTGTGGTTTATGGGTTATGAGTGTGTGAGTGTGTGGGCTATGGGTGTGAGGGTTATGGGTGATGGGTGTGTGGGTTATGGTTGTATGGGTTATGGGTGTGTGGGTTATGGGTTATGGGTGTGTGGGTTATGGGTGTGTGGGTTATGGGTGTGTGGGTGTGTGGGTGTGTGGGTTGTGGGTGTGTGGGTTATGGGTGTGTGGGTTATGGGTGTGAGGGTTATGGGTGTGAGTGTTATGAGTGTGTGGGTTATGGGTTATTGGTGTGAGTGTTATGGGTGTGTGGGTTATGGGTGTGAGGGTTATGGGTGTGAGTGTTATGAGTGTGTGGGTTATGGGTGTGAGGGTTATGGGTGTGAGTGTGTGGGTTATGGGTTATGAGTGTGTGGGTTATGGGTGTGAGTGTGTGGGTTATGGGTTATGAGTGTGTGGGTTATGGGTGTGTGGGTTATGGGTTATGGGTGTGTGGGTTATGGGTTATGGGTGTGTGTGTTATGAGTTTGTGTGTTATGGGTTATGGGTGTGTGGGTTATGGGTGTGTAGGTCATGGGTGTGTGGGTTATGGGTGTGTGGGTGTGTGGGTTGTGGGTGTGTGGGTTATGGGTTATGAGTGTGTGGGTTATGGGTTATCAGTTTGTGGGTTACGGGTTATGGGTGTGTGGGTTATGGGTGTGTGAGTGTGTGGGTTATGGGTGATGAGTGTGTGGGTTATGGGTGTGTGGGTTATGGGTGTGAGGGTTATGTGTGTGTGTGGGTCATGAGTGTGTGGGTTATGGGTGTGAGGGTTATGGGTGTGTGGGTGATGGGTGTGTGGGTTATGCGTGTGAGGGTAATGGGTGTGTGGGTTATGGGTGTGTGGGTTATGGGTGTGAGGGTTATTAGTGTCGCGGTTTTGTGTTATGAGTGTGTGGGTTATGGGTTATGAGTTTGTGGCTTACGGGTTCTGGGTGTGTGGGTTATGGGTGTGTGAGTGTGTGGGTTATGGGTGTGTGGGTTATGGGTGTGTGAGTGTGTGGGTTATGGGTTATGGGTTATGAGTGTGTGGGTTATGGGTGTGTGAGTGTTTGGGCTATTGGTGTGAGGGTTATGGTTGATGGGTGTGTGGGTTATGAGTGTGTGGGTCATGGGTGTGAGTGTGTCAGTTATGGGTTATGAGTGTGTGGGTTATGGGTGTTTGGGTTATGGGTGTGTGGGTTATGGGTGTGTGGCTGTGGGTTATGGGTGTGTGGGTTATGGGTGTGTGGGTGTGTGGGTAATGGGTGTGTGGGTGTGTGGGTTATGGGTTATGCGTGTGTGGGTTATGGGTTATGCGTGTGTGGGTTTTGGGTGTGTGACTGTGTGGGTTATGGGTTATGAGTGTGTGGGTTATGGGTTATGGGTGTGTGGGTTATGGGTGTGAGGGTTATGGGTTATCAGTGTTAGTGGGTGACGGGTGTGTGGCTGATGGGTCTGAGGATTATGGGTGTGTGGGTGATGCGTTATGATATTGTGGGTAATGGGTGTGAGGGTTATGGGTTATGAGTGTGTGGGTGAAGGGTGTGTGGCTTATGGGTGTGTGGGTTATGGGTGTGTGAATGTGTGGGTTATGGGTGTGTGGGTTATGAGTGTGTGGGTTATGGGTGTGTGAGTGTGTAGGTTATGGCTTATGAGTGTGTGGGTTATGGTTGTTTGAGTGTGTGGGTTATGGGTGTGTGGGTTATGGGTGTGAAGGTTATGAGTGTGTCAGTGTTGGGTTATGAGTGTGTGGGTGATGGGTGTGAGGGTTATGTGTTATGGATGTGTGGGTTATGGGTGTGTGGGTTAAGGGTGTGAGGGTTACGGGTGTGAGAGTTATGGGTGTGTGGGTTATGGGTGTGTGGGTTATGGGTGTGAGGGTTATGTGTGTGTGTGGGTCATGAGTGTGTGGGTTATGGGTGTGAGGGTTATGGGTGTGTGGGTGATGGGTGTGTGGGTTATGCGTG
Source organism: Neoarius graeffei (assembly GCF_027579695.1). Classification (NCBI taxonomy): domain Eukaryota; kingdom Metazoa; phylum Chordata; class Actinopteri; order Siluriformes; family Ariidae; genus Neoarius; species Neoarius graeffei. Next base: position 1,755,415 of record NC_083582.1, on the reverse strand, counting down.
TGAGGGTAATGGGTGTGTGGGTTATGGGTTTGAGGGTTATGGGTGTGAGGGTTATTAGTGTCGCGGTTTTGTGTTATGAGTGTGTGGGTTATGGGTTATGAGTTTGTGGCTTACGGGTTCTGGGTGTGTGGGTTATGGGTGTGTGAGTGTGTGTGTTATGGGTGTGTGGGTTATGGGTGTGTGAGTGTGTGGGTTATGGGTTATGAGTGTGTGGGTTATGGGTGTGTGAGTGTTTGGGCTATTGGTGTGAGGGTTATGGTTGATGGGTGTGTGGGTTATGAGTGTGTGGGTCATGGGTGTGAGTGTGTGGGGTATGGGTTATGAGTGTGTGGGTTATGGGTGTGTGGGTTATGGGTTATTGGTATGTGGGTTATGAGTTTGTGGGTTATGGGTTATGGGTGTGTGGGTTATGGGTGTGTGAGTGTGTGGTTTATGGGTTATGAGTGTGTGGGTTATGGGTTATGAGTGTGTGGGTTATGGTTTATGGGTGTGTGGGTTATGGGGTATGAGTGTGTCGTTTATTGATTATGAGTGTGTGGTTTATGGGTTATGAGTGTGTGGGTTATGGGTGTGTGAGTCTGTGGGCTATGGGTGTGAGGGTTATGGTTGTATGGGTTATGTGTGTGTGGGTTGTGGGTGTGTAGGTTGTGGGTGTGTGAGTGTGGGGGTTATGCGTGTGTGGGTTATAAGTGAGTGGGTTATGGATGTCTGGGTTATGGGTCTGTGAGTGTGTGGGTTATGGGTGTTTGGGTTATGGGTGTGTGGGTTATGGGTGTGTGTGTGTGTGGGTTATGGGTGTGTGGGTTATGGGTGTGTGGGTTATGGGTGTGAGGGTAATGGGTGTGTATGTTATGGGTGTGTGAGTTTGTGGGTTATGGGTGTGCGGTTTATGGGTGTGTGAGTGTGTGGGTTACGGGTGTGTGGCTTATGAGTGTGTGGGTTATGAGTGTGTCAGTTATGGGTTATGAGTGTGTGGGTTATGGGTGTTTGGGTTATGGGTGTGTGAGTGTGTGGGTTATGGATTATGGGTATGTGGGTTATGGGTATGTGATTGTGTGGGTTATGGGTGTGTGGGTTATGGGTGTCTGGGTTATGAGTGTGTGGGTTATGGGTGTGTGGGTTATGAGTGTGTGGGTTATGAGTGTGTCAGTTATGGGTTATGAGTTTGTGGGTGATGGGGGTGAAGGTTACGGGTTATGGATGTGTGGGTTATGGGTGTGTGGGTTATGAATGTGTCAGTTATGGGTTTTGAGTGTCTGGGTTATGCGTGTGTGGGTTATGGGTTATGGGTGTGTGGGTTATTATTGTGTCGGTTATGGGTTATGAGTTTGTGGGTTATGGGTTATGCGTGTGTGGATTATTCGTTATGAGTGTGTGGGTTATGGGTTATTAGTGTGTCGGTTATTGGTTATGAGTGTGTGGGTTATTGGTGGGTGGGTTATGGGTGTGTGAGTGTGTGGGTTATTGGTTATGGGTGTGTGGGTTATGGGTCTGTGAGTGTGTGGGTTATGGGTGTGAGTGTGTGGGTTATGGGTTATGAGTGTGAGGGTTATGGGTTATGGATGTGTGGCTTATGGGTGTGTGGGTTATGGGTTATGGGTGTGTCGGTTATTAGTGTGTGGTTTATGGGTTATGAGTGTGTGGTTTATGGGTTATGAGTGTGTGGGTTATGGGTTATTAGTGTGTCGGTTATGGGTTATGAGTGTGTGGGTTATTGGTGGGTGGGTTATGGGTGTGTGAGTGTGTGGGTTATTGGTAATGGGTCTGTGAGTGTGTGGGTTATGGGTGTGTGTGGATTATGGGTGTGTGGGTTATGGGTGTGTTGGTTATGAATGTGTGAGTGTGTGGGTTATTAGTGTGTGGGTTATGACTGTGTCAGATATGGGTTATGAGTGTGTTGGTTATGGGTGTGTGGGTTATGGGTGTGTGAGTGTGTGGGTTATGGATTATGGGTGTGTGGTTTATGGGTGTGTGAGTGTGTGGGTTATGGGTGTGTGAGTGTGTGGGTTTTGGGTGTGTGCATGTGTGGGTTATGGGTGTGTGGGTTATGGGTATGTGAGTGTGTGGGTTATGGGTGTGTGGCTTATGGGTTATGAGTGTGTGGGTTATGGGTGTGTGGGTTATGGGTGTGTGAGTGTGTGGGTTGTGGGTGTGTGATTGTGTGGGTTATGGGTGTGTTAGTGTGTGGGTTATGGGTGTGTGGGTTATGGGTGTGTGGGTTATGGGTGTGTGGGTGTGTGGGTTATGGGTGTGTGGGTTATGGGTGTGTGAGTGTGTGGGTTATGTGTTATGGGTGTGTGGGTTATGGGTGTGTGAGTGTGTGGTTTATGGGTTATGGGTGTGTGGGTTATTGGTGTGTGGGTTATGGGTGTGTGGGTGTGTGGGTTGTGGGTGTGTGGGTTATGGGTGTGTGAGTGTATGGGTTATGGGTGTATGGGTGATCGGTGTGTGGGTGATGGGTGTGAGGGTTATGGGTTATGGGTGTGTAGGTTATGGGTTATGAGTGTGTGGGTTATGGGTGTGAGTGTGTGGGTTATGGGTGTGGGTTATGGGTGTGAGTGTGTGGGTTATGGGTGTGTGGGTTATGGGTGTGTGGGTTATGGGTGTGTGGGTGTGTGGGTTATGGGTGTGTGGGTTATGGGTGTGTGAGTGTGTGGGTTATGTGTTATGGGTGTGTGGGTGATGGGTGTGTGAGTGTGTGGTTTATGGGTTATGGGTGTGTGGGTTATTGGTGTGTGGGTTATGGGTGTGTGGGTGTGTGGGTTGTGGGTGTGTGGGTTATGGGTGTGTGAGTGTATGGGTTATGGGTGTATGGGTGATCGGTGTGTGGGTGATGGGTGTGAGGGTTATGGGTTATGGGTGTGTAGGTTATGGGTTATGAGTGTGTGGGTTATGGGTGTGAGTGTGTGGGTTATGGGTGTGGGTTATGGGTGTGAGTGTGTGGGTTATGGGTGTGAGTGTGTGGGTTATGGGTTATGAGTGTGTGGGTTATGGGTGTGAGTGTGTGGGTTATGGGTGTGTGGGTTATGGGTTATGAGTGTGTGGGTTATGAGTGTGTGGGTTATGGGTGTGAGTGTGTGGGTTATCGGTTATGAGTGTGTGGGTTATGGGTGTGTGGGTTATGGGTTATGGGTGTGTGGGTTATGAGTGTGTGGTTTATGGGTTATGTGTGTGTGGGTTATGGGTGTGTGAGTGTGTGGGTTATGGGTTATGAGTGTGTGGGTTATGGGTTATGGGTGTGTGGGTTATGGGTTCTGATTGTGTCGGTTATTGGTTATGAGTGTGTGGTTTATGGGTTATGAGTGTGTGAGTGTGTGGGCTATGGGTGTGAGGGTTTTGGGTGATGGGTGTGTGGGTTATGGTTGTATGGGTTATGGGTGTGTGGGTTATGGGTTATGGGTGTGTGGGTTATGGGTGTGTGGGTTATGGGTGTGTGGGTTATGGGTTATGGGTGTGAGGGTTATGAGTGTGTGGGTTATGGGTGTGAGGGTTATGGGTGTGAGTGTGTGGGTTATGGGTTATGAGTGTGTGGGTTATGGGTGTGAGTGTGTGGGTTATGGGTTATGAGTGTGTGGGTTATGGGTGTGTGGGTTATGGGTTATGGGTGTGTGGGTTATGGGTTATGGGTGTGTTGTTTTATGAGTTTGTGTGTTATGGGTTATGGGTGTGTGGGTTATGGGTGTGTAGGTCATGGGTGTGTGGGTTATGGGTGTGTGGGTGTGTGGGTTGTGGGTGTGTGGGTTATGGGTTATGAGTGTGTGGGTTATGGGTTATCAGTTTGTGGGTTACGGGTTATGGGTGTGTGGGTTATGGGTGTGTGAGTGTGTGGGTTAAGGGTGATGAGTGTGTGGGTTATGGGTGTGTGAGTGTGTGGTTTATGGGTTATGAGTGTGTGGGTTATGGGTTATGAGTGTGTGGGTTATGGTTTATGGGTGTGTGGGTTATGGGTTATGAGTGTGTCGTTTATTGATTATGAGTGTGTGGTTTATGGGTTATGAGTGTGTGGGTTATGGGTGTGTGAGTCTGTGGGCTATGGGTGTGAGGGTTATGGTTGTATGGGTTATGTGTGTGTGGGTTGTGGGTGTGTAGGTTGTGGGTGTGTGAGTGTGGGGGTTATGCGTGTGTGGGTTATGAGTGAGTGGGTTATGGGTCTGTGAGTGTGTGGGTTATGGGTGTTTGGGTTATGGGTGTGTGGGTTATGGGTGTGAGAGTGTGTGGGTTATGGGTGTGTGGGTTATGGGTGTGTGGGTTATGGGTGTGAGGGTTATGGGTGTGTATGTTATGGGTGTGTGAGTGTGTGGGTTATGGGTATGCGGTTTATGGGTGTGTGAGTGTGTGGGTTACGGGTGTGTGGCTTATGAGTGTGTGGGTTATGAGTGTGTGGTTTATGGGTTATGTGTGTGTGGGTTATGGGTGTGTGAGTGTGTGGGTTATGGGTTATGAGTGTGTGGGTTATGGGTGTTTGGGTTATGGGTGTGTGAGTGTGTGGGTTATGGATTATGGGTATGTGGGTTATGGGTGTGTGATTGTGTGGGTTATGGGTGTGTGGGTTATGGGTGTCTGGGTTATGATTGTGTGGGTTATGGGTGTGTGGGTTATGAGTGTGTGGGTTATGAGTGTGTCAGTTATGGGTTATGAGTTTGTGGGTGATGGGTGTGAAGGTTATGGGTTATGGATGTGTGGGTTATGGGTGTGTGGGTTATGAATGTGTCAGTTATGGGTTTTGAGTGTCTGGGTTATGCGTGTGTGGGTTATGGGTTATGGGTGTGTGGGTTATTAGTGTGTCGGTTATGGGTTATGAGTGTGTGGGTTATGGGTTATGCGTGTGTGGATTATTGGTTATGAGTGTGTGGGTTATGGGTTATTAGTGTGTCGGTTATGGGTTATGAGTGTGTGGGTTATTGGTGGGTGGGTTATGGGTGTGTGAGTGTGTGGGTTATTGGTTATGGGTGTGTGGGTTATGGGTCTGTGAGTGTGTGGGTTATGGGTGTGAGTGTGTGGGTTATGGGTTATGAGTGTGAGGGTTATGGGTTATGGATGTGTGGCTTATGGGTGTGTGGGTTATGGGTTATGGGTGTGTCGGTTATTAGTGTGTCGGTTATGGGTTATGAGTGTGTGGGTTATGGGTTATGAGTGTGTGGTTTATGGGTTATGAGTGTGTGGGTTATGGGTTATTAGTGTGTCGGTTATGGGTTATGAGTGTGTGGGTTATGGGTGTGAGTGTGTGGATTATGGGTGTGTGGGTTATGGGTGTGTTGGTTATGAATGTGTGAGTGTGTGGGTTATGAGTGTGTGCGTTATGACTGTGTCAGATATGGGTTATGAGTGTGTTGGTTATGGGTGTGTGGGTTATGGGTGTGTGAGTGTGTGGGTTATGGATTATGGGTGTGTGGTTTATGGGTGTGTGAGTGTGTGGGTTATGGGTGTGTGAGTGTGTGGGTTTTGGGTGTGTGCATGTGTGGGTTATGGGTGTGTGGGTTATGGGTATGTGAGTGTCTGGGTTATGGGTGTGTGGCTTATGGGTTATGAGTGTGTGGGTTATGGGTGTGTGGGTTATGGGTGTGTGAGTGTGTGGGTTGTGGGTGTGTGATTGTGTGGGTTATGGGTGTGTGAGTGTGTGGTTTATGGGTTATGGGTGTGTGGGTTATTGGTGTGTGGGTTATGGGTGTGTGGGTGTGTGGGTTGTGGGTGTGTGGGTTATGGGTGTGTGAGTGTATGGGTTATGGGTGTGTGGGTGATCGGTGTGTGGGTGATGGGTGTGAGGGTTATGGGTTATGGGTGTGTAGGTTATGGGTTATGAGTGTGTGGGTTATGGGTGTGAGTGTGTGGGTTATGGCTGTGGGTTATGGGTGTGAGTGTGTGGGTTATGGGTGTGAGTGTGTGGGTTATGGGTTATGAGTGTGTGGGTTATGGGTGTGAGTGTGTGGGTTATGGGTGTGTGGGTTATGGGTGTGTGAGTGTGTGGGTTATGAGTGTGTGGGTTATGGGTGTGAGTGTGTGGGTTATGGGTTATGAGTGTGTGGGTTATGGGTGTGTGGGTTATGGGTTATGGGTGTGTGGGTTATGAGTGTGTGGTTTATGGGTTATGTGTGTGTGGGTTATGGGTGTGTGAGTGTGTGGGTTATGGGTTATGCGTGTGTGGGTTATGGGTTATGGGTGTGTGGGTTATGGGTTCTGATTGTGTCGGTTATTGGTTATGAGTGTGTGGTTTATGGGTTATGAGTGTGTGAGTGTGTGGGCTATGGGTGTGAGGGTTATGGGTGATGGGTGTGTGGGTTATGGTTGTATGGGTTATGGGTGTGTGGGTTATGGGTTATGGGTGTGTGGGTTATGGGTGTGTGGGTTATGGGTGTGTGGGTGTGTGGGTGTGTGGGTTGTGGGTGTGTGGGTTATGGGTGTGTGGGTTATGGGTGTGAGGGTTATGGGTGTGAGTGTTATGAGTGTGTGGGTTATGGGTTATTGGTGTGAGTGTTATGGGTGTGTGGGTTATGGGTGTGAGGGTTATGGGTGTGAGTGTTATGAGTGTGTGGGTTATGGGTGTGAGGGTTATGGGTGTGAGTGTGTGGGTTATGGGTTATGAGTGTGTGGGTTATGGGTGTGAGTGTGTGGGTTATGGGTTATGAGTGTGTGGGTTATGGGTGTGTGGGTTATGGGTTATGGGTGTGTGGGTTATGGGTTATGGGTGTGTGTGTTATGAGTTTGTGTGTTATGGGTTATGGGTGTGTGGGTTATGGGTGTGTAGGTCATGGGTGTGTGGGTTATGGGTGTGTGGGTGTGTGGGTTGTGGGTGTGTGGGTTATGGGTTATGAGTGTGTGGGTTATGGGTTATCAGTTTGTGGGTTACGGGTTATGGGTGTGTGGGTTATGGGTGTGTGAGTGTGTGGGTTATGGGTGATGAGTGTGTGGGTTATGGGTGTGTGAGTGTGTGGGCTATGGGTGTGTGACTCTGTGGGCTATCGGTGTGAGGGTTATGGTTGTATGGGTTATCTGTGTGTGGGTTGTGGGTGTGTAGGTTGTGGGTGTGTGAGTGTGGGGGTTATGCGTGTGTGGGTTATGAGTGAGTGGGTTATGGATGTCTGGGTTATGGGTCTGTGAGTGTGTGGGTTATGGGTGTTTGGGTTATGGGTGTGTGGGTTATGGGTGTGAGAGTGTGTGGGTTGTGGGTGTGTGGGTTATGGGTGTGAGGGTTATGGGTGTGTATGTTATGGGTGTGTGAGTGTGTGGGTTATGGGTATGCGGTTTATGGGTGTGTGAGTGTGTGGGTGACGGGTGTGTGGCTTATGAGTGTGTGGGTTATGAGTGTGTCAGTTATGGGTTATGAGTGTGTGGGTTATGGGTGTTTGGGTTATGGCTGTGTGAGTGTGTGGGTTATGGATTATGGGTATGTGGGTTATGGGTGTGTGATTGTGTGGGTTATGGGTGTGTGGGTTATGGGTGTCTGGGTTATGATTGTGTGGGTTATGGGTGTGTGGGTTATGAGTGTGTGGGTTATGAGTGTGTCAGTTATGGGTTATGAGTTTGTGGGTGATGGGTGTGAAGGTTATGGGTTATGGATGTGTGGGTTATGGGTGTGTGGGTTATGAATGTGTCAGTTATGGGTTTTGAGTGTCTGGGTTATGCGTGTGTGGGTTATGGGTTATGGGTGTGTGGGTTATTATTGTGTCGGTTATGGGTTATGAGTGTGTGGGTTATGGGTTATGCGTGTGTGGATTATTGGTTATGAGTGTGTGGGTTATGGGTTATTAGTGTGTCGGTTATGGGTTATGAGTGTGTGGGTTATTGGTGGGTGGGTTATGGGTGTGTGAGTGTGTGGGTTATTGGTTATGCGTGTGTGGGATATGGGTCTGTGAGTGTGTGGGTTATGGGTGTGAGTGTGTGGGTTATACGTTATGAGTGTGAGTGTTATGGGTTATGGATGTGTGGCTTATGGGTGTGTGGGTTATGGGTTATGGGTGTGTCAGTTATTAGTGTGTCGGTTATGGGTTATGAGTGTGTGGGTTATGGGTTATGAGTGTGTGGTTTATGGGTTATGAGTGTGTGGGTTATGGGTTATTAGTGTGTCGGTTATGGGTTATGAGTGTGTGGGTTATTGGTGGGTGGGTTATGGGTGTGTGAGTGTGTGGGTTATTGGTTATGGGTCTGTGAGTGTGTGGGTTATGGGTGTGAGTGTGTGGATTATGGGTGTGTTGGTTATGAATGTGTGAGTGTGTGGGTTATGAGTGTGTGGGTTATGACTGTGTCAGATATGGGTTATGAGTGTGTTGGTTATGGGTGTGTGGGTTATGGGAGTGTGAGTGTGTGGGTTATGGATTATGGGTGTGTGGTTTATGGGTGTGTGAGTGTGTGGGTTTTGGGTGTGTGAGTGTGTGGGTTTTGGGTCTGTGCATGTGTGGGTTATGGTTGTGTGGGTTATGGGTGTGTGAGTGTGTGGGTTATGGGTGTGTGGCTTATGGGTTATGAGTGTGTGGGTTATGGGTGTGTGGGTTATGGGTGTGTGAGTGTGTGGGTTGTGGGTGTGTGATTGTGTGGGTTATGGGTGTGTGAGTGTGTGGGTTATGGGTGTGTGGGTTAAGGGTGTGTGGGTTATGGGTGTGTGGGTGTGTGGGTTATGGGTGTGTGGGTTAAGGGTGTGTGAGTGTGTGGGTTATGGGTTATGGGTGTGTGGGTTATGGGTGTGTGAGTGTGTGGTTTATGGGTTATGGGTGTGTGGGTTATTGGTGTGTGGGTTATGGGTGTGTGGGTGTGTGGGTTGTGGGTGTGTGGGTTATGGGTGTGTGAGTGTATGGGTTATGGGTGTGTGGGTGATCGGTGTGTGGGTGATGGGTGTGAGGGTTATGGGTTATGGGTGTGTAGGTGATGGGTTATGAGTGTGTGGGTTATGGGTGTGAGTGTGTGGGTTATGGGTGTGGGTTATGGGTGTGAGTGTGTGGGTTATGGGTGTGAGTGTGTGGGTTATGGGTTATGAGTGTGTGGGTTATGGGTGTGAGTGTGTGGGTTATGGGTGTGTGGGTTATGGGTTATGAGTGTGTGGGTTATGAGTGAGTGGGTTATGGGTGTGAGTGTGTGGGTTATGGGTTATGAGTGTGTGGGTTACGGGTGTGTGGGTTATGGGATATGGGTGTGTGGGTTATGAGTGTGTGGTTTATGGGTTATGTGTGTGTGGGTTATGGGTGTGTGAGTGTGTGGGTTATGAGTGTGTGGGTTATGGGTAATGGGTGTGTGTGTTATGGGTTATGGGTGTGTGGGTTATGGGTTCTGATTGTGTCGGTTATTGGTTATGAGTGTGTGGTTTATGGGTTATGAGTGTGTGGGTTATGGGTGTGTGAGTGTGTGGGTTATGGGTTATGAGTGTGTGGGTTATGGGTTATGGGTGTGTGGATTATGGGTTCTAATTGTGTCGGTTATTGGTTATGAGTGTGTGGTTTATGGGTTATGAGTGTGTGAGTGTGTGGGCTATGGGTGTGAGGGTTATGGGTGATGGGTGTGTGGGTTATGGTTGTATGGGTTATGGGTGTGTGGGTTATGGGTTATGGGTGTGTGGGTTATGGGTGTGTGGGTTATGGGTGTGTTGGTGTGTGGGTTGTGGGTGTGTGGGTTATGGGTTATGGGTGTGAGGGTTATGAGTGTGTGGGTTATGGGTGTGAGTGTGTGGGTTATGGGTTATGAGTGTGTGGGTTATGGGTGTGTGGGTTATGGGTTATGGGTGTGTGGGTTATGGGTTATGGGTGTGTGTTATGAATTTGTGTGTTATGGGTTATGGGTGTGTGGGTTATGGGTGTGTAGGTTATGGGTGTGTGGGTTATGGGTGTGTGGGTGTGTGGGTTGTGGGTGTGTGGGTTATGGGTTATGAGTGTGTGGGTTATGGGTTATCAGTTTGTGGGTTACGGGTTATGGGTGTGTGGATTATGGGTGTGTGAGTGTGTGGGTTATGGGTGATGAGTGTGTGGGTTATGGGTGTGTGAGTGTGTGGGCTATGGGTGTGAGGTTTATGGGTGATGGGTGTGTGGATTATGGTTGTATGGGTTATGGGTGTGAGGGTTGTGGGTGTGTAGGTTGTGGGTGTGTGAGTGTGTGGGTTATGGTTGTGTCGGTTATGGGTGTGTGAGTGTATGGGTTATGGTTGTGTCGGTTATGGGTGTGAGGGTTATGGGTGTGAGGGTTATGGGTGTGAGGGTTATGCGTGTGTGGGTGATGGGTGTGTGAGTGTGTGGGTTATGGCTTATGGGTGTGTGTGTTATGGATGTGTGTGTGTGAGGGTGATGGGTGTGTGTGTTATGAGTGTGTGGGTTATGAGTGTGTCACTTATGGGTTTTGAGTGTGTGGGTTATGGGTGTGTGGGTTATGGGTTATGGGAGTGTGGGTTATTAGTGTGTCGGTTATGGGTTATGAGTGTGTGGGTTATGGGTTATGAGTGTGTGGATTATGGGTTATGAGTGTGTGGGTTATGGGTTATGAGTGTGAGGGTTATGGGTTATGGATGTGTGGCTTATGGGTGTGTGGGTTATGGGTTATGGGTGTGTCGGTTATTAGTGTGTCGGTTATGGGTTATGAGTGTTTGGGTTATGGGTTATGAGTGTGTGGGTTATGGGTGTGTGAGTGTGTGGGTTTTGGGTGTGTGCATGTGTGGGTTATGGGTGTGTGGGTTATGGGTATGTGAGTGTGTGGGTTATGGGTGTGTGGCTTATGGGTTATGAGTGTGTGGGTTATGGGTGTGTGGGTTATGGGTGTGTGAGTGTGTGGGTTGTGGGTGTGTGATTGTGTGGGTTATGGGTGTGTGAGTGTGTGGTTTATGGGTTATGGGTGTGTGGGTTATTGGTGTGTGGGTTATGGGTGTGTGGGTGTGTGGGTTGTGGGTGTGTGGGTTATGGGTGTGTGAGTGTATGGGTTATGGGTGTGTGGGTGATCGGTGTGTGGGTGATGGGTGTGAGGGTTATGGGTTATGGGTGTGTAGGTTATGGGTTATGAGTGTGTGGGTTATGGGTGTGAGTGTGTGGGTTATGGCTGTGGGTTATGGGTGTGAGTGTGTGGGTTATGGGTGTGAGTGTGTGGGTTATGGGTTATGAGTGTGTGGGTTATGGGTGTGAGTGTGTGGGTTATGGGTGTGTGGGTTATGGGTGTGTGAGTGTGTGGGTTATGAGTGTGTGGGTTATGAGTGTGTGGGTTATGGGTGTGAGTGTGTGGGTTATGAGTGTGTGGGTTATGGGTGTGAGTGTGTGGGTTATGGGTTATGAGTGTGTGGGTTATGGGTGTGTGGGTTATGGGTTATGGGTGTGTGGGTTATGAGTGTGTGGTTTATGGGTTATGTGTGTGTGGGTTATGGGTGTGTGAGTGTGTGGGTTATGGGTTATGAGTGTGTGGGTTATGGGTTATGGGTGTGTGGGTTATGGGTTCTGATTGTGTCGGTTATTGGTTATGAGTGTGTGGTTTATGGGTTATGAGTGTGTGAGTGTGTGGGCTATGGGTGTGAGGGTTATGGGTGATGGGTGTGTGGGTTATGGGTTATGGGTGTGTGGGTTATGGGTGTGTGGGTTATGGGTGTGTGGGTGTGTGGGTGTGTGGGTTGTGGGTGTGTGGGTTATGGGTGTGTGGGTTATGGGTGTGAGGGTTATGGGTGTGAGTGTTATGAGTGTGTGGGTTATGGGTTATGGGTGTGAGTGTTATGGGTGTGTGGGTTATGGGTGTGAGGGTTATGGGTGTGAGTGTTATGAGTGTGTGGGTTATGGGTGTGAGGGTTATGGGTGTGAGTGTGTGGGTTATGGGTTATGAGTGTGTGGGTTATGGGTGTGAGTGTGTGGGTTATGGGTTATGAGTGTGTGGGTTATGGGTGTGTGGGTTATGGGTTATGGGTGTGTGGGTTATGGGTTATGGGTGTGTGTGTTATGAGTTTGTGTGTTATGGGTTATGGGTGTGTGGGTTATGGGTGTGTAGGTCATGGGTGTGTGGGTTATGGGTGTGTGGGTGTGTGGGTTGTGGGTGTGTGGGTTATGGGTTATGAGTGTGTGGGTTATGGGTTATCAGTTTGTGGGTTACGGGTTATGGGTGTGTGGGTTATGGGTGTGTGAGTGTGTGGGTTATGGGTGATGAGTGTGTGGGTTATGGGTGTGTGAGTGTGTGGGCTATGGGTGTGTGAGTCTGTGGGCTATCGGTGTGAGGGTTATGGTTGTATGGGTTATCTGTGTGTGGGTTGTGGGTGTGTAGGTTGTGGGTGTGTGAGTGTGGGGGTTATGCGTGTGTGGGTTATGAGTGAGTGGGTTATGGATGTCTGGGTTATGGGTCTGTGAGTGTGTGGGTTGTGGGTGTGTGGGTTATGGGTGTGAGAGTGTGTGGGTTGTGGGTGTGTGGGTTATGGGTGTGAGGGTTATGGGTGTGTATGTTATGGGTGTGTGAGTGTGTGGGTTATGGGTATGCGGTTTATGGGTGTGTGAGTGTGTGGGTGACGGGTGTGTGGCTTATGAGTGTGTGGGTTATGAGTGTGTCAGTTATGGGTTATGAGTGTGTGGGTTATGGGTGTTTGGGTTATGGCTGTGTGAGTGTGTGGGTTATGGATTATGGGTATGTGGGTTATGGGTGTGTGATTGTGTGGGTTATGGGTGTGTGGGTTATGGGTGTCTGGGTTATGATTGTGTGGGTTATGGGTGTGTGGGTTATGAGTGTGTGGGTTATGAGTGTGTCAGTTATGGGTTATGAGTTTGTGGGTGATGGGTGTGAAGGTTATGGGTTATGGATGTGTGGGTTATGGGTGTGTGGGTTATGAATGTGTCAGTTATGGGTTTTGAGTGTCTGGGTTATGCGTGTGTGGGTTATGGGTTATGGGTGTGTGGGTTATTATTGTGTCGGTTATGGGTTATGAGTGTGTGGGTTATGGGTTATGCGTGTGTGGATTATTGGTTATGAGTGTGTGGGTTATGGGTTATTAGTGTGTCGGTTATGGGTTATGAGTGTGTGGGTTATTGGTGGGTGGGTTATGGGTGTGTGAGTGTGTGGGTTATTGGTTATGCGTGTGTGGGATATGGGTCTGTGAGTGTGTGGGTTATGGGTGTGAGTGTGTGGGTTATACGTTATGAGTGTGAGTGTTATGGGTTATGGATGTGTGGCTTATGGGTGTGTGGGTTATGGGTTATGGGTGTGTCAGTTATTAGTGTGTCGGTTATGGGTTATGAGTGTGTGGGTTATGGGTTATGAGTGTGTGGTTTATGGGTTATGAGTGTGTGGGTTATGGGTTATTAGTGTGTCGGTTATGGGTTATGAGTGTGTGGGTTATTGGTGGGTGGGTTATGGGTGTGTGAGTGTGTGGGTTATTGGTTATGGGTCTGTGAGTGTGTGGGTTATGGGTGTGAGTGTGTGGATTATGGGTGTGTTGGTTATGAATGTGTGAGTGTGTGGGTTATGAGTGTGTGGGTTATGACTGTGTCAGATATGGGTTATGAGTGTGTTGGTTATGGGTGTGTGGGTTATGGGTTATGGGTGTGTGTTATGAATTTGTGTGTTATGGGTTATGGGTGTGTGGGTTATGGGTGTGTAGGTTATGGGTGTGTGGGTTATGGGTGTGTGGGTGTGTGGGTTGTGGGTGTGTGGGTTATGGGTTATGAGTGTGTGGGTTATGGGTTATCAGTTTGTGGGTTACGGGTTATGGGTGTGTGGATTATGGGTGTGTGAGTGTGTGGGTTATGGGTGATGAGTGTGTGGGTTATGGGTGTGTGAGTGTGTGGGCTATGGGTGTGAGGTTTATGGGTGATGGGTGTGTGGGTTATGGTTGTATGGGTTATGGGTGTGAGGGTTGTGGGTGTGTAGGTTGTGGGTGTGTGAGTGTGTGGGTTATGGTTGTGTCGGTTATGGGTGTGTGAGTGTATGGGTTATGGTTGTGTCGGTTATGGGTGTGAGGGTTATGGGTGTGAGGGTTATGGGTGTGAGGGTTATGCGTGTGTGGGTGATGGGTGTGTGAGTGTGTGGGTTATGGCTTATGGGTGTGTGTGTTATGGATGTGTGTGTGTGAGGGTGATGGGTGTGTGTGTTATGAGTGTGTGGGTTATGAGTGTGTCACTTATGGGTTTTGAGTGTGTGGGTTATGGGTGTGTGGGTTATGGGTTATGGGAGTGTGGGTTATTAGTGTGTCGGTTATGGGTTATGAGTGTGTGGGTTATGGGTTATGAGTGTGTGGATTATGGGTTATGAGTGTGTGGGTTATGGGTTATGAGTGTGAGGGTTATGGGTTATGGATGTGTGGCTTATGGGTGTGTGGGTTATGGGTTATGGGTGTGTCGGTTATTAGTGTGTCGGTTATGGGTTATGAGTGTTTGGGTTATGGGTTATGAGTGTGTGGGTTATGGGTTATTAGTGTGTCGGTTATGGGTTATGAGTGTGTGGGTAATTGGTGCGTGGGTTATGGGTGTGTGAGTGTGTGGGTTATTGGTTATGTGTGTGTGGGTTATGGGTCTGTGAGTGTGTGGGTTATGGGTGTGAGTGTGTGGATTATGGGTGTGTTGGTTATGAATGTGTGAGTGTGTGGGTTATGAGTGTGTGGGTTATGATTGTGTCAGTTATGGGTTATGAGTGTGTTGGTTATGGGGGTGTGGGTTATGGGTGTGTGAGTGTGTGGGTTATGGGTGTGTGAGTGTGTGGGTTTTGGGTGTGTGAATCTGTGGGTTATGGGTGTGTGGGTTATGGGTGTGTGAGTGTGTGGGTTATGGGTGTGTGGCTTATGGGTTATGAGTGTGTGGTTAATGGGTTTGTGGGTTATGGGTGTGTGAGTGTGTGGATTATGGGTGTGTGAGTGTGTGGGTTATGGGTGTGTGGGTTATGGGTGTGTGAGTGTGTGGGTTATGGGTGTGTGATTGTGTGGGTTATGGGTGTGTGAGTGTGTGGGTTATGGGTGTGTGGGTGTGTGGGTTATGGGTGTGTGGGTTATGGGTGTGTGGGTGTGTGGGTTATGGGTGTGTGGGTGTGTGGGTTATGGGTGTGTGAGTGTGTGGGTTATGGGTGTGTGGGTTATGGGTGTGTGGGTGTGTGCGTTGTGGGTGTGTGGGTTATGGGTGTGTGAGTGTATGGGTTATGGGTGTGTGGGTGATGGGGTGAGGGTTATGGATTATGGGTGTGTAGGTTATGGGTCTTGAGTGTGTGGGTTATGGGTGTGAGTGTGTGGGTTTTGGGTTATGAGTGTGTGGGTTATGGGTGTGAGTGTGTGGGTTATGGGTGTGAGAGTGTGGGTTATGGGTTATGGGTTATGAGTGTGTGGGTTATGGGTGTGAGTGTGTGGGTTTTGGGTGTGTGGGTTATGGGTTATGAGTGTGTGGGTTATGGGTGTGAGTGTGTGGGTTATGGGTGTGAGTGTGTGGGTTACGGGTTATGAGTGTGTGGGTTATGGGTGTGAGTGTGTGGGTTTTGGGTGTGTGGGTTATGGGTTATGAGTGTGTGGGTTATGGGTGTGAGTGTGTGGGTTATGGGTGTATGGGTTATGGGTGTATGGGTTATGGGTTATGGGTGTGTGGGTTATGAGTGTGTGGGTTATGGGTTATGGGTGTGTGGGTTATAGGTGTGTGAGTGTGTGGGTTATGGGTTATGAGTGTGTGGGTTATGGGTTATGGGTGTGTGGGTAATGGGTTATTAGTGTGTCGGTTATTGGTTATGAGTGTGTGGTTTATGGGTTATGAGTGTGTGGGCTATGGGTGTGAGGGTTATGGGTGATGGGTGTGTGGGTTATGGTTGTATGGGTTATGGGTGTGTGGGTTATGGGTTATGGGTGTGTGGGTTATGGGTGTGTGGGTTATGGGTGTGTGGGATATGGGTGTGTGGGTGTGTGGGTTGTGGGTGTGTGGGTTATGGGTGTGTGAGTGTGTGGGTTATGGGTTATGGGTGTGAGGGTTATGAGTGTGTGGGTTATGGGTGTGAGGGTTATGGGTGTGAGTGTGTGGGTTATGGGTTATGAGTGTGGGGGTGATGGGTGTGAGTGTGTGGGTTATGAGTGTTTGGGTTATGGGTGTGTGGGTTATGGGTGTGAGGGTTATGTGTGTGTGTGGGTCATGAGTGTGTGGGTAAAGGGTGTGAGGGTTATTTGTGTGTGGGTGGTGGGTGTGAGGGTTATGGGTGTGTGGGTTATGGGTGTGTGGGTTATGCGTGTGAGGGTAATGGGTGTGTGGGTTATGGGTTTGAGGGTTATGTGTGTGAGGGTTATTAGTGTGGCGGTTTTGTGTTATGAGTGTGTAGGTTATGGGTTATGAGTGTGTGGGTTATGGGTTATGAGTTTGTGGGTTACGGGTTATGGGTGTGTGGGTTATGGGTGTGTGAGTATGTGGGTTATTGGTTATGAGTGTGTGGGTTATGGGTGTGAGTGTGTGTGTGTTATGGGTTATGAGTGTGTGGGTTATGGGTGTGAGTGTTTGGGGTATGGGTTATGAGTGTGTGGGTTATGGGTGTGTGGGTTATGGGTTATTGGTATGTGTGTTATAAGTTTGTGGGTTATGGGTGTGTGAGTGTGTGGTTTATGGGTTATGAGTGTGTGGGTTATGGGTTATGGGTGTGTGGGTTATGGGTTATGAGTGTGTCGTTTATTGGTTATGAGTGTGTGGTTTATGGGTTATGAGTGTGTGGGTTATGGGTGTGTGAGTGTGTGGGCTATGCGTGTGAGGGTTATGGTTGTATGGGTTATGGGTGTGTGGGTTGTGGGTGTGTAGGTTGTGGGTGTGTGAGTGTGTGGGTTATGGGTGTGTGGGTTATGGGTGATGAGTGTGTGGGTTATGGGTGTGAGAGTGTGTGGGCTATGGGTGTGAGGTTTATGGGTGATGGGTGTGTGGGTTATGGTGGTATGGGTTATGGGTGTGAGGGTTGTGGGTGTGTAGGTTGTGGGTGTGTGAGTGTGTGGGTTATGGTTGTGTCGGTTATGGGTGTGTGAGTGTATGGGTTATGGTTGTGTCGGTTATGGGTGTGAGGGTTATGGGTGTGAGGGTTATGGGTGTGAGGGTTATGCGTGTGTGGGTGATGGGTGTGTGAGTGTGTGGGTTATGGCTTATGGGTGTGTGTGTTATGGATGTGTGTGTGTGAGGGTGATGGGTGTGTGTGTTATGAGTGTGTGGGTTATGAGTGTGTCACTTATGGGTTTTGAGTGTGTGGGTTATGGGTGTGTGGGTTATGGGTTATGGGAGTGTGGGTTATTAGTGTGTCGGTTATGGGTTATGAGTGTGTGGGTTATGGGTTATGAGTGTGTGGATTATGGGTTATGAGTGTGTGGGTTATGGGTTATGAGTGTGAGGGTTATGGGTTATGGATGTGTGGCTTATGGGTGTGTGGGTTATGGGTTATGGGTGTGTCGGTTATTAGTGTGTCGGTTATGGGTTATGAGTGTGTGGGTTATGGGTTATGAGTGTGTGGGTTATGGGTTATTAGTGTGTCGGTTATGGGTTATGAGTGTGTGGGTAATTGGTGCGTGGGTTATGGGTGTGTGAGTGTGTGGGTTATTGGTTATGTGTGTGTGGGTTATGGGTCTGTGAGTGTGTGGGTTATGGGTGTGAGTGTGTGGATTATGGGTGTGTTGGTTATGAATGTGTGAGTGTGTGGGTTATGAGTGTGTGGGTTATGATTGTGTCAGTTATGGGTTATGAGTGTGTTGGTTATGGGGGTGTGGGTTATGGGTGTGTGAGTGTGTGGGTTATGGGTGTGTGAGTGTGTGGGTTTTGGGTGTGTGAATCTGTGGGTTATGGGTGTGTGGGTTATGGGTGTGTGAGTGTGTGGGTTATGGGTGTGTGGCTTATGGGTTATGAGTGTGTGGTTAATGGGTTTGTGGGTTATGGGTGTGTGAGTGTGTGGATTATGGGTGTGTGAGTGTGTGGGTTATGGGTGTGTGGGTTATGGGTGTGTGAGTGTGTGGGTTATGGGTGTGTGATTGTGTGGGTTATGGGTGTGTGAGTGTGTGGGTTATGGGTGTGTGGGTGTGTGGGTTATGGGTGTGTGGGTTATGGGTGTGTGGGTGTGTGGGTTATGGGTGTGTGGGTGTGTGGGTTATGGGTGTGTGAGTGTGTGGGTTATGGGTGTGTGGGTTATGGGTGTGTGGGTGTGTGCGTTGTGGGTGTGTGGGTTATGGGTGTGTGAGTGTATGGGTTATGGGTGTGTGGGTGATGGGTGTGTGGGTGATGGGGTGAGGGTTATGGATTATGGGTGTGTAGGTTATGGGTCTTGAGTGTGTGGGTTATGGGTGTGAGTGTGTGGGTTATGAGTGTTTGGGTTATGGGTGTGTGGGTTATGGGTGTGAGGGTTATGTGTGTGTGTGGGTCATGAGTGTGTGGGTAAAGGGTGTGAGGGTTATTTGTGTGTGGGTGGTGGGTGTGAGGGTTATGGGTGTGTGGGTTATGGGTGTGTGGGTTATGCGTGTGAGGGTAATGGGTGTGTGGGTTATGGGTTTGAGGGTTATGTGTGTGAGGGTTATTAGTGTGGCGGTTTTGTGTTATGAGTGTGTAGGTTATGGGTTATGAGTGTGTGGGTTATGGGTTATGAGTTTGTGGGTTACGGGTTCTGGGTGTGTGGGTTATGGGTGTGTGAGTATGTGGGTTATTGGTTATGAGTGTGTGGGTTATGGGTGTGAGTGTGTGTGTGTTATGGGTTATGAGTGTGTGGGTTATGGGTGTGAGTGTTTGGGGTATGGGTTATGAGTGTGTGGGTTATGGGTGTGTGGGTTATGGGTTATTGGTATGTGTGTTATAAGTTTGTGGGTTATGGGTGTGT
Organism: Neoarius graeffei; assembly: GCF_027579695.1. Taxonomy (NCBI): domain Eukaryota; kingdom Metazoa; phylum Chordata; class Actinopteri; order Siluriformes; family Ariidae; genus Neoarius; species Neoarius graeffei. Next base: position 1,736,707 of record NC_083582.1, on the reverse strand, counting down.
GAGTGTGTGGTTTATGGGTTATGAGTGTGTGGGTTATGGGTTATGGGTGTGTGGGTTATGGGTTATGAGTGTGTCGTTTATTGGTTATGAGTGTGTGGTTTATGGGTTATGAGTGTGTGGGTTATGGGTGTGTGAGTGTGTGGGCTATGCGTGTGAGGGTTATGGTTGTATGGGTTATGGGTGTGTGGGTTGTGGGTGTGTAGGTTGTGGGTGTGTGAGTGTGGGGGTTATGGGTGTGTGGGTTATGGGTGTGTGAGTGTGTGGGTTATGGGTCATGGGTGTGAGGGTTATGAGTGTGTGGGTTATGGGTGTGAGGGTTATGGGTGTGAGTGTGTGGGTTATGGGTTATGAGTGTGTGGGTTATGGGTGTGTGAGTGTGTGGGTTACGGGTTTGTGGCTTATGAGTGTGTGGGTTATGAGTGTGTCAGTTATGGGTTATGAGTGTGTGGGTTATGGGTGTGTGGGTTATGGGTGTGAGGGTTATGGGTTATGAGTGTGTGGGTTATGGGTGTGAGTGTGTGGGGTATGGGTTATGAGTGTGTGGGTTATGGGTGTTTGGGTTATGGGTTATTGCTATGTGGGTTATGAGTTTGTGGGTTATGGGTTATGGGTGTGTGGGTTATGGGTGTGTGAGTGTGTGGTTTATGGGTTATGAGTGTGTGGGTTATGGGTGATGAGTGTGTGGGTTATGGGTTATGGGTGTGTGGGTTATGGGTTATGAGTGTGTCGTTTATTGGTTATGAGTGTGTGGTTTATGGGTTATGAGTGTGTGGGTAATGGGTGTGTGAGTGTGTGGGCTATGGGTGTGAGGGTTATGGTTGTATGGGTTATGGATGTGTGGGTTGTGGGTGTGTTGGTTGTGGGTTTGTGAGTGTGGGGGTTATGCGTGTGTGGGTTATGAGTGAGTGGGTTATGGGTGTCTGGGTTATGGGTCTATGAGTGTGTGGGTTATGGGTGTTTTGGTTATGGGTGTGTGGGTTATCTGTGTGTGAGTGTGTGGGTTATGGGTGTGTGGGTTATGGGTGTGTGGGTTATGGGTGTGTGGGTTATGGGTGCGAGGGTTATGGGTGTGTATGTTATGGGTGTGTGAGAGTGTGGGTTTTGGGTGTGCGGTTTATGGGTGTGTGAGTGTGTGGTTTATGGGTGTGTGGGTTATGGGTGTGTGAGTGTGTGGGTTACGGGTATGTGGCTTATGAGTGTGTGGGTTATGAGTGTGTCAGTTATGGGTTATGAGTGTGTGGGTTATGGGTGTTTAGGTTATGGGTGTGTGAGTGTGTGGGTTATGGATTATGGGTATGTGGGTTATGGGTGTGTGATTGTGTGGGTTATGGGTGTGTGGGTTATGGGTGTCTGGGTTATGGGTGTGTGAGTGTGTGGGTTATGGATTATGGGTATGTGGGTTATGGGTGTGTGATTGTGTGGGTTATGAGTGTGAGGGTTATGGGTTATGGATGTGTGGGTTATGGGTGTGTGGGTTATGAGTGTGTGGGTTACGGTTGTGAGGGTTATGGGTTATGGGTGTGAAGGTTATGGGTGTGAGGGTTATGGGTGTTTTAGTGTGTGGGTTATGGGTGTGAAGGTTATGAGTGTATCAGTTATGGGTTATGAGTGTGTGGGTGATGGGTGTGAGGGTTATGTGTTATGGATGTGTGGGTTATGGGTGTGTGGGTTATGGGTGTGAGGGTTACGGGTGTGAGAGTTATGGGTGTGTGGGTTATGGGTGTGTGGGTTATGGGTGTGAGGGTTATGTGTGTGTGTGGGTCATGAGTGTGTGGGTTATGGGTGTGAGGGTTATGGGTGTGTGGGTTATGGGTTATGAGTGTGTGGGTTATGGGTTATGAGTGTGTGGGTTGTGGGTTATGGGTGTGTGGGTTATGGGTGTGAGGGTTATCGTTATGAGTGTGTGTGGGTGACGGGTGTGTGGCTGATGGGTGTGAGGATTATGGGTGTGTGGGTGATGCTTTATGATATTGTGGGTTATGGGTGTGAGGGTTATGGGTTATGAGTGTGTGGGTCAAGGGTGTGTGGCTTATGGGTGTTTGGGTTATGGGTGTGTGAATGTGTGGGTTATGGGTGTGTGGGTTATGAGTGAGTGCGTTATGGGTGTGTGAGTGTGTAGGTTATGGCTTATGAGTGTGTGGGTTATGGGTGTTTGAGTGTGTGGGTTATGGGTGTGTGGGTTATGGGTGTGAAGGTTATGAGTGTGTCAGTGTTGGGTTATGAGTGTGTGGGTGATGGGTGTGAGGGTTCTGTGTTATGGATGTGTGGGTTATGGGTGTGTGGGTTAAGGGTGTGAGGGTTACGTGTGTGAGAGTTATGGGTGTGTGGGTTATGGGTGTGTGGGTTATGGGTGTGAGGGTTATGTGTGTGTGTGGGTCATGAGTGTGTGGGTTATGGGTGTGAGGGATATGGGTGTGTGGGTTGTGGGTGTGAGGGTTATGGGTGTGTGGGTTATGGGTGTGTGGGTTATGCGTGTGAGGGTAATGGGTGTGTGGGTTATGGGTTTGAGGGTTATGGGTGTGAGGGTTATTAGTGTGGCGGTTTTGTGTTATGAGTGTGTGGGTTATGGGTTATGAGTGTGTGGGTTATGGGTTATGAGTTTGTGGCTTACGGGTTATGGGTGTGTGGGTTATGGGTGTGTGAGTGTGTGGGTTATGGGTGATGAGTGTGTGGGTTATGGGTCTGTGAGTGTTTGGGCTATCGGTGTGAGGGTTATGGTTGATGGGTGTCTGGGTTATGATTGTATGGGTTATGGGTGTGTGGGTTGTGGGTGTGTAGGTTGTGGGTGTGTGAATGTGGGGGTTATGGGTGTGTGGGTTATGGGTGTGTGAGTGTGTGGTTTATGGTTGTGTCGGTTATGGGTGTGAGGGTTATGGGTGTGAGTGTGTGGGTTATGGGTTATGAGTGTGTGGGTCATGGGTGTGAGTGTGTGGGGTATGGGTTATGAGTGTGTGGGTTATGGGTGTGTGGGTTATGGGTTATTGGTATGTGGGTTATGAGTTTGTGGGTTATGGGTTATGGGTGTGTGGGTTATGGGTGTGTGAGTGTGTGGTTTATGGGTTATGAGTGTGTGGGTTATGGGTTATGAGTGTGTGGGTTATGGTTTATGGGTGTGTGGGTTATGGGTTATGAGTGTGTCGTTTATTGATTATGAGTGTGTGGTTTATGGGTTATGAGTGTGTGGGTTATGGGTGTGTGATTGTGTGGGCTATGGGTGTGAGGGTTATGGTTGTATGGGTTATGGGTGTGTGGGTTGTGGGTGTGTAGGTTGTGGGTGTGTGAGTGTGGGGGTTATGCGTGTGTGGGTTATGATTGAGTGGGTTATGGGTGTCTGGGTTATGGGTCTGTGAGTGTGTGGGTTATGGGTGTTTGGGTTATGGGTTTGTGGGTTATGGGTGTGTGAGTGTGTGGGTTATGGGTGTGTGGGTTATGGGTGTGTGGGTTATGGGTGTGAGGGTTATGGGTGTGTATGTTATGGGTGTGTGAGTGTGTGGGTTATGGGTGTGCGGTTTATGGGTGTGTGAGTGTGTGGTTTATGGGTGTGTGGGTTATGGGTGTGTGAGTGTGTGGGTTACAGGTGTGTGGCTTATGAGTGTGTGGGTTATGAGTGTGTCAGTTATGGGTTATGAGTGTGTGGGTTATGGGTGTTTGGGTTATGGGTGTGTGAGTGTGTGGGATATGGATTATGGCTATGTGGGTTATAGGTGTGTGATTGTGTGGGTTATGGGTGTGAGGGTTTTGTGTTATGGATGTGTGGGTTATGGGTGTGTGGGTTAAGGGTGTGAGAGTAATGGGTGTGTGTGTTATGGGTGTGTGGGTTATTGGTGTGAGGGTTATGTGTGTGTGTGGGTCATGAGTGTGTGGGTTATGGGTGTGAGGGTTATGGGTGCGTGGGTTATGGGTTATGAGTGTGTGGGTTATGGGTTATGAGTGTGTGGGTTGTGGGTTATGGGTGTGTGGGTTATGGGTGTGAGGGTTATCGTTATGAGTGTGTGTGGGTGACGGGTGTGTGGCTGATGGGTGTGAGGATTATGGGTGTGTGGGTGATGCGTTATGATATTGTGGGTTATGGGTGTGAGGGTTATGGGTTATGAGTGTGTGGGTGAAGGGTGTGTGGCTTATGGGTGTGTGGGTTATGGGTGTGTGAATGTGTGGGTTATGGGTGTGTGGGTTATGAGTGTGTGGGTTATGGGTGTGTGAGTGTGTAGGTTATGGCTTATGAGTGTGTTGGTTATGGGTGTGTGGGTTAAGGGTGTGAGGGTTACGGGTGTCAGAGTTATGGGTGTGTGGGTTATGGGTGTGTGGGTTATGGGTGTGAGGGTTGTGGGTGTGTGGGTTTTGGGTGTGTGGGTTATGGGTGTGAAGTTTATGAGTGTGTCAGTGTTGGGTTATGAGTGTGTGGGTGATGGGTGTGAGGGTTATGTGTTATGGATGTGTGGGTTATGGGTGTGTGGGTTAAGGGTGTGAGGGTTACGGGTGTGAGAGTTATGGGTGTGTGGGTTATGGGTGTGTGGGTTATGGGTGTGAGGGTTATGTGTGTGTGGGTCATGAGTGTGTGGGTTATGGGTGTCAGGGTTATGGGTGTGTGGGTTGTGGGTGTGAGGGTTATGGGTGTGTGGGTTATGGGTGTGTGGGTTATGCGTGTGAGGGTAATGGGTGTGTGGGTTATGGGTTTGAGGGTTATGGGTGTGAGGGTTATTAGTGTGACGGTTTTGTGTTATGAGTGTGTGGGTTATGGGTTATGAGTGTGTGGGTTATGGCTTATGAGTTTGTGGCTTACGGGTTATGGGTGTGTGGGTTATGGGTGTGTGAGTGTGTGGGTTATGGGTGTGTGAGTGTTTGGGCTATCGGTGTGAGGGTTATGGTTGATGGGTGTGTGGGTTATGATTGTATGGGTTATGGGTGTGTGGGTTGTGGGTGTGTAGGTTGTGGGTGTGTGAGTGTGGTGGTTATGGGTGTGTGGGTTATGGATGTGTGAGTGTGTGGTTTATGGTTGTGTCGGTTATGGGTGTGAGGGTTATGGGTGTGAGTGTGTGGGTTATGGGTTATGAGTGTGTGGGTCATGGGTGTGAGTGTGTGGGGTATGGGTTATGAGTGTGTGGGTTATGGGTGTGTGGGTTATGGGTTATTGGTATGTGGGTTAAGAGTTTGTGGGTTATGGGTTATGGGTGTGTGGGTTATGGGTGTGTGATTGTGTGGTTTATGGGTTATGAGTGTGTGGGTTATGGGTTATGAGTGTGTGGGTTATGGTTTATGGGTGTGTGGGTTATGGGTTATGAGTGTGTCGTTTATTGATTATGAGTGTGTGGTTTATGGGTTATGAGTGTGTGGGTTATGGGTGTGTGAGTCTGTGGGCTATGGGTGTGAGGGTTATGGTTGTATGGGTTATGTGTGTGTGGGTTGTGGGTGTGTAGGTTGTGGGTGTGTGAGTGTGGGGGTTATGCGTGTGTGGGTTATGAGTGTGTGAGTGTGTGGGTTATGGATGTCTGGGTTATGGGTCTGTGAGTGTGTGGGTTATGGGTGTTTGGGTTATGGGTGTGTGGGTTATGGGTGTGTGAGTGTGTGGGTTATGGGTGTGTGGGTTATGGGTGTGTGTGTTATGGGTGTGTGAGTGTGTGGGTTATGGGTGTGCGGTTTATGGGTGTGTGAGTGTGTGGGTTACGGGTGTGTGGCTTATGAGTGTGTGGGTTATGAGTGTGTCAGTTATGGGTTATGAGTGTGTGGGTTATGGGTGTTTGGGTTATGGATTATGGGTATGTGGGTTATGGGTGTGTGATTGTGTGGGTTATGGGTGTGTGGGTTATGGGTGTCTGGGTTATGAGTGTGTGGGTTATGGGTGTGTGGGTTTTGAGTGTGTGGGTTATGAGTCTGTCAGTTATGGGTTATGAGTTTGTGGGTGATGGGTGTGAAGGTTATGGGTTATGGATGTGTGGGTTATGGGTGTGTGGGTTATGTTTGTGAGGGTTATGTGTGTGAGGGTTATGGGTTATGGATGTCTGGGTTATGGGTGTTTTAGGTTATGGGTGTGTGGGTTATGAGTCTGTGGGTTATGGGTGTGAGGGTTATGGGTTATGGGTGTGAAGGTGATGGGTGTGAGGGTTATGGGTGTGTTAGTGTGTGGGTTATGGGTGTGTGGGTTATTAGTGTTTGGGTTATGGGGGTGAGGGTTATGGGTTATGGGTGTGAAGGTTAGGGGAGTGAGGGTAATGGGTGTGTTAGTGTGTGGGTTATGGTTGTGTGGGTTATTAGTGTGTCGGTTATGGGTTATGATTGTGTGCGTTATTCGTGTGTCGGTTATGGGTTATGAGTGTGTGGGTTATGGGTTATGAGTGTGTGGGTTATGGGTTATGGGTGTGTGGGTTATGGGTGTGTGGGTGATGGGTTTGAGGGTTATGGGTGTGAGGGTTATGGGTGTGTGGGTTATGAGTGTGAGGGTTATGGGTGTGAGGGTTATGGGTGTGAGGGTTATGGGTGTGTAGGTTATGGGTGTGGGTGTGTGGGTTATGGGTGTGTGGGTTATTAGTGTGTCGGTTATGGGTTATGAGTTTGTGGGTTATGGGTTATGAATGTGTGGGTTATTAGAGTGTCGGTTATGGGTTATGAATGTATGGGTTATGGGTGTGTGGGTAATTATTGTGTCGGTTATGAGTGTGTGGGTTATGGGTGATGGGTTATTAGTGTGTCGGTTATGGGTTATGAGTGTGTGGGTTATTGGTTATGAGTGTGTGGGTTATGGGTGTGTGGGTTTGTGGGTTTTGGGTGTTTGGGTTATGGGGGTGTGAGTGTGTGGGTTATGGGTTATGTGTGTGTGGTTGATGGTTGTGTGGGTGATGGGTGTGAAGGTTATGGGTTATGGGTGTCCGGTTTATTGGGTGTGTGGGTTATGGGTGTGAGGGTTATGAGTGTGTGGGTTATGGGTGTGAGGGTTATGGGTGTGTGGGTTATGGGTTATGAGTGTGTGGGTTATGGGTTATGAGTGTGTGGGTTGTGGGTAATGGGTGTGTGGTTTATGGGTGTGAGGGTTATGGGTTATGAGAGTGTGTGTGTGACGGGTGTGTGGCTGACGGGTGAGAGGATTATGGGTGTGTGGGTTATGTGTTATGATATTGTGGGTTATGGTTGTGAGGGTTATGGGTTATGAGTGTGTGGGTGAAGGGTGTGTGGCTTATGGGTGTGTGGGTTATGGGTGTGTGAATGTGTGGGTTATGGGTGTGTGGGTTATGAGTGTGTGGGTTATGGGTGTGTGAGTGTGTGGGTTATGGGTTATGCGTGTTTGGGTTATGGGTGTTTGAGTGTGTGGGTTATGGTGTGGGGGTTATGGGTGTGAAGGTTATGAGTGTGTCAGTTATGGGTTATGAGTGTGTGGGTGATGGGTGTGAGGGTTATGTGTTATGGATGTGTGGGTTATGGGTGTGTGGGTTAAGGGTGTGAGGGTTACGGGTGTGAGAGTTATGGGTGTGTGGGTTATGGGTGTGTGGGTTATGGGTGTGAGGGTTATGTGTGTGTGTGGGTCATGAGTGTGTGGGTTATGGGTGTGAGGGTTATGGGTGTGTGGGTTATGGGTTATGAGTGTGTGGGTTATGGGTTATGAGTGTGTGGGTTATGGGTTATGGGTGTGTGGGTTGTGCTTTATGGGTGTGTGGGTTATGGGTGTGAGGGTTATGGGTTATGAGTGTGTGTGGGTGACGGGTGTGTGGCTGATGTTTGTGAGGATTATGGGTGTGTGGGTGATGCGTTATGATATTGTGGGTTATGGGTGTGAGGGTTATGGGTTATGAGTGTGTGGGTGAAGGGTGTGTGGCTTATGGGTGTGTGGGTTATGGGTGTGTGAATGTGTGGGTTATGGGTGTGTGGGTTATGAGTGTGTGGGTTATGGGTGTGTGAGTGTGTAGGTTATGGGTTATGAGTGTGTGGGTTATGGGTGTTTGAGTGTGTTTGTTATGGGTGAGTGGGTTATGGGTGTGAAGGTTATGAGTGTGTCAGTTATGGGTTATGAGTGTGTGGGTGATGGGTGTGAGGGTTATGTGTTATGGATGTGTGGGTTATGGGTGTGTGGGTTAAGGGTGTGAGGGTTACGGGTGTGAGAGTAATGGGTGTGTGGGTTATGGGTGTGTGGGTTATGTGTGGGTGTGGGTCATGAGTGTGTGGGTTATGGTTGGGAGGGTTATGGGTGTGTGGGTTGTGGGTGTGAGGGTTATGGGTGTGTGGGTTATGGGTGTGTGGGTGATGCGTGTGATGGTAATGGGTGTGTGGGTTATGGGTTTGAGGGTTATGGGTGTGAGGGTTATTAGTGTGGTGGTTTTGTGTTATGAGTGTGTGGGTTATGGGTTATGAGTGTGTGGGTTATGGGTTATGAGTTTGTGGCTTACGGGTTATGGGTGTGTGGGTTATGGGTGTGTGAGTGTGTGGGTTATGGGTTTTGAGTGTGTGGGTTATGGGTCTGTGAGTGTGTGGGCTATGGGTGTGAGGGTTATGGGTGATGGGTGTGTGGGTTATGATTGTATGGGTTATGGGTGTGTGGGTTGTGGGTGTGTAGGTTGTGTGTGTGTGAGTGTGGGGGTTATGGGTGTGTGGGTTATGGGTGTGTGAGTGTGTGGTTTATGGTTGTGTCGGTTATGGGTGTGAGGGTTATGGGTGTGAGGGTTATGGGTGTGTGGGTTATGGGTGTGTGGGTGATGGGTGTGTGAGTGTGTGGGTTATGGCTCATGGGTATGTGGGTTATGGATGTGTGAGTGTGAGGGTTATGGGTGTGTGGGTTATGAGTGTGTTGGTTATGAGTGTGTCAGTTATGGGTTTTGAGTGTGTGGGTTATGCGTGTGTGGGTTATGGGTTATGGGTGTGTGGGTTATTAGTGTGTCTGTTATGGGTTATGAGTGTGTGGATTATGGGTTATGAGTGTGTGGGTTATGGGTTATTGATGTGTGGCTTATGGGTGTGTGGGTTATGGGAGTGTGGGTTATTAGTGTGTCGGTTATGGGTTATGAGTGTGTGGGTTATGGGTTATGAGTGTGTGGGTAATTGGTGCGCGGGTTATGGATGTGTGAGTGTGTGGGTTATTGGTTATGGGTGTGTGGGTTATGGGTCTGTGAGTGTGTGGGTTATGGGTGTGAGTGTGTGGATTATGGGTGTGTTGGTTATGAATGTGTGAGTGTGTGGGTTATGGATTATGGGTTTGTGGTTTATGGGTTATGAGTGTGTTGGTTATGGGTGTGTGGGTTATGGGTGTGTGAGTGTGTGGGTTATGGATTATGGGTTTGTGGTTTATGGGTGTGTGAGTGTGTGGGTTATGGGTGTGTGGGTTATGGGTGTGTGAGTGTGTAGGTTATGGATTATGGGTGTGTGGTTTATGGGTGTGTGAGTGTGTGGGTTATGGGTGTGTGAGTGTGTGGGTTTTGGGTGTGTGAATGTGTGGGTTATGGGTGTGTGGGTTATGATTGTATGGGTTATGGGTGTGTGGGTTGTGGGTGTGTAGGTTGTGGGTGTGTGAGTGTGGGGGTTATGGATGTGTGGGTTATGGGTGTGTGAGTGTGTGGTTTATGGTTGTGTCGGTTATGGGTTATGAGTGTGTGGGTTATGGGTTATGAGTGTGTGGGTTATGGGTTATGAGTGTGTGGGTTATGGGTTATTAGTGTGTCGGTTATGGGTTATGAGTGTGTGGGTTATTGGTGCGTGGGTTATGGGTGTGTGAGTGTGTGGGTTATTGGTTATGGGTGTGTGGGTTATGGGTCTGTGAGTGTGTGGGTTATGGGTGTGAGTGTGTGGATTATGGGTGTGTTGGTTATGAATGTGTGAGTGTGTGGGTTATGAGTGTGTGGGTTATGAGTGTGTCAGTTATGGGCTATGAGTGTGTTGGTTATGGGTGTGTGGGTTATGGGTGTGTGAGTGTGTGGGCTATGGATTATGGGTGTGTGGTTTATGGGTGTGTGAGTGTGTGGGTCTGTAGGTTGTGGGTGTGTGAGTGTGGGGGTTATGGGTGTGTGGGTTATGGGTGTGTGAGTGTGTGGTTTATGGTTGTGTCGGTTATGGGTGTGAGGGTTATGGGTGTGAGTGTGTGGGTTATGGGTTATGAGTGTGTGGGTTATGGGTGTGAGTGTGTGGGGTATGGGTTATGAGTGTGTGGGTTATGGGTGTGTGGGTTATGGGTTATTGGTATGTGGGTTATGAGTTTGTGGGTTATGGGTTATGGGTGTGTGGGTTATGGGTGTGTGAGTGTGTGGTTTATGGGTTATGAGTGTGTGGGTTATGGGTTATGAGTGTGTGGGTTATGGGTTATGGGTGTGTGGGTTATGGGTTATGAGTATGTCGTTTATTGGTTATGAGTGTGTGGTTTATGGGTTATGAGTGTGTGGGTTATGGGTGTGTGATTGTGTGGGCTATGGGTGTGAGGGTCATGGTTGTATGGGTTATGGGTGTGTGGGTTGTGGGTGTGTAGGTTGTGGTTGTGTGAGTGTGGGGGTTATGCGTCTGTGGGTTATGAGTGAGTGGGTTATGGGTGTCTGGGTTATGGGTCTGTGAGTGTGTGGGTTATGGGTGTTTGGGTTATGGGTGTGTGGGTTATGGGTGTGTGAGTGTGTGGGTTATGGGTGTGTGGGTTATGGGTGTGTGGGTTATGGGTGTGTATGTTATGGGTGTGTGAGTGTGTGGGTTATGGGTGTGCGGTTTATGGGTGTCTGAGTGTGTGGTTTATGGGTGTGTGGGTTATGGGTGTGTGAGTGTGTGGGTTACGGGTGTGTGGCTTATGAGTGTGTCGGTTATGAGTGTGTCAGTTATGGGTTATGAGTGTGTTGGTTATGGGTGTTTGGGTTATGGGTGTGTGAGTGTGTGGGTTATGGATTATGGGTATGTGGGTTATGGGTGTGTGATTGTGTGGGTTATGGGTGTGTGGGTTATGGGTGTCTGGGTTATGAGTGTGTGGGTTATGGGTGTGTGGGTTATGAGTGTGTGGGTTATGAGTGTGTCAGTAATGGGTTATGAGTTTGTGGGTGATGGGTCTGAAGGTTATTAGTTATGGATGTGTGGGTTATGGGTGTGTGGGTTATGAGTGTGTGTGTTATGGGTGTGAGGGTTATGGGTTATGGGTGTGAAGGTTATGGGTGTGAGGGTTATGGGTGTGTTATTGTGTGGGTTATGGGTGTGTGGGTAATTAGTGTGTGGGTTATGGGGGTGATGGTTATGGGTTATGGGTGTGAAGGTTATGGGTGTGAGGGTAATGGGTGTGTTAGTGTGTGGGTTATGGGTGTGTGGGTTATTAGTGTGTCGGTTATGGGTTATGAGTGTGTGGGTTATTCGTGTGTCGGTTATGGGTTATGAGTGTGTGGGTGATGGGTTATGAGTGTGTGGGTTATGGGTTATGACTTTGTGGGTTATTGGTTATGGGTGTGTGGGTTATGGGTGTGTGGGTGATGGGTGTGAGGGTTATGAGTGTGAGGGTTATGGGTGTGAGGGTTATGGGTGTGTGGGTTATTAGTGTGTCGGTTATGGGTTATGAGTTTGTGGGTTATGGGTTATGACTGTGTGGGTTATTAGTGTGTCGGTTATGGGCTATGAATGTATGGGTTATGGGTGTGTGGGTTATTAGTGTGTCGGTTATGAGTGTGTGGGTTATGGGTTATTAGTGTGTCGGTTATGGGTTATGAGTGTGTGGGTTATGGGTGTGTGGTTGATGGGTGTGTGGGTGATGGGTGTGAAGGTTATGGGTTATGGGTGTGTGGGTTATGGGTGTCTGGTTTATTGGGTGTGTGGGTTATGGTTGTGAGGGTTATGAGTGTGTGGGTTATGGGTTATGAGTGTGTGGGTTATGGGTTATGAGTGTGTGGGTTATGGGTTATGAGTGTGTGGGTTGTGGGTTATGGGTGTGTGGTTTATGGGTGTGAGGGTTATGGGTGTGTGGGTTATGGGTTATGAGTGTGTGGGTTATGGGTTATGAGTGTGTGGGTTATGGGTTATGGGTGTGTGGTTTATGGGTGTGAGGGTTATGGGTTATGAGTGTGTGTGGGTGACGGGTGTGTGGCTGATGGGTGTGAGGATTATGGGTGTGTGTGTGATGTGTTATGATATTGTGGGTTATGGGTGTAAGGGTTATGGGTCATGAGTGTGTGGGTGAAGGGTGTGTGGCTTATGGGTGTGTGGGTTATGGGTGTGTGAATGTGTGGGTTATGGGTGTGTGGGTTATGAGTGTGTGGGTTATGGGTGTGTGAGTGTGTGGGTTATGGGTTATGAGTGTGTGGGTTATGGGTGTTTGAGTGTGTGGGTTATGGGTGTGTGGGTTATGGGTGTGAAGGTCATGAGTGTGTCAGTTATGGGTTATGAGTGTGTGGGTGATGGGTGTGAGGGTTATGTGTTATGGATGTGTGGGTTATGGGTGTGTGTGTTAAGGGTGTGAGGGTTACAGGTGTGAGAGATATGAGTGTGTGGGTTATGGGTGTGTGGGTTATGGGTGTGAGGGTTATGTGTGTGTGTGGGTCATGAGTGTGTGGGTTATGGGTGTGAGGGTTATGGGTGTGTGGGTTATGGGTTATGAGTGTGTTGGTTATGGGTTATGAGTGTGTGGGTTATGGGTTATGAGTGTGTGGGTTGTGGGTTATGGGTGTGTGGGTTATGGGTGTGAGGTTTATGGGTTATGAGTGTGTGTGGGTGACGGGTGTGTGGCTGATGGGTGTGAGGATTATGGGTGTGTGTGTGATGCGTTATGATATTGTGGGTTATGGGTGTGAGGGTTATGGGTTATGAGTGTGTGGGTGAAGGGTGTGTGGCTTATGGGTGTGTGGGTTATGGGTGTGTGAATGTGTGGGTAATGGGTGTGTGGGTTATGGGTGTGTGAGTGTGTAGGTTATGGGTTATGAGTGTGTGGGTTATGGGTGTTTGAGTGTGTGGGTTATGGGTGTGTGGGTTATGGGTGTGAAGGTTATGAGTGTGTCAGTTATGGGTTATGAGTGTGTGGGTGATGGGTGTGAGGGTTATGTTTTATGGATGTGTGGGTTATGGGTGTGTGGGTTAAGGGTGTGAGGGTTACGGGTGTGAGAGTTATGGGTGTGTGGGTTATGCGTGTGTGGGTTATGGGTGTGAGGGTTATGGGTGATGGGTGTGTGGGTTATGATTGTATGGGTTATGGGTGTGTGGCTTGTGGGTGTGTAGGTTGTGGGTGTGGGGGTTATGGGTGTGTGGGTTATGGGTGTGTGAGTGTGTGGTTTATGGTTGTGTCGGTTATGGGTGTGAGGGTTATGGGTGTGAGGGTTATGGGTGTGTGGGTTATGGGTGTGTGGGTGATGGGTGTGTGAGTGTGTGGGTTATGGCTTATGGGTGTGTGGGTTATGGATGTGTGAGTGTGAGGGTTATGGGTGTGTGGGTTATGAGTGTGTGGGTTATGAGTGTGTCAGTTATGTGTTTTGAGTGTATGGGTTATGCGTGTGTGGGTTATGGGTTATGGGTGTGTGGGTTATTAGTGTGTCGGTTATGGGTTATGAGTGTGTGGATTATGGGTTATGAGTGTGTGGGTTATGGGTTATGGATGTGTGGCTTATAGGGTGTGTGGGTTATGGGTTATGGGAGTGTGGGTTATTAGTGTGTCGGTTATGGGTAATGAGTGTGTGGGTTATTGGTGCGTGGGTTATGGGTGTGTGAGTGTGTGGGTTATGGGTCTGTGAGTGTGTGGGTTATGGGTGTGAGTGTGTGGATTATGGGTGTGTTGGTTATGAATGTGTGAGTGTGTGGGTTATGAGTGTGTGGGTGATGAGTGTGTCAGTTATGGGTTATGAGTGTGTTGGTTATGGGTGTGTGGGTTATGGGTGTGTGAGTGTGTGGGTTATGGATTATGGGTGTGTGGTTTATGGGTGTGTGAGTGTGTGGGTTTTGGGTGTGTGAATGTGTGGGTTATGGGTGTGTGGGTTATGGGTGTGTGAGTGTGTGGGTTATGGCAGTGTGGCTTATGGGTTATGAGTGTGTGGGTTATGGGTTCGTGGGTTATGGGTGTGTGGGTTATGGGTGTGTGAGTGTGTGGTTTATGGATTATGGGTGTGTGGTTTATGGGTGTGTGAGTGTGTGGGTTTTGGGTGTGTGAATGTGTGGGTTATGGGTGTGTGGGTTATGGGTGTGTGAGTGTGTGGGTTATGGGTGTGTGGCTTATGGGTTATGAGTGTGTGGGTTATGGGTGTGTGGGTTGTGGGTGTGTAGGTTGTGGGTGTGTGAGTGTGGGGGTTATGGGTGTGTGGGTTATGGGTGTGTGAGTGTGTGGTTTATGGTTGTGTCGGTAATGGGTGTGAGGGTTATGGGTGTGAGGGTTATGGGTGTGTGGGTTATGGGTGTGTGGGTGATGGGTGTGTGAGTGTGTGGGTTATGGCTTATGGGTGTGTGGGTTATGGATGTGTGAGTGTGAGGGTTAGGGGTGTGTGGGTTATGAGTGTGTGGGTTATGAGTGTGTCAGTTATGTGTTTTGAGTGTATGGGTTATGCGTGTGTGGGTTATGGGTTATGCGTGTGTGGGTTATTAGTGTGTCGGTTATGGGTTATGAGTGTGTGGATTATGGGTTATGAGTGTGTGGGTTATGGGTTATGGATGTGTGGCTTCTGGGTGTGTGGGTAATGGGTTATGGGAGTGTGGGTTATTAGTGTGTCGGTTATGGGTTATGAGTGTGTGGGTTATGGGTTATGAGTGTGTGGGTTATGGGTTATGAGTGTGTGGGTTATGGGTTATTAGTGTGTCGGTTATGGGTAATGAGTGTGTGGGTTATTGGTGCGTGGGTTATGGGTGTGTGAGTGTGTGGGTTATGGGTCTGTGAGTGTGTGGGTTATGGGTGTGAGTGTGTGGATTATGGGTGTGTTGGTTATGAATGTGTGAGTGTGTGGGTTATGAGTGTGTGGGTTATGAGTGTGTTGGTTATGGGTGTGTGGGTTATGGGTGTGTGAGTGTGTGGGTTATGGATTATGGGTGTGTGGTTTATGGGTGTGTGAGTGTGTGGGTTTTGGGTGTGTGAATGTGTGGGTTATGGGTGTGTGGGTTATGGGTGTGTGAGTGTGTGGGTTATGGGAGTGTGGCTTATGGGTTATGAGTGTGTGGGTTATGGGTTCGTGGGTTATGGGTGTGTGGGTTATGGGTGTGTGAGTGTGTGGGTTATGGATTATGGGTGTGTGGTTTATGGGTGTGTGAGTGTGTGGGTTTTGGGTGTGTGAATGTGTGGGTTATGGGTGTGTGGGTTATGGGTGTGTGAGTGTGTGGGTTATGGCAGTGTGGCTTATGGGTTATGAGTGTGTGGGTTATGGGTTCGTGGGTTATGGGTGTGTGGGTTATGGGTGTGTGAGTGTGTGGTTTATGGATTATGGGTGTGTGGTTTATGGGTGTGTGAGTGTGTGGGTTTTGGGTGTGTGAATGTGTGGGTTATGGGTGTGTGGGTTATGGGTGTGTGAGTGCGTGGGTTATGGGTGTGTGGCTTATGGGTTATGAGTGTGTGGGTTATGGGTTCGTGGGTTATGGGTGTGTGAGTGTGTGGGTTATGGGTTATGGGTTTGTGGGTTATGGGTGTTTGAGTGTGTGGGTTATGGGTGTGTGGGTTATGGGTGTGAAGTTCATGAGTGTGTCAGTTATGGGTTATGAGTGTGTGGGTGATGGGTGTGAGGGTTATGTGTTATGGATGTGTGGGTTTTGGGTGTGTGTGTTAAGGGTGTGAGGGTTACAGGTGTCAGAGTTATGGGTGTGTGGGTTATGGGTGTGTGGGTTATGTGTGTGAGGGTTATGTGTGTGTGTGGGTCATGAGTGTGTGGGTTATGGGTGTGAGGGTTATGGGTGTGTGGGTTATGGGTTATGAGTGTGTTGGTTATGGGTTATGAGTGTGTGGGTTATGGGTTATGAGTGTGTGGGTTGTGGGTTATGGGTGTGTGGGTTATGGGTGTGAGGTTTATGGGTTATGAGTGTGTGTGGGTGACGGCTGTGTGGCTGATGGGTGTGAGGATTATGGGTGTGTGTGTGATGCGTTATGATATTGTGGGTTATGGGTGTGAGGGTTATGGGTTATGAGTGTGTGGGTGAAGGGTGTGTGGCTTATGGGTGTGTGGGTTATGGGTGTGTGAATGTGTGGGTTATGGGTGTGTGGGTTATGAGTGTGTGTGTTATGGGTGTGTGAGTGTGTAGGTTATGGGTTATGAGTGTGTGGGTTATGGGTGTTTGAGTGTGTGGGTTATGGGTGTGTGGGTTATGGGTGTGAAGGTTATGAGTGTGTCAGTTATGGGTTATGAGTGTGTGGGTGATGGGTGTGAGGGTTATGTGTTATGGATGTGTGGGTTATGGGTGTGTGGGTTAAGGGTGTGAGGGTTACGGGTGTGAGAGTTATGGGTGTGTGGGTTATGGGTGTGTGGGTTATGGGTGTGAGGGTTATGTGTGGGTGTGGGTCATGAGTGTGTGGGTTATGGTTGTGAGGGTTATGGGTGTGTGGGTTGTGGGTGTGAGGGTTATGGGTGTGTGGGTTATGGGTGTGTGGGTGATGCGTGTGAGGGTAATGGGTGTGTGGGTTATGGGTTTGAGGGTTATGGGTGTGAGGGTTATTAGTGTGGCGGTTTTGTGTTATGAGTGTGTGGGTTATGGGTTATGAGTGTGTGGGTTATGGGTTATGAGTTTGTGGCTTACGGGTTATGGGTGTGTGGGTTATGGGTGTGTGAGTGTGTGGGTTATGGGTTTTGAGTGTGTGGGTTATGGGTGTGTGAGTGTGTGGGCTATGGGTGTGAGGGTTATGGGTGATGGGTGTGTGGGTTATGATTGTATGGGTTATGGGTGTGTGGCTTGTGGGTGTGTAGGTTGTGGGTGTGGGGGTTATGGGTGTGTGGGTTATGGGTGTGTGAGTGTGTGGTTTATGGTTGTGTCGGTTATGGGTGTGAGGGTTATGGGTGTGAGGGTTATGGGTGTGTGGGTTATGGGTGTGTGGGTGATGGGTGTGTGAGTGTGTGGGTTATGGCTTATGGGTGTGTGGGTTATGGATGTGTGAGTGTGAGGGTTATGGGTCTGTGGGTTATGAGTGTGTGGGTTATGAGTGTGTCAGTTATGTGTTTTGAGTGTATGGGTTATGCGTGTGTGGGTTATGGGTTATGGGTGTGTGGGTTATTAGTGTGTCGGTTATGGGTTATGAGTGTGTGGATTATGGGTTATGAGTGTGTGGGTTATGGGTTATGGATGTGTGGCTTATGGGTGTGTGGGTTATGGGTTATGGGAGTGTGGGTTATTAGTGTGTCGGTTATGGGTAATGAGTGTGTGGGTTATTGGTGCGTGGGTTATGGGTGTGTGAGTGTGTGGGTTATGGGTCTGTGAGTGTGTGGGTTATGGGTGTGAGTGTGTGGATTATGAGTGTGTGGGTTATGAGTGTGTCAGTTATGGGTTATGAGTGTGTTGGTTATGGGTGTGTGGGTTATGGGTGTGTGAGTGTGTGGGTTATGGATTATGGGTGTGTGGTTTATGGGTGTGTGAGTGTGTGGGTTTTGGGTGTGTGAATGTGTGGGTTATGGGTGTGTGGGTTATGGGTGTGTGAGTGTGTGGGTTATGGCAGTGTGGCTTTTGGGTTATGAGTGTGTGGGTTATGGGTTCGTGGGTTATGGGTGTGTGGGTTATGGGTGTGTGAGTGTGTGGTTTATGGATTATGGGTGTGTGGTTTATGGGTGTGTGAGTGTGTGGGTTTTGGGTGTGTGAATGTGTGGGTTATGGGTGTGTGGGTTATGGGTGTGTGAGTGTGTGGGTTATGGGTGTGTGGCTTATGGGTTATGAGTGTGTGGGTTATGGGTGTGTGGGTTGTGGGTGTGTAGGTTGTGTGTGTGTGAGTGTGGGGGTTATGGGTGTGTGGGTTATGGGTGTGTGAGTGTGTGGTTTATGGTTGTGTCGGTTATGGGTGTGAGGGTTATGGGTGTGAGGGTTATGGGTGTGTGGGTTATGGGTGTGTGGGTGATGGGTGTGTGAGTGTGTGGGTTATGGCTTATGGGTGTGTGGGTTATGGATGTGTGAGTGTGAGGGTTAGGGGTGTGTGGGGTATGAGTGTGTGGGTTATGAGTGTGTCAGTTATGTGTTTTGAGTGTATGGGTTATGCGTGTGTGGGTTATGGGTTATGGGTGTGTGGGTTATTAGTGTGTCGGTTATGGGTTATGAGTGTGTGGATTATGGGTTATGAGTGTGTGGGTTATGGGTTATGGATGTGTGGCTTCTGGGTGTGTGGGTAATGGGTTATGGGAGTGTGGGTTATTAGTGTGTCGGTTATGGGTTATGAGTGTGTGGGTTATGGGTTATGAGTGTGTGGGTTATGGGTTATGAGTGTGTGGGTTATGGGTTATTAGTGTGTCGGTTATGGGTAATGAGTGTGTGGGTTATTGGTGCGTGGGTTATGGGTGTGAGTGTGTGGATTATGGGTGTGTTGGTTATGAATGTGTGAGTGTGTGGGTTATGAGTGTGTGGGTTATGAGTGTGTCAGTTATGGGTTATGAGTGTGTTGGTTATGGGTGTGTGGGTTATGGGTGTGTGAGTGTGTGGGTTATGGATTATGGGTGTGTGGTTTATGGGTGTGTGAGTGTGTGGGTTTTGGGTGTGTGAATGTGTGGGTTATGGGTGTGTGGGTTATGGGTGTGTGAGTGTGTGGGTTATGGGAGTGTGGCTTATGGGTTATGAGTGTGTGGGTTATGGGTTCGTGGGTTATGGGTGTGTGGGTTATGGGTGTGTGAGTGTGTGGGTTATGGATTATGGGTGTGTGGTTTATGGGTGTGTGAGTGTGTGGGTTTTGGGTGTGTGAAATGTGGGTTATGGGTGTGTGGGTTATGGGTGTGTGAGTGTGTGGGTTATGGCTTATGGGTGTGTGGGTTATGGATGTGTGAGTGTGAGGGTTAGGGGTGTGTGGGGTATGAGTGTGTGGGTTATGAGTGTGTCAGTTATGTGTTTTGAGTGTATGGGTTATGCGTGTGTGGGTTATGGGTTATGGGTGTGTGGGTTATTAGTGTGTCGGTTATGGGTTATGAGTGTGTGGATTATGGGTTATGAGTGTGTGGGTTATGGGTTATGGATGTGTGGCTTCTGGGTGTGTGGGTAATGGGTTATGGGAGTGTGGGTTATTAGTGTGTCGGTTATGGGTTATGAGTGTGTGGGTTATGGGTTATGAGTGTGTGGGTTATGGGTTATGAGTGTGTGGGTTATGGGTTATTAGTGTGTCGGTTATGGGTAATGAGTGTGTGGGTTATTGGTGCGTGGGTTATGGGTGTGTGAGTGTGTGGGTTATGGGTCTGTGAGTGTGTGGGTTATGGGTGTGAGTGTGTGGATTATGGGTGTGTTGGGTATGAATGTGTGAGTGTGTGGGTTATGAGTGTGTGGGTTATGAGTGTGTTGGTTATGGGTGTGTGGGTTATGGGTGTGTGAGTGTGTGGGTTATGGATTATGGGTGTGTGGTTTATGGGTGTGTGAGTGTGTGGGTTTTGGGTGTGTGAATGTGTGGGTTATGGGTGTGTGGGTTATGGGTGTGTGAGTGTGTGGGTTATGGGAGTGTGGCTTATGGGTTATGAGTGTGTGGGTTATGGGTTCGTGGGTTATGGGTGTGTGGGTTATGGGTGTGTGAGTGTGTGGGTTATGGATTATGGGTGTGTGGTTTATGGGTGTGTGAGTGTGTGGGTTTTGGGTGTGTGAATGTGTGGGTTATGGGTGTGTGGGTTATGGGTGTGTGAGTGTGTGGGTTATGGGAGTGTGGCTTATGGGTTATGAGTGTGTGGGTTATGGGTTCGTGGGTTATGGGTGTGTGGGTTATGGGTGTGTGAGTGTGTTGGTTATGGATTATGGGTGTGTGGTTTATGGGTGTGTGAGTGTGTGGGTTTTGGGTGTGTGAATGTGTGGGTTATGGGTGTGTGGGTTATGGGTGTGTGAGTGTGTGGGTTATGGCAGTGTGGCTTATGGGTTATGAGTGTGTGGGTTATGGGTTCGTGGGTTATGGGTGTGTGGGTTATGGGTGTGTGAGTGTGTGGTTTATGGATTATGGGTGTGTGGTTTATGGGTGTGTGAGTGTGTGGGTTTTGGGTGTGTGAATGTGTGGGTTATGGGTGTGTGGGTTATGGGTGTGTGAGTGTGTGGGTTATGGGTGTGTGGCTTATGGGTTATGAGTGTGTGGGTTATGGGTTCATGGGTTATGGGTGTGTGAGTGTGTGGGTTATGGGTTATGGGTGTGTGGGTTATGGGTGTTTGAGTGTGTGGGTTATGGGTGTGTGGGTTATGGGTGTGAAGGTCATGAGTGTGTCAGTTATGGGTTATGAGTGTGTGGGTGATGGGTGTGAGGGTTATGTGTTATGGATGTGTGGGTTATGGGTGTGTGTGTTAAGGGTGTGAGGGTTACAGGTGTGAGAGTTATGGGTGTGTGGGTTATGGGTGTGTGGGTTATGGGTGTGAGGGTTATGTGTGTGTGTGGGTCATGAGTGTGTGGGTTATGGGTGTGAGGGTTATGGGTGTGTGGGTTATGGGTTATGAGTGTGTTGGTTATGGGTTATGAGTGTGTGGGTTATGGGTTATGAGTGTCTGGGTTGTGGGTTATGGGTGTGTGGGTTATGGGTGTGAGGTTTATGGGTTATGAGTGTGTGTGGGTGACGGGTGTGTGGCTGATGGGTGTGAGGATTATGGGTGTGTGTGTGATGCGTTATGATATTGTGGGTTATGGGTGTGAGGGTTATGGGTTATGAGTGTGTGGGTGAAGGGTGTGTGGCTTATGGGTGTGTGGGTTATGGGTGTGTGAATGTGTGGGTTATGGGTGTGTGGGTTATGAGTGTGTGGGTTATGGGTGTGTGAGTGTGTAGGTTATGGGTTATGAGTGTGTGGGTTATGGGTGTTTGAGTGTGTGGGTTATGGGTGTGTGGGTTATGGGTGTGAAGGTTATGAGTGTGTCAGTTATGGGTTATGAGTGTGTGGGTGATGGGTGTGAGGGTTATGTGTTATGGATGTGTGGGTTATGGGTGTGTGGGTTAAGGGTGTGAGGGTTACGGGTGTGAGAGTTATGGGTGTGTCGGTTATGGGTGTGTGGGTTATGGGTGTGAGGGTTATGTGTGGGTGTGGGTCATGAGTGTGTGGGTTATGGTTGTGAGGGTTATGGGTGTGTGGGTTGTGGGTGTGAGGGTTATTGGTGTGTGGGTTATGGGTGTGTGGGTGATGCGTGTGAGGGTAATGGGTGTGTGGTTATGGGTTTGAGGGTTATGGGTGTGAGGGTTATTAGTGTGGCGGTTTTGTGTTATGAGTGTGTGGGTTATGGGTTATGAGTGTGTGGGTTATGGGTTATGAGTTTGTGGCTTACGGGTTATGGGTGTGTGGGTTATGGGTGTGTGAGTGTGTGGGTTATGGGTTTTGAGTGTGTGGGTTATGGGTGTGTGAGTGTGTGGGCTATGGGCGTGAGGGTTATGGGTGATGGGTGTGTGGGTTATGATTGTATGGGTTATGGGTGTGTGGCTTGTGGGTGTGTAGGTTGTGGGTGTGGGGGTTATGGGTGTGTGGGTTATGGGTGTGTGAGTGTGTGGTTTATGGTTGTGTCGGTTATGGGTGTGAGGGTTATGGGTGTGAGGGTTATGGGTGTGTGGGTTATGGGTGTGTGGGTTATGGGTGTGTGGGTGATGGGTGTGTGAGTGTGTGGGTTATGGCTTATGGGTGTGTGGGTTATGGATGTGTGAGTGTGAGGGTTATGGGTGTGTGGGTTATGAGTGTGTGGGTTATGAGTTTGTCAGTTATGTGTTTTGAGTGTATGGGTTATGCGTGTGTGGGTTATGGGTTATGGGTGTGTGGGTTATTAGTGTGTCGGTTATGGGTTATGAGTGTGTGGATTATGGGTTATGGGTCTGTGAGTGTGTGGGTTATGGGTGTGAGTGTGTGGATTATGGGTTATGAGTGTGTCGGTTATGGGTTATGGATGTGTGGCTTATGGGTGTGTGGGTTATGGGTTATGGGAGTGTGGGTTATTAGTGTGTCGGTTATGGGTAATGAGTGTGTGGGTTATTGGTGCGTGGGTTATGGGTGTGTGAGTGTGTGGGTTATGGGTCTGTGAGTGTGTGGGTTATGGGTGTGAGTGTGTGGATTATGGGTGTGTTGGTTATGAATGTGTGAGTGTGTGGGTTATGAGTGTGTGGGTTATGAGTGTGTCAGTTATGGGTTATGAGTGTGTTGGTTATGGGTGTGTGGGTTATGGGTGTGTGAGTGTGTGGGTTATGGATTATGGGTGTGTGGTTTATGGGTGTGTGAGTGTGTGGGTTTTGGGTGTGTGAATGTGTGGGTTATGGGTGTGTGGGTTATGGGTGTGTGAGTGTGTGGGTTATGGCAGTGTGGCTTATGGGTTATGAGTGTGTGGGTTATGGGTTCGTGGGTTATGGGTGTGTGAGTGTGTGGTTTATGGATTATGGGTGTGTGGTTTATGGGTGTGTGAGTGTGTGGGTTTTGGGTGTGTGAATGTGTGGGTTATGGGTGTGTGGGTTATGGGTGTGTGAGTGTGTGGGTTATGGGTGTGTGGCTTATGGGTTATGAGTGTGTGGGTTATGGGTGTGTGGGTTGTGGGGTGTAGGTTGTGGGTGTGTGAGTGTGGGGGTTATGGGTGTGTGGGTTATGGGTGTGTGAGTGTGTGGTTTATGGTTGTGTCGGTTATGGGTGTGAGGGTTATGGGTGTGAGGGTTATGAGTGTGTGGGTTATGGGTGTGTGGGTGATGGGTGTGTGAGTGTGTGGGTTATGGCTTATGGGTGTGTGGGTTATGGATGTGTGAGTGTGAGGGTTATGGGTGTGTGGGTTATGAGTGTGTGGGTTATGAGTGTGTCAGTTATGTATTTTGAGTGTATGGGTTATGCGTGTGTGGGTTATGGGTTATGGGTGTGTGGGTTATTAGTGTGTCGGTTATGGGTTATGAGTGTGTGGATTATGGGTTATGAGTGTGTGGGTTATGGGTTATGGATGTGTGGCTACTGGGTGTGTGGGTAATGGGTTATGGGAGTCTGGGTTATTAGTGTGTCGGTTATGGGTTATGAGTGTGTGGGTTATGGGTTATGAGTGTGTGGGTTATGGGTTATGAGTGTGTGGGTTATGGGTTATTAGTGTGTCGGTTATGGGTAATGAGTGTGTGGGTTATTGGTGCGTGGGTTATGGGTGTGTGAGTGTGTGGGTTATGGGTCTGTGAGTGTGTGGGTTATGGGTGTGAGTGTGTGGATTATGGGTGTGTTGGTTATGAATGTGTGAGTGTGTGGGTTATGAGTGTGTGGGTTATCAGTGTGTCAGTTATGGGTTATGAGTGTGTTGGTTATGGGTGTGTGGGTTATGGGTGTGTGAGTGTGTGGGTTATGGATTATGGGTGTGTGGTTTATGGGTGTGTGAGTGTGTGGGTTTTGGGTGTGTGAATGTGTGGGTTATGGGTGTGTGGGTTATGGGTGTGTGAGTGTGTGGGTTATGGGAGTGTGGCTTATGGGCTATGAGTGTGTGGGTTATGGGTTCGTGGGTTATGGGTGTGTGGGTTATGGGTGTGTGAGTGTGTGGGTTATGGATTATGGGTGTGTGGTTTATGGGTGTGTGAGTGTGTGGGTTTTGGGTGTGTGAATGTGTGGGTTATGGGTGTGTGGGTTATGGGTGTGTGAGTGTGTGGGTTATGGCAGTGTGGCTTATGGGTTATGAGTGTGTGGGTTATGGGTTCGTGGGTTATGGGTGTGTGGGTTATGGGTGTGTGAGTGTGTGGTTTATGGATTATGGGTGTGTGGTTTATGGGTGTGTGAGTGTGTGGGTTTTGGGTGTGTGAATGTGTGGGTTATGGGTGTGTGGGTTATGGGTGTGTGAGTGTGTGGGTTATGGGTGTGTGGCTTATGGGTTCGTGGGTTATGGGTGTGTGAGTGTGTGGGTTATGGGTTATGGGTGTGTGGGTTATGGGTGTGTGAGTGTGTGGGTTATGGGTGTGTGATTGTGTGGGTTATGGGTGTGTGAGTGTGTGGGTTATGGGTGTGTGGGTTATGGGTGTGAGAGTGTGTGGGTTATGGGTGTGTGGCTTATGGGTTATGAATGTGTGGGTTATGGGTTCGTGGGTTATGGGTGTGTGAGTGTGTGGGTTATGGGTTATGGGTGTGTGGGTTATGGGTGTGTGAGTGTGTGGGTTATGGGTGTGTGAGTGTGTGGGTTTTGGGTGTGTGAATGTGTGGGTTATGGGTGTGTGGGTTATGGGTGTGTGAGTGTGTGGGTTATGAGTGTGTGGGTTATGGGTTCGTGGGTTATGGGTGTGTGAGTGTGTGGGTTATGGGTTATGGGTGTGTGGGTTATGGGTGTGTGAGTGTGTGGGTTATGGGTGTGTGATTGTGTGGGTTATGGGTGTGTGAGTGTGTGGGTTATGGGTGTGTGGGTTATGGGTGTGTGAGTGTGTGGGTTATGGGTGTGTGGCTTATGGGTTATGAATGTG
The DNA here is from genome assembly GCF_027579695.1 of Neoarius graeffei. Taxonomy (NCBI): domain Eukaryota; kingdom Metazoa; phylum Chordata; class Actinopteri; order Siluriformes; family Ariidae; genus Neoarius; species Neoarius graeffei. Next base: position 1,712,327 of record NC_083582.1, on the reverse strand, counting down.
TGGGTTATGGGTTCGTGGGTTATGGGTGTGTGAGTGTGTGGGTTATGGGTTATGGGTGTGTGGGTTATGGGTGTGTGAGTGTGTGGGTTATGGGTGTGTGAGTGTGTGGGTTATGGGTGTGTGGCTTATGGGTTATGAATGTGTGGGTTATGGGTTCGTGGGTTATGGGTGTGTGAGTGTGTGGGTTATGGCTTATGGGTGTGTGGGTTATGGGTGTGTGGTTTATGGGTGTGAGGGTTATGGGTGTGAGGGTTATGGCTGTGTAGGTTATGGGTGAGGGTGTGTGGGTTATGGGTGTGTGGGTTATTAGTGTGTCGGTTATGGGTTATGACTTTGTGGGTTATGGGTTATGAATGTGTGGGTTATTAGTCTGTCGGTTATGGGTTATGAATGTGTGGGTTATGGATTATGGGTGTGTGGGTTATTAGTGTGTCTGTTATGAGTGTGTGGGTTATTGGTTATGGGTTATTAGTGTGTCGGTTATGGGTTATGAGTGTGTGGGTTATTGGTTTTGAGTGTGTTGGTTGTGGGTGTGTGGGTGATGGGTGTGTGGGTTATGGGTGTTTGAGTGTGTGGGTTATGGGTTATGGGTGTGTGGGTTATGGGTGTCTGTTTTATGGGTGTGTGGGTTATGGGTGTGAGGGTTATGAGTGTGTGGGTTATGGGTGTGAGGGTTATGTGTGTGTGGGTTATGGGTTTTGAGTGTGTGGGTTATGGGTTATGGGTGTGTGGGTTATGGGTTATGGGTGTGTGGGTTATGTGTGTGTGGGTTATGGGTGTGTGGGTTATGGGTGTGAAGGTTATGAGTGTGTCATTTATGGGTTATGAGTGTGTGGGTGATGGGTGTGAGGGTTATGTGTTATGGATGTGTGGGTTATGGGTGTGAGGGTTATGGGTGTGAGGGTTATTGGTGTGTGGGTTATGTGTGTGTGTGGGTCATGAATGTGTGGGTTCTGGGTGTGAGGTTTATGGCTGTGTGGGTTGTGGGTGTGAGGGTTATGTGTATGTGGGTTATTGGTGTGTGGGTTATGTGTGTGTGGGTTATTGGTGTGTGAGTGTGTGGATTTTGGGTGTGTGGGTTATGGGTGTGTTAGTGTGTGGGTTACGGGTGTGTGGCTTATGAGTGTGTGGGTTATGAGTGTGTCAGTTATGGGTTATGAGTGTGTGCGTTATGGGTGTGTGGGTTATGGGTGTGTGAGTGTGTGGGTTATGGGTTATGAGTGTGTGGGTTATGGGTGTTTGAGTGTGTGGGTTATGGGTGTGAAGGTTATGAGTGTGTCAGTTATGGGTTATTAGTGTGTGGGTGATGGGTGTGAGGGTTATGTGTTATGGATGTGTGGGTTATGGGTGTGTGGGTTAAGGGTGTGAGGGTTATGGGTGTGAGGGTTATGGGTGTGAGGGTTATGGGTATGTGGGTTATGTGTGTGTGTGGGTCATGAGTGTGTGGGTTTTGGGTGTGAGGTTTATGGGTGTGTGGGTTGTGGGTGTGAGGGTTATGGGTGTGTGGGTTATGTGTGTGTGGGTTATGGGTGTGTGAGTGTGTGGATTATGGTTGTGTGGGTTATGGGTGTGTGAGTGTGTGGGTTACGGGTGTGTGGCTTATGAGTGTGTGGGTTATGAGTGTGTCAGTTATGGGTTATGAGTGTGTGGGTTCTGAGTGTGTGGGTTATGGGTGTTTGAGTGTGTGGGTTATGGGTGTGTGGGTTATGGGTGTGAAGGTTATGAGTGTGTCAGTTATGGGTTATGAGTGTGTGGGTGATGGGTGTGAGGGTTATGTGTTATGGATGTGTGGGTTATGGGTGTGTGGGTTAAGGGTGTGAGGGTTATGGGTTATGAGTGTGTGGGTGATGGGTGTGTGGGTGAAGGGTGTGAGGGTTATGAGTGTGTGGGTTATGGGTGTGAGGGTTATGTGTGTGTGGGTTATCGGTTATGAGTGTGTGGGTTATGGGTTATGGGTGTGTGGGTTATGGGTTATGGGTGTGTGGGTGATGTGTGTGTGGGTTATGGGTGTGTGGGTTATGGGTGTGAAGGTTATGAGTGTGTCAGTTATGGGTTATGAGTGTGTGGGTTATGGGTGTGTGGGTTATGGGTGTGTGAGTGTGTGGGTTATGGGTTATGAGTGTGTGGGTTATGGGTGTTTGAGTGTGTGGGTTATGGGTGTGTGGGTTATGGGTGTGAAGGTTATGAGTGTGTCAGTTATGGGTTATTAGTGTGTGGGTGATGGGTGTGAGGGTTATGTGTTATGGATGTGTGGGTTATGGGTGTGTGGGTTAAGGGTGTGAGGGTTATGGGTGTGAGGGTTATGGGTATGTGGGTTATGTGTGTGTGTGGGTCATGAGTGTGTGGGTTTTGGGTGTGAGGTTTATGGGTGTGTGGGTTGTGGGTGTGCGGGTTATGGGTGTGTGGGTTATGTGTGTGTGGGTTATGGGTGTGTGAGTGTGTGGATTATGGTTGTGTGGGGTATGGGTGTGTGAGTGTGTGGGTTACGGGTGTGTGGCTTATGAGTGTGTGGGTTAAGAGTGTGTCAGTTATGGGTTATGAGTGTGTGGGTTATGAGTGTGTGGGTTATGGGTGTTTGAGTGTGTGGGTTATGTGTGTGTGGGTTATGGGTGTGAAGGTTATGAGTGTGTCAGTTATGGGTTATGAGTGTGTGGGTGATGGGTGTGAGGGTTATGTGTTATGGATGTGTGGGTTATGGGTGTGTGGGTTAAGGGTGTGAGGGTTATGGGTTATGAGTGTGTGGGTGATGGGTGTGTGGGTGAAGGGTGTGAGGGTTATGAGTGTGTGGGTTATGTGTGTGAGGGTTATGTGTGTGTGGGTTATCGGTTATGAGTGTGTGGGTTATGGGTTATGGGTGTGTGGGTTATGGGTAATGGGTGTGTGGGTGATGTGTGTGTGGGTTATGGGTGTGTGGGTTATGGGTGTGAAGGTTATGAGTGTGTCAGTTATGGGTTATGAGTGTGTGAGTGATGGGTGTGAGCGTTATGTGTTATGGATGTGTGGGTTATGGGTGTGAGGGTTATGGGTGTGAGGGTTATGGGTGTGTGTGGGTCATGAGTGTGTCGGTTTTGGGTGTGAGGGTTATGGGTGTGTGGGTTGTGGGTGTGAGGGTTATGGGTGTGTGGCTTATAGGTGTGTGGGTTATGGGTGTGTGAATGTGTGGGTTATGGGTGTGTGGGTTATGAGTGAGTGGGTAATGGGTGTGTGATTGTGTGGGTTATGGGTTATGAGTGTGTGCGTTATGGGTGTTTGAGTGTGTGGGTTATGGGTGTGTGGGTTATGGGTGTGAAGGTTATGAGTGTGTCAGTTATGGGTTATGAGTGTGTGGGTGATGGGTGTGAGGGTTATGTGTTATGGATGTGTGGGTTATGGGTGTGTGGGTTAAGGGTGTGAGGGTTATGGGTGTGAGGGTTATGGGTGTGAGGGTTATGGGTGTGAGGGTTATGGGTGTGAGGGTTATGGGTGTGTGGGTTATGTGTGTGTGTGGGTCATGAGTGTGTGTGTTTTGGGTGTGAGGTTTATGGGTGTGTGGGTTGTGGGTGTGAGGGTTATGGGTGTGTGGGTTATGTGTGTGTGGGTTATGGGTGTGTGAGTGTGTGGATTATGGGTGTGTGCGTTATGGGTGTGTGAGTGTGTGGGTTACGGGTGTGTGGCTTATGAGTGTGTGGGTTATGAGTGTGTCAGTTATGGGTTATGAGTGTATGGGTTATGAGTGTGTAGGTTATGGGTGTTTGAGTGTGTGGGTTATGGGTGTGTGGGTTATGGGTGTGAAGGTTATGAGTGTGTCAGTTATGGGTTATGAGTGTGTGGGTGATGGGTGTGAGGGTTATGTGTTATGGATGTGTGGGTTATGGGTGTGTGGGTTAAGGGTGTGACGGTTATGGGTGTGAGGGTTATGGGTGTGTGGGTTATGTGTGTGTGTGTGGTTCATGAGTGTGTCGGTTTTGGGTGTGAGGGTTATGGGTGTGTGGGTTGTGGGTGTGAGGGTTATGGGTGTGTGGGTTATGGGTGTGTGGGTTATGGGTTATGAGTGTGTGGGTTATGGGTGTTTGAGTGTGTGGGTTATGGGTGTGTGGGTTATGGGTGTGAAGGTTATGAGTGTGTCAGTTATGGGTTATGAGTGTGTGGGTGATGGGTGTGAGGGTTATGTGTTATGGGTGTGAGGGTTATGGGTGTGAGGGTTATGGGTGTGAGGGTTATTGGTGTGTGGGTTATGTGTGTGTGTGGGTCATGAGTGTGTGGGTTCTGGGTGTGAGGTTTATGGCTGTGTGGGTTGTGGGTGTGAGGGTTATGTGTGTGTGGGTTATTGGTGTGTGGGTTATGTGTGTGTGGGTTATTGGTGTGTGAGTGTGTGGATTATGGGTGTGTGGCTTATGGGTGTGTTAGTGTGTGGGTTACGGGTGTGTGGCTTATGAGTGTGTGGGTAATGAGTGTGTCAGTTATGGGTTATGAGTGTGTGGGTTATGGGTGTGTGGGTTATGGGTGTGTGAGTGTGTGGGTTATGGATTATGGGTGTGTGGGTTATGGGTGTGTGAGTGTGTGGGTTATGGGCGTGTGGGTTATGGGTGTGTGGGTTATGGGTGTCTGGGTTATGAGTGTGTGGGTTATGGGTGTGTGGGTGATGGGTGTGTGGGTTATGGGTGTCTGGGTTATGAGTGTCTGGGTTATGGGTGTGTGGGTTATGAGTGTGTGGGTTATGATTGTGTCAGTTATGGGTTATGAGTGTGTGGGTGATGGGTGTGTGGGTTATGAGTGTGTTGGTTATGGGTGTGAGGGTTATGAGTGTGTGGGTAATGGGTGTGAGGGTTATGGGTTATGGGTGTGAAGGTTATGGGTGTGTTAGTGTGTGGGTTATGGGTGTGTGGGTTATTAGTGTGTCGGTTATGGGTTATGAGTGGGTGGGTTAATACTGTGTCGGTTATGGGTTATGAGTGTGTGGGTTATGGGTTATGAGTGTGTGGGTTATGCGTTATGAATTTGTGGGTTATGGGTTTTGAATGTGTGGGTTATGGGTTATGGGTGTGTGGGTTATGGGTGTGGGTTATGAGTGTGTGGGTTATGGGTGTTTGGGTTATGGGTGTGTGTGTTATGGGTGTGTGGGTTATGGGTGTATGGGTTATGGGTGTGTGGGTGATGGGTGTGTGGGTTATGGGTGTGAGGGTTATGGGTGTGGGTTATGAGTATGTGGGTTATGGGTGTTTGGCTTATGGGTGTGTGGGTTATGGGTGTGTGAATGTGTGGGTTATGGGTGTGTTGGTTATGAGTGAGTGGGTTATGGGTGTGTGAGTGTGTGGGTTATGGGTTTTGAGTGTGTGGGTTATGGGTGTTTGAGTGTGTGGGTTATGTGTGTGTGGGTTATGGGTGTGAAGGTTATGAGTGTGTCAGTTATGGGTTATGAGTGTGTGGGTGATGGGTGTGAGGGTTATGTGTTATGGATGTGTGGGTTATGGGTGTGTGGGTTAAGGGTGTGAGGGTTATGGGTTATGAGTGTGTGGGTGATGGGTGTGTGGGTGAAGGGTGTGAGGGTTATGAGTGTGTGGGTTATGGGTGTGAGGGTTATGTGTGTGTGGGTTATCGGTTATGAGTGTGTGGGTTATGGGTTATGGGTGTGTGGGTTATGGGTAATGGGTGTGTGGGTGATGTGTGTGTGGGTTATGGGTGTGTGGGTTATGGGTGTGAAGGTTATGAGTGTGTCAGTTATGGGTTATGAGTGTGTGAGTGATGGGTGTGAGCGTTATGTGTTATGGATGTGTGGGTTATGGGTGTGAGGGTTATGGGTGTGAGGGTTATGGGTGTGAGGGTTATGGGTGTGTGTGGGTCATGAGTGTGTCGGTTTTGGGTGTGAGGGTTATGGGTGTGTGGGTTGTGGGTGTGAGGGTTATGGGTGTGTGGCTTATGGGTGTGTGGGTTATGGGTGTGTGAATGTGTGGGTTATGGGTGTGTGGGTTATGAGTGAGTGGGTAATGGGTGTGTGATTGTGTGGGTTATGGGTTCTGAGTGTGTGCGTTATGGGTGTTTGAGTGTGTGGGTTATGGGTGTGTGGGTTATGGGTGTGAAGGTTATGAGTGTGTCAGTTATGGGTTATGAGTGTGTGGGTGATGGGTGTGATGGTTATGTGTTATGGATGTGTGGGTTATGGGTGTGTGGGTTAAGGGTGTGAGGGTTATGGGTGTGAGGGTTATGGGTGTGAGGGTTATGGGTGTGTGGGTTATGTGTGTGTGTGTGTCATGAGTGTGTGTGTTTTGGGTGTGAGGTTTATGGGTGTGTGGGTTGTGGGTGTGAGGGTTATGGGTGTGTGGGTTATGTGTGTGTGGGTTATGGGTGTGTGAGTGTGTGGATAATGGGTGTGTGCGTTATGGGTGTGTGAGTGTGTTGGTTACGGGTGTGTGGCTTATGAGTGTGTGGGTTATGAGTGTGTCAGTTATGGGTTATGAGTGTGTGGGTGATGGGTGTGAGGGTTATGTGTTATGGATGTGTGGGTTATGGGTGTGTGGGTTAAGGGTGTGACGGTTATGGGTGTGAGGGTTATGGGTGTGTGGGTTATGTGTGTGTGTGTGGTTCATGAGTGTGTCGGTTTTGGGTGTGAGGGTTATGGGTGTGTGGGTTGTGGGTGTGAGGGTTATGGGTGTGTGGGTTATGGGTGTGTGGGTTATGGGTGTGTGAGTGTGTGGGTTATGGGTTATGAGTGTGTGGGTTATGGGTGTTTGAGTGTGTGGGTTATGGGTGTGTGGGTTATGGGTGTGAAGGTTATGAGTGTGTCAGTTATGTGTTATGAGTGTGTGGGTGATGGGTGTGAGGGTTATGTGTTATGGATGTGTGGGTTATGGGTGTGAGGGTTATGGGTGTGAGGGTTATTGGTGTGTGGGTTATGTGTGTGTGTGGGTCATGAGTGTGTGGGTTCTGGGTGTGAGGTTTATGGCTGTGTGGGTTGTGGGTGTGAGGGTTATGTGTGTGTGGGTTATTGGTGTGTGGGTTATGTGTGTGTGGGTTATTGGTGTGTGAGTGTGTGGATTATGGGTGTGTGGGTTATGGGTGTGTTAGTGTGTGGGTTACGGGTGTGTGGCTTATGAGTTTGTGGGTTATGAGTGTGTCAGTTATGGGTTATGAGTGTGTGGGTTATGGGTGTGTGGGTTATGGGTGTGTGAGTGTGTGGGTTATGGATTATGGGTGTGTGGGTTATGGGTGTGTGAGTGTGTGGCTTATGGGCGTGTGGGTTATGGGTGTGTGGGTTATGGGTGTCTGGGTTATGAGTGTGTGGGTTATGGGTGTGTGGGTTATGGGTGTGTGGGTTATGGGTGTCTGGGTTATGAGTGTCTGTGTTATGGGTGTGTTGGTTATGAGTGTATGGGTTATGATTGTGTCAGTTATGGGTTATGAGTGTGTGGGTGATGGGTGTGAAGGTTATGGGTTATGGATGTGTGGGTTATGGGTGTGTGGGTTATGGGTGTTTGGGTTATGGGTGTGAGGGTTAGATGTGTGTGGGTTATGAGTGTGTGGGTGATGGGTGTGTGGGTTATGAGTGTGTTGGTTATGGGTGTGAGGGTTATGAGTGTGTGGGTAATGGGTGTGAGGGTTATGGGTTATGGGTGTGAAGGTTATGGGTGTGTTAGTGTGTGGGTTATGGGTGTGTGGGTTATTAGTGTGTCGGTTATGGGTTATGAGTGGGTGGGTTATTACTGTGTCGGTTATGGGTTATGAGTGTGTGGGTTATGGGTTATGAGTGTGTGGGTTATGCGTTATGAATTTGTGGGTTATGGGTTTTGAATGTGTGGGTTATGGGTTATGGGTGTGTGGGTTATGGGTGTGGGTTATGAGTGTGTGGGTTATGGGTGTTTGGGTTATGGGTGTGTGTGTTATGGGTGTGTGGGTTATGGGTGTATGGGTTATGGGTGTGTGGGTGATGGGTGTGTGGGTTATGGGTGTGAGGGTTATGGGTGTGGGTTATGAGTATGTGGGTTATGGGTGTTTGGCTTATGGGTGTGTGGGTTATGGGTGTGTGAATGTGTGGGTTATGGGTGTGTTGGTTATGAGTGAGTGGGTTATGGGTGTGTGAGTGTGTGGGTTATGGGTTATGAGTGTGTGGGTTATGGGTGTTTGAGTGTGTGGGTTATGGGTGTGTGGGTTATGGGTGTGAAGGTTATGAGTGTGTCAGTTATGGGTTATGAGTGTGTGGGTGATGGGTGTGAGGGTTATGTGTTATGGATGTGTGGGTTATGGGTGTGTGGGTTAAGGGTGTGAGGGTTATGGGTGTGAGGGTTATGGGTGTGAGGGTTATGGGTATGTGGGTTATGTGTGTGTGTGGGTCATGAGTGTGTGGGTTTTGGGTGTGAGGTTTATGGGTGTGTGGGTTGTGGGTGTGAGGGTTATGGGTGTGTGGGTTATGTGTGTGTGGGTTATGGGTGTGTGAGTGTGTGGATTATGGTTGTGTGGGTTATGGGTGTGTGATTGTGTGGGTTACGGGTGTGTGGCTTATGAGTGTGTGGGTAATGAGTGTGTCAGTTATGGGTTATGAGTGTGTGGGTTATGACTGTGTGGGTTATGGGTGCTTGAGTGTGTGGGTTATGGGTGTGTGGGTTATGGGTGTGAAGGTTATGAGTGTGTCAGTTATGGGTTATGAGTGTGTGGGTGATGGGTGTGAGGGTTATGTGTTATGGATGTGTGGGTTATGGGTGTGTGGGTTAAGGGTGTGAGGGTTATGGGTTATGAGTGTGTGGGTGATGGGTGTGTGGGTGAAGGGTGTGAGGGTTATGAGTGTGTGGGTTATGGGTGTGAGGGTTATGTGTGTGTGGGTTATGGGTTATGAGTGTGTGGGTTATGGGTTATGGGTGTGTGGGTTATGGGTTATGGGTGTGTGGGTGATGTGTGTGTGGGTTATGGGTGTGTGGGTTATGGGTGTGAAGGTTATGAGTGTGTCAGTTATGGGTTATGAGTGTGTGGGTGATGGGTGTGAGCGTTATGTGTTATGGATGTGTGGGTTATGGGTGTGAGGGTTATGGGTGTGAGGGTTATGGGTGTGTGTGGGTCATGAGTGTGTTGGTTTTTGGTGTGAGGGTTATGGGTGTGTGTGTTGTGGGTGTGAGGGTTATGGGTGTGTGGCTTATGGGTGTGTGGGTTATGGGTGTGTGAATGTGTTGGTGATGCGTGTGTGGGTTATGAGTGAGTTGGTAATGGGTGTGTGATTGTGTGGGTTATGGGTTATGAGTGTGTGCGTTATGGGTGTTTGAGTGTGTGGGTTATGGGTGTGTGGGTTATGGGTGTGAAGGTTATGAGTGTGTCAGTTATGGGTTATGAGTGTGTGGGTGATGGTTGTGTGGGTTATGTGTTATGGATGTGTGGGTTATGGGTGTGTGGGTTAAGGGTGTGAGGGTTATGGGTGTGAGGGTTATGGGTGTGAGGGTTATGGGTGTGTGGGTTATGTGTGTTTGTGGGTCATGACTGTGTGTGCTTTGGGTGTGAGTTTTATGGGTGTGTGGGTTGTGGGTGTGAGGGTTATGGGTGTGTGGGTTATGTGTGTGTGGGTTATGGGTGTGTGAGTGTGTGGATTATAGGTGTGTGCGTTATGGGTGTGTGAGTGTGTGGGTTACGGGTGTGTGGCTTATGAGTGTGTGGGTTATGAGTGTGTCAGTTATGGGTTATGAGTGTGTGGGTTATGAGTGTGTGGGTTATGGGTGTTTGATTGTGTGGGTTATGGGTGTGTGGGTTATGGGTGTGAAGGTTATGAGTGTGTCAGTTATGGGTTATGATTGTGTGGGTGATGTGTGTGAGGGTTATGTGTTATGGATGTGTGGGTTATGGGTGTGAGGGTTATGGGTGTGAGGGTTATGGGTGTGTGGGTTATGTGTGTGTGTGGGTCATGAGTGTGTCGGTTCTGGGTGTGAGGGTTATGGGTGTGTGGGTTGTGGGTGTGAGGGTTATGGGTGTGTGGGTTATGGGTGTGTGGGTTATGGGTGTGTGAGTGTGTGGGTTATGGGTTATGAGTGTGTGGGTTATGGGTGTTTGAGTGTGTGGGTTATGGGTGTGTGGGTTATGGGTGTGAAGGTTTTGAGTGTGTCAGTTATGGGTTATGAGTGTGTGGGTGATGGGTGTGAGGGTTATGTGTTATGGATGTGTGGGTTATGGGTGTGAGGGTTATGGGTGTGTGGGTTATGAGTGTGTGGGTTATGATTGTGTCAGTTATGGGTTATTAGTGTGTGGGTGATGGGTGTGAAGGTTATGGGTTATGGATGTGTGGGTTATGGGTGTGTGGGTTATGTTTGTGAGGCCTATGAGTGTTTGGGTTATGGGTGTGTGGGTTATGGGTGTGTGGGTTATGGGTGTGAGGGTTATTGGTGTGTGGGTTATGGGTGTGTGTGTGGGTCATGAGTGTGTGGGTTCTGGGTGTGAGGTTTATGGCTGTGTGGGTTGTGGGTGTGAGGGTTATGTGTGTGTGGGTTATTGGTGTGTGGGTTATGTGTGTGTGGGTTATTGGTGTGTGAGTGTGTGGATTATGGGTGTGTGGGTTATGGGTGTGTTAGTGTGTGGGTTACGGGTGTGTGGCTTATGAGTGTGTGGGTTATGAGTGTGTCAGTTATGGGTTATGAGTGTGTGGGTTATGGGTGTGTGGGTTATGGGTGTGTGAGTGTGTGGGTTATGGATTATGGGTGTGTGGGTTATGGGTGTGTGAGTGTGTGGGTTATGGGCGTGTGGGTTATGGGTGTGTGGGTTATGGGTGTCTTGGTTATGAGTGTGTGGGTTATGGGTGTGTGGGTTATGGGTGTGTGGGTTATGGGTGTCTGGGTTATGAGTGTGTGGGTTATGGGTGTGTGGGTTATGAGTGTGTGGGTTATGATTGTGTCAGTTATGGGTTATTAGTGTGTGGGTGATGGGTGTGAAGGTTATGTGTTATGGATGTGTGGGTTATGGGTGTGTGGGTTATGTTTGTGAGGCTTATGAGTGTTTGGGTTATGGGTGTGTGGGTTATGGGTGTGTGGGTTATGGGTGTGAGGGTTAGGGGTGTGTGGGTTATGAGTGTGTGGGTGATGGGTGTGTGGGTTATGAGTGTGTGGGTTATGGGTGTGAGGGTTATGAGTGTGTGGGTAATGGGTGTGAGGGTTATGGGTTATGGGTGTGAAGGTTATGGGTGTGTTAGTGTGTGGGTTATGGGTGTGTGGGTTATTAGTGTGTCGGTTATGGGTTATGAGTGGGTGGGTTATTACTGTGTCGGTTATGGGTTATGAGTGTGTGGGTTATGGGTTATGAGTGTGTGGGTTATGCGTTATGAATTTGTGGGTTATGGGTTATGAATGTGTGGGTTATGGGTTATGGGTGTGGGTTATGAGTGTGTGGGTTATGGGTGTGTGGGTTATGGGTGTGTGGGTTATGGGTGTGAGGGTTATGAGTGTGTGGGTTATGGGTGTGTGGGTTATGGGTGTGAGGGTTAAGGGTGTGAGGGTAATGGGTTATGGGTGTGAGGGTTATGGGTGTTTGTGAGTGTGTGGGTTAAGGGTGTGAGGGTTATGAGTGTGAGGGTTATGGGTTATGGGTGTGAGGGTTATGGGTGTGTGTGAGTGTTTGTGTTATGGGTGTCTGGGTTATGGGTGTGAGGGTTATGGGTTATGTGTGTGAGGGTTATGGGTGTGTGTGAGTGTGTGGGTTATGGGTGTGAGGGTTTTGGATGTGTGAGTGTGTGGAGTATGGGTGTTAGGGTTATGGGTTATGGATGTGTGTGTTATGGGTGTGTGGGTTATGGGTTTGAGGATTATGGGTGTGAGGGTTATGGGTGTGAGGTTTATGGGTTATGGGTGTGTGGGTTATGGGTGTGTGGGTTTTGGGTGTGAGGGTTTTGGGTGTCTGGGTTATGAGTGTGTGGGTTATGGGTGTGTGGGTTATGGGTGTGAGGGTTATGGGTGTGTGAGTGTGTGGGTTATGGGTGTGTGGGTTATGGGTGTGTGGGTTATGGGTTATGAGTGTGTGGGTCATGGGTTATGAGTGTGTGGTTATGGGTTATGAGTGTGTGGGTTATGGGTGTGTGGGTGATGGGTGTGTGGGTGTGTGGGTTATGGGTGTGTGGGTTATGGGTTCCTGGTGTGAGGGTTATGGGTGTGTTAGTGTGTGGGTTATGGGTGTGAGGGTTATGGGTGTGTGTGTGGGTTATGGGTGTGAGGGTTATGGGTGTGTGGGTTATGGGTGTGTGGGTCATGGGTGTGAGTGTGTGGGTTATGGGTGTGTGGGTGATGGGTGTGTGAGTGTGTGGGTTATGGCTGTGTGGGTGATGGATTGTGAGTGTGTGGTTTATGGGTGTGTGGGTGATGGGTGTGTGAGTGTGTGGGTTATGGGTGTGTGGGTGATGGGTGTGTGGGTATGAGGGTTATGGGTGTGTGGGTTATGGGTGTGTGGGTGATGGGTGTGTGAGTGTGTGGGTTATGAGTGTGTGGGTTATGGGTGTGTGGGTGATGGGTGTGTGGGTGTGAGGGTGATGTGGGTGTGGGTTATTTGGGTGTGTGGGTTATGAGTGTGTGGGTTATGGGTGTGTGGGTGTGGGTTATGGGGGTGTGTGGGTTATGGGGGTGTGGGCGTGTGATTGTGGGTTATGAGTTAACCCCACGTTAATGCCCGTAGTTTTGGAACAGGATGTCCAACAAGTTCATCCAGGTGTGATGGTCAAGTGTTGGGATTCGCTCCCCAGTAGACCTCCATTAGTGATTCAGATCATTCCCATTTTTGACCCCTAGGTGCAATAATCACTCTAAATGGGGCTGTGAACGCAGTGCACAATGATTACACAACGCTGAGAAAGATGAGAAAATCGACAGAACACGAGCTTACATCTGTCAAACAGCAACATTTTAAAAATCTTTGGTCATTCATAAGGTAATTAATATTTCAGTGGAGTTTAAAATGTATAGAGTTGTGAATGAGGACTGGAAGATTAATATTTGTTAAATGCACGGTCGCAGATAGAGGGGGGGACGGGGGGGATTCGTCCCACCCAGACTTAAATTCACCTCGTTTGGTCCCCCCCACTTATAGGGAAGAAAAAAATGTCTATGCTGTCTTTCTTTGCATAAGGCAAACCTCACGGAAAAATCAAAAGACTAATTACCATTACCGTTTATTGAGGTGCACAGCAGTACAGACATAGTTGCAACTGCACAGACTGCACAGTTTGTGAGCTCGAGCTTGGTTGCTATGGTTACCCACAAGTTTGACAGGCATATCGGGGACAGCTCCTCCTAGTTCAGGACCCCAACACAGCATGATGAAGGGTGCCAAAAGGCAGAAAACGATTGCATCGTTTAAAAAAAAAAAACGCGACTGTAAGTAAACTGTGCCTTACTTTATCATATCACCTTGCAATTTTTTGATAGTCTGTTCAAAGTAATGTCGTAGTGAAAGTAAAATCATACGGAGTAGAGAAGCCTTTCTGGTAGCCTCCTTCTTTCGGTGGCAGCCAGTAGATACAGTGCTCAGAAGGCAGTTTTAATGTTTAATCTGGCGTTCCCTGCCATAATTTCAGCGAGCATATTGTTTCATAAGGAAACTTTGCGAAGAGTTGTTGACTGACTGCCGCTCACGCAACACACAGGCATAGTTAGAAAGTCAGGATGCACTGGTTTACACTTTACACACACACACGTAGCCCAGCCTCTCGCTATGTTTAACAGTTGGAACTTAGCAGTTTTAAAACTAGTTTTGCAGTTTTGCAATTTCTGTGCGTGATGATAATGTGTAAACTTTGGATTTCCATAGGCTATGTTAAAATGTTATCATTGTCCTGGCCTGCAGGTAGTTCCTGGTGATGGCAGTGAGGGAGGTGAAATAACATGTATACACACTACCGTTCAAAAGTTTGGGGTCACCCAGACAATTTTGTGTTTTCCATGAAAAGTCACACTTTTATTTCCCACCATAAGTTGTAAAATGAATAGAAAATATAGTCAAGACATTTTTCTGCCCATTTTGAGCATTTAATCGACCCCACAAATGTGATGCTCCAGAAACTCAATCTGCTCAAAGGAAGGTCAGTTTTATAGCTTCTCTAAAGAGCTCAACTGTTTTCAGCTGTGCTAACATGATTGTACAAGGGTTTTCTAATCATCCATTAGCCTTCTGAGGCAATGAGCAAACACATTGTACCATTAGAACACTGGAGTGAGAGTTGCTGGAAATGGGCCTCTATACACCTATGGAGATATTGCACCAAAAACCAGACATTTGCAGCTAGAATAGTCATTTACCACATTAGCAATGTATAGAGTGGATTTCTGATTAGTTTAAAGTGATCTTCATTGAAAAGAACAGTGCTTTTCTTTCAAAAATAAGGACATTTCAAAGTGACCCCAAACTTTTGAACGGTAGTGTGTGTACACACACATATATATATATATATATATATATATATATATATATATATATATATATATATATATATACACACAAAATGGAATCATTTGCTGACAGCTCAGTCCCCCCCAGTTCAAAAATCCTATCTGCGCCCCTGGTTAAATGGATGATATAAAGGGCGGGGCTCTGCACAACCTGCCCTTATCGACAAACCACCACTGTATTAATCTGACTGCATTACACAGAGAATGACATTGTGAATGATAACAACATGATTAAAAGGATTAAACGTCCAATGTAAAGTATTCCAGATTTTATTTCTCACAAGGTTCAGATTCTCCAAAACAATCAAAAGGCTAATTAACACTAATGATCACTAAACTTACAGATACATGAGAAGGAAAATATTATATGAAAAAAACACAAATGCAGAAAGATATATTTCACAGAGCAAGTTAGAAAGTTGGTCAGTGATTTTAACCCTTTCCTGTCCTGCCATGGAGAATAACTTTCTCTGCTCCATCTACTGGACAAACAGTGAAACTGCAGGTAAAGCTTTGAAGACAGATTTATAAGCAGAGGAATCAGTTTGTGTTATTAGTTTAAAGATTAGAGAATATATCTGATAAACATTCTCATCTCATCTCATTATCTCTAGCCGCTTTATCCTTCTACAGGGTCGCAGGCAAGCTGGATCCTATCCCAGCTGACTACGGGCGAAAGGCGGGGTTCACCCTGGACAAGTCGCCAGGTCATCACAGGGCTGACACATAGACACAGACAACCATTCACACTCACATTCACACCTACGCTCAATTTAGAGTCACCAGTTAACCTAACCTGCATGTCTTTGGACTGTGGGGGAAACCGGAGCACCCGGAGGAAACCCACGCGGACACGGGGAGAACATGCAAACCCCGCACAGAAAGGCCCTTGCCGGCCACGGGGCTCGAACCCGGACCTTCTTGCTGTGAGGCAACAGCGCTAACTACTACACCACCGTGCTGCCCTGATAAACATTCTATAATTTCAAAATATGTAATTATTGGAACCCAAAAAGCCTCTTCACAATACAGTTACAGTGGATATAAAAAGTTTACACACCCCTGTTAAAATCACAGGGTTTTTAAATGTAAAAAAAAAAAATAAAACAAAAGAAATTATGTCTGATTTTTTTTCCACCTTTAAATGTGATATAGTAAACACCAACAAGTGAAAAACAAATCAAAATGTTTTAGGGGGAAAAAGAATAAATTGGTTGCATTTTTGTTGGTTTCTATATAAATGTAAAAGGTTGGAAATTTCATTCTCAATTTTTGATTTTAATTATTTTTTTAATCACAAGTTCATGTAGATTTTTATATCCACTTTACATTAAAAATAATAATGAGAATCTTTGACAAATCAATAAACCTCACTTTCCTATCGAGAGTAAATTAATCACTCATATATTAATAGATTAATCCAAAATAAAACACATGCAAAGAATACTGAAAACTGTCGTCCTGTTAAATGAGTAGTGTCTCGTGAAATGAATTATCAGCCACTGTGATACTCGTACATATCACTAGAATCTGGTTGTGAAGCTGAATGTGTTGTTGGGTATTGTGGGATGTGGATGTGGCTGAAGTCTTCTCATTCAGGTAAGCTGGACTCTCTTCAATGTCTGTGAAGATTCTCAGTCATCCAGGTCATAGTAAACTGTGGGTGGTAGAAGAGAGCAACTGGACTTGCTTGAAGATTCTTGAAGATGTTTCACCTCTCATCCGAAAGGCTTCTTCAGTTCTGACTAATAGGGAGTATCAGGTATTTATCCTCTCATGGATGAAAAGCTCATCTAATGCCTCGGTCACAACTGGCCGTACGTGCTCCTACGGCCGGTCTACGTGCAAAAAACGCAAGAAACGCACGGAGGGCGTGCGTGTGACGTGCTGATTTTTGAGCCGTAGACTGGCCGCAGAGGTTCTTTGTCATGTCAAACAAACTCTACAGACGCTTACGTTTTTCAGGTTGCAAGACAAACTTACGGCCAACGTGCGTCTTTCTCCACGAACAAAAAAAACGCAGCGATTTGGGAAACGCCAAAAATCGCACGGCCAAAAAATCGTACGTCCGGTTGTGACCTTGGCTTAAGGTGTCATTGAGTCATCCTGTTGGTTTGGGTCACTGGGGACTGGATGTGAACGGCCTCGAGAGTCATTAGGGTGATCAATGGATTGACCTCTGCCTGATGGGGAAACAAAACAACTGCTTCACAGGCGCATGACTCAACACAGGAGAGCCAGTTCCTCAGGCCAGGACTCTGCTGTCTACCTTCATCTTAACAACAAAGGACACTCCTTTCAGGATTGCAAAGTACGTGTTTTTTGCCAGAGAGGATCGTTGGTATGAGTGAGGAGTTAAAGTTGTTTTCATCCATGAGAGGATAAATACCTGATGCTCCCTATTAGTCAGGCAGAACTGAAGAAGCCTTTCGGATGAGAGGTGGAACGTCTTCAAGAATCTTCAAGCAAGTCCAGTTGCTCTCTTTTACCACCCACAGACTCTCTTCAATCAGATCCAGATGTTTTTTTTGTGTCAGAAAGCAGAGAAAAGTGCCATTTCATTAAAATGTACAACCCCGATTCCAAAAAAGTTGGGACAAAGTACAAATTGTAAATAAAAACGGAATGCAATGATGTGGAAGTTTCAAAATTCCATATTTTATTCAGAATAGAACATAGATGACATATCAAATGTTTAAACTGAGAAAATGTATCATTTAAAGAGAAAAATTAGGTGATTTTAAATTTGATGACAACAACACATCTCAAAAAAGTTGGGACAAGGCCATGTTTCCCACTGTGAGACATCCCCTTTTCTCTTTACAACAGTCTGTAAACGTCTGGGGACTGAGGAGACAAGTTGCTCAAGTTTAGGGATAGGAATGTTGACCCATTCTTGTCTAATGTAGGATTCTAGTTGCTCAACTGTCTTAGGTCTTTTTTGTTGTATCTTCCGTTTTATGATGCGCCAAATGTTTTCTATGGGTGAAAGATCTGGACTGCAGGCTGGCCAGTTCAGTACCCAGACCCTTCTTCTGCGCAGCCATGATGCTGTAATTGATGCAGTATGTGGTCTGGCATTGTCATGTTGGAAAATGCAAGGTCTTCCCTGAAAGAGACGTCATCTGGATGGGAGCATATGTTGCTCTAGAACCTGGATATACCTTTCAGCATTGATGGTGTCTTTCCAGATGTGTAAGCTGCCCATGCCACATGCACTAATGCAACCCCATACCATCAGAGATGCAGGCTTCTGAACTGAGCGCTGATAACAACTTGAGTCGTCCTTCTCCTCTTTAGTCCGAATGACACGGCGTCCCTGATTTCCATAAAGAACGTCAAATTTTGATTCGTCTGACCACAGAACAGTTTTCCACTTTGCCACAGTCCATTTTAAATGAGCCTTGGCCCAGAGAAGACGTCTGCGCTTCTGGATTATGTTTAGATACGGCTTCTTCTTTGAACTATAGAGTTTTAGCTGGCAACGGCGGATGGCACGGTGAATTGTGTTCACAGATAATGTTCTCTGGAAATATTCCTGAGCCCATTTTGTGATTTCCAATACAGAAGCATGCCTGTATGTGATGCAGTGCCGTCTAAGGGCCCGAAGATCACGGGCACCCAGTATGGTTTTCCGGCCTTGACCCTTACGCACAGAGATTCTTCCAGATTCTCTGAATCTTTTGATGATATTATGCACTGTAGATGATGATCTGTTCAAACTCTTTGCAATTTTACACTGTCGAACTCCTTTCTGATATTGCTCCACTATTTGTCGGCGCAGAATTAGGGGGATTGGTGATCCTCTTCCCATCTTTACTTCTGAGAGCCGCTGCCACTCCAAGATGCTCTTTTTATACCCAGTCATGTTAATGACCTATTGCCAGTTGACCTAATGAGTTGCAATTTAGTCCTCCAGCTGTTCCTTTTTTGTACCTTTAACTTTTCCAGCCTCTTATTGCCCCTGTCCCAACTTTTTTGAGATGTGTTGCTGTCATGAAATTTCAAATGAGCCAGTATTTGGCATGAAATTTCAAAATGTCTCACTTTCGACATTTGATATGTTGTCTATGTTCTATTGTGAATACAATATCAGTTTTTGAGATTTGTAAATTATTGCATTCCATTTTTATTTACAATTTGTACTTTGTCCCAACTTTTTTGGAATCGGGGTTGTATTAATGTATTCTTAAACTTTTAACAGCATCTGACAGGGTAAACTTTTTCCACTCAGCAGGAATCTTCCCTTTACCACAAAACTGTTTGTTATAGCGTTTTTCAAGATTTTCCTGAAATTCACAAACAAACCATTTCCAGTAAGCGAATGTGGAAAAATCAGGGGAGATTCCCCATTCAGGATACACCCCACCTGCTTTCCTGTAATCTTTATAAGGAACAGGAGTCTCAGGTTCACTGGATGGGTAAAAGGAGCGGTCACTTGCTACCTTTGTTGTGCAAAACTCTATGCAGAATTCTGTTGTGCCCCTATAACAGATTCCTCTCACTGCAGCGGAGCGATGATAATCAGCATTGTGATCTCCAGGATGACCTTCTTGGCTGTGGGTACAGACGGCTCCACAGAAAGGACACTGTTTCCAGCAGCACCCACAGAAATGTTTGATTAGAATCTCATCAGGTCTTTCTCTGAACTTCTCCATGGAAAAGTGTGAAATCTTACTGAGACGTTTCTTTAACTCTTCAACAACAGCTGGGAGTTCCTTCCTTATGGCTTCCACAAGAATATCAAAGTCAATGCTATTCTTACACTCTTCATCACACAACTGAACTCTCGTATCTCCTAACTCATCTGCAAGGCTCTTAGTAAAAACATCCAGCCACTGATTTGCATCACCTTTGACACGTTTGACTTCATCTGTCGTCTTTGTTGCAGCAGTGATGATGCTGGTCTGTTTCTGATCAATGCACTCTTCAATTACAGAAACTGCTTTTGGGTTTTCAGCTGCCATGAACTCTTTAACCCTGGCCTTGATGAACTCCTCAAAGTGGACTTTAGGACGGTACATGTACGTTAAGTAGTTTTTAAACCTCTCATCCTTATCTCCCTTCTGCTCTGCTAAAGACTTGAGAATGTGTTTTTCCAGATCAGCTCTGTTCCCATTAAATGGTGCTTTCTCTCTCATCTGTCCAGACACAAATAGAGCGATCTTGTTGTAGACACTCTGAAGAATCGCTTCTTTCAGTTTACCGCAAACCCGGTCTCCAAGTATCGCTGCTGATGTTGCTCCCTCATAGTATTTCTGAAAGATGTTAAAATACTCATCCCTTTTCTTTTCAAAATAATTAAGTGGATCATTTACTTCTCTGAATTTCCTGTGAAGCTCTGAGATGCGTTCTGCTGACTGTTCACACACATAAAGTGAGAGATCGACATAGAAATCTTGGGTAAGGACAGAGACATCGTCAGATAACTTTTGATCTTTCTTGAATCGTGTTTCAAATTCCTGCACCTGGGTTTTGACGTCCTGTGCAATGCGTTGAATATAATGTGAATTGTATCCCTGTGTTGAGAACGGAAATGACTCCACCTGTTTTTTGGTTTCTTCAGTGACCTGATTAATGAGATCATGTATGGGTTGGTTTAAGTTCTCTGGTGTAAGAGGATTTCTCAAAATTTTACCCATAATCCATTTCATCATGCCCTTGGAAGTTGGGATATAGCTGCTGTAATCACTGACAATTCCAATTCCTCTATACTCTGAAGAACGCTTTCGATTTGAAACCAAGTCATGTTTGTAGACCTCTCCCAGAACGTCCATTATCTCGTTTGAGATGTTAACATCTTTGATTTTTGGAGCTTGTTTAGTTATTTCAGAGACCCATTGTTCCCACAGGGAATCAAACTCCTTACTTGTGTCCATTTTACAGTTAGTCTGTCTTTTAAGTCTTGAAGCAAGCTCTTTGCTCTTTTCAAAGAGTGTCTTCTCGTAGCTCACATGTTGCTGATCAAAGTTTTGTCTCTGTTGAATGCTATCATCCACTTTCCTCTTTGCTTCCTCTATTAGATCATCATGGAGATGCTGGATTTGGGTCTCAAATCTGCATTTCCACTGAATCAGTGTTTCCTTTTCATTGTCTTCTTCAAAATATTGTTTAAATGCATTTTGGACATCCTTTAGTGTTCCTGCCATTTCTTCTTCCAGAACTTTCATCTGGTCTGTTTCTATGATTCCACTGGCTACTCTGTTCAGCATTTTGTTTTGTACAGTCATCAGACTCCTGGTCCAGTTCCCATACTTCTGCTCCAGTCTCCTGTACACTGAGATCTCTTGTGCATTTTTAAAACTGAAAACTAAATTTTCGTCCAGTAAAGAATTCCACAGATCTTTCACACACTTTTGAAACTGTGATAACTTCAGGCCATCTTTAGTTTTTGCATGAGAAAGAATATCTCTCTTTAGTTCCTGGATGTTCTCACTGTAGCATGGGTTTGGTGGTGCCATGGGTGGAGAACCCTCCCAGAGTTGTGAAAAATACTTCACATCACGCTCTACATCAAACGCAATGACATCAGTGAAATTTTCTGTACAGTAGTCTTCATCTTTAGCTGCTAATTTAGTCATTTTATCCAGTGTTTCCTGCAAATTTCTCCTTCCATCCAGGATTTTCTCTCTAGCTGCAATATCAGAAACATTCTGATGCACAAACATGCAGCTGGGGTTTAGCCTGACCTTCTTCATCCTCAGGAATGCATGAACACCAATCTGAAGTATTTCCTGCATCTCAGTTGGGTTCTCTCCAAAGATGTTAATCAAAGTCATGTTTCCTAATCCTACCACAAATGTGGAAAGTTGATTGTCATGATGGATGGTGTTGCTTCCAGCCAGTTCTGGAGCTCTGAGACCTTCAATATCAACAACTAAAATGTAGTCAATCTTCCACTCTTCCTTCATGTCCTCAGAAACTCTAACCAGCTGCATAAAGGCTCCTCTGGTGCATCTGCCTGCACTGACTGCAAACTGGAGCCCAAACATGGCGTTCAGCATAGTGGATTTCCCAGAGCTCTGAATTCCCAAAACTGACAACACAAAAACTCTCTGGTCTCCCAGTATCCTGATGACTTCATCAAAAACAGCTGAAACCCAGGTTAGAGGAACATAAGCTGCATCACCGTCCATCAGCTCCATCGGGTGCCCAGATATCATGAGCTTAGCAGCAAGTTCAGGCAATTTATTCATGTTTCCAACCCGGTTCCCTGTCGTGCTCTTGTCTTCAGAGACAGAGGCTTCATAAATCTGGCCCATCTCTCTCAGCATGTGCTCCAAGCCAAAGTTAGTAGCATTCAGTTCTTTTGATATTTTTTTTAAGTTTGATTCTTCAGCCTTCAGTTTGTCCAGATTTATTCGTTCCGTTTTTTGCTTTTCAGGTTTGTCTTGCTTTTTTAAGTCATGCACATCTATCCATTTTTGGTAATATTCTTGTTGGATGGTAGAGAGTTTCTCTGAAGTGAATTCAGTCAGCCCAATTTCAGTCCATCTGAGGAAATACACTCTCTCACTGACTGACAGGTTTAATCTCTCACTGATCAAACCATCGACAAATAACTTCATGAGGTCACTGAATCCATGTTCCTGTTGTTTCCTTCTGAGATCCTTCATTTTAGTTTTCTTGTTGCTGAGCTCATTTTCTATGTTGTTACTTTGAAGTCGCCGTAAGTCTTTGCTCGTTTGGCACCAGTCGTGCCACAGTTTTCCCTGGCAGGGCAGATATTTCTCTTTTACCCTCAGTGGATCTTTTCCTTTGAGAAAACCCATTATATTTTGTGCAGCTTCCTTTCCTCTCTTACAGGCCTCATTGTGCTCATCCACACTGACCTCTGAGTTGTTGGTCATTTTCTCAAGATTGAAGGTCCTGTGTTTTTGTGAGAGACATTTCCTGATAATATTTCTGAGTACAATAGATGCATTAGACTGACTTCTACTTTTTAGTTCCACTCTGTATTTTCCTGTACCGATCTCACACACATCATCTTCATCATCATTCTCTTCATCAGTAAGAACAACAATGAGAGGTGTTGGAGATTTGCAAAGCTCCTCTACAAGTCTCATATTATTATCATTCTCATCAAGCTTAGGCAAAAGTACAATATTTACAGAGGCCATGGTCGTAAGTATCTCTCTCTGAGTTACAGCTCTGCTGGAATCACCATGAAGATTACAGAAAGCAACACATTCAGTGAAATGATCAGAGCTTTTCCCAGATGGACAGTACCAAGCAATCTCTACCACTCCATCCATCAGTAGACAGTTTCTGCTGCTGCCTGGACAGTGTCTGTGGAAAAATGTGTTGTGCCTCTCATTAATCAGGTTGTTAATCAGCTGAGACTTGGATGAGGAAACAGACCCAAGCCTGAAGAATGCCACCATTGGAGTTTCTGCTTTGGAAACAGGTCGAGTCTCGCTGATGATTTGTCCTGAAGCATCAGTCGACTTCCAGCTCTTGTTGATTTGCCGCATTGTCCAGAGAGGAAATTCAATTTTCCCACTAAAGGGATTGGGCACCAGCAGAGGGATCGCATACTGACACTGTGCCAGTTTAGTCACCATGATTTGTTGAAGAAAATGATCTGCACAAAGGAACACTGCCATCTGAACATCCATTGGGTGAATCTCAGCCTGTTTCCTTTCAGTCTTTACATTCTGTTTTTTAAAAAGATCAGCAAAAGCACCTCCTTTAGCTCCTGTCAGAGATTTAGGTACGTTGGTTTCGTTTCTGACAGAGATGTGTCTTGCTCTGTAATCTCCTGTCAAAAGCCGCTGCATGAAAACATGAACCAGTTCGTTCTCTTTACTGGGCTCTTTGTACTCTAAAGTGGATTTGGATATTTCAAGAAAGTGTGTGCTGGTAAGTTTGTCTTCATATTTCTTCTTCAGACCAAGTCGAAGCAACAGGTCTTCTACTCCATTTGATTTTCTCTCCTGAGAAAAAAAAATCACACAAAATATCACCAGCATTTAAAATAAATAACCTAAATGCCTTTTTCTCCGCATGCTAGACATGTAGACAAGCTGAGGATGGACATCTTTCTGTGTTGTGGTGTTGCTCACCATCTGGTGCTCTTTGTTTTCTTCCAGTGAATGTTGTGGTCTCAACTTATAGTGTTGGACAGACTGCTTTCCTGGATGCTGAGAACAGATTAGATTAGATCAGATCAGATTCAACTTGATAGTCATTTGACAAGTGACAAGTACTAAGGCAACGAAATGCAGTAATTAATGTCTGTCACCACCAATAATAAATAATAATAAACATCTTCCACCACTAGCAAGTTCTCAGCTTGCAATCCCAATGAAGAGAGTCACTGGTAATGTTTGAGGTTTGGGATGTAATCAGTGTGAATACTTGATCCAGATTGAACAGGTGATGCTTTATAAACAAATACAAACGCAGAAACAAAGAGATTGTGAGCTTTTTTTTTTGAATGAAGCTTTCCAAAGCTTCACAGGAGATCTAGATAAGATCAGACTTGATCATCAGGGCTGGGATCCCACAGGATGCAACACGAAGTTTGTGTGAGGGGAAATTTTTCACTTATTTTACTTTTCAACTTGCACCCTGGTATAATAATCACTGTAAGTGCCAGTATTAGTATAACAGTAATGGTATTAGAAATGTGTTTCCACTAGGTACCTGTAGGTGGCAGTAGTCATTGAGACTTGGTTAATTACTGTGTGTTAGAAAGTCACGAGCAATAGGCATGATCAGGAGACAAAACCATTTGGGTTTTGGTCAGGGAGTCTCACCTTTTCTGACCGCAGTTTTAGGACTTAGGATGTAAAAATATGAAGATAAGGAAATAGTTTTTCAGTTTTTAAGCATTTTAATCGGTTTTGTTAATTTTTGTTGTGCCTTTTTGGAGAAATAAATCATTTTGGCTTGAAAATCCTAAAACATAAGTTGGAATGTGACTCAAAACCGAGTGGATCTACAAATAGTCAGAAAAGAGCTCCAAATGGATAAAGAAAACTCTGTGGATGTCCTTAAGAGTGGATTCAGTCATCTACATGCAAGTATTGACCTCAAGTTTGGAATTTTGTCGAAGGAACAAGTAAGAAAATGTGTCCGGCTTTGCTAATGGAGTTAGCCAATGACTCAGCTAAATTTTCGTATTACTGCTGTCTGCTAATGCTAGTTCTGCTGAATATGGAAGCCTGGCTTATGGAAAATAACCACATATAACGATTATTGGAATTGTGTCTGTGGAAAATAGGAACATTTTGGAGGATTTAAAATGTATGAACAAAGTGATGCTGCTGTTTGTCCTAAGAGGACATTAAAGCTGACTGCTAAAGGCATTGAACAAAAGCTTAGCATGACATTGGCAGATAGGAAATCCAAGTTTGCACACCTCAGTCGAATAATGAAGGAGATTGATGTCCTAATGGAAGATGAAAATAATGCTGATAGTGTGTCCCAGAAATTATCAACGGAGTTTACACAAGTGCACATGGATTTTTGCAGCCTGAATAAAACAGCAAAAGAATGTCTGAACAGGATATGATTAAAGATCAGAAAACCTGGTATGAATCTAGGACCAAATATCTTAACAGTTTTGTGGAGGATGTTGAGAACTGGTTACAAAGAGCTGCTGAGCAAGCTAAAGAAGCAAGACAGTATGATGCTGAAGTGAGCCCTGCAGATAGTGCTTCGATGGTCAGTTTATCACATAGGTTGGGGAATGCTCCTTGCAGCAGAGCAGGTTCAGTTGTGTCTTCAACTACCTCATCTACAAGGCTTAAGTATGAGGCTGAAAGAGCAGCTTTGATTGCACAGGCTAGTGCATTGAAACAAAAACAAGAAATTGACAGAGAATTGGCCCAGTTGCAAGCAAAGAAAGAGGAGCTTGAACTGCAAACAGCTATTGCTGCAGCAAGTGCGAAGATTGAAGTGCTTAGTTTGCATGAGTCTGAAGTGCAAGAACAAGTAAAGGCACCTGAGGTAAGGAATTTGCATGCTGAAGCAGTATTCTCGGAAGATGAAGAGGAAGGTGAGGAAGATGTGGCTTTTCCTGTACTACTACCAACAAGGCAGTCTTCACAACCAAGGCCACATTACTCTACAAGTAGAATGCAAAATGCACACAGCAATGTTTCATCTCCTTCACGCTCATGTGCTGACAGTGCTCATGTTGGTGGAAGACATGACGACATGCAGATTAAAGACCTGCTTGATGTTATGAAGCATCAGAATGATATCACCGAGCTGCTTGTGAAACAACAAAGGTTGTCATCCTTACCATAAGTGGACATTCCTGTTTTTAGTGGTGACCCAACTGAATACAGATTTTTCACTAAAGCCTTTGAGCATGGAATTGAAGACAGAACCCCCAGTAGTAAAGACCGTCTATACTTTCTGGAGCAGTACACAAGCGGTCAACCCAAAGTGCTTGTACGAAGTTGTCAGCATATGCATCCTGTCTTAGGGTACAAAGAGGCCAAAAGGCTATTGCACCAGCATTATGTTAACGAATACACCATTGCTATGACGTAAGTGGAGAAGGCTTTGAAGTGGCCTGTCTTAAAATCAGAAGACGTAGCATCTTTGACTGAATTGGCTGTTTTTCTCACAAGTTATCTTAATACAGTGGAAGGAATGGAGTTTAAAGAAGAGATGGATAGTCCAACTAACATGCGTGCAATTATTGCAAAACTTCCTTTCAGGTTGAGAGAAAGGTGGAGGGGATTCGCGTGTGACATACAAGAAAAGACCGGTTTCAGAGCCAGGTTTGAAGATTTGGTGTACTTTGTGGAGAGACAGGCAAGAATAGCTACTGATCCATTATTTGGCAACATTCAAGAGCCTGCGAGTTCAAAAGACAAAGGCATAGCTAAACCTGGCCACACACAAAAGTCCAAAGAAATGAAAAGCACATTTGCAATAAGTGCTGAACCTGTGACTGATGCTAAACAGTCAACAAGCAAGGCAAAGGACTTGAGTTCCTCTAGCGAGAAGTGTCATTTCTGTCAGAAAGAACACAAGCTGGCATCTTGTAAGACCATTGTGCAGAAACCTCACAAGGAGAGGCTAGAATTTTTGAAGTCCAAAGGCTTATGCTTTGGTTGCCTGTCACCTGGGCATTTGAGCAAAACTTGTGAGCAGAAAATAACATGCAAGAAGTGCTCATTGAAACACCCTACTATTCTGCACATAGCCAGCAAGCTTACTGGCCAAACCGAGAATAACAAGACAGTGACTGACAGCAGTCCACCATCTCTGGATAAGGAAACTTGTGGTTGCACTGGGGCCGGGGATGCAAAATGTGCCCTAGCTGTGGTTCCAGTGAAAGTTAAGTCTGTGAAAGGAACACATGTTGTGCAGACCTATGCATTTTTAGATTCAGGCAGTTCAGCTTGTTTCTGTTCTGAAGACTTGATGCGTGACCTAAATGTGACTGGAAGAAAGACAAACATCTTACTTTGCATGATGGGACAAGAAAGACCTGTTAGCACATATGTTGTCACAGGACTGGAGATTTGTGGATTGGAAGGTGATTCCTATGTGTCACTGCCTCAGGTGTATTCACAAAAGGAAATTCCCGTCAAGGAGGACTGCATTCCTAGACAAGATGATGTGGATAAATGGCCACACCTGAAAGAAATCCATGTCCAGGAGATTGAGGCTGGCGTAGGATTATTAATAGGAACCAATGTGCCGAAGGCTTTGGAGCCATGGAAGGTTGTTAATAGCGAGGGTAATGGGCCTTATGCTATCAGAACCGTCCTTGGGTGGGTTGTAAATGGCCCTCTACAGAAGGAAGACCCAATGGAGAATGATGAGGAATGGCCAGAAGTGGCAGCGAACAGAATTTCTGTGGCATGTCTTGACAATCTCATTCAACATCAGATGAAGCTTGACTTTCCTGAAGCTCAGCAAGCAGAGAAAGTAGAAATGTCTGTAGAAGACAGACGATTCATGGATTCCGTGTCTAAGTCGGTACAATTGGTCGACGGACACTTTAGCATTGGTCTTCCCCTGAAAGCGGTGGATGCCAAGTTAACAAACAACCCCATGATAGCTGTGCAAAGGGCAGAGCATCTGCGAAGGAAATTCATGAGGAATGAGAAGTTCTGTCAGGATTATGTCAAGTTCATGAGTGACATGCTGGAGAAGGGCTATGCAGAGAAAATTCCCGAAGATGAGGTCCACAACAACGAAGATGACGGGCGGACGTGGTACATCCCACATCACGGGGTCTACCACCCTACCAACCATAAGATCAGGGTAGTCTTCGATTGTGCAGCCAAGTTCCAAGGAATTTCTCTGAACTCACAGCTACTTCAAGGACCTGACCTAACCAACTCCTTGATTGGTGTCTTGTTAAGGTTCAGGCAAGAAACAGTAGCCTTCATGTCAGATATAGAAGGCATGTTCCATCAGGAACGGGTCCCTGCCAAAGATGTGAACCTTTTGAGATTCCTGTGGTGGCCACAGGGGGACCACAGACAAGAGTTGGAGGAACATAGGATGGTTGTGCACTTATTTGGGGCAACCTCATCCCCAAGTTGTGCCAACTATGCACTCAGGCAGTGTGCTGAGCGCTTTCAAGATCAGTTCAGTGCAGAGGCATCCAAGACAGTGATGCGACACTTTTATGGCGACGACTGCCTACGGTCAGTTGCATCTGAAGATGAAGCAGTGGCACTGATACAGGAAGTAAGAGCTCTGTGCGCTTTGGGCGGATTTAGAGTGACCAAGTGGACCTCTAATAGCCGCCGAGTCCTGGCATCAGTTCCAGAAGAGGAAAGGGCCTCAGGGGTCAGAAATTTGGATTTGGACAAAGACTCGCTTCCTCTGGAAAGAGCTCTAGGGGTACAATGGTGCATTGAATCAGATGCCTTGAAGTTCAAAGTAACCATTCAGAGGAGAGTGCTTACAAGACGAGGTTTGTTGTCCATGGTTAGTTCCATCTATGACCCTCTAGGAATTCTCTCTCCCATAATCCTCCCAGTGAAAGGTATACTGCAGGAATTGTGTGTGAGGAAACATGGTTGGGATGATGATATGCCAGAACCCCTAGTGAAGCAGTGGGAACAATGGATAACTCACCTGCACAAGTTGTCAGAGCTGGAAGTGAGGCGATGTGTTAAGACACATGACTTTGGAACAGCTACAACAGCCAGACTGCATCATTTCACCAATGCTAGTGAGCGAGGTTATGGCACTTGTACTTACCTGGTCTTGAAAAATGAGAAGCATGAAGAACAGTGTTCTTTCATCATGGGAAAGGCAAGAGTTGCGCCTCTAAAACCAGTCACGATACCCAGGCTGGAGCTCACTGCAGCGACTGTAGCTGCGAAGATGGACAACATGATACGAGCCGAGCTAGACATGGATTTGGAGGAATCGGTATTCTGGACTGATAGTACCACAGTCCTTAGGTACATCCAGAATGAATCAGCAAGGTTTCGTACATTTGTTGCCAACCGGATTACAGCAATCAGGGAACAGTGCAAAGTAAGCCAGTGGAGGTATGTGGAATCCTTCAACAATCCAGCGGACCATGCTTCCAGAGGTTGCACAGTGGAAGCGTTCCTGAGGGCCAATACCTGGTTATCGGGGCCGGAATTCCTGTTGCGGCCTGAGGACGCATGGCCTAGCTTTCCAGACAGTTTCAATCAGTCTCTGGTGAAGGATCCTGAAGTGAAGGAAGCTGCGGTATTCACTGTGGTCACTGAGAACGCAGAGGATGTAGTCCTAAAGTTCATCCATCATTATTCAGATTGGCATCGTCTGAAGCGAGTGGTTGCGTGGATGATCAAGCTTAAGAACACCCTGAAGCTTCTAAGTCAAAAACAAAAGGAATTTGCATCAGCCTTGAAAGAAGGAAGTGATGGTCTTGGAAAGGATAAGAAGAACGTGGAAAGAAGGATGGCTGAACTGAAGGCTTCTTTGTGTGTCAGTCCTCCATCCTTGGATGACATCTTGGAGGCTGAGTTAGAGATTGTACAAATCAGCCAGCAACGTGCATTCTCTAAAGAGATAGCTGCATTGGAACAAGGGAAGTTGGTCTCAAAGAGCAGCCCCCTCTACAGGTTGTCACCTGTCTTGCAGGACAACATTGTGAGAGTGGGTGGCAGACTGAATAGAGCCAGTATGCCTGAAGAGTCAAAGTACCCGGCTATCTTGTCAAAGGATATGCACATTACATTGCTTATCCTAAGAGCAGTTCATAAAGAAGTTGGACATAGTGGTCGCAATTATATGCTGTCAAAGTCGAGGCAAAAGTATTGGCTGCCTAAGCCTCATGCCGTCATTAGGAACATGCTGTCTCAGTGCGTCACCTGTAGACGGCTTCACGGCACTGCAAGCAGTCAGATTATGGCCGACCTTCCAAAAGACAGAGTCTTACCTGACGAGTCGCCATTTACTAATGTCGGTGTCGATTATTTCGGCCCATTCGACGTCAAGAGAGGCCGTACAACATTGAAGAGATATGGAGTGCTTTTTACGTGTCTTGCAGTGAGAGCAGTTCACACCGAGGTGGCAAGTTCACTTGATACAGACTCCTGTATTCATGCCCTACGAAGATTTGTTGCTAGAAGGGGTCAAGTCAAAGTGATCGGATCGGCCAACGGCACAAACTTCATCAGTGCAGAACGTGAGCTGCGACAGGCAGTACAGGAGTTGAATCAGGAACAGATTGAAGCTGAAATGGCACAAAGGAACATTAAGTGGATCTTTAACCCCCCAACAGCGTCCCACCATGGCGGGGTGTGGGAACGCCAGATAAGATCAGTGAGGAAGATCCTGAATTCTATCGTGAAGCAGCAGACTTTGGATGAGGAAGGTCTGCAAACACTTATGTGTGAGGTTGAGGCCATCATCAATAGCCGCCCTCTCACGAAAGTGTCGGATGATCCTAACGACTTGGAGGCAATTACCCCGAACCATCTTCTTCTGATGAAGACCAAACCTGTAATACCTCCAGGTATCTTCAATGCCAAGGATATCTACTCCAGACGCAGATGGCGCCAGGTCATATGGCAGAGTTGTTTTGGAAACGCTGGACTAAGGAGTATTTGCCAGACTTGCAGCGAAGGCAAAAGTGGCTGCACCCAAGGCGTAATGTTGCAGTTGGGGACATTGTGCTTCTGATTGATGATTCGGCTCCCAGAAGTTCCTGGATCATGGGGCGAGTCATCGAGACCATCCAGGACAGTAGGGGAAGAGTTCGACAAGTTCGACTGAAGACCAGCACGAATCTTCTCCTGAGACCAGTCACCAAGCTGTGTCTCCTACTTGAAGCAGATATGTAGCATATTGCTTGGTGCATGAGACAGTGGTAAAGACTGATCTCCAACGGTGAGTCATGTGCTTGAACCTCTGACTCCATGTTGTTCCAGTTTATGAAGACATATTGGGCATTAATAGAGATTAAACTTTGAACATCCCTTTTTTGAAAACATGATCAAAAAAGTTCCAGACGTGAAAACATTGTAAAAAAAAAAGGAAGATTGTACAAAATTTGGTTGTTTTATATAACAAATTGTTTACTGTTATTAAGTTTAGTACTTTAGTATAGTTTAATGTTTATGGTAATTGTTTGTTTATTTACAAGACAATTAGGGGCCGGATATGTAAGTGCCAGTATTAGTATAACAGTAATGGTATTAGAAATGTGTTTCCACTAGGTACCTGTAGGTGGCAGTAGTCATTGAGACTTGGTTAATTACTGTGTGTTAGAAAGTCACGAGCAATAGGCATGATCAGGAGACAAAACCATTCGGGTTTTGGTCATGGAGTCTCACCTTTTCTGACCGCAGTTTTAGGACTTAGGATGTAAAAATATTAAGATAAGGAAATAGTTTTTCAGTTTTTAAGCATTTTAATCGGTTTTGTTAATTTTTGTTGTGCCTTTTTGGAGAAATAAATCATTTTGGCTTGAAAATCCTAAAACACGAGTTGGAATGTGACTCAAAACCAAGTGGATCTACAATCACACTTACACCTGAAGACAGACCACTGAAAAATTAGAACGGAAATGGCATCAAACTAAATTGGTAGTATTCCAGTTAGCATGGAAGGAGAGCCTCCTGAAGTATAGTAAATTGTTCTACAGGCCTTCTGACTTTCACAGCACACTTGCAGCATGGTGACCAGAATAAAGATATTTGCTGAAAACAAAATTCATATATATTTCTATATTTATTTTTGCTCCTCTGCAGCCCAGTCCTTCCAAAAGTCCAGCCTTTCTCTTTTTGTTTGGTCTTTTTCACCTCCCTTTCCCCCTTTCTTAAATTTGTGATTAAGCTGAGTTTACTGTAGTGTTCCCTTTATTTTTCTTCTTTTTAATTCTTTCCCTTAAAAATCTCATCATCATCTCATTATCTGTAGCCGCTTTATCCTGTTCTACAGGGTCGCAGGCGAGCTGGAGCCTATCCCAGCTGACTACGGGTGAAAGGCGGGGTACACCCTGGACAAGTCGCCAGGTCATCACAGGGCTGACACATAGACACAGACAACCATTCACACTCACATTCACACCTACGCTCAATTTAGAGTCACCAGTTAACCTAACCTGCATGTCTTTGGACTGTGGGGGAAACCGGAGCACCCGGAGGAAACCCACGCGGACACGGGGAGAACATGCAAACTCCACACAGAAAGGCCCTCGCCGGCCACGGGGCTCGAACCCAGACCTTCTTGCTGTGAGGTGACAGCGCTAACCACTACACCACCGTGCCACCCTCCCTTAAAAATATTTTTAGTTATTATATTTCAGTATGTTCCTGTTGACTGGATGTTTGGCTTCTCTCAATAGGACAAAGGCAAACATTTTCTTCTATTGTCTTGCCAACTGGAATGATCAAATTTGTAATTGTTGTTTGGTTGTTCCAGGAGCATCACCCAGTCGGGGTCCGAGCCAACATGGAGAGCTTCATTTTGCAGTGCCTGGGGCTACAGTATTGTGTGGGTCAATGTAGTGGAATTTAGATTTGGTGTGTATCTCATAAAATTGAGTAGGTGTGAATTACTGGATTGCCCCTAGCATGTTGGTGTTGGACTCCTCCACAGGTAGGTTGGGGTACTGCTGGGAAAGACCTGAGCAGCTGATAATATTGTTCGACCATAGTAAAGCTGTAGAGAGTTTTTAATTACTGTTAATGCGATTTCTTTTTTGCAGTGGATTTTATTTATTTATTTTTACTCTTTTTCCTTGCAATAAATAAGAACATATTTGAGAATTCACATCTCTGCTTGTCTTCTTTCATTCAGTTAAAAGGCTTGTGATTGGGCAGCAACACAGCTCGTACTTGTTATCCCCCGCCCAAATGAAGTTGAGTGGGGGATATAAAAATGGGTTCCATCTGTGTTTCCGGGCCATATCTTTAAAACTACTGAAGATATCTTCATGAAAATGTGTATACATATCAAGCAACATGTGAACTGGTGCCTTTTGCCATTTTGGATTTTTGAAAAAAAAGTATTTTTCAAATTTTTACATAAATTTATTTTGACTTAGTTTCTAAGAGCAATGTTCGTTTCTGGAGCATATATCCAAAACTATTGCTGATACGGATTTGAATCTTGGTATACATGTTAACAAGGTGATGTAGATGTGACTTTTCATACTAAGAAATTTGAGAAATTTTAATTTTTAATGTTTCCATGGAAACAATTTCAGACTTAGTCTCTCAGGTTAGTCTTAGGGGCAGGTTTTGTTTCCGGAGCAGAACTTGAAAGCTATGAGTGGTTTGGTGTTGAAAGTTGGTAAATGTGTTGATTCTGTAATGTATTTCTGCCTTTTGATACTAAGAAATGTGAGAAATGTTAATTTTTAGCTCCCCTGGACCAAAGACCCAGTGGGTATTTATGCCATGGGCTGCTGAGATCAGTGTAAAGAGGTCGGGTTGGGTTCCTGCAGCACAACTTGAAAAATGTGACAAATAATATCTTGAAACTTGGTGTATAGGGCGGGGATATAGACGACTCTGTCTTCTTGTTCTATTTGCCATTGGATCAAACCAATAGATTCCCTGGTTTTCTCAGGGTGGTGCAGTCGCTACTGTGATTCTACTCCAATTTTGTTTTGGCCGTGGACATTGTGGTCCCACGTCCACACCAGTATTGCCAAATTGCTCTGTTTGGATACTGGAGCAGGATCCTTAACCTTAAAAATGTCAGCCAAATGAGCAATGTAGGGTATTATTATTTATTTTAAATTTACACTATATTACTCTCTGTGTGGAGTTTGCATGTTCTCCCCGTGTCCGCGTGGGTTTCCTCCGGGTGCTCCGGTTTCCCCCACAGTCCAAAGACATGCAGGTTAGGTTAACTGGTGACTCTAAATTGAGTGTAGGTGTGAATGTGAGTGTGAATGGTTGTCTGTGTCTATGTGTCAGCCCTGTGATGACCTGGCGACTTGTCCAGGGTGAACCCCGCCTTTCACCCGTAGTCAGCTGGGATAGGATCCAGCTTGCCTGTGACCCTGTAGGACAGGATAAAGCGGCTAGAGACAATGAGATGAGATGAGACTATATTACTCAAAACATACAGTGGTATTCGGCAAAAAACAAAAAACCCCCACAGCAATTACACTAAAAGGTACAGATACTACAATTATTTACTGTAAATTTGCAGAACTCTACTGGCAAATCTGCCAGTAAATTATTAGAACATTTTACAGTATTTATTGACACTGAGCTGTAAATCTGATAATACACTAAAGGTGGCTACATTATAGTCTGCAGCTATTACAATTATGCTCATTGCATAGAAAGCTTTATGAGTGAAAACATGCAGAGGTTAAAAAAATTAAAAGTAATGTGGTTCACCCTCAAAAACTGGGAATGGGAGTTCCCAAAAAATACATGGGAAGTGCGGCTTATGGGGCAAAAGTTTGAATAGTCCTGGCAAGGGCGTAGGTTTGGTCTAAGCTTTGGTAGGGACATTACAACTTACTCCCACTCCCCCCCCCATAACTTGATCATACATCACATGTAATGGCCTCTGCATGCTCTTGCGACAAGAATTTCGCAGATAGCTTTTCGCAGACAGTTGTAATTTATTGTTGAGCGGGGAGTAATAGGCGTGCGCGATGTTGTTCACCGGCACAATGCAAGGGGGCGCGAAGTCGCTAGGAGTAGTTGGTGGGTGTGGTTAGTGGAGTGTTTATCCTCCGGTTACTTATAATGACTAGAACTGGAGTCGTATAGATGTACGTACTTCCTCACTTCCTCGATCAACCGCTCTTCGTACTGCTCCATCTTTGCTTGTGTTTTTAAAAATGGCGGTCGTGAAAACAAACCAAACCGGGAAAGTAGGGAAGCAGAAGTGCGTGTACAGCGGATGTAGAGTGGACCAATCAGAGCCCTCTTGTCTGCGGCGCTGTCTGCGAGGCTGTCTGCGGTGGTAACAATTTTTGGGAGGTGTGTGCAGAGCGTCTGCGAAGGTGGAGGGGGCTACGCAGACACTGTCTGCGACGCTATCTGCGAGGACTGGGTTGTCAGCGTAAATTGGCCTGTACACAACCACACTCATACTCAGCGGAACAGCTCAAGAACACTTTACTTATTCCTTTTCCAAATTCAGCATACATTTTGCATTTTGTCCTCTTATGCAGTTAAGAGAAAAACATTCCAGGTAAGATCAAAATAAATAACTATTATTGGGATCTTCTGTATTATACAGCAAACACAAATCCAGATAAGAACAAAGAAATAACTTCTTGCACTTCAGGTAAATGATGCAATCTCTACATTATTGGGATATTGTGCATTTAAGAGAAAAATATCCAGAAAAGAACAAATAAATAATATCTTGCACTATATAAAAATAAATAAATAAAAATCTCTGTATTATTGCAGTGTTTGTTGCATGCTTATGTGCATCTGTGTTTATCAACTGGCAAAACTAAATATGTAAACATAAATGCTTCGAACTTTTACACCCATCTAAATGCAGTGTAATCTGCAGATTTTTACAGGGGTATGAATATGTCTGTAATGTTATTTAAATTCACCAAACACATGCCTCCGTCTGTCATTAGCAGACACAAACTGCTGCCCAATTTCTTTCAAATCAATGAGGTCAAGTGCTGTTTGATGCACATGGCATACGCTGACGTTGTTAAGGTGCTGCTGGGTCATTGTCAACCTCAGCCAAGTTTTTAGCCTTTTCAAAGCACTGAAGCTTCTTTCAGCTTCTGCTGATGCCACAGGGATAACTAACAACAGCCTAACAAGTTTCTCCACCTCCACCTCATCAAACAGGCCACATACTTCACTGGGCATCCCTCTCAGGATATCTGCAGCTTCTCCACTTGATTTCAGTGCATGCTTGTTGAGAAACATGGGAAGCTGAATCCTCAGACTCTCCCTGTCAATCTCTGGATACTCTCCAATAGTGTCATTAAGCCTACCGGTGAGGAGCACATCCTCAACCTGTTTGAATTTCTCCAGATCAGGTTGGTTGAATCTGTCTTTGAACTGCATATCCAAACAGTCCAAGACCTTGAAAAACTCAATCCTGTAGAACTCCTCTGCTGTCTTTGGCTGATGATGACTAGCCTGACCAGTATATCTCCTAGGGGGTTTTCTTTGGTGAGGAATTTCAATAGCCTCAATCCCTAAATTATCCACCATCTGCACTGCCTTCTCAAACAATTCTGCAAACTTTTCCTCAGTCCTTTTCTCCTGAATAGTTGAGCTTACATATAGAACTGCAGTCTGCATGCCGGCAATTGTTTGGGAATGATTCTGCAGGAATTTGTTCAAACACTCAAGCTCTCCGAGCACCTCTGTGGCTAGAAAGAGGCCCAGAATGGTCTTCCCCTTTTGGAATCGCTCCAATAGACCATTTGCCCTAGTGCCTGTGTCCGAACCAAATGAGGCCATTTCCTCCAGACTGTTTAGGTTAGCCTCATATTCATTGAGGACTACCTGCACAGCTTGCCCACGGACAGTCCATCTTGTGGGACAGAGTGGTTTAACTGTCCTGGTGGGCCCCTCTGGTACAGTATGCTGTGCCAGTATGCCTTTAAATTTGCCAGATTGGTTGCTCAGTGTTCCAAGTTCATGGACCCACTGAAGCGCATCACGCAGTAACGGTGAGGAATTGCATGCACATTGTGTAATTAGGTTGACACAATGTGCGCCACAGTGTACATACAATGCCAGGGGCTGCTCCTTTTTAAGCACTGCCTGGGCCCCAGAAAAATGCCCTGCCATGTTTGCTGCCCCGTCATACGTCTGTCCTCGCAAACCTGAGATAGGCAGGTTTAGTCTGAGGAGCACGTCCACAGTTAGTTTTGCCATCTGCTCGCCAGTTGTTGCTGGTGTATTGTACAAGCCCAGAAATGCTTCCACTGGCACCAGGTCTTTATCAACATATCTCAGGCATATAGAGACCTGCTCTTTGCCCTGGATGTCCTGGGTTCCATCCATAATGATGGAAAATTGGACAACAGGGAGGGACCTAATCATTGTGGCAATTCCTCTCACAATTGTGTTGCCAAACAAAGCCAAGTATTCATTTTGGCACTGCGGACTTACATAATCATGGCAGCGAGTCAGCCAGGAAGTTAGGACTGGGTCATCCTTTGCCTTTAACTTCAGAAGGTGGAACAAATTACCCTCATTTGAATCATGCCCTCTCACTGCAAGTCCCTGCCTAGCCAGATACCTCACACACTCCATAATTTCCACAAGACAATGCCTGGCTTCCTGCTGCGTCTTGGCTAAAGCACTGGCCAGCTGTGTATGGACTGGAGTTTGCTCCATTGCATTCACAGTGACCGCATGAAGGTGTGCTTTGCTATTTTGATGGCGGGTAAAGCTCTCAGAAGCATTTTTCCAATTGCCAAAACCATTTAGGCTAAATGCAGGATCGTGTTTTTTTTCTAGGGAGGTCTTTTTGATCGTAAAGGCTTTGACACACTCAAAACAAAGAACTTTTTGTATGGTGGGGCTATAATGCAGCCATGGATAGAGACTAAACCATTTGGCCTGAAACAGCAGCCTCCTATTGGACAGCTGCTGTGCTGAAATGAATTTTGCATCAGGCTGGTATGGCGCACTCCCAATGTCCAGGACACTGCTACCCTGACTTGCTTGATGGTCACTGGCGCTCACACTCAGTACTTTTACATGCACATCCAAATCAAGCTGCTGTCGGTAATCGAGCAAAGGGTCCCAGCAGGGGTGCCAGAGAAATCCAATCCTACA
The DNA here is from genome assembly GCF_027579695.1 of Neoarius graeffei. Taxonomy (NCBI): domain Eukaryota; kingdom Metazoa; phylum Chordata; class Actinopteri; order Siluriformes; family Ariidae; genus Neoarius; species Neoarius graeffei. The sequence continues at coordinate 1,674,778 of NC_083582.1, read as the reverse complement.
TGCACACAAGGAAATCGAGCTATTGTGTGAGGTACATTGTGCACCCGAGCCACAGGTGGCGCTACACGCCCCATTGTGTTGGTACACTTCCGGTTGTTGTCATGAAGAAGAGCTATTCAAGAGCAGTGTTGCCAGATACTGCTGACGTTATCCAGCCCAAAATATGTTCAAAACCCGCCAAAATACACTTAAAACTGCCCAATCTGGCAACACTATATAAACAAAGTTATCAGTTCTAAAATGGCCACTAAGTTGAAGTTGATCTGTAATGGTGAACATATTAACTGTTAGCCTGCTAACATGCTAATAACTTACCAACTAATTGGAAATGGGTGCGTACATGCCCAGACACAAGTGTTCCTAATAAAGTGGCAGCTAAGGTGACGTGTCATGCCGACCGAGCCTGTTTGTTGTTTTTTTCGACTGAGGCTGTTGTGTTTCCCGCTTGCGGTCTCATCACTCGTCACTTCCGGAAGGGGCAGTGCTGAAGTAAGTAGCTCGCTCGATAGGGTTTACATCCACTAAGTAGCTCGGCAAAAATCGCATAATCCAGGTCGTGTAGCTCGATTACGAGGAATCAAGTTCGGTTCAATTTCAGCCGAGCTAAGGTGTTTCCATGCCATTTAGAACTTCGATTTCAGTCGAGCAACGGCAGAAATTCGATTTTCTCTATGTGCATGTAAACGCACTGACTGACTGCCTCCTATAGAGCAAACAAAATGTAACCTGGTTTATATTCACACTAGCTTGACTTAATAAAGACGAACACTTCAAATGGCATATTTACTAAGATCATTTGTTAGTATATTCCATATATGTCACATCAGAGAACCAAAACCTCACCTGGAGCCCTGAAGCTCCAGCCACCTCTCCTTCTATCTGTCCTGCCCCTTCACTGGATGTCTGAACATCCTATGTGAAAAAGAACATATAATTAGTAGACATATCTTGGGAGCTGTGTCTCAGAGCTCTATTTATTTCAGACCAATGTGAATTAACTTTTGGCTGCCCTATTCAACATATATCACATTCAGTGTCATTGCTGACCTACTTATGCCTGTTCTTAACTTTACACCTCACCTGACCACCTGTAGGTTCTGCTTCCTCTGTCGAAACCTCCTCCTGGTTGGCGCTACACTTCTTTGTGTCCTATGTAATCAAACAAAATGTTCATGAAAAAGATTCATGAACCCACACAGCAAAATCCCCAGTGTTGAATTAACACCCAGAGTGTTGATTTAACACCCTACTGTGTTTATATGTGTCCAATTGGACACAAATGAACTCTGAAAGTGTTAATTCAACACTGGGAAATTTGCTGTGCATTTTTAACAAACATGAGGACTGGAATATAGCCTACATGTTGCCATGATGTATTTAGCTCAGGTGAAAAGAAATTATGCTATGACTGAGTTCAAACTGGGCAAAAAGAAAACTATAGTGACAAAAGCACAGATTCTTAACCTGCACAAGGCTTGCATCTTTCTTCTGTTGTCTAATTTCATGCACAGAGTTTTCATTAATTAGCAACAACAACTGGCAAGCTTTATAGCCACCAGGCTACACTAGCACTAACTAACTAATTAAAACAGGAGCTATCAGCATCTTTCCATGACTGCCCGTGTTTATTGCATGTATCTGCCAGGGCTTTATCCTGTTGGCTACTACAGACAGTTAAAACTAGCACTCCAAAAAGACACGGGAGGGGAGGAGGAAATATAACACTTAGCTAAGCCTTCACTGAACGCTGCAATAATTGTGTTGCGTGACACAGCTAAATATCAAACTTCTGGGCGCACTCAGGGTTCCTACGCAGTATGGAATTTGATTTTAGTATTTTCCCGGTCTGGAAAAGTATGGAAAATGGAAATTAGGGTATGGAGAAATATTTGTGTTTCCAGACCTTTGCCGCTACATAGTAAAATGAAGCTCAACATTCCGACATTCAGTTGAATTTTGCCAAAGAAATGTGTTGAAATGCGGAGGGAGGGAAACGGGTGTTCTGTTGTACTGGCATGCGCTCCGCCACACCCCCTGAACCTGCTTGCTTCTTGCAAGACTTTGGACAAGACGCAGGAAAACCCCCTGCTACAAAATGCCTCTTGAACACGCGTGAACACACATCATAGCGCCAGTCGGTGTAAAAATGCTTATGGCTTATTTGGCAGTGTTGCCAGAATTTGCTAGAAAAATAAGGCACATGGACCCTGAAAACAAGCGACCCAAGACAAAAAAACCTGCCAACAAAAATATGAAGGCTGTGTACGCAAACGTACATATAAACTGAACAATGCTGTTATTACATTATTATTATTATAATTACATTACACAGAGATGCCTACTAGTGCGGATTGGCCGTATTTTGTACGGAAAAGTTACGTAAATACGATGTTACGGCAAACAGTGTTATTCTGTACGGAATTATTATAAAGTCTTAAAAAATTCCAGTGAGTTGTTTTTAAATGTCCAAGCGACTTTTTCAATCCATGCGCAATTCACGGCTATTTATTTTTACGACAACCACACATGCTGTGTGTGACATGCGCAGATTCCGCACATTTGCTCGCACCATTTTCGATACGGTAGAATGGCCGTGCGTTACACCCAGTCAAAAAGGCAATGGATACGCGCACTGCAAACTGTGTAGAACTGACATTAACATCACTCATGGTGGTCGCGATGACTGCACGCGGCATGTCAACTACAAAAAAACAAACATATGGAGTATGCTGAAATGGCGAGTCAGGCGGAAAGTAAATCTGGGGGTTTCCAGCAGTTTTTTACGAAATCTGTGGATGAAAAGACACGGAACGTGACGCGTGCTGAAGCGGTGATGGTTGACCTGTGCTTGGAGTTGAACTTGCCAATTAGTGCCATGAAATGTGAGTTAAACTTATTCAGTTTCTTTTTACATGTCTGATTTTTATTCACTGAAATATCAAACAGTGGTTGTAATTCTTTAATTCAAAGTCTTTTCAGTGTTGCAAGTGCAAATGTACATGTAGTATGATCAAAAACAGAATTTTATGATTAGTGTTGTTGGGATTGTGGCAAAAAATGGATCATTCCACTGTTTTAAATACAATTATAAATGTCATTTTATTCAGTGTCTCTTCTGAGGCATTATGCTGAAGTATTTATATATTGGGACATTAAGATAACAATGTCGGACTCTCTTTGGCATGAACTAAGAAATTTTTTTTTAATTTTATTAGAATCCGTAAACAGGTAGAACATTTTGCCAGGCAATATAATATAATACTTTTGAGGAGTTACATTCAATACCAATGATTGGTAGTCAACCGTAATGTCTGCAAACAGGGAACACTATTGTATTTAGAAAAATGTGATATATTGTATGCTCTAGAAATTTGTTGAGTGGAAATTCAGTTGAGATGGCTGCTCGTGTTTTGTTTATTCAATTCACACAAAACAGTACTTTTTAATAATTTAAATGTTAAACATATTGGTATATACACCTCTTTTATAATGGAAATGCACATAAATTAATGTTACTGAAAGTCATTCCAAAATACTGAAAAATGTTTTCAAGATTCAAAATTCTAAATTTGGGGTAGGCATCTCTGATTACATTTAGTTGTCGCTTTTATCCAAAGCCACTTAGTTATTACAGGGTACAACATGGTTACAACCTGGAGCAATGTGGGGTTCAATGCCTTGCTCAAGGGCACTGCAGCCATTACATACTGGTTAGGGTGGCCACGTCTCGGCCACGTCTGCCATCTCTTGGTATGTGGACAAAATGTGATCTACAGTGGAACTAACACAGGGCCTTCATAAAACACAATAGTAAATACAAAAAATGCCATAATGACTGTTTTCAAATTAGAAGCTTCAGTAAACTTCTGTGTGTGCACAACATACAGGGTGTCCCGAAAAAATGTATACACACTTTGAATCATTGTGAAGTAGGTGTTTATTAAAATTCATTTCATTTTCAAGGTGTAATAGAATTTACAGACATCACTTTATTGTTTTATCACTGCCTCTAACTGATGTTTATAGTCTACGCTATGAGACCTGCAACAGTCACTGAAAGTGAATGTCCAAAAATACCAAGAGAATTGAATGTGATTTGCATTGTCAGCAGTGACTGGACCAGAATGGATGTCAGTTTGAGAACAGGCGGTGACTAAATAATAAAATGTCTGTAAATTCTATTACTCTTTGAAAATTACATGGATTTTAATAAACACATACAGTACTTTACAGTGATTAAACGTGTGTATACATTTTTTTTCGGGACATCCTGTATGTGCTTGACATCTTCACACACCTGTGTTTTAATGTCTTGAAGTGTGCATCAGATACGTGTGCGTCAGAGTGGCATCCTGTATTTTGTGTAATGTGTATATATATTTATGACAAAAACAGGGCACTGATACAAATTTTAGGCCAAGCTAAATATGGTATGCATTTTGGTGGTATGTCATAATGTGAGGACCTGTTTGATTTTCAAGTAATTCTTTTAAATATATGAGTAGTTTGTTCGCTGAAGTCTCCAAACCTGAGAATTTGAGTATGGAAAAAGTCTGGAATTTTAAATTTGAAAATGTGTAGGAACCCTGAGTTTGGCAGGGTGTCTGGTCCACGACCAGGTAATCCACGGTGTCCGGTTCGGATGCCTCTTCCCGCTCTGAGCTTTGGTGCATTGCTGGGGGTCTTTCACGCCCCTTGCACCCTTCTTGGGGGGTTTGCTCCTTGGCAGCCTTTTCGGCTTTCTCTAGCCTTTTGACGCAGTCATCAAGGGAGTTTTTCAAGAGCCCACGCTCCCTATATAAATCATCGTTATTGGCTGCCAGCTCGGCATTGCTGGTGGTCAGCCTGTCAACCTCTCCACGGAGGTATCTGATTTCTAAATCAGTATCTTGGAGGTGTAACAGGAATAGCCTACCTAGTGCCTCTTGGGCACTAATAGTTGTTCTTTTTGGATCTCTCATATGTTTTATTGAGTTATCTATGTTATTTTGGCATTCACCCTTACTCATGTTCCTAATGTTTGCTTTTTCGGAGGCAGAGCAGTGAATGAGGTCTGCGATGACATCAAAGAGAGACACATCTTGAGCGTTGTCTTCAGTGTCTGAGACACGAGGGGATGCCATTTTACTTAGGTTGGATATTAGGTAATTAATTAGAGTTAATTTATTAATTATTAATTAATATTAACTACATAATTAATCAATCAATTAATAAAGTTTGTTTTTGTTTGGAAATGCTATCTCTTATCCTAAGTTATCAAAAGGTTATTAGTATTTTGTGATATGGTTATCGCGCTATTGTTAACCGTTTAACACACCTGGGGATATACCTTGGCAGTGGCTTAATCAAACTGATAGTTTATCTGTTGCTGCAACAATATTCAAGAAGTCAACAAACCAATCTCCTCCCATGGGGCACCAATAAATATGTGGGTGCAATTGGTCTTAAGTGATCAGTCTCATTAAATCAGTCTCATTAAATCAGTCTCATTAAATCAGTCTCATTAAATCAGTCTCATTAATAATACCATTAATTTTGGTGTTTAATAATAAATTACCAAACAGCTAAATTATGGTATATTCCAAATTATTATGATCACTGGGCGGCACGGTGGTGTAGTGGTTAGCGCTGTCGCCTCACAACAAGAAGGTCTGGGTTCGAGCCCCGTGGCCAGCGAGGGCCTTTCTGTGTGGAGTTTGCATGTTCTCCCAGTGTCCGCGTGGGTTTCCTCCGGGTGCTCCGGTTTCCCCCACAGTCCAAAGACATGCAGGTTAGGTTAACTGGTGACTCTAAATTGAGCGTAGGTGTGAATGTGAGAGTGAATGGTTGTCTGTGTCTATGTGTCAGCCCTGTGATGACCTGGTGACTTGTCCAGGGTGAACCCCGCCTTTCGCCCGTAGTCAGCTGGGATAGGCTCCAGCTCGCCTGCGACCCTGTAGAACAGGATAAAGTGGCTAGAGATAATGAGATGAGATGAGATTATGATCACTACTGATGCAGCAATAATGTATTACTTACCGTATTACATAGACACTACAGCCAATAGTATTCATATACACTTGGGTGAAGGCAATTTGGAATTCTTTGAGATTGTGTGACTTCAAGGATACAGCAGCAAACAGACAAGCACAGTTTAACAGAATAATAGAATTTATTATAACAATGATACTTAATAGGTAATAGCAGTTGAATACATTCAATATGGTCAGCAGCAATATGTGTGTGTGTGTGAGCGTGTGTGTGTGTGTGTATGAGGGAGAGCTGTAAAGTTTGGAATGTTATCTAAGGTGTTGGGGGGGAAGGAATACCACCTCGTGGTTTCTTGAGGCAAAGGAATTCGTCGTGCTTGCTAATTTCACTAACTTATAACATTACCAAATCCTCTGAAATCTTGATGAAGTCAAAGTGTGTAATAATGAAATTAAGGGTGTTAGAAAGGAAAGAGAAAAGCATGCAACAACCTATCTATTAAAACAACTGAGAGAACAATATAGAACAACAATGATCAACTCAACACTGAGTGTCTACGGTGTGCACAATTAAACAGTTTCTGAGTTTAAATTCATACTACTTCATAAAGCTAATTCCTAAGACTAGTTTGCCCAAATGCTAGCCTTACTTCCAGTATTTTGCTCCTATGTAGGAATGCGAAGATGTCCCGAAGTTTCGCGGGGTTTTGGGTGGAGGCGCAGAGAATTCCTTGATCTGAACTTCGTTGTTTGTGAGGAAAAGTCTCTGATCAAACAATGTGCACAGCGATTAAGTCAGAAGGAATCCGGTCGCTTCTAACTTTTAATTAACTGCTTGGGCTGCAGTCGTAACGTTACTTATAATAAACAAATAAACCGGTTGTAACTCAATTGAGTGAGACAACGCAACTTAGGTACTCTTTACCGTGGCCAGTGGTATATACAAAAGTGCGTTGAGTCTTCTTTCTTGCAAGGCAGACGCTGTGATTTCGGACGGTCCGATGAGCGGAGGTATCTCTATATGTCCGTATGATGCGAGGTCCACAGACAGAGAGAGAGCAAGTTGGAGGTTTCCGGATCACTTATAGAGTCATGGAGGACATGACGTAGGTGATCCCGCCCAGCCGTGACGTAGGTCATCGCGGAAGTTGGTTGATGGGATATGTAGTTCTGGACGGGGACTGTGGCTGTCCCTACAAAGCTAACCAAGCTGTCAAGAAGTTTAAGAGGATCTACCTGCTTTCCCTCAAAAGCCTTGATGGCCAACTGTACCTCACCCAGCACTGACTTCAAAAAAGTCAGATACAAGATGTTTTGAGGATCATTGTACATGGAGTATAAAACCTCAGCCATGAAGCAGTGTTCACTGGACTTGGTGACTGCGAAATGCAGTTTACGCGCCTCCCACTGGTCAAATGCGTGAAACCGCTGGTTCAATGGAGATCCAACATGTAGCACACACCTTGGTTATTTGTAAGGGTTTCTCCCCACAGTTGATGGTCTCATAGTGCTTTGTAGCCCTCCCTGCGCTTTGGAGACACTGAAAACCAGTTATAAGTCTCCCGTACCAAGTACTCCACACTACGGGGGATGGAGTCATTGGAAGGATGGCTCACAGCAAGCTGCAGAGAGTGACATACACAGCGAATAAGAACCAGATCTTTAAGGCCATACTATTCCTTTAGCACTTTATGAACCCCATTGTTAATCCCCATCATAACTGAGGCATTGTCAGTCCCCATCCCCAGGAGTTTCTCTTTAAGACAACACTTCTCCAGGAAAGCCACAACAGCTCAGGTTATAAATCTGGCATCTCCTCCCTCCAACTCAACTAGCCCCAGACATGTTGAGACAATTGTGTGTTTGTCACTGATACCCCTTTTCCACCAAATCAGTTCCAGGGCTGGTGCTGGTTCACAACTCGTTCAACTTGTGAGCCAGCTGAGAACCAGTTTGCTTTTCCATAGCTCGGGGTGCTAAGGGGATCCACGTCATTACGTCATTGTATACGTCAGTTACATCACTGAATTTGCATAAACCTTGGCGCGAACATCAAAGCAACAATGACACGGAGAAGAAGAAGCAGCAACAACAACGGATGACTTCGCGTTTGTACAGCTGCTGCTTCTGGCTTTACGGTGCTTCATTGGGATCAGAAAACGGCAGATCCAATATGTTTGTGTTGATCGACAGGTTTTGAGTGGACCATATCACTAGGAGACAGGTTGTCTCCTCCACAGACCACTGCTGCTTTACTGCATCCATGATATCTTGTCGCTTAAAAATGGCAACCTTTCGTGGTCTTGCTATTGTTGTTGGTCTTAACAACTCCGCCTCCCTGCTGACATAAGCGGTTCTTTCCTCTGGCCCAGCAAAGAGCTGGTGCTAGCCAGGAACCGTTTTTTCTGGCCCCAGAGCCAGTTCTTTGTCCGTGGAAACAGAAAACCCGGTTCCAAACTAAGCACTGGCCCTGAACCATCCCTGGAACTGATTTGGTGGAAAAGGGGCATGAAGAACCTTATCACAACCCCCAAGTACTTAGAAACGCTTACATCCATGGACTCATTGAGGAGGAGGCTGAAATGCTGGTCACCCACATCTGCAACCGACTTTTTTAGAAAGTATGATGCTAGAACACCATTAATCATTTCCGTGCACTTTGTCCTGTGCATTTTGAAGTGAGTAGCAGCAGTGGAGTCTGAGAAAGCAGCTTTACATGCTTCCCTAATGTGATCACATGCCAGCAGGGAACAGTGTTCAGCAAGAGCTAATGCCATGGTGGCTTCAGCCTTTTTTGCAGAGTCAATTTTTTTTTTTACACATTAATGGCAGCTTGCTTTGGGTGGAACTGTTATAAGGCTTTGCCTTTTGAGTATCTTTTTGAGTTGCCTTTTTTTTTTAAATGACACAAAGTTTGGCGTAGAAATCAGCCTTACAATTCAGGCAGTATGCCCACGTATCATCCCCAATAAACTTTCAACCAGCCTTTGAATTCAGGGTTTGATTCCCACTGCTTTCTGTATTTGAGTATACAGTTTGGACTGAGACATGATGAGCTAGCTAGCCAGATGTTTAGCTGATGTCAGAGGCGCACACACAGTGGACGAGGTGAGTAAGTGACTGAGGCTGTGTGAGTAAAATGCAGTGATTTATTTTAGTGTGACAGTGAAGAAACATTTACATCCCGCTCTCTAAGCCAGGGCGGGAACAGCGGCGGCTTTGCACATGATGCGCGATTCATTAGAAGTGTGGAGTGGAGAGGAGTGCCCCGCCCCCACCACTCCTCTCCACTCTGACTGCAGCTGGGGCTGCGCGAGGCCGCTGTGACACTGTCTGCCTGTGAGTGCTGTGGGAGGGCGGAGGGGCTCACGGCACCACCTGCTGCTCGTTGAGGACAGAACCTGCAGAAATGTACGTGCGTTCACGTCAGAGTCTCCAAAACACCAGAAAAGTCTCCAGTAACACCAGTAAAAGTCACTAGATTTGTCGCTAGTCACTTTTGACAAAAAAAGTCACCAAGAGGATTTGTAAAGTTGCCAGATTTAGCGTGAAAGTCGCCAAGTTGGCAACGCTGCTGCTGCTGCTGTAGAGGGCGCTCGGGACTTCGCACTGCCTCTAGGGAACCTACTGTTGCACATGGACCTGTCTTCTGGACTGGTTCCTCCATCTCATCTCACCTGTCTTCACTGAACAGAGAGTTTGAGGAAAACTGCTGCTAACTATTTCTGAATTTCCAAGGATCAGTGAATACTAAGAAAATACTTTTCATGAGGATTCAAATGAGCTCCAACATGCGCACCAACGACATGGTACCATCACTGAGTTTTACAAAACCCCGGGTATTATTTTATTTTATTGATTTCAAGGGCCACCAGGACATTTTAAAGGGGTGATGCCTGTTTGTGTGTTAAGCATTTCATGTTGTTGCAATGTAGATCTGCAGTTGCAGTGTTTTATGTGCAATAAATGTGGTTCGGGTTGGGCTATGGTGTGTTGAAAGGTATGCATGGGAGGCTGTAAGCTAACAGTGACGGTATAGCTATAAAATCAGCTAACTAGGCCTCTCGGCATCCAAGTCAGGGTCATATGCTCTAGTTAAAGTAGATATGTCCCAAATTTTATATTTTTAGTAGACTCCCTCCAATTTGCCTCCCATGCTTAAGGGGTTATCAGGTGTAGGCCATAACAATTCTGTAACACATTAGAGTTGAGTGGGAGGCTACATGACAAATAAAAACCCTTAACCTTACTGTTCATGATTTTTCCTGCAGATTTGGATCGTTTGCCTGCATGGCTTTTAATAAACTCTTCTGCAGTGACATTTACCACCACCAGACTGACATCCGTCTCTTGCCCATGACATGACAGAAGACTTTACCTTTGAAATGGATGCAGTGGAAGAGAGCAGGCACGCTGAGCAACACCAACATAAATGTCCATTGTGTTCAGATGAGTCAGTATTCCAGGTCCATCTCTCTCTAGTTATTTATTGCCAGTTTGTCCATTACTGTTTTATATTGCATTTATCATTTCAATTTTTAAAATAAATGACACTGATTAATTAATTAGAATATTTAAGATGCAGTACTGAGATTATTGACCCCTAATAACACTGAGGTATATCTCTTACATTCTATGATATTTATATAGATCTCTCTCTGACACACGCACTGTACAAACATTTAAATTCTGTAATATAAATACTTTTTTGAATATTAGTGAAATTAAATGATCCTGAATATAAAAAATACTTATTTAACATTCAGTTAACACTAAAAATTAAAACAAATCAATATTCGGGATGAACAACTTTTTCCTGCAGCAGTTCTTTAGGCACACAAATAATGCATATACACGTCAGAGGTGAACAAAGAACCCAGCTTTACTGAAGTCAGAGTGCAGATCCCGCTGGTCAAATGTTACTCTGATACAAGTGAAAGTTGTCCAGTCAAATTTTTACTTTAAAGTACTGAAGTATTTGCTTTTAAAAATACTTAAGTATTAAAAATACATTTTCTGTCAGTGCATCGTTGTATTATTGCCACAACGCTTACAAAACCCTAACGCCTCTGAAACAACCGACTGGATTTACTGACTAACTTGTAGAACCTGTAGAATAAAACGCCTGGTAGAACGTTACAACATGAAACACAACCGAACTGAAAAAGAGCCGTTGTCTTTTTTTTTTTTTACTTGTCACACTCCTCCCGTCCCCCACAAAGCAGCATGGCAGTGTTCTGACCCGGCTCTGGCCGTGTGCACACATGCATGTGTGTGTTAATCAGGAAGACAGTGGAACAGCTGGAAATGCAGCTTCCTCAGAAAATAAGTGACAATCCAACCAGATTAAAACCCAGATCCACACCTCGAGCTTAATAACGGCCCAACAGCAACACTGCTTTAAGCAAGACAAAAAAAGTGCAAGACCATCATCTGACATCAAAACAAAAAACACCAACAATTTGTGACTGACTAGTACAATACTGTCCATCTCACAGGTCTCGCACATACACAAGTGTATGTATTCATGCACATATGAATCTGCCTGTGGAATCATGGTGGCTTAATGTTAAGCTAGCTGGTCAGTGAAGCTCCACCTGACATGCTAGCAAACGCCTTTCAAACTCGAAATCATATTGGGTAGCTAATGCTACTAGAAAATAAAGATTTTTACATTCTGTTTATTTGGCAAGATTATGCTAAAACATATTTCTGAAAGCACATCAGATAAGTTCACATTATTCCTGTTAGCGTAACTCCATGTTTACATGCTAACCAGTAAATGTACTTCGTTACTGTCCCCCTCTGATACACGTACATAATAAATGGATGTGTTAGAGTTTATCAGAAGTATGAAGGATTTACCTGTCTAAAGGCAGTTCAGATTTCTGCTCTCTGCTGCTTGAAGCGCTTCCTCCAAATGAAACGCAGGTGTGCTGCATTCCTGGGTCTTTGAAGAAGAGATTTCCCTGAAATCACATGACACTGTTTAGAGCATCTGTGAAATGCCTGTAATGTAATCTCATCTCATCTCATCATCTGTAGCTGCTTTATCCTGTTCTACAGGGTCGCAGGTGAGCTGGAGCCTATCCCAGCTGACTACGGGCGAAAGGCGGGGTTCACCCTGGACAAGTCACCAGGTCATCACAGGGCTGACACATAGACACAGACAACCATTCACACTCACATTCACACCTACGGTCAATTTAGAGTCACCAATTAACCTAACCTGCATGTCTTTGGACTGTGGGGGAAACCGGAGCACCCGGAGGAAACCCACGCGGACACGGGGAGAACATGCAAACTCCACACAGAAAGGCCCTCGCCGGCCACGGGGCTCGAACCCGGACCTTCTTGCTGTGAGGCGACAGCGCTAACCACTACACCACCGTGCCGCCCCCTGTAATGTAATATAATGTTCAAAGTCTAAGCTTCCTAACTATAGCAGTATTGGACTTTGTGACCTTGAAAACATGGCAGCAAGCAGATGTCGCTGCAGATGTTCACACTGGAATGAAACTGTGGAGGAAAATTCTAAAAAAAACATCTACCCCTGAGTGATCCTCATAGAGGGACAATCATGTATTTCTTCTTAGTATAAGAATTATAAGAGCGTTTAGAAACAGGTAAAGGAGGTGCAGGGGCCTGTGAAAAGGAGGAGTAAAAATGTAGAGATCGTTACAATAGTTAAAATAAAAGTTCTGGGCCTGAAAATAGGGAACTCACAAGATGGCTCTGGACACTTAATGCAAACAGTTCTGCTCCGATGGTTTGGGACTCCAATCCCCATGATAACTTTAGGACTGCAGTCGTCATGAACAGTTTTACACTCAAGTCTCCATCAGTGAACAGTTTATAACTTCAACAAAACAGACTTCCTGTTAAACTATAATGAATTTCCTGGTTACGCAGTTGTACTTTGCGACTCTGTAGGACACAGTTAGAGAAGTGAGTGATTTATAATCATGCTGTCTCTTATCACCCAGATGGGGATGGGTTCCCTTTAGAGTCTGGTTCCTCTCAAGGTTTCTTCCTCATGTTGTCTGAGGGAGTTTTTCCTCACCGTCACCTCAGGCTTCACCATCAGGGATAAATTTATTAATTCATGTTTAAAATCTTTATTTTCTGTAAAGCTGCTTTGCAGCAATGTCTACTCTTAAAGGTGCGAAATAAATAAACTGCCTTGACTTGACTGAGGAATAATGATACTGGTAGAAAACACTTGGCCTCTTGCTGGCCTGGGTAATGAGGAAATAACAGTGATGAGAGCAGAAATAACGGAAAGAAAACATGAGGCCCTGAGAGCAAAAAAGAAAGAGGTAGAACCAGTTATAATGGTGGAAAAACACAGGGTCAGTTAAAGGAGGTGCATGGTTCAGAAAAACGTGTCCGGTGAATTCCTAGAATAAGATCGTGTAGCGCAGTGTGAGAGAAAATAAAAGATGGCTATCAGCCTGAGCTGAACTCTCGTGTTCACTGTGCTGCAGTAAAAACCTGCTGTTCCTCACAGACTTCTGAGAGCTTCATTTCTACTGAACTTAGAACTATTTTTACTTTGTTCATTTAGATTTGAGTAACAACTATTAAGGCTCCAGGACCGTGTGTTGATTTGATGCTTTTATGTTTGATGTTGACGAGATTACTTAAAGACAAGTCTGCACTTGCTTCCACTTCCACGTGCCTTTCTCTTCCTGACATTGTGCTAAATGATGAATAAATGGCACCCATTAAAAGGTTCAACTGTTTTAATAAACGGTGCCCTGTACCTGACGATCATAAAGAGCTGACTGAAGACAAAAGAACAACTTTCACTTAAATAGCCTGATAAATTCATTTCTAATGTATTAGTACACTATCATTTACTCAGTAAACTGTATAAACTGAAATGAACAGTACAGGAAGCATAAAAATGTTAACGTGCCCGTCACAGCGTAGAAATAAGAGAAAGGATTTACTTTTCTAAAGGCACAGTTCAGCTTTGTGCGAGCTCTTGTTGCTTGTGTGTTGTGTTAACTCATCTTGAAACTGAAAATTACTGCTGAGAGTGATTAGAAAAACATCAGGCCATTTTCCCTGAAATCACATGACACGGGAATGAATTCACTGAAACATGGTGTGTGTAGCACGAATAGCGTGTGGGTGGAGCACAGAGGACGGCAGGACAGAGATCAAGGTTCTTCAGATGGCTTTATTGCTGAACTTTTCAGTCTAACAATGTTTACACTAAGCAGGCAGAGACACACACACACACACACACACACACACACTGTCGGCTCTGCCGGGGAAGAAGCTCCCTTCCGCTCTCCCTTTCCCTCCTTAAGTAGGGCGGTTTACTGGGGAGAACACACACAAAACACAGGTTAATGACACTCAGGTGAAGCGATTCTGCCACTTACCTTCCCCAACTCCGCCCTCCTGTCACAGACCGGCGCTTGACCACGCCCCCGCTGCCACAGTGTGGTTTTCCTTTCACTTTTCCTTGTGCACACTGTGGTGTCTGCAAAACAGCATAACAGGAGTGAAACAGTTGTGTAAAGGGAGAGAGAGTGAGTGTGTGTTTGTGCGTTCTGTGACATATGAGCTGTTCTAGTAAAAAAACAGGATAAGAAGCAGGAATTAAAAATGGGTAAACAGGAAAAAAACAGCTATTAAAGATTCAAAAAGACAAATTTACACATCAGCGATGTCAGAAGTCATTGAGAGACACATTTCTGACTATGTCATATGCTTTCAGGGAGATCTGCTCTGTCTTTTTCAAAATAATGAACCAGTAATCTTCATTTAGGGGGCGGCACGGTGGTGTAGTGGTTAGCACTGTCGCCTCACAGCAAGAAGGTCCGGGTTCGAGCCCCGTGGCCGGCGAGGGCCTTTCTGTGCGGAGTTTGCATGTTCTCCCCGTGTCCGCGTGGGTTTCCTCCGGGTGCTCCGGTTTCCCCCACAGTCCAAAGACATGCAGGTTAGGTTAACTGGTGACTCTAAATTGACCATAGGTGTGAATGTGAGAGTGAATGGTTGTCTGTGTCTGTGTCAGCCCTGTGATGACCTGGCGACTTGTCCAGGGTGTACCCCGCCTTTCTCCCGTAGTCAGCTGGGATAGGCTCCAGCTCACCTGCGACCCTGTAGAACAGGATAAAGTGGCTAGAGATAATGAGATGAGATGAGATTATGATCACTACTGATGCAGCAATAATGTATTACTTACCGTATTACATAGACACTACAGCCAATAGTATTCATATACACTTGGGTGAAGGCAATTTGGAATTCTTTGAGATTGTGTGACTTCAAGGATACAGCAGCAAACAGACAAGCACAGTTTAACAGAATAATAGAATTTATTATAACAATGATACTAAATGGGTAATAGCAGTTGAATACATTCAATATGGTCAGCAGCAATATGTGTGTGTGTGTGTGAGCGTGTGTGTGTGTGTGTATGAGGGAGAGCTGTAAAGTTTGGAATGTTATCTAAGGTGTTGGGGGGGAAGGGAAATCACCTCGTGGTTTCTTGAGACAAAGGAATACCACCTCGTGGTTTCTTGAGACAAAGGAATTCGTCGTGCTTGCTAATTTCACTAACTTATAACATTACCAAATCCTCTGAAATCTTGATGAAGTCAAAGTGTGTAATAATGAAATTAAGGGTGTTAGAAAGGAAAGAGAAAAGCATGCAACAACCTATCTATTAAAACAACTGAGAGAACAATATAGAACAACAATGATCAACTCAACACTGAGTGTCTACGGTGTGCACAGTTAAACAGTTTCTGAGTTTAAATTCATACTACTTCATAAAGCTAATTCCTAAGACTAGTTTGCCCAAATGCTAGCCTTACTTCCAGTATTTTGCTCCTATGTAGGAATGCGAAGATGTCCCGAAGTTTCGCGGGGTTTCGGGTGGAGGCGCAGAGAATTCCTTGATCCGAACTTCGTTGTTCGTGAGGAAAAGTCTCTGATCAAACAATGTGCACAGCGATTAAGTCAGAAGGAATCCGGTCGCATCTAACTTTTAATTAACTGCTTGGGCTGCAGTCGTAACGTTACTTATAATAAACAAATAAACCGGTTGTAACTCAATTGAGTGAGACGACGCAACTTAGGTACTCTTTACCGTGGCCAGTGGTATATACAAAAGTGCGTTGAGTCTTCTTTCTTGCAAGGCAGACGCCGTGATTTCGGACGGTCCGATGAGCGGAGGTATCTCTATATGTCCGTATGACGCGAGGTCCACAGACAGAGAGAGAGCAAGTTGGAGGTTTCCGGATCACTTATAGAGTCATGGAGGACATGACGTAGGTGATCCCGCCCAGCCGTGACTTAGGTCATCGCGGAAGTTGGTTGATGGGATATGTAGTTCTGGACGGGGACTGTGGCTGTCCCTACAAAGCTAACCAAGCTGTCAAGAAGTTTAAGAGGATCTACCTGCTTTCCCTCAAAAGCCTTGATGGCCAACTGTACCTCACCCAGCACTGACTTCAAAAAAGTCAGATACAAGATGTTTTGAGGATCATTGTACATGGAGTATAAAACCTCAGCCATGAAGGTTACAGGGGGCGGCACGGTGGTGTAGTGGTTAGCGCTGTCGCCTCACAGCAAGAAGGTCCGGGTTCGAGCCCCGTGGCTGGCGAGGGCCTTTCTGTGTGGAGTTTGCATGTTCTCCCCGTGTCCGCGTGGGTTTCCTCCGGGTGCTCCGGTTTCCCCCACAGTCCAAAGACATGCAGGTTAGGTTAACTGGTGACTCTAAATTGAGCGTAGGTGTGAGTGTGAATGGTTGTCTGTGTCTATGTGTCAGCCCTGTGATGACCTGGCGACTTGTCCAGGGTGTACCCCGCCTTTCACCCGTAGTCAGCTGGGATAGGATCCAGCTCGCCTGCGACCCTGTAGAACAGGATAAAGCGGCTACAGATAATGAGATGAGATGAGATCTTCATTTATGGGAATTAAGATGTTTAATTTTTATCCTTGTTGCTCAACTAACACCTGTTAACTTTAAACTGTACAGTACAACGCTCGGGACTTTACCACGACTTTTAAAAAATTATTCAGATACTTAACTGTCATAGGTGAACGCAAAATCCCCAACTTGACTCCTCGAGGTCATCGCTTTGGTTGAAAATTTCAGAAATAAACCTACAGTTGAGGGAGAAAAGAAAGTACACCCTCCTTCAATTCTGTTTTTATTTTCAGGTTCTAAATAACAACTGTGGGGTCCACAGCAACTTCTACAAACAAATAAATAACCAGGCAACAAAAAAAACAACAGATTTCAATAATAATAATAATAATAAATAATTAAAATATTTGATTGATTTTGAATGTAGTGTGATCGCACAAAATGATGTTATTGCCATCGTGTCTTTCCAGCGATCACGTTCTCTCAGTGATCTTCCCTTTCTACCAAATTGTGGCAGTGGGGGCGTGGTCAAACGTTGGCTGTGAATGACAACAACAAGAGACAAACAAGAGAGAAAGCTGTGACACCCTGTCGTGTGTGTGTGTGTGTGTGTGTGTGTGTGTGTGTGTGTGTGTGTGTTTTTGTTTGTGACTGGCCACTAAAAGTGTGCTAGAATAAAAGAACTCACCTGTTCTGCAGCCTGCTTCCTGTTCCTCAGGTTCCCAAAGTCCAAGAACTGTTACACTGGTGCCGAAACCGAGGACTGAGGAACAAATGCCGCCATGGGATCCGAACCAGTCCAAGAACTCCTCCAAACGCTCGGCGACGACCTCCAGCGTCAGCAGCACACCCTCATCGTGCTGTCCGTCGACCTGGACCGGCGCTTCTGGGCTCTGCTTGAAGCCCAGGCAGAGAATCAGCAGGTGATATGCAGCTGGGTCCAGTCTGTGGGTGCTCCAGCCGTCATTCCTGCAGCCAGCGTGCCCGTCCAGCTGGTGAAGATGGGGCCGCAGGATGACCCGACGCTTTCGTCGAGCATGTTGCAGAAGCGAGCTCATGGCCAACCTCACAGTGGGCGGCTCACCTACTGCCGTTCCTGTTGGGGGAAGCCCAGCTCGTGGATGAGAAACACTGACCTGCTGGTAGTTTGTGGAATAGAAACATTGACCTGCTGGTAGTTTGTGGAATACAAACACTGACCTGCCTGTAGTTTATGGGTGAGAAACGCTGACCTGCTGGTAGTTTGTGGAATAGAAACACTGACCTGCCTGTAGTTTATAGATGAGAAATACTGACATGCTGCTAGTTTGTGGAAGAAAAATCCCGACCTGCTGGGAGTTTATGGATGTGAAACACTGACCTGCTGGTAGTTTGAGGAATAGAAACACTGACCTGCTGATAGTTTATAGATGAGAAATACTGACATGCTTGTAGTTTGTGGAAGAAAAATACTGACCTGCTGCTAGTTTGTGGAAGCACAATGCTGATGTGCTGGTAGTTTGTGGACAGTGTTGGGAGTAACACGTTACAAAAGTAGCAAATGACTGTAATGCATTGCTTTTTGCGGTAATGTGGTAATGAAAGGCATTACAGAGAAAAATTTGGTAATATTTTACTCGGTACAAATGTCAGTAACGCGCGTTAAAATGCATTTTTAACCTGGAATGAAGTGGTGGGGTTTTTTTTCCTTCATACAAATTTGCCAAAATCACCGCGAGATCAGCAGAGGTGAAACATCTGCGCAAAATGTTTCACTTCCTTTTCCTTTAGGCTAGTCACACAGAAGAGAGAGAGGAGTGAACCTGCAGCTGATCTAACGTCGGATAGCACATTCTCCAGATGGGCACACGCCTATTACTTTAAGTTTGTGAAAAATAAGGATGTGAAGAACATCATAGTCAACTGTCCACTTCCCGAAATAGCACCAGTAATTTAACTAAACATTTACAGAGGTGCCGCAGGAACATGAAGTTAGCAAGGAAGCAAGCGGAGGATGAGAGTGGCGATAAAATCACAAAGCAGCCAAAATTAACGTTCTCCCGCTCTGAGATGCTCCTTCAGCCTCAAGAGGTTAGGAGACTTGTGGCGGAGTATGGTTTTCAAGATATGCTGCTGCGTTCAACAGACATAACGTCCTTGTGAATCACGTCAATATGTATTAAGATGAAACGTAGTCGACAAAAAACTTCTGTTTAATACAATAAACCATAAGATGAACTTGAATTTGAAGGTTAATATAAAAAATGTGGGATGCACTGCCTGTTTCTGCCCCATATGGATTTTTCTTTTTTTTTAAATCTATTTATTTCATAAATTTGAAATATAATGTGGAGCATTTTTGTAAGGGCGTGCTGAACATGAACATTGAAACATTGGGGTGCACTAGGCTACCTTCCCATGAGAACATTTACATTAAAAATCAGTGTGTGTCAAAAACTTTCCATATGTACAGTATGTAGAATGAACTTATACAATATAGGCTACTTTCTAGGTGCCTACTATCCACATAGATTACATATACGTGTCTGTGTGCCTGTTGGTCTAACTGCTCTTAGTTCTTAAAGCATATACGCAGAACCACAGCCTCACTTTTTGTTTATAAATGCCTTGAGACCTCAAGAATGGCACAGGAATAGTTTTAAGCGTTAAAAATAAATCTAATATAGTAATTTTTATGATTAAAGTGATTTATATAGGTAGCGGTCTGAGTGAATGACCTTAATGTCTGTGACGTCACAGCAGGAAGTCTATCGGTCTCATCACCATTTCCGCTATACTAAAACACAGAGCTGACTGCAACTCCGATCCTCCATTTTGAGCTAATTTATCGCCATGTCACATAGATGTGTTGCTGGCCAGTGCAGCAACACAACAGAAGGTGGATTTACGTTGCATTCATGGCCCAAGAATGTGCAAACTGCAAAGATTTGGACGTGTTTTGCGAGAAGTTCACGGGCACATTGGGCGCCTACGAAGTGGTCTCTCCTCTGCTCTGCACATTTTACTGAAGACTCGTACGAGACCTCTGATCTGTTGAGGAGCGTTGGCTATAAGCCCGGATTGAAAGAGGGTGCAGTACCAACAATTAAAGGAAAGAAAACTACAAGAAAAGTATTTATTTTAATTTTTAAATAAAGGAAAGTGAGTTCAGTTGCACCAGTCCTCCTCGAGTGAGCCGAGGGTTGTTGCTAAAACCTGGGATGGAACACGATGGGATGGGACATATCGCTCGGGCAGTGACCTCCCCGCAGTTGTTGCTAAAACTGGTGTCGTCCCGGGTTTTAGTAATTGCCTGAGCCCAGCAGTAATGGCGGAGTACACAGCATGGAGAAAAGTGAATGAGTGGTGCAGCCATCTGATTTCTAAACTGGATATCGCTGCCATCTCGCCCTTACGTGGAAGAAGCGAATGAACGAAGTACTGAATGAACAACCAAAAGTCAGACTGTTTCAAAAGAATCAGCTACAAGAAGTGAGAACACAGACGGGTAAGCTCCGACTCTCATTTGGATTAAAAAAAAAAAGTTTCTCTGCATTTAGATTAATCCATGTAACTTGTATTGTGTGTTGAAGTTAGCGGTATAAGATTATTTAATTTGCTTCAGAATGTGATTGTCTCAGTTCATCTGATTATTTAATGAGCCTTTTACGTTTTATCAGTGAAAATGCATGCATGTACATGTATGTTGCATAAGTTATAACACCCATCCTGTTTTAATGAGAGTCAAACCACAATCAGTGAAGTCAAATCAGTCTTAGTTGAGCGAGTCGGTAACGGGATTTCTTACTTTCACCATAAATTTTTATTTATATGACTTTGGTCTATAGCTGTAAAAGGCCTCGGCCTTAAAACCGGTTCCAGCACTGTGAACTTTTGCAATTCCACTTCACTCCAGTCCCTCAGCAAGTAGAGCTTCAATTACAAAAACAAAAGGCTCCCCCTAGTGGACGAATCTCCATTACACAGGAATTAAAAACTGCATTTAAAACACAAACCCTTGTGATTTACTCACCATCACAGAATCATGAACAATCTGGGAATTTTCACATCCCTGATTAAATGTGGTGAAATTGATCTGATCATAATGGCAGGAAGTGTGACAGAGCTGGGGCTAAAAATATAAATAAAGCAGAGAAAATCATTCATAACATCCCAAACCCATCAGACACAGTGTGGGCCGAGAACTCCTGCATCATGTTCAGTCCAGGTGAAGAGGGAGTTTGAGATCTGGGACAAGGTCAGGTTTCGACATGGCCAGTGACAAATCTAGAAAAATCAAGTAATAAAATTAAATCGACAGTTTCAGATTACTTAAAATTTACATGAATCAAAATTGAGACAGTAAGTGGATTCTGTCAGTTGTTTCAGCTTCTATCTGCAAGTTCCTGACTGAACAAACCCTCAGACTCAATACATCACGAATAAAAAGTATAAACCATGCAAAGGGTTGAGTGCAGTTATTTTTCTTAATGTATTCTCTAAATATCTAAATCATAAATTTTACAATTTAAAATCTTAAAAAACCCTGCAGTTTGGTGAAAAATATCATTAAACCTCCTTTAAAACAGAAGACATCAGCACATCTCCCCACAACCACGCTCTCACTGACCTTCAGTCCGGGCTCCACCAGAACCTTCAGTTTATTCAGCACATCACAGAGCCGTTCACGTGATGAATTTCTTTAAAATGTATCCTGCATGGGGGGCGTGGCTTGGACGCTATGGAGTAGGCTGTGTTTGACGCGAGCTCCCGTTAAGCCTCTATTTTAAGCAAAAAAAGTAAAGGGTAATCCATCTCATGCTACAGTAAACTGTTTCTAAACTCAATCGGACAGTGTAACAAATCCACGGCGACGTCCAGATGGAAACGAGGTTGAATAAATTCAAGTTCACCGGACCCTCCAACACAAGGCCCAACACCTCCGGGGACCAGAGTACTGCCAAGATCCCAGCTAAAGTAACTCCGCCCTCACCTGCCTCGGGAAAGATGAACGTTGAAGGCTTGAAGTCAGAAATCCTTCTCTCTCTGAAAGCGGACGTTTCAACGGTGTTGAAGTCAGAACTGAAAAATGCCCTCGCTGACTATTTTGAAATCCTCAAGAACGAGCTGAAGGCGGTGAAAACGGAGATAATAAACAACACTGCGGCGCTGAAGTACGAGATCGACCAGGCCAAAGTTAGCATCAAAGAGGTGGGGGGGGCTATCAGCATGGTCGGATGAAGTGGTTACTTTACAAGAAACTGTGAGTGAGATGAAGACAGAAATTGCAGAACTGAAAGTGAAGTGTGAGGATATGGAAGGGCAGTCGAGGAGATGCAACATAAGAATCATTGGTGTACCCGAGACACCCGACTCCAGCACCACAACCTCTGTATCAAAGCTACTAGCTGAGGTGCTACAGTTGGATAAAGAGCCGCTGATCGATCGATCCCACCGGGGCCGAAGAAGCCGGGCGGAAAACCTCGAGCCATCGTTGCTAGGCTGCATTACTACCAGGAATGTGTCCAGATACTGCGACTCGCTCGCACCCGGGGTCCGCTCCGTTTCAACGGGGAACCAATGACCATCTTCCCGGACTACACGGCAGCGGTGGCTAAAGCGCGGGCGGCATTTACAGAGGTGAGGAAGCTACTTCGCGACCAAGAGGGAGTCCGGTACGGGATTCTGTTTCCAGCGCGATTCCGAGTCCCGTTCAGAGGCGAGGACAGGGAGTTTACTGACCCGGACAAAGCTATGACTTCTCATTATCTCATTATCTCTAGCCGCTTTATCCTTCTACAGGGTCGCAGGCAAGCTGGAGCCTATCCCAGCTGACTACGGGCGAAAGGCGGGGTACACCCTGGACAAGTCGCCAGGTCATCATAGGGCTGACACATAGACACAGACAACCATTCACACTCACACCTACGGTCAATTTAGAGTCACCAGTTAACCTAACCTGCATGTCTTTGGACTGTGGGGGAAACCGGAGCACCCGGAGGAAACCCATGCGGACACGGGGAGAACATGCAAACTCCGCACAGAAAGGCCCTCGCCGGCCCCGGGGCTCGAACCCAGGACCTTCTTGCTGTGAGGCGACAGCGCTAACCACTACACCACCGTGCCGCCGGCTATGACTTGTGTCAAGAAAAATATCTGACTGAACTGTGTGCTCATGGGCCGACAGTATTTCATGCTTGGCTTAGTGTTACTAGGTTCTGATTTGATGTTCTTACTTCTAGGATATCATAGTTAAAATTAAAGACATGCTATTTCAGTTCCTGATTACTATTATGGGTCAATCTGGTCGGCCATAGTTGGTTATCTGTTGACGTTACACTTGATGGCATGCAATGTTAATTAAGGAAGTACACCACGATTAGCCTAATACATCCTCTCCCAAGAATCATAATCTAAGACCCCGTCCACACGTAGCCGGGTATCTGCTAAATCGAAGATATTTTTCTACGTTTTGGCCTGTCATCCACATGAAAACACATCAAAAACGAATATTTAAAAAAACTCCGGGCAAAGTGAAGATTTTTGAAAACTCCGTGTATGCCTTTTTGTGTAGACAGAGATAACCGGAGTTTTGCGTTTTAGGACGTCACAATCTGCGCCAAAAAATGACAACAAATCTGCCCTGACGTCAAACGTGCGACCTTTGTTTACTGCAGAAGCCAGATTAAGCATGGACAAAGAGTAATGGATCAGAGTAGTGCCTTGAAAGTGTTAATTATTCTGCAGGTGCTATTCTGATGTGATTAGGGGGTAGGATTTGGGGAAATAATGCCATCTACAGGTTTGGAATGCTTATGAATGTGATTGAAAACGCAGATGTTCGGTTATGTGTGGAAGGGATTTTTTTCGAAGACGAGGTGGTGTGGATAAAACATTTTTATAAACGGAGAGGGGGAAATGTTCGGTTTTAAAAATACCCGGCTACGTGTGTACATGGCCTCAGTTTACTATGCATAGCTAAAAAATGTACTACTTTGCCCTTTGCTTTTTCTTATTTTCTTTATGTTTGAGGCTCGACGGGAGCCTGAGCGCTGAGCTTCATAGTTCTAACCATAAGCACTTAATGTGTGGATTTATTTCTGAGGGTTGCTGTAATCCCCTTGCTCGTGTGGGTGATAGGGGTGGGTAACTACTGGACTTCTGTACGAACTGAATCTACTCCACCAGACTTTTATTTTTGTTTGTTTTTGTGTCCTTGGGTTTCATATATGGTGCTCATTTCTCTGTGTACACTAGATGGCCAATATAAATAACACCAGAGGTTATGATGGTTGCCCTGCTAATTTCATAAGTTGGAATGTTAAATCACTTAATCATCCAGTGAAATTTAAAAAGCTATTCTCACACCTAAAACAGCTCAGAGTAGATATTGCATTCTTACAAGAGACCCATATACGTTCTCAGTGGCGTGCACAGATAGACACGAGGTGGTGCTCAAGCACCTGCCCCTCTGCCCTCTGTCCAAAAAAGTGCCCTTTTGAAATTTTTATTTTATTTTTTTACAGTTTACTGAGGCCAATGTCGACATGATCTTTTAGAAAAGCCGCGGCATTAAAAGCGTGTGTGAAAATAATGTCCCGATGTGTGCCCCCTCCACACACACACCGGACCTCTGTCTCTCTTGCTCTGTCACGTGAACAAGCGTGCAGTGCATTCAATGTGAGGTTGCAGCAGCATAGCGTTCTGGAAGCCACGGCCTTGTCGTAGCGCAGACAACACATCGGGCAGTCAGTCAGCTCTTCCCCTGCCCCACCAGCCAGCTAACACATGAATCGAGTGAAAATGTATTGTTTGCCCTCTAAGCCCAAGCTGTAATTATTTTGTCGTGAAGTAGCCCGTCGCATACAGAAACAACTGCACATGGCAGCCTTTGCCAGCTTATTTGCTCCCTTTCCATATGGAGAAACAAACTGAACAACATTTTAAATGTAGCCTAAACCATTGAGGCAACCCCACTCTCCATCAATTCCGACCTGTTTTTATAACATGATTAAGAATATCACGTTGTGCTAGTATGCACGCCGTTATGCAAATAAAGGAGAGCTCCGTTGAGCCCATTGAGTGTGTATATTTCATTACAAATTTTAAGATGATCTCACGGAACTCTGTGAATAAACACAGTCTTGAGACTCAAGTCAGTGACGGGAAGATCAGACTTTTTAAAGATGGAACTACAGAAAAATACCCAAAACTTTGATATGATTATGAACACAAGAGGAGGGTTAAATCTCAGACTTTTATAATAAGGTGTTCCACATGTGCAAAAAAGTGCCCTTTTTCCCCCCAGAGCACTTGCCCCCCAAAATGTCTGTGCACGCCACTGTACGTTCTTGTGATGGTTCTCGTCGTGTTAGGGGATGGGCTGCTCAGGTGCATCAGTCCAATTTCTGCTCAAAGGCTCGGGGTGCTGCAGTTATGATAAGTAGAGGTGTACAGTTCACGGCATCTCATGTGCGGGCTGACTCTGCAGGGCGATCTGTGATCGTGGTAGGAAAATTATATTCACTCCCAGTTATTTTAGCATGTGTTTATGCTCCGAACTGGGATGATCCTATATTCTTCACGAATTTTTTTTCTCACTTACCAGATATGACTTCACATCATCTTATACTTGGTGGTGGCATTAACTGTGCACTTTCTCCTCTCTTAGATAGGAGTGTTTCTAGGAGGGCATCCCTGTCGAAGTCAGCAAAATCTATTCAGCTCTTTCTGAAGACCTACGGTGTAGCGGATGTGTGGCGGTTTCGCAACCCCACCTCCAGAGCATACTCTTACTACTCCCCAGTTCACAAGACGTATTCACGTATCGATTACTTTTTCCTGGATAAAAGAATTCTGCATCTTACAAAAGAATGTGACTACGGGGCTATGGTCATCTCGGATCATGGTCCCTTAATCATGAAAATGTACATTCCCGACACAGTCATCATAGCGTCCATGGCGGTTTAACCCCTTGCTTCTGTCAGAAGATGAGTTTACTAAGTTCATATCATCTGAAATCAAAATGTTTCTTGACATCAATCAAACCCCAGGGATGTCGTCATCTACTGTATGGGAGTCGCTAAAGGCATATTTAAGGGGCCAAATTATTTCATACTGTGCAAATAAAAAAAGGACTAGCACTGACCGTACTAAAAAATGAACAGATGAGATATTAGAATTAGACAGGCTGCATAGCCATTCCCCATCAGCAGACATACTCAAAAAACGCTCGTCATTACAGACAGAGTTTGATCTCCTGTCCACCAGACAGGCTGAATATCTGATTTCCAAATCCAGACATGGTCATTATGAGCGTGGGGAAAAGTCCGGCCGAGCACTCGCTCACCAGCTGCGCCAAAGAACTGCTAATCAAACCATCCCTGTAGTTAATGATGAATGTGGTATAAAATGCACTGACAATGAGAAAATCAATTCCTGTTTCAAGAAATTCTACCAATTATTGTATAGTTCAGATGTGCCCACCAATCCCTCTGTCCCAGAGGACTTTTTTAAATCCCTGAAAATGCCTTCTGTAAGTGTAGAACTCTCGGCTGAACTGGAAAGGGATTTCTCAGTTAAGGAGATGGTGTCAGCAATCGGTGCCATGCAAAGTGGCAAATCTCCTGGACCAGACGGATTCCCAACTGAATTTTTCAAAAAGTTTTCCGACCAGTTATCTCCTCTGTTATTGTCAGTGTTTGAAGAATCCTTAGTCACTAATTCCTTGCCCCAAACTATGCGTCAAGCAGTCATCTCTTTATTACTTAAAAAGAATAAAAATCCCTTCAACTGTAGCTCATAGCGCCCTGTCTCACTGCTGAATACAGATGCAAAGATTCTTGCCAAAATTTTGGCCTGTCATCTTGAAAACATTGTCCCCTCTATTATTTCATCCGACCAGACAGGATTTATAAAAAATCGCGATTCATTTTTTAATATCAGGCGTTTATTTAATATCCTTTATTGTGCCACTCCGCCCGATCCTGGGAATATTGAGGTGATGCTCTCACTCGATGCTGAAAAAGCGTTTGATCGGGTGGAGTGGGACTCTCTCTTCAAGACTGTGGAAGCGTTTAATTTCGGCCCTAAATTCATCTCCTGGATTAGAATCCTATACGCACTCCCGATGGCTGCAGTTCGCACCAATAATAATTGATCCACCTATTTTGAGCTGAAGCGGGGTACGAGACAGGGGTGTCCTCTGCCACCACTTTTATTTGCTGTTGCACTTGAGCCACTTGCATTAGCCCTGAGGCAGTGCTCCACCATCAAGGGGACACACCGGGCAGGTTTGGAGCATAAAGTCTCACTCTATGCCGATGACATGTTATTATTTATATCGGACCCCTCTCAAGCCTTCCTGAATTATCGACTTTACTCACAAAGTTCGGAAGATTATCTGGCTATAAAGTCAACTTTGAGAAAAGCGAACTTATGCCCATCTCTTCTGCAGACAGATCATACTTTGGGATGACCCCTTTTAAATTTAGTCCTAACAAAATAAAATATTTAGGTATTTGGGTCACACGTAATCACAAAGATCTCTATAAGGCTAATTATCATCCCCTCTTAAGTAATCTTAAACAAGACCTGGAGTGTTGGGACCATAGGCGGTTTTAAACGGGGGCCAGGGGGGGCCAGTGCCCCTGTAAAATTGCTCCTGGCCCCTGTTGTGGCCCCTGTGCTGAACAGATAATAAGCTTTATTAATTTCGACGTGCGCTGGCTCGAAGATCGGAACTGACATGACGGAGTGTTCTACACGGACTCCTTAAAGCGCTACATGCACACTGTTACCTGCAGCAGAAAGACCAGCGGCAGTGCGA
Organism: Neoarius graeffei; assembly: GCF_027579695.1. Classification (NCBI taxonomy): domain Eukaryota; kingdom Metazoa; phylum Chordata; class Actinopteri; order Siluriformes; family Ariidae; genus Neoarius; species Neoarius graeffei. Next base: position 1,647,108 of record NC_083582.1, on the reverse strand, counting down.
ATTGTAAACTTTGGACGTGAGAGATAACAGCTTCAGCCCTGCAAGAACTAGGCTATTGCAAAGAGGCGAAGGTAAGGAAAATTATTCAATTTTGTAACATCAGTGTTTGCACATATCCGTGTTTTACTGTTGTTGTTCACTACAATAATAAATCCGTTTTATTGCGCTTTCTTAAAAGTGCGTTGCACAGCAATAAGTAGCCTAACTTAATATTTTTGGGAAATGGGTAAAATAACCGACAGTGTTTAACCTTCTTGTAAAACTCGGATGGCCTTGTGATATGTAGAGGCTACATTCCTCTCCGTTTACTTTTTAGTATAGGCCTACTGTAGGCTGTCATCATGGAAAGGAGCAAGAAGGACATTATGTCCTTTTTTGCCCCTGTTGGCAAAAAGCAACATAGAGAGAGTAAGGACGATGAAGATTATGAAAGTGGTATGGCACTTCCAAATGTTATGTATTCCCACTGGGCTGCCAATATAAGAGCTTTGCTGTATTGGTTGAGAGATGATGGCTCGGATGTTAATAGTACTGAATGGACAGGGTTGGAGAGAGCATCCATCGGGTCTTCCTCCCCAGCAGCTCTATTATGTTCCAAATTACCTTTGGAACAGCCGATCTCAGCCTTCACTACTAATCCAGTTGTTATCCATTCAATTAAAACCTGGAACCAGTTTAGAAGGACCTTTAATCTTACTGATCTTTCACTTGTTACACCATTGATAAAGAATCATATGTTTGTTCCGTCAATGATGGATGAAGTTTTTAATGTCTGGACGGGAAGTGGAACAGGTACACTATCTGACCTCTACACTGAAAATAAGTTTGCCTCTTTTGTACAGTTACAACAGAAATATGGTCTTCACAAATCTCACTTCTACAGGTATTTGCAGCTTAGAGGTTTTGTGGCTTCCAACTCCGACTGTTTCCCACTGAGCCCTCCTGAATCTCTGCTTGAAACAATTTTAAAATGTAAAGTTGACATGAAAAAAATAAAAGACAGAATTTATACATTACTCAATACACATAACATGAACAGTCTGGACAGCCTTAGGATAAAGTGGGAATCTGACCTACAGTTAGGTCCATATATATTTGGACACTGACACAAATTGTTTTTTTACCTGTTTACTGAAACATATTCAAGTTATACACTGTAAACCCGAATAAGTTGAGTTTACTTAAAAAAAATTGAGGAAAGTGGTTGCCTTAAAAAAAATAAGTAATTATTAATGATTGAATTGAGTACCTTAAACTTACCAGAAGATTGTAAGTTTAAGGTACTCAATTCAATCATTAATAATTAATTATTTTTTTTAAGGCAACCACTTTCCTCAATTTTTTTAAGTAAACTCAACTTATTCGGGTTTACAGTGTAATTATATAATGGACATGGACATAAAGTCCAGACTTTCAGCTTTCATTTGAGGGAATCCACATTAAAATTGGATGAAGGGTTTAGGAGTTTCAGCTCCTTAACATGTGCCACCCCGTTTTTAAAGGGACCAAAAGTAATTGGACAATTGACTCAAAGGCTATTTCATGGGCAGGTGTGGGCAATTCCTTCATTATGTCATTCTCAATTAAGCAGATAAAAGGCCTGGAGTTGATTTGAGGTGTGGTGCTTGCATTTGGAAGATTTTGCTGTGAAGAAAACATGCGGTCAAAGGAGCTCTCCATGCAGGTGAAACAAGCCATCCTTAAGCTGCGAAAACAGAAAAAACCCATCCGAGAAATTGCTACAATATTAGGAGTGGCAAAATCTACAGTTTGGTACATCCTGAGAAAGAAAGAAAGCACTGGTGAACTCATCAATGCAAAAAGACCTGGACACTCACAGAAGACAACAGTGGTGGATGATGGCAGAATAATTTCCATGGTGAAGAGAAACCCCTTCACAACAGCCAACCAAGTGAACAACACTCTCCAGGAGGTAGGCGTATCAATATCCAAATCTACCATAAAGAGAAGACTGCATGAAAGTAAATACAGAGGGTTCACTGCACGGTGCAAGCCACTCATAAGCCTCAAGAATAAAAAGGCTAGATTGGACTTTGCTAAAAAAAAACATCTAAAAAAGCCAGCACATTTCTGGAAGAACATTCTTTGGACAGATGAAACCAAGATCAACCTCTACCAGAATGATGGAAAGAAAAAAGTATGGCGAAGGCGTGGTACAGCTCATGATCCAAAGCATACCACATCATCTGTAAAACACGGCGGAGGCAGTGTGATGGCTTGGGCATGCATGGCTGCCAGTGGCACTGGGTCACTAGTGTTTATTGATGATGTGACACAGGACAGAAGCAGCTGGATGAATTCTGAGGTATTCAGAGACCTACTGTGTGCTCAAATCCAGCCAAACTGATTGGTCGGCGTTTCATAATACAGATGGACTGTTAGGTTTATATAAGTATTATTCTTGACCAAGAAGGCAGTAATTTATTAAAATGGTGACAAAATTAAGGATTAACTTCGGTTCAGTTAAAAATGACCTTCTGTCTCGGCTGGACATTGTTTGGGAACATTTTGTTTATTTTGATATGAAATGTGTATTTTTGATCAGAGATGTGTCTGAACGACACCAAGGTCTGTTTTGATGTCAGATCGACCCACACACACTTTAATGTTGGATGTAATGGTAGCCTTATTGCTGAACAAAGAGTTAAGACTTTATATTTTTGGATTATTGCATATACTATGGCAGTGATGTAATTAAGATGTGACCTGCACACACACACACACACACACACACATAGACACAGATATCAAAATGTCACTTACTCACACCCTCCCATAGACACACACACACACACACCCTTCTCTGAGGTCACATCCCAGATAGCAGAGGGACGTTGAAACGGCACCGATTCTTGGTCAGAATGGTCGGTTTCCGTCGTAAGTCAGAAAATCAACGCTGAAACGGCGCTGTGAAACGTCGATTTCTCTGCCGTCGGAGAAGGTCAATTTATCACTGTTGAATCACCATGGGTAAAGGTTGATCTGTCGACCGTCAGAGAAGGTCGAATATACGATGTTGAACCATCGTCACTTTTGCCGGCCAGTTTTCAACATTGGTTGGATGTCCCACGTTGTCCCATAATGCAGTCCGATTACCACTGCTGTTTACTGGATGACGTCATTTTCGTTATATACCTGGGTGCACGTGAAACTCCCACACCACTCGGTTGGATCGCGACTCTCTTGTGGATCGGCCTGCTGTTACGCTTGGACCATTGAAACTACATTGAGAAAAACACTGGACCACGCTACATTTTCATTCATCCCTGGACATCTGGTACGTACCATTATTCAGTCACTATTAATAAAGGGAATTTCGAATACAATTTCAAGCAGTTTAAGAAGTTATGATGAACTTCAGTAATATCACGCATTGGAGAAATTTCCCTCAACTAGTATCCATTTGAAACAACAACAATGCAGATGCATTATTCAATCGAAAAACGAGTCGAAGTACTTGTCTTGTTGGAGTGAAAACTTAGCGTTGGAGTGAAAACTTAGCGTTAAATCGAGCATGTAGGCCTAGGTCGCATGTCGTTTCGAGCTGACCTGTTCTTTTGTGTAGCCATGGGTCGTGCCTCGCGGCCATGAACTTTAAAGATTATCCAGGCTACCAACGCTTCTGTAGTGACCACTTTGTTTGAGGAGACGTGAGGTAGGGTGGCATTTAGAAACCCATAGCCTACTGCTGACTTTCTTTATCAATGCTGCATCAAATTAATTTTGGTTATGTTTTTCTGTTTCCATGTACAGGTGTCTGCGCCGCAGGAGGAATATAGGCCACAATTATAAATTATAAATAAATCATAAAATGTTTCTAAGAACTTGTTCAAGTGTGTTCTGTTCCTTATAAATGTTAAAAGTTATGCCTCATTAGATAGCTTGACAAACATTAGGAGAGGTGCATTGTTGCATGCATTTTTATATCCTGTTGTACATTAAACAGGCCGTAGCCTACGCACATTGATATAAATTAAGTTTCACTTTCATGGTTGAAGTATGCATGTGTGTGTTCATCCTAGGCAAGAGCCCCGATGCTTTATTGTTTAATTTAGCCTGTTTTGCTTAATTTGTAGCCTTCCTGTTGTACATAAAACAGGAAGTAAAGTTGGATGAATCATCGCCGAAAATTAAACTATAAATTGACCAAAATCCGTAGTTGAATAAAGGGTGAAAGGGGGTCTATTCTCTGTCGGCCACCATCCACTTTTCAACGTCGTTTCAACGCAAACTCGTATGAGCAAAGCGGTGTTGAATCAACGCCGGTGATCCACGATGATTCGACGGCGTATGGTCGAAGAACATGCCGATGATTCCCCGTCGAATCAACGCCCTTTTGCTATCTGGGCAACAAATCAATCTCTCCAAACGGCTATTGTGTCTGTCGAATGTGTGTGTGTGTATGTGTGTGTTTGTATATACAAACACACACACATTCGACAGACACAATAGCCGTTTGGAGAGATTATGATTTGTTATAAAAGGTGTTTGTAATCTTTCATCTTTGGTGAGAATACTGTGAATAAACAGCAGTTAAACCGATCTCTGGTTCTCTGTTTTTTTTGCGGTGTTCCGTCCCAGACGTCTGGGTGGTACGAGGGCGGGGGTCCCGAGAAATAAGTTGACCGATTGACCGTTTCAGACTGGGTTGAACCCCAACATGGACAATGACCCAAAACATAAAGCCAAAGCAACCCAGGAGTTTATTAAAGCAAAGAAGTGGAATATTCTTGAATGGCCAAGTCAGTCACCTGATCTCAACCCAGTTGAGCAGCATTTCACTTGTTAAAGACTAAACTTCAGACAGAAAGGCCCACAAACAAACAGCAACTGAAAACCGCTGCAGTAAAGGCCTGGCAGAGCATTAAAAAGGAGGAAACACAGCGTCTGCTGATGTCCATGAGTTCAAGACTTCAGGCAGTCATTGCCAACAAAGGGTTTTCAACCAAGTATTAGAAATGAACATTTTATTTACAATTATTTAATTTGTCCAATTACTTTTGAGCCCCTGAAATGAAGGGATTGTGTTAAAAAATGCTTTAGTTCCTCACATTTTTATGCAATCATTTTGTTCAACCCACTGAATTAAAGCTGAAAGTCTGAACTTCAACTGCGTCTGAATTGTTTTGTTCACAATTCATTGTGGTAATGTACAGAACCAAAATTAGAAAAATGTTGTCTCTGTCCAAATATTTATGGACCTAACTGTAGATGAAACGATTTCAGAGGAAATATGGCAAAAAAATTATTCAGCAAATTTATTCTTCCTCCATATGCCTCAGACACACTGTGGTTCAACTCAAGATAGTCCACCGTCTTCATTGGACCAAAGAGAGATTGTCTAGGATTGAGATGGATATCGACCCTACATGTGATCGATGCAGACGGGCTCCTGCCACATTACTGCACAGGTTTTGGTCGTGCCCTATGCTATACAGTTTTTGGCATTCTATCTTTGAGGCATTCTCCGGAACATGTGGGAAAACTGTGCACCCATCTCCTCTGATTTCACTATTTGCTGTGGCCCCAGTGGGGGCCTCTTTTTCTGGGAGCCACCTAGGCATGATGGCCTTTTGCTCTTTGTTGGCCAGGAGACTTATCCTGTTTAAATGGAAAGATGCTTCCCCCCCAACACATGGCCAGTGGATTAGGGAGGTCATGAGTCATGTTCATTTAGAAAAAAATTAGATATACTGTAAGAGGGACCACCAGGAAACTCTCATTTGGCAGCCATTTATTTCCTTTATTGAAGGCACGGCAGCTATTAACATATCTATGTAACCCAAATGTCGATTTGTACCTGTTTTTTTTTTACCTCTCTCCGTTATGGTCTTTATTTACCTACAGTAGTTTGTGTGTGTCGATGTCTGGATGTATTGAAATTTGCTTGGGGTCCAGTACATGTGGGTGGGGGGCATTGGGAGGTTTGTTTGTATGGACAGGAACTAGATTTGATTGTCTCATGTGTGAATTGTATTTTCTTTGTTATATTTGAAAAATAAAAAAAGACGATCAAAAAAAAAAATCAATCCTGCATGAAGTGAATTCTCCCAGTTACACTCTAAAACTACTCCACACTGTAGACATGACGTGTACAGTTTCATCTTCATGAATCACATGAACTCCATGTGTGAGATGTTCAGCTCATCGCGGAGATCAAGGCTGCTCTTCGGTCACTGGGGAAACAGGATGTGGATCTCCACTGGTCATGACGAGGTGTGCTGCAGCTTCACACCATTTTTATTTTTCACCTGAACTCAGTATTACAGAGAATAAAGATTCCTGCTGTCCTGCACCATCGACAGAAAGGAGTCAAAACACAGCACATGAGGATTTTACATTTTTATTACAACATTTTTGTACAAGTGAAGAGTCTACTTCAGCTCCTTCACCGCCAGACCTGAGAGAGAGAGAGAGAGATGTTTAGAGCTCTAATTGAACGTCACACCCAGTAACTGACGCTGCGCTGCTGTGAATCAGTTTATCAGACTGAAAGTGTTTCAGGGTAAATGTTGGTGAACCGGTGGAACTGAAGTTTCTATAGAAAGCAGAAATTCAGCACTTGGTTCGTCTTTTGTTTTAGCAAGTGTGTAAATACACCGTGAGCACCGCTCCGGCCCAGGGAGTTTGGACAACTTGCACTGCAAATCACTGAATCTCCCACATTCACACTTTAATGAATTTACACAACCTTGTATTGTGCAGAGTTGTGTATTCTTCATCAAACAAGAGGAAATTAAAAAAAAAAAAACACACAATTCACTTAACGTATGTGGGGTAAAATAACTTGGAAAACAACTGTGCAAAGCTAATCTCATGAGGTGGAGGGAAGGCGTGGCCGAATGGTTAGAGAAGTAGCTTTGGGACCAAAAGGTTGCCAGTTTGATTCCCTGGAACAACAGGAAAGGCTGAAGTGCCCTTGAGCAAGGCACCAAACCCCAGCTGTGGTGTCCGTCACTCTGGATAAGAGCGGCTGCTGAAGGTCATTAATGTGGGACACGGCCATGCAGTACATTAACAAGCAGTCAGAGCAGGAGGCACAAACACACAGACTGAGCTGAATCCTCTGATGGAGATGCTGAAACACATCCTGTTCCACTGAAACACCAAGATGGGGTCAGTTCCAGCCCACTGATGTGGCGTGAGTGAATCATAGTCCAGTATCTGTACTTTTACAACATCTAAACTCACTGTTAGACACAATCAACACTATTCTAGTCGAGTTGCTTCATGATCAGGGATGAGAATGAAAAATATTAAAAAAGGCTGAAAAAAGCTGAAATAAGTCCATGATTCAGTACCGTATTGATTCAATAAGTCCGTGATTCAGTACCGTATTGATTCAATAAGTCCGTGATTCAGTACCTTACTGATTCTGTCAGTGATTCAGTACCATATTGATTCAATAAGTCCATGATTCAGTACCATATTGATTCAATAAGTCTGTGATTCAGTACCATACTGATTCTGTCAGTGATTCAGTACCGTATTGATTCAATAAGTCCATGATTCAGTACTGTATCGATTCAATAAGTCCGTGATTCAGTACCTTACTGATTCTGTCAGTGATTCAGTACCGTATTGATTCAATAAGTCCGTGATTCAGTACCGTATTGATTCAATAAGTCCGTGATTCAGTACCTTACTGATTCTGTCAGTGATTCAGTACCGTATTGATTCAATAAGTCCATGATTCAGTACCATATTGATTCAATAAGTCTGTGATTCAGTACCGTATTGATTCAATAAGTCTGTAATTCAGTACCATACTGATTCAATAAGTCTGTGATTCAGTACAGTACTGATTCTTGGCCAGTGATTCAGTACCGTACTGATTCTGTCAGTGATTCAGTACCATATTGATTCAATAAGTCCGTGATTCAGTACCGTATCGATTCAATAAGTCCGTGATTCAGTACCGTATCGATTCAATAAGTCCGTGATTCAGTACCTTACTGATTCTGTCAGTGATTCAGTACCGTATTGATTCAATAAGTCCGTGATTCAGTACCGTATTGATTCAATACGTCTGTGATTCAGTACAATACTGATTCTTGGCCAGTGATTCAGTACCGTATTGATTCAATAAGTCCGTGATTCAGTACGGTATTGATTCAATAAGTCCGTGATTCAGTACCTTACTGATTCTGTCAGTGATTCAGTACCGTATTGATTCAATAAGTCCATGATTCAGTACCATATTGATTCAATAAGTCTGTGATTCAGTACCGTATTGATTCAATAAGTCCGTAATTCAGTACCATAATGATTCAATAAGTCCGTGATTCAGTACCGTATTGATTCAATAAGTCCGTGATTCAGTACCGTATTGATTCAATAAGTCCATGATTCAGTACCGTATCAATTCAATAAGTCCGTGATTCAGTACCTTATTGATTCTGTCAGTGATTCAGTACTGTATTGATTCAATAAGTCCATGATTCAGTACTGTATTGATTCAATAAGTCCGTGATTCAGTACCGTATTGATTCAATAAGTCTGTGATTCAGTACCTTAGTGATTCTGTCAGTGATTCAGTACTGTATTGATTCAATAAGTCCATGATTCAGTACTGTATCGATTCAATAAGTCCGTGATTCAGTACTGTATTGATTCAATAAGTCCGTGATTCAGTACCGTATTGATTCAATAAGTCCGTGATTCAGTACCGTATTGATTCAATAAGTCCATGATTCAGTACCGTATCGATTCAATAAGTCCGTGATTCAGTACCTTATTGATTGTCAGTGATTCAGTACTGTATTGATTCAATAAGTCCATGATTCAGTACTGTATTGATTCAATAAGTCCGTGATTCAGTACCGTATTGATTCAATAAGTCTGTGATTCAGTACCTTAGTGATTCTGTCAGTGATTCAGTACCGTATTGATTCAATAAGTCCATGATTCAGTACTGTATCGATTCAATAAGTCTGTGATTCAGTACAGTACTGATTCTTGGCCAGTGATTCAGTACCGTACTGATTCTGTCAGTGATTCAGTACCGTATTGATTCAATAAGTCCGTGATTCAGTACCGTATTGATTCAATAAGTCCGTGATTCAGTACCGTATTGATTCAATAAGTCTGTGATTCAGTACAATACTGATTCTGTCAGTGATTCAGTACCGTATTGATTCAATAAGTCCGTGATTCAGTACCTTACTGATTCTGTCAGTGATTCAGTACCGTATTGATTCAATAAGTCCATGATTCAGTACCATATTGATTCAATACCTTACTGATTGTCAGTGATTCAGTACCGTATTGATTCAATAAGTCCATGATTCAGTACCATATTGATTGTCAGTGATTCAGTACTGTATTGATTCAATAAGTCCGTGATTCAGTACTGTATTGATTCAATAAGTCCGTGATTCAGTACCGTATTGATTCAATAAGTCCGTGATTCAGTACCATACTGATTCAATAAGTCTGTGATTCAGTACAGTACTGATTCTTGGCCAGTGATTCAGTACCGTACTGATTCTGTCAGTGATTCAGTACCATATTGATTCAATAAGTCCGTGATTCAGTACCGTATCGATTCAATAAGTCCGTGATTCAGTACCGTATCGATTCAATAAGTCCGTGATTCAGTACCTTACTGATTCTGTCAGTGATTCAGTACCGTATTGATTCAATAAGTCCGTGATTCAGTACCGTATTGATTCAATACGTCTGTGATTCAGTACAATACTGATTCTTGGCCAGTGATTCAGTACCGTATTGATTCAATAAGTCCGTGATTCAGTACCGTATTGATTCAATAAGTCCGTGATTCAGTACCATAATGATTCAATAAGTATGTGATTCAGTACAGTACTGATTCTTGGCCAGTGATTCAGTACCGTACTGATTCAGTCAGTGATTCAGTACTGTATTGATTCAATAAGTCCATGATTCAGTACCTTATCGATTCAATAAGTCCGTGATTCAGTACCTTACTGATTCTGTCAGTGATTCAGTACTGTATTGATTCAATAAGTCCATGATTCAGTACCTTATCGATTCAATAAGTCCGTGATTCAGTACCTTACTGATTCTGTCAGTGATTCAGTACCGCACTGATTCAATAAGTCCGTGATTCAGTACCATATTGATTCAATAAGTCTGTGATTCAGTACAATACTGATTCTTGGCCAGTGATTCAGTACCGTATTGATTCAATAAGTCCGTGATTCAGTACCGTATTGATTCAATAAGTCCGTAATTCAGTACCATAATGATTCAATAAGTATGTGATTCAGTACAGTACTGATTCTTGGCCAGTGATTCAGTACCGTACTGATTCAGTCAGTGATTCAGTACTGTATTGATTCAATAAGTCCATGATTCAGTACCTTATCGATTCAATAAGTCCGTGATTCAGTACCTTACTGATTCTGTCAGTGATTCAGTACTGTATTGATTCAATAAGTCCATGATTCAGTACCTTATCGATTCAATAAGTCCGTGATTCAGTACCTTACTGATTCTGTCAGTGATTCAGTACCGCACTGATTCAATAAGTCCGTGATTCAGTACCATATTGATTCAATAAGTCTGTGATTCAGTACAATACTGATTCTTGGCCAGTGATTCAGTACCGTATTGATTCAATAAGTCCGTGATTCAGTATCGTATTGATTCAATAAGTCCGTGATTCAGTACCTTACTGATTCTGTCAGTGATTCAGTACCGTATTGATTCAATAAGTCCATGATTCAGTACCATATTGATTCAATAAGTCTGTGATTCAGTACCGTATTGATTCAATACCGTATTGACTGGCTGGGCGCTCCCTTAGAGATAGGGTGAGAAGCACAGTCACTCGGGAGGAGCTCGGAGTAGAGCCGCTGCTCCTCCACATCGAGAGGAACCAGCTGAGGTGGCTCGGGCATCTTTTTCGGATGCCTCCTGGACGCCTCCCTGGGGAGGTGTTCCAGGCATGTCCCCCCGGGAGGAGGCCCCGGGGAAGACCCAGGACATGCTGGAGGGACTATGTCTCTCGGCTGGCCTGGGAACGCCTCGGTGTTCTTCCCGAGGAGCTGGCCGAGGTGTCTGGGGAAAGGGAAGTTTGGGCTTCCATGCTTAGACTGCTGCCTCCGCGACCCGGTCCTGGATAAGCGGAAGAAGACGAGACGAGACTGATTCAATAAGTCTCTGATTCAGTACAGTACTGATTCTTGGCCAGTGATTCAGTACCGTACTGATTGTCAGTGATTCAGTACTGTATTGATTCAATAAGTCCGTGATTCAGTACCGTATTGATTCAATAAGTCCGTGATTCAGTACTGTATTGATTCAATAAGTCCGTGATTCAGTACCATACTGATTCAATAAGTCTGTGATTCAGTACAGTACTGATTCTTGGCCAGTGATTCAGTACCGTACTGATTGTCAGTGATTCAGTACTGTATTGATTCAATAAGTCCGTGATTCAGTACCGTATTGATTCAATAAGTCCGTGATTCAGTACTGTATTGATTCAATAAGTCCGTGATTCAGTACCATACTGATTCAATAAGTCTGTGATTCAGTACAGTACTGATTCTTGGCCAGTGATTCAGTACCGTACTGATTCTGTCAGTGATTCAGTACCATATTGATTCAATAAGTCCGTGATTCAGTACTGTACTGATTCAATAAGTCAGTGATTCAGTACAGTACTGATTCTTGGTCAGTGATTCAGTACCGTATTGATTCAATAAGTCAGTGATTCAGTACCGTATTGATTCAATAAGTCCGTGATTCAGTACCGTATTGATTCAATAAGTCCGTGATTCAGTACCGTATCGATTCAATAAGTCCGTGATTCAGTACCGTATCGATTCAATAAGTCCGTGATTCAGTACCGTATCGATTCAATAAGTCCGTGATTCAGTACCGTATTGATTCAATAAGTCCGTGATTCAGTACCTTACTGATTCTGTCAGTGATTCAGTACTGTATTGATTCAATAAGTCCATGATTCAGTACCGTATCGATTCAATAAGTCCGTGATTCAGTACCTTACTGATTCTGTCAGTGATTCAGTACCGTATTGATTCAATAAGTCCGTAATTCCGTACCATACTGATTCAATAAGTCCGTAATTCCGTACCATACTGATTCAATAAGTCTGTGATTCAGTACCGTATTGATTCAATAAGTCTGTGATTCAGTACCGTATTGATTCAATAAGTCTGTGATTCAGTATCGTATTGATTCAATAAGTCTGTGATTCAGTACAGTACTGATTCTTGGCCAGTGATTCAGTACAGTACTGATTGTCAGTGATTCAGTACTGTATTGATTCAATAAGTCAGTGATTCAGTACCGTACTGATTCTGTCAGTGATTCCGTACCGTATTGATTCAATAAGTCCATGATTCAGTACAGTACTGATTCTTGGCCAGTGATTCAGTACCGTATTGATTCAATAAATCAGTGACTGAAAATTGTATCGTCAATGAGCCAGTAGTGTCTTACTTTAAGAGAGTAAATCAGCACTTCTCAAGCCAGTGATTCAGTTATTCATAATACAGTACCTTGTTGAGTGAGTCAGGACTGAAGGAGTCCGAGAATTAGCAGTTTAGTACCTTGTTGAGTGAGTGACTCAGTACTGTACCGAGCCATTCCTAACTGACCTACAAGTCAGTGAATCAGTACCGACCCGAATCTCATCATTCAGTACTGTACCGAGTCACTGAGATGTGATTCAACATGTTATTTCGTCAGTGAGTCAGTATTTTGGTTGTTTGTAAATTGATGTGAATCAAAGTGTGACATAGATGTATAGTGTGTGTGTGTGTGTGTGTGTGTGTACCTCAGCAGTAGGGAAGAGCGGCACGGCGAACTGTAATAACCCCTGAACCTGAATCTGCTTGGCGGTCAGAGATCTCTGGACGATCGTCAGAGACTGCAGGAGAAACTGATACAGGATCAGCAGGCAGTCACAGTGATGTCACTTCCTCTCGAGGTCATAATACAAAAAAAAAAAAGCTAACTTAATGCTTGTTAATCTCGTGACATTCAGAATCATAAAATAGTAACTGGAGAGAGAGTTAGACTGGGACGACTCGGTGAGTCCGATTACTAGTGAAGTGAATCAGAGACTCGTTAAATGTTTGGAGTGTTAAGTGCGTTATTCAAATCGCTAATGAGATACACGATTAATACAGTGAGAGAGAATTATACAGACCTGCTGGAACGGATTGGGAAGCGTCTGACTGCAGTACAGATAATAATGAACAACATCTGCACACACACACACACACACACACACACACAGTTACAGGTCAGTAACACACACACAGTTACAGGTCAGTAACACACACTCGTACTTTACACATCAACACTAACACGGTTCACACGAGCGAGTGACCAAGTGATGAACGTCTGTTCAGTTTCTATATACATGTGTGAAGTGGAGCCTCGAGTTCTGCGATGTTTAAACTGGATTTTCTTCAGCTTTCTGTAATTAACTCTCGTTAAATGTGGACACAGACGTTAGGAAGAATAAAAATAAAGCTTGGCAGGAAGTAGCAGAGATCACTGGTGTCTCTGGTGAGTGTACGTCACGAGGACAGTTAGCTCACTTTGCTAATCTAATCCGAGAATGAAGTGAGCACGAAGCCGAGCACGTAGCACATAAATCACGACTGATTTTCACACTGATTACAGCGTTATTTAATGTGTGTTTCAGTTATTAGCTTTAGAAGATGTACAGTATATACAGTACAGCTACTGCTGCGTCTCATCACAACTAAAAAAAAAAACTGGACAGGCCACGCCCAGTTTATTTATTTACTGACAATTTCAAGCTAGTACAATATGTACAGGGGCCGGCCCACTCTCGTGGTCATACCCTTGACCTCGTTATCGCAAAGGGTCTTACTGTTTCTACTACTGTTGTTGACCTGGCCTTATCTGATCATTTCTGTGTTTTCTCTGATGTTTCTATGTCTCCTCACATTCAGAACAGCTCAATGACTATGGGTAGGAGAGTCATAAACGACAACACGTGTTCTCTTTGAGCAAGCTCTCTCTCGGATCTCAACTAAAATGTCAGACTCTGTAGATTATTTACTGGAAATTTTTAATTTAAATATGACCCAAATTATGGATGATATTGCTCCATTCAAAATCAAAAGAGTCAATGATAAGCAGAAAGCACCATGGAAGCAACACCCAGCTGTTAAACTGTTAAAGAGAGAATGTAGGAAGACTGAAAGAAAATGGCGCAAATCTAAACTTCACATTCATTATCAAATCCATAAAGAGATGCTTTGTAAATATAATTATGAAATTGGTAAAGCAAGACAGTCTTTCTTCTCCAACATCATCAACAGGAATATGAACAATGCCCGTGTGCTATTTTCAACAGTAGAGAAGCTAACTAATCCCCCACCACAATTAGCACCTGAACTTCTCTCAGTTAATAAATGCAATGAGTTTGCATCCTTATTCAAAGGTAAAATTGATAAAATACGGCAGAATATTGCTCATAATATATCTCAGTTGCAAATAACTGAAAAGCTGCAATCACCAGTGACACAGACAGACAGTTTCAACACAATGTCAGAATTTTGTTTAATTGATTACGAGACTCTTGAAAAAACTGTACAAAATCTCAGTTCCTCAACATCTGAATTGGACATTCTGCCCACCAACTTTAAGTCTGTTCTTCACCTCATAATTACAGATGTGCTTCAGATCATAAATACATCCCTAGAGACTGGCATTGTTCCTGTGTCCCTGAAAAAAGCCGTTGTAAAGCCCCGACTTAAAAAGAATAATCTGGATCCTTCAGTGTTAAATAACTACAGACCAATATCAAATCTACCATTCATCAGGAAAATCCCTGAAAAAATTGTCTTCATTCAATTAACTGCCTTCTTGATATCAAACAGCTGTTTTGATAACTTTCAGTCAGGATTTCGTGCCAATCACAGCACTGAAACAGCGCTGATTAAAGTTATAAATGACATACGTCTTAATACTGATGCAGGCAAAACATCGGTCCTGGTGTTACTGGACCTCAGTGCAGCTTTTGATACTGTTGATCACAACATACTGCTATATCGACTTGAACACTGGGTTGGGTTGACTGGTAAAGTTATCAATTGGTTAAAATCATACTTAAAAGATAGAAGCTTCTTTGTTACCCTGGGAAATTGTACCTCAACATCAATGTCCTTGACCTGTGGTGTCCCCCAGGGGTCGATCCTTGGACCGTTACTATTCAACCTTTATATGCTCCCACTTGGACAAATTATTAAGAACAACTCAATTTTGTATCACTGCTATGCAGATGACACCCAAATTTATTTTGCTCTATCACCTAATGATTATGCCCCCCTTGAATGTCTCTACCAGTGTATCGACCAAATCAACAACTGGATGTCACAAAATTTTCTCCAGCTGAACACAGATAAAACAGAAGTAATTCTATTTGGGGAAAAAGATGAAAGACTCAGGATTACCACTATTCTTGACACAAAGGGGATTAAAACAAAAGATATGGTTAAAAATCTTGGTGTTTTCATTGACAGCGAGCTAAACTTTGACAGTCACATGAAAGCAATCACTAAAACGGCATTTTATCACCTAAAAAACATTTCCAAATTAAGAGGACTTATGTCAAAAAATGATCTGGAAAAACTAATACATGCCTTCATCTCTAGTAGGGTTGATTACTGCAATGGCCTTTTCACAGGCCTGCCAAAAAAGACCATCAAACGACTTCAGCTGGTTCAAAATGCAGCGGCGAGGGTTCTCACACGAACAAAAAGAACAGAGCACATTACTCCAATTCTAAGGTCCCTTCACTGGCTTCCAGTAAGCTACAGAATTGACTTTAAAGCATTGCTGCTGGTGTACAAATCTCTAAATGGTACAGGGCCCAATTACCTCTCTGATATGTTGCGGCGGCCTAACCCAATCAGATCTACCAGATCGCAGCAGAAAAATTTACTGGTAAAACCTGTTGTTAAAACAAAGTGTGGTGAAGCAGCTTTTAGCTACTATGCAGTGCAGCTATGGAACCAACTGCCAGAGGACATTAAAAATGCTCCTGCTGTTGGCAGCTTCAAATCTAGACTAAAGACCAAGCTGTTCTCAGATGCTTTCTGCTAACTGATAAATATCATCATCTTTACGTTTTAAACTTTACTTAACTTTTATTGTATTTTATTCTGCTGTTTTTACTGAACTTTTACTTCATTTTATTATTTTATTTCTACTATTGTTTAATTATTATTTTTTTCTCTTCTTCCCCCTTTATTTTATATAATTTTATTTTCTATTGTTTACTGTTTTGCCTTTACCTCTGTAAAGCACATTGAACTGCCACTGGGTATGAAATGCGCTATAGAAATAAACTCGCCTTGCCCACAAGAGACAAACTAAAGATGGCATTCGTCACATGGGACTGTGAATGTAGGTTTATAGGTCGGGGTGTGTGTGTCAGAGAGAGACCTGAGCTGATTGTGTCTTTAGTCTGGTTCATGATGAATTTGTCTGGAGAGACACAGAAATCACTGACGCCCTGAAAGACACACACACACACACACACACACACACACACACACACACACACACACACACACACACCAGACTAAATGTACATCCCTGCTCTGATTTAAATAAACAGGCATCATGTCCCAAACTGCACAGTGTACTGAGTAACACAGGAGTTAGTTTGTGAAGTGTGTTAACACTCACCACAGCTGTTGCTATATCGACTCCCAGCTCACTATCAGAATTAGCATGCTAAACACCATCATCCTGCAACACACACACAGATAAAATCATGATTCATTCATAGACACAACTGTATATATATTACACACACACACACACACACACACACACACACACACACACCTGATTCCAAAAGTTGGGACAAAGTACAAATTGTAAATAAAAACGGAATGCAATGATGTGGAAGTTTCAAAATTCCATATTTTATTCAGAATAGAACATAGATGACATATCAAATGTTTAAACTGAGAAAATGTATCATTTAAAGAGAAAAATTAGGTGATTTTAAATTTCATGACAACAACACATCTCAAAAAAGTTGGGACAAGGCCATGTTTACCCCTGTGAGACATCCCCTTTTCTCTTTACAACAGTCTGTAAACGTCTGGGGACTGAGGAGACAAGTTGCTCAAGTTTAGGGATAGGAATGTTAACCCATTCTTGTCTAATGTAGGATTCTAGTTGCTCAACTGTCTTAGGTCTTTTTTGTCGTATCTTCCGTTTTATGATGCGCCAAATGTTTTCTATGGGTGAAAGATCTGGACTGCAGGCTGGCCAGTTCAGTACCCGGACCCTTCTTCTACGCAGCCATGATGCTGTAATTGATGCAGTATGTGGTTTGGCATTGTCATGTTGGAAAACGCAAGGTCTTCCCTGAAAGAGACGTCGTCTGGATGGGAGCATATGTTGCTCTAGAACCTGGATATACCTTTCAGCATTGATGGTGTCTTTCCAGATGTGTAAGCTGCCCATGCCACACGCACTAATGCAACCCCATACCATCAGAGATGCAGGCTTCTGAACTGAGCGCTGATAACAACTCGGGTCGTCCTTCTCCTCTTTAGTCCGAATGACACGGCGTCCCTGATTTCCATAAAGAACTTCAAATTTTGATTCGTCTGACCACAGAACAGTTTTCCACTTTGCCACAGTCCATTTTAAATGAGCCTTGGCCCAGAGAAGACGTCTGCGCTTCTGGATCGTGTTTAGATACGGCTTCTTCTTTGAACTATAGAGTTTTAGCTGGCAACGGCGGATGGCACGGTGAATTGTGATCACAGATAATGTTCTCTGGAAATATTCCTGAGCCCATTTTGTGATTTCCAATACAGAAGCATGCCTGTATGTGATGCAGTGCCGTCTAAGGGCCCGAAGATCACGGGCACCCAGTATGGTTTTCCGGCCTTGACCCTTACGCACAGAGATTCTTCCAGATTCTCTGAATCTTTTGATGATATTATGCACTGTAGATGATGATATGTTCAAACTCTTTGCAATTTTACACTGTCGAACTCCTTTCTGATATTGCTCCACTATTTGTCGGCACAGAATTAGGGGGATTGGTGATCCTCTTCCCATCTTTACTTCTGAGAGCCGCTGCCACTCCAAGATGCTCTTTTTATACCCAGTCATGTTAATGACCTATTGCCAATTGACCTAAGGCGTTGCAATTTGGTCCTCCAGCTGTTCCTTTTTTGTACCTTTAACTTTTCCAGCCTCTTATTGCCCCTGTCCCAACTTTTTTGAGATGTGTTGCTGTCATGAAATTTCAAAATGTCTCACTTTCGACATTTGATATGTTGTCTATGTTCTATTGTGAATACAATATCAGTTTTTGAGATTTGTAAATTATTGCATTCCGTTTTTATTTACAATTTGTACTTTGTCCCAACTTTTTTGGAATCGGGGAGTGTGTGTGTGTGTGTGTGTGTGTGTGTGCAGGATGATGGTATTTATGCAGGAAATCTGTGTGAATGAAACAGTGCGTACGTGCATGTGATAAACATTACGTTGTGAGAAGGCAGCGTGATTTCTTGGCCAGACCGAGACACGCCAACAGACAGATCAGCAGATCAACGATCAGAATCAGCAGATACGTCAGCCACCTACACACACACACACACACACACACACCTTACTAAACCAACAGCGATGCATTTTTACTGAAACCTACAAATGTTTTACACTCACTGAATCACTGAATAATTGAGACACTGACTGTATCAACAAGGCACTAACTCACTAATACTGTCCTGAGTCAATGACGCAATAACTTACTGATTCAATGAATCAATAAACAGATTAACTTGCTGAATCAATAACGTACTGACTTTCTGCAGCAACAAATTCAGTTAATTACTGAATCAAAGCCAAACTTGCTGACTCTCAGGAGACAGAGAATGGCCAGACTGACTCAAATAAAGATACCGACTCACTTAAATTAAACACGTACTCATTCTCTGCATCACTAAAGCACTGACTCACTTCATCAATCTGCTACTGATTCACTGAATCAACGAGGTCCGTGCTGAGTGACTCTGTAGTGTATAAATGACTCTGAACAGGGTGTGTGTGTGTACCTGTAGTACTCAACAGTCGCAGTGCGGTCAGCGATGTGCGTCAGATCCACTTTGGCCCGGTCCCAATCCGGCAAACCCAACAACTGTTTAATAAGGTTCTCCGCCATCTGCTGCACAAACGTCAGCGATTTAACAAAGTCACCTCGCGTGGCGAATATCTCGTCCAATCGGGACAAGTGTTCCTTCATCCCGCTCTGAATCCCGCCCAAAGTAGACGAAAGCTGTCACAAGAGGAACAAGACCCAAGACCCATCCAATCATATTTCCACAACACCGTGTTCTTACTGATAATTATGTAATAGACCCCACAGTGAGCGTTGCTAATGCTAATCACACAGCGTCAGTGTGCGCGATGGAGAACAGAGATGCATTTTTTCCTCACCAGGTTCTCCACTCCCACCAGCAGAGCATTTTTTAACATAGTTACTGGGAGACCAATTATCCTTTGGTTCAATCAGTTGCAATTAATTAACCAAGTACCATGTAAGTATACATTTAACAAGGAAAACGAAGATCTATAAGATATACACACAAGATCATGTTGGTTAAGAAAAACAAAACTAAAATTTGGTTACCGAGACGGCTGATGTCAGAATCCGATGTCATTACTGTGTAACTCTGAGTGTCTTTGACATAACATTTGTGCTTGGTAATTGCTCTTGATAGCTGTGTAGTCACTGTAGTGTGTTTGTCTGGATGGTGATTGGTGAACCACTTTGCATCACAGAATATGCCGCAGCGGTGCAGCCGCATGGACTCTGGGGCCTGTGATTGTATTGCCCAGACCAGTTGGTCTCCTAGTGGAAAATCCTTAAAAAAATGCTCTGCCCACCAGTGTGTGATTGGTGTTGTACAGGGAGTAGGTCAGCTGATACACTCCATCATTGGTCTCACTGTTACCATAGAAACCCACGCCAACTGCGATACTGTGAAAAAAAAGAAAGAAGCAGAAACGTAGTTTTTCATCACACACACTGCTGAGAAACGTTTTTGATGTCTTTATAGAATGAATCAGAATCACTTTATTAATCCCTGGAGGGAAATTCAAATTTGCCTTGCTAAGTGCGCATGCGCCAGCTCGCATGCAGCCTGCAACGAATGCTCCTGATCCTTTTTCTCTATTTTTCCTACTTGTCTTATCTTCGGGGGTTTTTCCCCCGTTACCATAACACTGTAATCAAGCCACTATGAGGGTTACAAGAGTTTTGGTGTTTTTGCTTGCAGTTGCAAAACTTTTTTTTCAGCGCAGCCACGCAACAACTCCACACTAGGGTTCAATCCCGGGACCCGGGGTTCCCGGGAAATCTGATCAAAACTATTTCTAGATTCCCGGGAAAGGTTATGACGGGAAACCGGGAAAATAGCCTAATATAAAAAAAAATAATCAATGGTGCGCGTCTATTTGTTGACATACAGTAACGTTGATGGAGGCGACGGTGCCGCAGTAGTGACGGTAATACAGAACCACCAGCAGTAGGCTAGGCCTATACTCTGCCAATGATGTCTGGGTCTTCGACCAGTTTTGTATGGGGGCATTTTCAAAAAGTAGAGAATGACAGCGCTAAGTGTATGTTGTGTGACCGGGTTATCAAGTGTTCTGGGGGATCAACAAGTGGATTGCGCAGACATTTAGAAACTCAGCATGAGAAATGTCCCAAAGAAAGCCCATCGAAAGGTTCGAAACGTTCATGAACGCTAGATGTCTACTTCCGTGGAGGCGGAGAGAGCATTTTCTATCTGCGGCCAATTTGTCACGAAAATCCGAAACTGCCTTAGCGCAGAGTCTATCGACGCTCTCTGTTTCTTGAAAGCACACTTCCAGAAGAAAAAGAAAGAAGGACAGGGTCAGGGTGAGAAATTAATTGTAAACTTAAAGAAATATTGAGCCACGAGTTCATTGCAAAGCGAAATTTATTATTTCAGTTCAGGCTATCGTTTTCTATACTATGCCTGTGTTTAAGTAGGCTAGTGCAGTGCAGTTGTACATTTTGGGGTAATTTTCTGAATTTATTGAACATGTAGGCTGTGTGTTTAGCCTAAGTTTTTTTGTATTATTAAAATCAGGCTATCGTTTTCTATATGCCTATGTCTTTTAGTAGTGCACAGTTGTAGCCAACATTTTTGGGTCATTTTCTTTAATTAATTGAACACGTAGGCTATGTGTTTAGCCTAAACTTTTTTGTATTATTATTTAAAATCAGAGAGGAATATGCCTGCCCTGAACAAGAAAGAAATATTTCAGAGCCGGCAACAAGGAGGAGGTGCGAGGAGTACAACGTGAACTGAGAGCAACGATCAGGGAGGCCAAGGAAAAGTACCGGAGAAAGCTGGAGTGGAAACTCCAACAGAACAACATGAGAGAGGTGTGGAGTGGAATGAAGACCATCACTGATTACAAGCCAACCAACAGTGAAGGAGTGGATGGCAATGCGGAAAGGGCGAATGAGCTGAATCTCTACTTCAACAGATTTGATGGCGTGATTCCAACCCACCACCACCACTCTTCTGCGGGATGGCTACAACCACACACTTCACATTCTCTCCCCTCCCCCGCTTCTTCTTGTCCAACCTCATCCCCATTTCAGGACCTTGCTCGCACCTCCTCAACAGACCCCCTGGCTGAGCACCCCCCCCAAGAAACACCTTCATCCCCCCCCCACCCATCACCTCCACACTGATCATCAGCGAGGAGCAAGTGAGAAGACAGCTAAAGAGACTCCATGCAGGAAAATCAGCAGGCCCGGATGATGTTAGCCCCAGGGCCCTGAAGACCTGTGCCCTCCAGCTAAGTGGAGTACTTCAGCAGGTCTTCAACATGAGCCTGGGCCTTCAGAGGGTCCCCGTACTGTGGAAGACGTCATGCCTCGTCCTTGTACCAAAGAAGCCGCGTCCCAGTGACCTCAAAGACTACAGGCCCGTGGCATTGACGTCACACATCATGAAGACCCTTGAGAGACTCATCCTGGAGCAGATCCAACCTATGGTCCAACCACTTCTTGACCCCCTTCAATTCGCTTACCAGCCCCGTCTTGGAGTAGAGGACGCAATCATCTACCCACTCAACAAAGTCTACGGCCACCTGGACAAGCCAGCCAGCACTGTGAGGATCATGTTTTTTGATTTCTCCAGTGCTTTTGACACCATCTGGCTGGCTCTGCTGGGTGAGAAGTTGACAGCGATGCAGGTGGATGCCCCACTGGTGTCCTGGATGGTGGATTATTTGACTGGTAGACCACAGTACGTGCGCTTGCAGTACTGCGTGTCGGACAGAGTGATCAGCAACACCGGGGCTCCACAAGGGACTGTCCTTTCTCCTTTCCTTTTCACTCTCTACACCACTGATTTCAACTGCTGCACAGAGACCTGCCACCTCCAGAAATTTTCTGATGACTCTGCAGTGGTTGGACGTATTACTGGTGGTGATGAGAGCGAGTACAGGACGGTGGTGGACAACTTTGTCACTTGGAGCAGGAAGAACCACCTACAGCTCAACGTGACGAAGACAAAAGAACTGGTGGTCGATCTGAAGAGAATCGGGGCTCCGGTGAACCCTGTTAACATCCATGGGGTCAGTGTGGACATGGTGGAGGAATATAAGTACCTGGGGGTGTACTTGGATAATAAACTGGACTGGTCCAAAAACGTGGACACTGTATATAAAAAGAGCCAGAGTCGTCTCTATTTTCTGAGACGGCTGAGGTCCTTCAACATCTGCCGAACGATGCTGTGGATGTTCTATGAGTCTGTGGTGGCCAGCGCCATCCTGTACGCTGTCGTCTGCTGGGGCAGCAGCTTGAGGGTGAAGGACATGAACAGACTCAGTAAGATCATCAGGAAGGCCGGCCATGTTGTAGGCGCCTTCCGGGCAAACTCCCCCGGAAAATGCTGAAATTAAAGACTTCAAATGGTGCACTCTGGTGGCATTTAGGGCTGATTGAGGCACAATTCACCATTGTTTTTTACCTTGTCAAATCTGCAAGGGGCAAAATTAGATTTGAAATGAAAAACACTGGAAACAGTCAATTCACAGAAATATTTAATTTCATCGCACAAAAAAAAACATAATACTGAACAATATAGCACGCCTCTTCATTTTCCAATTCCAGGAGGCCAGGAACAGAATCGAGGTCAAATCATGCAACAGCGCCATCTAGTGACCAGAGAATGTGGTTTTATGTCTGGCTGTGAACGGCAGTCAGTGCACGCAGCGAAACCCTTTATTTTCACTTCTGGGTTGAGTACCAGGATCGTCTAGACCTATACATTACAATATCTTCCTATTTCGATAGGTTTCAGAGGGGAATAGGAGACATTTAGGTGCAGAAAGTACTCTGCATTCTTCAATTTATGGTATGGATTTTTTTTTTTTGGTGTGCAAGTGACAGCGCGGTCCTGACGATGCACAGTGCGGCAAAGCGCCACGTATCCGCGCCTTAGGGAAAGCTCTGATCAGGGTCTGATTTCACTCCTGAACGTAAATCCCCACAGCCACGCCCCAAAGTCTAGTGGAAAGACTTCGCAGAAGAGTGGAGCTCATTATAACAGGAAAAGGGGAATAAATCTGGAACGATACGTTCAACAAGGCCATGGGTATGATCGTCGGGGGGGGGGGGGGGGGGGTACATACTTTTGGTGATACTATTGATTGTTAGTATAAAATCACTTTAATTAATTGAACAGAACATGCACAAATCATCTCCTGACAGAGTCCAGATTTTCCCTCTCCGTGTGAATCCTGCTGAATAAACCGTGAGTAAAGCGAGGTGTGAAACAGAACCCTGAAGCGACCCGGCCAGCCGCAGCCACTTTACCGGGTTCGTGTCAGGGTTTCCTGATCCGCTGGGTTTTATAAACACATCATCATAGCTGGTTCTGCAGGAGCATAAAAAGGTTCTTCTGACCAGAGAGGAGCAGGAGATAAGCTGGTGTTTTCTTTCTCGGACAGTGTAATAGACACAACGCCGTAAATCTGCCAGCGAAAGCGGCACCGTTTTCCCACGACGTGGAATTATTATTATAATCACAGCCTGTTCCACCGTGTTCCTGAGAAACCGTAAAGAAGAGTAAACTCCTCCTCGGTCCTGAAGACGTCAGAAACCTCAAGTTCCAGCTTTATTTCTGACTGGAGACTCCTTCCAGAGACAAAACACACACACACACACACACACACACACACACACACACACACACACACACACTTCTCCTCTTAGAAAACTTCACCATATCAACCATTTTTAATCTGTTTACCATCAGTAGAGCGTCTGCTGGACACAGCCCTGTGAATGATCGGTTACTATAGAAACGATAACATTAATATAAACCTGCGCTACTGTCAGAGCTGCTGTTAGAGAGAATTAATCAACACCTTCTCTTCTGACCAATCAGAGTCCAGAACTCAGCAGCGCTGTGGAATAAATGAAATATTCAACACTGATCACTTTGTGGCGCTCCTTCATCATTCCAGAGGAATTCTTCTTCACCAAACACCACCAGGGACACTTGAGGACAGGCCTCGGGACAGGGTGGGGGAGGAGGCGGAGAATAATCATTTGGGACACGACCCACAGTGCTGTATTGTCTGTCACTGGGAAAAAATCCAGGCAGAACAAAAGAGTCTCCAACGTCCTGCTCGTGTCTCAAATCCATTAACACGGCTGTTTACAGCGCAAAGTAACGACACGACACCGTAATCCATCACCGCACTCAGCACTTTCACCACAACATGTTCTGCTCCAGCCATCCAAACTCAGCCAAAGGGCTTTAACGCACTGCTTTAGTGTTCAAGTCACTTCCTCCACTTCCCCGTCATGACCGTTTCCTCGTCCTTTAAAACAAAGCCCTGAAACAGCCAGGTTTTAATAAGAACACTAACGGGATATAAATGTAAAGATCTGAGACCGAGCCGCTGACTTTTCACTGCTTTAGTAAACAACGCGTTAAACCAAGGGGTAATTATTTTAAAGAAAGATACCACAAGCACAACCACTTCCAAAAACTGATTCTGTTTAAAAATATAAAAATAACAGCAGATTACTATTGAGAAATTAAAAAGTATTCAGACACTGAAGTCTGTTCTGGTTGTCGCAGATAATCCACAGTTCGTGTGGTGAAACGCACCACGTGGTTTTGTGCTCGGGCTCCTGGAGGAAAGTGAAAGTGAAGATAGTCGACTACAAACATCCGCGATAAATGACCTCAGGAGCAGCTGGTTAAAAATCACTGAAATATAAATAATTAAGTGGAGGGATGGAAGATTAGAGAAAATTTCTCGCATCATCTGTTTGCACAAAGACGACATCCATCCACAGCTGGATATACTGTACAAAAAAATAGCTCGAGGATGAAGAACTTGCAAGCAGCCAACAGTTACGGCCCAAAGGGGAGAGAAGCAGTGTTGGGCCCAAAGGGTCGCTGGTTCGATGGAAATCCCTGGCTGAAGTGCCCTTAAAAGGCACCGAACCCCCATCTGCTCCCCAGGTGCTGTGTGTGTGTGTGTGTGTGCGCGCTCGCCTTCAAGTCCTCCCAACAAAATATAAGTAATAAAATAAAAGTATTGGCAAGATGGCCGCACACAACATGGCCACGGTGGAGCGCGTCAGGGTTACCTGCACGCACCTGTGATTATCCAGCCACCACACCCGTTGTAACTGCCAGCGTTAATGTAGGGAAAAGGTCAAACTTTTGACATGGCTGACATAAGGCTTTTACTCTTAACAATGTGCCTATTAGCAATTGTGAAGAGCGCGTTCAAAGACGCTCTGCAGACTGGCAGAATCTACAAACGAAAATGGGCCATTCATGACCCCGTGCCTAAAAGCACAGGAGAGGGGAATTCTACTCACCCGGACCCTTTCTCCACGATGGTCAGAACACTGGACAAGGATGAGTGGATTATATTCCAAAACCAAGAGAGAGGGTTTCGAAAGTCCCTGGATACTAAACATTTCGAGGATAAACACAACTTCCTCTTCTCAGGAGAAACGCCTACTAAGTGGATAAAACTCTTCCGTATTTTGAACGGAGTTTACTTCAAAAATGGAATCTTTACTATCACCAAGAGGAACGGAAAGCCACTGGGAGTGCAATTTTTGAAATTCACAATCCGTATATTGAAGAAAATGCCAACAACCAAAACAAAGTTGCCCGAGGCCCAAACCACAGACTCCCTGGCTGGCTGGATTGAGGCGGAGCTGCGCTTTTTGCGAGAGGTGGTTCAGCCAGCGCTTGGAGCAGAGTGGAATGGAGGACACCAACAAAAGCAGGTGGGCAAAGAAAAACTGGTATATCTTTGGCAAAATAGAAAATCTAAGGCCATTCAGATTATTCTGAACAACAGCGTTTATCCAAACACACCTGCCTGCGTGAACGATGTACAAATTGTGCACGATTACTATATCTCCAAATGCGCGCCCGAAGGGCTCGAATCTGCATTAGACATGCCTCCATGGCCAGAGATTGTAACCCCGATAGAGTGCCACCAATTGAACACCTCACTGTTCACTGTCCCCGAGGTAGAGAAAGTAATTAACAACTTGCCCAATATCAAAGCTTGTGGACTTGATGGAGTCACATATGAAACATTAAAAACAAACAAACAAAGGGGTATTGTGTCCAGTTCTAACCAACATATTTAACATCTGTCTGAGGAATGGTAAAGTTCCGGAATCATGGAAAGGGGCTTTGATTTATCGCATCCCCAAAAAAGACAATATACCAAATGATCCCTCAACCTGGAGAGACATTTCCCTACTGCCAACAGTATATAAATTGTTTATGAAATGCCTTCTGTCTTGAATCCTGCCATGGTTAGTAGAGACTGAGATACTTTCACCAAAACAAAAAGCATACATTAACAGACAAGGAATGAACGAGCACGTCTTTTCTCTTAAAACTGGAATAGATGACTTTAAACACTCTTCTGCTAAACTTTTTACTGTTTTTCTTGATTTCCGTGATGCATTTGGTACACTTCCCCACAATGTAATGTATCATGCATTAGAAGAAATAAGACTGCCTCGACTGTATATGAACATTATCAAAGATATATACGAAAACTCCTTCATTCAAGTGATATGTGGAAATGCATTGACCAGTCCAGTTCCACTCAAAATTGGCATAAAGACTGGGTGCCCATGGAGCGCCATTAACTTTGTACTGGCAATAAACTCCTGGCTTAAGTGGATGTGCCAGTGCGCGCCAGCAGGTGCGCGCTCCCCGAACCCCGTGCAAGGTTACACAGATGACGTGGAAATATCATCTAGGGATGAGCACACGATTCACAACATGCTCATACGCACTGAGCAGTTCATACAGTGGTCAGGCCTGGACATCAAACACACAAAATGCGCTGCATTCTATGAGAGGCGAAGTGGAGGAAATAGATGGTATAAATCAAAGTCTGATAAACCCCCTGCCTTTTCGATATTGAATAATCCCATTCGTGTGTACGAACGCCACGAAACATTGAATTTGTGTCCCAAATAAGGATATGTTGCTGGCGATTGGGAGGAACAAGTGATAGAGCTGTGCCAGGAGTACACTAAAAGGCTCGCAATGATAGATTCTTCTCCCCTTTCCATCCTGATGAAAATCGAGGCCATTAGTGTCATAGCCCTGGCTAAAATCCAGCATCTCTTCTCTAATGTCCATATTGCACAACAGACGCTGGCAATGTTGAATAATGAAACCGTGAGATTGACGCGAAAATGGCTTGGACTAAATAGTCATACGACAAGAGACATTATTTACCAACCGCGCAGAAGCGGGGGCCTAGGTGTCCCAAATATTGAATGGCTTTACACCTCGGTTAGAATTGCCCATCTGATTAATATGCTGAACAATGACGACCCAGCTGTCAGAGAGCTGGCGCACGAATCGCTTCTCTTACATCTACAGCGACGTAAAATTCCTGTCGCCTCCCTAAATGAGCCCCAGTTTCTTGGGTTCAAACTAAAAGCAAACGGAAAGCTAGACATGAAGGCGGCTGGATTCGGTGTGCGCTCGGACTGGATCGATCTCAATGACCTTTGCCAACGTACAGGAGTAGAACTCTCCTGGCTAGGACCCGATGGAGCAGCAGCAGCGCTTGAGGACATCTTATCTAACCATCAAATCTCCACGCTGGTGGTCCTGAATACAAATAACGCCCCACCCTGTCATTTACATCTTAAAAACATTAGACATTCACTTCTACATCACAGACAAACACAAAGCGCACAACATTGGAAAAGCCTTAAATTACAGGGAAAGCTAGCACATTTACCATTTGCTGATCATTTAACTTCACATTCTGTTTTAAAAAACAACTTCATCTCAGAAGAAATCCTTACCTTTACAATTAAGGCAAGACTTCAATGCCTCCCAACAAGATATAACCTGGCAACATGGTATCCTTCCAAATATACCCCAATTGTATACTGCACATAAATGATCAAGAAAATGAAACAGTAGCCCACATATTAACCGGATGTAATTACTACAAGGGACAGTATGTAGCCAGGCATGACTGTCTAGTCAGTTTGGTTGCAAAGGATTTAAAAAATATAAATCAAGGAAATGATTGTAATGTTTTTCTACACAGTACTGTAAAAACAAACTGGTTTAATCAAAACACAGATAATGATTATTTCAAAAACATTCCAAATACCCCAGATATTGTGATTGTAAATAAATTAGAGAACTCTGTGCTTATTACAGAAGTGGGGTGCTGCTTTGATTCCTACATGGACACTTGCTATTATTCCAAGCTACTAAAATACCAACCATTACAGGAACGCATCCTCCAGCTGGGATATGAATGCAAGTTAATAGTATTGGTTTTTGGGAGCTTAGGTCATATACATAAGAATGTTGTTAGAGGATTGCAGATAGGGGGACTGCAAAAGGGGAGCGCAAAAGTATTGGCAAAATATTGTTCTGTTTCAGCTATCATTGGTAGCATGCAAATATGGAAACGAAGATGTTTTGTTTATCCTTGAAAGTCGATTGATTTATTAACAACAATATTAGTATAAGTGTGTAAGCCATTAAGATCTGTCAGCCGGTCAATAACCTCTTCCAAGTTATTTGGATCTTGTATTCTTTGTTTTTCTCTTGGGTCCAAATAAAAATAATGTGTGCTCGCCTTCAAGTCCTCCCAAAAAAATATAATCTAGCTACCTGGTATCCGTCCAATCAAGACCCATACTGCATTCTCCATACCTCCACTCGTGAAAACGAAACAATAGCACATCCTTAATGGCTGTCATTTTTACAAGGGCCTTTATACAGCTAGGCATGACCGATTGGTTGACATAATTGCAGATAGCATTAAAGGAACATCTGAAGCGCCCACCAGTATGTATAAACATAGTGCTGTGCAAATTGCGTGGTTTAACTCTGACATTACTAATGTACTATTAGATAATTTCCAAAACACTCCAGATATAACCATCATAGACAAAAACAATAGAATAGCAATACTTGTGGAAGTAGGTTGCTCTTTTGATCTGTATATGGACACATGCTTTAATTATAAAATGTTGAAATACCAGACACTTGTCAATACTATCATGGGCCTTGGATTTCAATGTAAACTAGTTGTTCTAGTATTTGGGAGTCTTGGACATGTACACAAACTTGTTCTATCAGGAATGCAACTATGTGGGCTACGAAAAACAACCGCAAAGAGACTGGCGAAGTACTGTTCCATATCTGCCATAATAGGTCGCTTGTCCATTTGGAGACGGAGATGTCATATTTTTCCATAGATATTGTTGGATTGACTAATTGAATGATCACTTTTACAAATCTGCAGTGGTTTCCAGTAATGTTTGGATCTGTGGATTTTTCTTGTGCTGTGATCCAAATAAAAGTACTAAACTGTGTGTGTGTGTGTGTGTGTGTGTGTGTGTGTGTGTGTGTGTGTGTGTGTGTTGCTCTGGATTAAAGTGTCTGTTAAAGACCTGTAATGTAACAGACAGGAATCACCGCGAGACAAATCAAGAAAAACAGCATCAATGAGATTTACGAGACACAGCGAGAGCACAAACGATTCAAAACAGGCTCAACGAGCTCGAGTACGCAGGGAGAGTAACGCAGCACAAACCATTCATCAGCCTCCAGAATCACAAAGGCTCTGCAAAAGAACATGCAGAACATGCACAGGCAGACAGCAGCTTCTGGAGAACCGTCTAATTTTCAGATAAAGTCAAACACAGCTTGGACGGATCTGATAAGATCTGAAAGCCAGGAGAAGAATTTCAAACAACCTGCAGGAAGGGTAGTAAGGGTTCTACAGATCACAGAGGAGTCGGGGGCTGGTTTTCCTACAGGGGTTTGAGGAGCTCGTGTTCACTGATGGCATCATAAATGTCGAAGTTTACAGAAACGTTCTGGAAGAAACTCTGCAGAAATCAGCAAAGAAATTATTCAAAAGACAGAAGTGGATTTTTCATCAGGATGATGATCCTTCAGCTGTCTTTTGTAAGAACACTTCCCAGAGACCCGCCCTAAACCCCTACAGACCCGCCCTAAACCCCTACAGACCCGCCCTCAACCCCTACAGACCCGCCCTAAACCCCTACAGACCCGCCCTAAACCCCTAAACCCCACAACTTCGTAGCATAACCCCCCCCACAGTCCCACCCTATACCCTACAGCCCCGCCCTGAACCCTGTAGAGCATCTGTGGGCTTTAATGAAGACTAAATGAGCAGATTGTTGATGCACTTGTGAGGATGAATGGAAAGGTTTGTTGGTTGAAACTTGGAGGACCTTTCCATCACCACTGCTCCAGAACCTGGATGATTTCAGACCCAGACACTCCGAGGTTCTGAGAAACAAAGGCTGATCTTTAATGAAATCAATACGGAGTGTCTTAATACGTCTTGTGTAATTATCACCAGGATGTCTATTATTTTTATATTTTTAAACAAACCCTTTCTTTGGGGAATGTTCTGCTGGAAAACTGCGCTTGTGGGATCTTTCTTTAAAATAAACCCAGGATTTCAGGATGGTCAGATTCCACATGACATCAACAATGAACCACGTTCAGGAGCAGCAGGAATACCAGAGCAGCTAATTCAATCACACACACTAATGAGCATCATGGGATCATCACACACACACACACACACACACACCAGCTGAGAAGTCCAGCAGTGACGGCTGTCCAGGTGACACAGTGTGAGCTCGGCTTCTTCGTCTCCTCCTCATCAGCCTCGCTGTTCCTCCGACAGCAGCACAGGAAACTCAGATAGAGAGCGAGCGCGAGGAGATTCACACCCAACGCAGCCGAGGATACACACACCAGGAAGAGCAGAGACTGCAACACACACACAGGATATTATATTATAGATTAGGACACTTCATTCAGTGCTAGTAGCATCCCTCTAGTTTTCTGGATTAAAAAAAAACGTTTATTGATTTTATCTAAAAAAAATTAAAAAAATCTGCAATTGTCAAAGCCATACAGCCGACAAGCCTCGATCATGAGACGTGACAGGACACGAGAGGAAATGGCTGGAACACGCCCTCAAACAGACACAATCAACCTCTTCACAGAACTGGAGAAGAGTTTACGTTAAAGAATCGACTGGAACTCGTGTTACTTTAACCCTTTAAATGCAGAGTTCACACAATTTAGGAACATCTAAGATCAAGTCAGCTTCGAATCCCTCAACATCATTACAGTAATTTAATAGAAACCATTCTCCTGATTCCTGTTACTCTCTCCACGGAGTCTATTCTCACTGCAGCACGTCACTCACAGATTTTTACCCGCTTTAGACACAAATTACCAAAAACATATGGAAAAGTCCACATCTGTGCCAGACTGCATTCACTCCTACGATTCGCACGCTGTGGTCATCAGTATTAAATATTAAACATCTGAGCCGAATGTTAACAGCTTTTCATCTTACATAGAATCTCCTCATTTTTTATGGTACCACCCCCTCATTAACATATGACCGCCCATAACAATCTTTACCAAGAACACGGAGCCAGCTACCGAGTTCCTCAGCAGCGAAACCCGTCAGGAACAAGCGGAGACGTCAGGAAGAAAACAAGCGTCCTGTTCCAGGAGTCACAAAAGAAAACCCGAGTCTGCAGATTCTTCCAAAGCGTCCGGTGAGCTCTCGCTGTACCTCAGGTGTAACTCTGGCACCGGGCCCTAACCGGATCTGCAGCAGGTCTCCATGGGGAGCCTCTGTCGTCTTGGTTGTGGCATTGGTTCGGTGTCCACGCCTTCATTTTCCTCCTCCGACTCGGGTTCGTACGTGTACGACTGTCATCCTGGTGCAGAATCCATTCCTTACCTCGGAGTTTAGCCCCAATTCCATATGCGTTGGTGGAGAGGGCGTGGCTGACGGGTCTGGTTTAAAGATGTTTACCAATCAGAGCAATGCTATTTACATATTTAATATTTAAAAGCACAGCTGTAAGAAACAGCCCACTTTCTCCTGGAGGGGTTTCATACCATCATCAAAGGGCATGAGAAAAAACATTAACTGCTTTCCATTAAAATAAATAAATAAATAAATAAATAAATAAAGTTCATAAAAAAGCATCTCAGGAATAATATAAAATAAATAAAAACACATAACAGACTTTAAAATAGGTATTTTTTTATTTCAGGTATAACATTAGATCCTTTTTTTTAAACTCCTGATGTTTCTAAACATCGACAATCTGTTTATTTCTAATCCACGTGATGTTCAGGGAAAAAAAGTCGACGTTTATCTCGTCTGTAATTTCAAATTTTAAAAAAATCTAAAGAATGTGGATATGAGCTTTAAATAATTTGAAGGTGTGAAAGAATCATCAGAAACCGTCTCACACTCCGTCCTCACAGACCTCAGCGTGGAGAAGGAGGACGAGAACCACACACACACAGAGACACACACACACACAGAGAGAGACACACACACACAGAGAGACACACAGAGACAGACACACACAGAGACACAGAGACAGACACACACAGAGACACAAAGACAGACACAGAGACACAGAGACAGACACACACACACACACACACAGACACACACACAGACACACAGAGACACACACAGAGACACACACACACAGAGACACACACAGGAAGTAAAATCCCAAATCTCTGATCAGAGTTCTGTTCCTGTTCACCTTCCTTCAGTTCATCCTCAGACAAGAGGAAGTACAGGACCGGTGTGTGTGTGTGTGTGTGTGTGTGTGTGTGTGTGTGTGTAAGAATAAGGAGAGGAAGTACAGGACCGGTGTGTGTGTGTAAGAATAAGGAGAGGAATGGTTGGCATGGTGATGAGGATTCAATGCTTTTGTTGAGAGACAAGACAAAGGAAGTGTTCTCTCTCTCTCTCTCTCTCTCTCACACACACACACACACACGATTACTATGGCAACCTCCAGGTTTCTTGGTGCCCTTGTTGTCCTGGGATGAGTGAAAGGAGGGATTAATACAGAGAGAGAGAGAGAGAGAGAGAGAGATCAGGAATACTCCTGAATTTTGCAAAGAAATACTGAACACTGAAGAGTCTGAAGGTGATGGAGTGATGAAAAAAGATATCTGAAAATATTTTTAGAAATATTTGAATAGTTTACGTGTTTAATTTTAAAAAGGCGGTCAAATGAACAGGAAAAAGTAAACAAAAACACACCGGGATGCTAATGAACACTAACGGACACATTTCAGTCCAAACGGATCCCAGGAGCTCCGTGGGTTAAATACCAGTCATTTCCTCTTCCTGTCTTCCACAGGAAACAGCTCCACTCCCTCATGAATCGGGGGAATCACATGGATGAGCTCGTTCTCACCCTTCAGACCGACAGGAAGTCAGACGACCAACACACTCCGCACTCAGAGAAACGTTTATCACCTGCATTACAGCATCAGACACGTCTTAATGATGGAACACGAACCGTTTTTCACAGCTGAAGTGCTGATGGTTTATTTTAGAGAATAAACACATTCTGCGGACGTGAAACGCCGACCCGCCGGGAGTTTAGGACGCGAAACGCCGGTAGTTTAGGACGCGAAACGCTGACCCGCCCGCCGGGAGTTTAGGGCGCGGAACGCTGACCCGCCCGCCGGGAGTTTAGGGCGCGGAACGCTGACCCGCCCGCCGGTAGTTTAGGGCGCGGAACGCTGACCCGCCCGCCGGTAGTTTAGGGCGCGGAACGCTGACCCGCCCGCCGGGAGTTTAGGGCGCGAAACGCTGACCCGCCCGCCGGGAGTTTAGGGCGCGAAACGCTGACCCGCCCGCCGGGAGTTTAGGGCGCGAAACGCTGACCCGCCCGCCGGGAGTTTAGGACGCGAAACGCTGACCCGCCCGCCGGGAGTTTAGGACGCGAAACACTGACGAGCCGGGAGTTTAGGACGTGAAACGCTGACGCGCCGGGAGTTTAGGACGTGAAACGCTGACCCGCCGGGAGTTTAGGGCGCGAAACGCTGACCCGCCCGCCGGGAGTTTAGGACGTGAAACGCTGACCCGCCGGGAGTTTAGGACGTGAAACCCTGACCAGCCGGTAGTTTAGGATGTGAAACCCTGACCCGCTGGGAGTTTAGGATGTGAAACCCTGACCCGCTGGGAGTTTAGGATGTGAAACCCTGACCTGCCAGTAGTTTAGGATGTGAAACGCTGACCTGCCAGTAGTTTAGGATGTGAAACGCTGACCTGCCAGTAGTTTAGGATGTGAAACGCTGACCCGCCGGTAGTTTAGGATGTGAAACCCTGACCCGCCGGGAGTTTAGGACGTGAAACGCTGACCCGCCGGGAGTTTAGGATGTGAAACCCTGACCCGCCGGGAGTTTAGGACGTGAAACGCTGACCCGCCAGGAGTTTAGGATGTGAAACCCTGACCCGCCCGGAGTTTAGGATGTGAAACGCTGACCCGCCGGGAGTTTAGGATGTGGAACGCTGAACCGCCGGGAGTTTAGGATGTGAAACGCTGACCCGACGGTAGTTTAGGATGTGAAACGCTGACCCGACGGTAGTTTAGGATGTGAAACGCTGACCCGACGGTAGTTTAGGATGTGAAACTCTGACCCGCCGGTAGTTTAGGATGTGAAACCCTGACCCGCTGGGAGTTTAGGATGTGAAACGCTGACCTGCCGGTAGTTTAGGATGTGAAACGTTGACCTGCCGGTAATTTAGGACGTGAAACGCTGACCCGCCGGTAGTTTAGGATGTGAAACGCTGACCTGCCGGTAGTTTAGGATGTGAAACGCTGACCCGCCGGGAGTTTAGGATGTGAAACGCTGACCCGCCGGGAGTTTAGGATGTGGAACGCTGACCCGCTGGGAGTTTAGGATGTGAAACGCTGACCCGCCGGGAGTTTAGGATGTGAAACGCTGACCAGCCGGGAGTTTAGGATGTGAAACGCTGACCCGCCGGGAGTTTAGGATGTGAAACGCTGACCAGCCGGGAGTTTAGGATGTGAAACGCTGAACCGCCTGTAGTTTAGGATGTGAAACCCTGACCCGCCTGTAGTTTAGGATGTGAAACCCTGACCCGCCGGGAGTTTAGGATGTGAAACATTGACCTGCCGGTAGTTTAGGACGTGAAACGCTGACCCGCCGGTAGTTTAGGATGTGAAACGCTGACCCGCCGGGAGTTTAGGATGTGAAACGCTGACCAGCCGGGAGTTTAGGATGTGAAACGCTGACCCGCCGGGAGTTTAGGATGTGAAACGCTGACCAGCCGGGAGTTTAGGATGTGAAACGCTGAACCGCCTGTAGTTTAGGATGTGAAACGCTGACCCGCCGGGAGTTTAGGATGTGAAACATTGACCTGCCGGTAGTTTAGGACGTGAAACGCTGACCCGCCGGTAGTTTAGGATGTGAAACGCTGACCTGCCGGTAGTTTAGGATGTGAAACGCTGACCTGCTGGTAATTTAGGACGTGAAACGCTGACCCACCGGGAGTTTAGGATGTGAAACGCTGACCCGCTGGGAGTTTAGGATGTGAAACGTTGACCTGCCGGTAGTTTAGGACGTGAAACGCTGACCCGCCGGGAGTTTAGGATGTGAAATGCTGAACCGCCTGTAGTTTAGGATGTGAAACCCTGACCCGCTGGGAGTTTAGGATGTGAAACGTTGAACTGCCGGTAGTTTAGGATGTGAAACGCTGACCTGCCGGTAGTTTAGGATGTGAAACGCTGACCCGCCGGGAGTTTAGGACGTAAAACGCTGACCCGCCGGGAGTTTAGGACGTGAAACGCTGACCCGCCGGGAGTTTAGGATGTGAAACCCTGACCCGCTGGGAGTTTAGGATGTGAAACGTTGACCTGCTGGTAGTTTAGGATGTGAAACGCTGACCCACCAGGAGTTTAGGATGTGAAACGCTGAACCGCCTGTAGTTTAGGATGTGAAACCCTGACCCGCTGGGAGATTAGGATGTGAAACGTTGACCTGCCGGTAGTTTAGGACGTGAAACGCTGACCCGCCGGTAGTTTAGGATGTGAAACGCTGACCCGCTGGGAGTTTAAGATGTGAAACGTTGACCTGCCGGTAGTTTAGGATGTGAAACGCTGACCCGCCGGGAGTTTAGGATGTGAAACGCTGAACCGCCTGTAGTTTAGGATGTGAAACCCTGAACCGCCTGTAGTTTAGGATGTGAAACCCTGACCCGCTGGGAGTTTAGGATGTGAAACGCTGAACCGCCTGTAGTTTAGGATGTGAAACCCTGAACCGCCTGTAGTTTAGGATGTGAAACGCTGACCTGCCGGTAGTTTAGGATGTGAAACGCTGACCTGCCGGTAGTTTAGGATGTGAAACGCTGACCCGCCGGGAGTTTAGGATGTGAAACCCTGACCCGCTGGGAGATTAGGATGTGAAACATTGACCTGCCGGTAGTTTAGGACGTGAAACGCTGACCCGCTGGGAGTTTAGGATGTGAAACGCTGAACCGCCTGTAGTTTAGGATGTGAAACCCTGACCCGCTGGGAGTTTAGGATGTGAAACGCTGACCCGCTGGGAGTTTAGGATGTGAAACGCTGAACCGCCTGTAGTTTAGGATGTGAAACGCTGACCCGCCGGGAGTTTAGGATGTGAAACGCTGACCCGCCGGGAGTTTAGGATGTGAAACGCTGACCCGCCGGGAGTTTAGGATGTGAAACGCTGACCCGCCGGTAGTTTAGGACGTGAAACGCTGACCCGCCGGGAATTTAGGATGTGAAACGCTGACCCGCCGGGAGTTTAGGATGTGAAACGCTGACCCGCCGGGAGTTTAGGATGTGAAACGCTGACCCGCCGGGAGTTTAGGATGTGAAACATTGACCTGCCGGTAGTTTAGGACGTGAAACGCTGACCCGCCGGTAGTTTAGGATGTGAAATGCTGACCTGCCGGTAGTTTAGGATGTGAAACGCTGACCCACCGGGAGTTTAGGATGTGAAACGCTGACCCGCTGGGAGTTTAGGATGTGAAACGTTGACCTGCCGGTAGTTTAGGACGTGAAACGCTGACCCGCCGGGAGTTTAGGATGTGAAATGCTGAACCGCCTGTAGTTTAGGATGTGAAACCCTGACCCGCTGGGAGTTTAGGATGTGAAACGTTGAACTGCCGGTAGTTTAGGATGTGAAACGCTGACCTGCCGGTAGTTTAGGATGTGAAACGCTGACCCGCCGGGAGTTTAGGATGTGAAACCCTGACCCGCTGGGAGATTAGGATGTGAAACGCTGACCCGCCAGTAGTTTAGGATGTGAAACCCTGACCCGCTGGAAGTTTAGGATGTGAAACGTTGACCTGCCGGTAGTTTAGGATGTGAAACGCTGACCCGCCGGGAGTTTAGGATGTGAAACGCTGACCCACCAGTAGTTTAGGATGTGAAACCCTGACCCGCTGCGAGTTTAGGATGTGAAACGTTGACCTGCCGGTAGTTTAGCATGTGAAACGCTGACCCGCCGGGAGTTTAGGATGTGAAACGCTGAACCGCCTGTAGTTTAGGATGTGAAACCCTGACCCGCTGGGAGTTTAGGACGTGAAACGTTGACCTGCCGGTAGTTTAGGACGTGAAACGCTGACCCGCCGGTAGTCTAGGATGTGAAACGCTGACCCGCTGGGAGTTTAGGATGTGAAACGTTGACCTGCCGGTAGTTTAGGATGTGAAACCCTGACCCGCTGGGAGTTTAGGATGTGAAACGCTGACCCGCCGGTAGTTTAGGATGTGAAACGTTGACCCGCCGGTAGTCTAGGATGTGAAACGCTGACCCGCCGGGAGTTTAGGATGTGAAACGCTGACCCGCCGGTAGTTTAGGATGTGAAACGCTGACCCGCCGGTA
This sequence comes from Neoarius graeffei, assembly GCF_027579695.1. NCBI lineage: Eukaryota > Metazoa > Chordata > Actinopteri > Siluriformes > Ariidae > Neoarius > Neoarius graeffei. Next base: position 1,608,742 of record NC_083582.1, on the reverse strand, counting down.
GTTTAGGATGTGAAACGCTGACCCGCCGGTAGTTTAGGATGTGAAACGCTGACCCGCCGGTAGTTTAGGATGTGAAACGCTGACCTGCCGGTAGTTTAGGATGTGAAACGCTGACCCGCCGGGAGTTTAGGATGTGAAACGCTGACCCGCCGGGAGTTTAGGATGTGAAACGCTGACCCGCCGGTAGTTTAGGATGTGAAACGCTGACCCGCCTGTAGTTTAGGATGTGAAACCCTGACCCGCTGGGAGTTTAGGATGTGAAACGTTGACCTGCCGGTAGTTTAGGATGTGAAACGCTGACCTGCCGGTAGTTTAGGATGTGAAACGCTGACCCGCCAGGAGTTTAGGATGTGAAACCCTGACCCGCTGGGAGTTTAGGATGTGAAACGTTGACCTGCCGGTAGTTTAGGATGTGAAACGCTGACCCGCCAGGAGTTTAGGATGTGAAACCCTGACCCGCTGGGAGTTTAGGATGTGAAACGTTGACCAGCCGGTAGTTTAGGATGTGAAACGCTGACCCGCCGGGAGTTTAGGATGTGAAACGCTGACCCACCAGTAGTTTAGGATGTGAAACCCTGACCCGCTGGGAGTTTAGGATGTGAAACGTTGACCTGCCGGTAGTTTAGCATGTGAAACGCTGAACCGCCTGTAGTTTAGGATGTGAAACCCTGACCCGCTGGGAGTTTAGGATGTGAAACGTTGACCTGCCGGTAGTTTAGGACGTGAAACGCTGACCCGCCGGTAGTCTAGGATGTGAAACGCTGACCCGCTGGGAGTTTAGGATGTGAAACGTTGACCCGCCGGGAGTTTAGGATGTGAAACCCTGACCCGCTGGGAGTTTAGGATGTGAAACGCTGACCCGCTGGGTGTTTAGGATGTGAAACGCTGACCCGTAGGTAGTTTAGGACGTGAAACGCTGACCTGCCGGGAGTTTAGGATGTGAAACGCTGACCTGCCGGTAGTTTAGGATGTGAAACGCTGACCTGCCGGTAGTTTAGGATGTGAAACGCTGACCTGCCGGTAGTTTAGGATGTGAAACGCTGACCCGCTGGGAGTTTAGGATGTGAAACGCTGACCCACCAGTAGTTTAGGATGTGAAACCCTGACCCGCTGGGAGTTTAGGATGTGAAACGTTGACCTGCCGGTAGTTTAGCATGTGAAACGCTGAACCGCCTGTAGTTTAGGATGTGAAACCCTGACCCGCTGGGAGTTTAGGATGTGAAACGTTGACCTGCCGGTAGTTTAGGACGTGAAACGCTGACCCGCCGGTAGTCTAGGATGTGAAACGCTGACCCGCTGGGAGTTTAGGATGTGAAACGTTGACCCGCCGGGAGTTTAGGATGTGAAACCCTGACCCGCTGGGAGTTTAGGATGTGAAACGTTGACCTGCCGGTAGTTTAGCATGTGAAACGCTGAACCGCCTGTAGTTTAGGATGTGAAACCCTGACCCGCTGGGAGTTTAGGATGTGAAACGTTGACCTGCCGGTAGTTTAGGACGTGAAACGCTGACCCGCCGGTAGTCTAGGATGTGAAACGCTGACCCGCTGGGAGTTTAGGATGTGAAACGTTGACCCGCCGGGAGTTTAGGATGTGAAACCCTGACCCGCTGGGAGTTTAGGATGTGAAACCCTGACCCGCTGGGAGTTTAGGATGTGAAACGCTGACCCGCTGGGTGTTTAGGATGTGAAACGCTGACCCGTAGGTAGTTTAGGACGTGAAACGCTGACCTGCCGGGAGTTTAGGATGTGAAACGCTGACCTGCCGGTAGTTTAGGATGTGAAACGCTGACCTGCCGGTAGTTTAGGATGTGAAACGCTGACCTGCCGGTAGTTTAGGATGTGAAACGCTGACCCGCTGGGAGTTTAGGATGTGAAACGCTGACCCGCCGGTAGTTTAGGATGTGAAACGCTGACCCGCCGGTAATTTAGGATGTGAAACGCTGACCCGCCGGTAGTTTAGGATGTGAAACGCTGACCCGCCGGTAGTTTAGGATGTGAAACGCTGACCTGCCGGTAGTTTAGGATGTGAAACGCTGACCCGCTGGGAGTTTAGGATGTGAAACGCTGACCCGCCGGTAGTTTAGGATGTGAAACGCTGACCCGCCGGTAGTTTAGGATGTGAAACGCTGACCCGCTGGGAGTTTAGGATGTGAAACGCTGACCCGCTGGGAGTTTAGGATGTGAAACGCTGACCCGCCGGTAGTTTAGGATGTGAAACGCTGACCCGCCGGTAGTTTAGGATGTGAAACGCTGACCCGCCGGTAGTTTAGGATGTGAAACGCTGACCCGCCGGTAGTTTAGGATGTGAAACGCTGACCCGCCGGTAGTTTAGGATGTGAAACGCTGACCCGCCGGTAGTTTAGGATGTGAAACGCTGACCCGCCGGTAGTTTAGGATGTGAAACGCTGACCTGCCGGTAGTTTAGGATGTGAAACGCTGACCCGCCGGGAGTTTAGGATGTGAAACGCTGACCCGCCGGTAGTTTAGGATGTGAAACGCTGACCCGCCTGTAGTTTAGGATGTGAAACCCTGACCCGCTGGGAGTTTAGGATGTGAAACGTTGACCTGCCGGTAGTTTAGGATGTGAAACGCTGACCTGCCGGTAGTTTAGGATGTGAAACGCTGACCCGCCAGGAGTTTAGGATGTGAAACCCTGACCCGCCAGTAGTTTAGGATGTGAAACCCTGACCCGCTGGGAGTTTAGGATGTGAAACGTTGACCAGCCGGTAGTTTAGGATGTGAAACGCTGACCCGCCGGGAGTTTAGGATGTGAAACGCTGACCCACCAGTAGTTTAGGATGTGAAACCCTGACCCGCTGGGAGTTTAGGATGTGAAACTTTGACCTGCCGGTAGTTTAGCATGTGAAACGCTGAACCGCCTGTAGTTTAGGATGTGAAACCCTGACCCGCTGGGAGTTTAGGATGTGAAACGTTGACCTGCCGGTAGTTTAGGACGTGAAACGCTGACCCGCCGGTAGTCTAGGATGTGAAACGCTGACCCGCTGGGAGTTTAGGATGTGAAACGTTGACCTGCCGGTAGTTTAGGATGTGAAACCCTGACCCGCTGGGAGTTTAGTATGTGAAACGTTGACCTGCCGGTAGTTTAGGATGTGAAACGCTGACCCGCCGGGAGTTTAGGATGTGAAACGCTGACCCACCGGTAGTTTAGGATGTGAAACCCTGACCCGCTGGGAGTTTAGGATGTGAAACGTTGACCTGCCGGTAGTTTAGGATGTGAAACACTGACCCGCTGGGAGTTTAGGATGTGAAACACTGACCCACTGGGAGTTTAGGATGTGAAACACTGACCCGCCGGTAGTTTAGGATGTGAAACGCTGACCCGCCGGTAATTTAGGATGTGAAACACTGACCTGCCGGTAATTTAGGATGTGAAACACTGACCTGCCGGTAGTTTAGGATGTGAAACGCTGACCTGCTGGTAATTTAGGACGTGAAACACTGACCCGCCGGGAGGTTAGGATGTGAAACGCTGACCCGCTGGGAGTTTAGGATGTGAAACGTTGACCTGCCGGTAGTTTAGGATGTGAAACGCTGACCCGCCGGGAGTTTAGGACGTGAAACCCTGACCCGCTGGGAGTTTAGGACGTGAAACACAGACCCGCCGGGAGTTTAGGATGTGAAACCCTGACCCGCTGGGAGTTTAGGATGTGAAACGTTGACCTGCCGGTAGTTTAGGATGTGAAACGCTGACCCGCCGGGAGTTTAGGATGTGAAACGCTGACCCACCAGTAGTTTAGGATGTGAAACCCTGACCCTGCCGGGAGTTTAGGATGTGAAACGCTGACCCACCAGTAGTTTAGGATGTGAAACCCTGACCCGCTGGGAGTTTAGGATGTGAAACGCTGACCCGCCGGGAGTTTAGGATGTGAAACGCTGACCTGCCGGTAGTTTAGGATGTGAAACGCTGACCTGCCGGTAGTTTAGGATGTGAAACGCTGACCCGCCGGTAGTTTAGGATGTGAAACGCTGACCCGCCGGGAGTTTAGGATGTGAAACGCTGACCCGCTGGGAGTTTAGGATGTGAAACGCTGACCCGCTGGGAGTTTAGGATGTGAAACGCTGACCCGCCGGTAGTTTAGGATGTGAAACGCTGACCCACCAGTAGTTTAGGATGTGAAACCCTGACCCGCCGGTAGTTTAGGATGTGAAACGCTGACCCGTCGGTAGTTTAGGATGTGAAACGCTGACCCGTCGGTAGTTTAGGATGTGAAATGCTGACCCGCTGGGAGTTTAGGATGTGAAACGTTGACCTGCCGGTAGTTTAGGATGTGAAACGCTGACCCGCCGGGAGTTTAGGATGTGAAACGCTGACCCGCCGGGAGTTTAGGATGTGAAACGCTGACCCGCCAGTAGTTTAGGATGTGAAACGCTGACCCGCTGGGAGTTTAGGATGTGAAACGCTGACCCGTCGGTAGTTTAGGACGTGAAACGCTGACCCGCCGGTAGTTTAGGATGTGAAACGCTGACCCGCCGGTAGTTTAGGATGTGAAACGCTGACCCGCCGGTAGTTTAGGATGTGAAACGCTGACCCGCCGGGAGTTTAGGATGTGAAACGCTGACCTGCCGGTAGTTTAGGATGTGAAACGCTGACCCGTCGGTAGTTTAGGATGTGAAACGCTGACCTGCCGGCAGTTTAGGATGTGAAACGCTGACCTGCCGGTAGTTTAGGATGTGAAACGCTGACCTGCTGGTAGTTTAGGATGTGAAATGCTGACCTGCTGGTAGTTTAGGATGTGAAATGCTGACCTGCTGGTAGTTTAGGATATGAAACACTGACCTGCTCGTAGTTTAGGATATGAAATGCTGACCTGCTGGTAGTTTAGGATGTGAAACGCTGACCTGCTGGTAGTTTAGGATGTGAAACGCTGACCTGCTGGTAGTTTAGGATGTGAAACGCTGACCTGCTGGTAGTTTAGGATGTGAAACGCTGACCTGCTGGTAGTTTAGGATGTGAAACGCTGACCTGCTGGTAGTTAGGATGTGAAACGCTGACCTGCTGGTAGTTTAGGATGTGAAACGCTGACCTGCTGGTAGTTTAGGATGTGAAACACTGACCTGCTGGTAGTTTTCCTCCTGAGGGTTGAAGCTGTTGTTGATTTGTTGGAGTCTCAGATTGATGTGAGGAAACTGGTGAAGCCAATAAATCCACCACGGAGGGATATAATCCAGTTCAGAGGAGGACATGATGAGAGAGAGAGAGAGAGAGAAAGTGGGAGAGAGTGTGAGATATAGTGTGTGTGAGAGAGAGATATAGAGATATATAGAGAGCGAGTGAGTGTGTGAGAGAGACAGAGTGAGAGTGTGTGTGTGACAGTGTGAGTGAGAGTGTGAGGGTGTGTGAGAGTGAGATAAAGAGAAGGATTTAGAGAGAGAGAGAGAGTGTGTGTGTGAGAGTGAGAGTGTGAGTGAGATATAGAGAGGGATTTAGAGAGAGAGACAGAGATTGAGAGAGTGTGAGAGAGAGAGAGACAGAGATTGAGAGAGTGTGAGAGAGAGAGAGTGAGTGTGAGAGAGAGAGAGAGAGAGATTGAGAGAGCTATATAGAGACTGTGAGCGCGCGCTGTCCCGGTGAACAAAAGCTCTCAGTTGGAGTGTCTCTGCACTTTAAGCGCACGCGCTGCTCCCGCGGTGTGAACTCCTCGGTGTGAAAATCCGCATTCCGGTTATTTATGATCATAAAATAATCCAGATTCCGGAACCGGAGCAGGAAAACCACCCACAGCGCTGCCGGGCGCGTGCACAGGACACGAGTGCGCGTTCACGAGACACGGGGACCAGGGTTCTGCTTTTTCTTCTGCTGGGCGGTTGGTCTCCAGCTTCCTGGTGCATTACCGCCACCTTCTGCTCCGGAGAGTGAACCAGAGACGAACTGACCCGACCCGACCCGACCCAATCTAATCTAATCTAATCTAATCTAATCTAATCTAACAACACACGCTCTCACCCAACCTCTATCAGTGGAACATCTCATCACCAGGGGCAATTTCTCAGAGACAACAAGGGAAGCCGAGCTTCCCCTAAAATTCTCTCCCCAAACTGCGGCATCTATGACGTTGAATTCTCATTAAAACAATAACTTGCATAACATAATATATGCCCAAGATTATATTTACGTTCATAACTATCCTGTAACTTATTTGAGTGATGTCTGACGAACTTGCAGTTCGCTACGAGAATCACCTTTGCTGCCAGGCTGTACCCAGATAGCAGAGGGACGTTGAAACGGTGCCGATTCTTGGTCAGAATGGTCGGTTTCCATCGTAAGTCAGAAAATCAACGCTGAAACGGCGCCGTGAAACGTCGATTTCTCCGCCGTCGGAGAAGGTCGATTTATCACTGTTGAATCACCGTGGGTAAAGGTTGATCTGTCGACCGTCAGAGAAGGTCGAATATACGATGTTGAACCATCGTCACTTTTGCAGGCCAGTTTTCAACATTGGTAGGATGAGCAACTAATTGTTCAGAATATAAATTGCCACTGTTTGTCTTATCCTGCTTACACGAGTAAATGATATAAGTGATAATGATAAGTAAATGATAAAAAAAAGAACAAAAACTAGTTTACTTTCTTAACTCAGTGTAGGTATCATGCCACCATCTTGTGTCAGAACTACAATTCCCAGGCAACTTCCGTGTGACCTACGTCACCACCTACGTCAGTCTGCCATGCACGCATAAATCCAAGCGGAAGCGCCACCATCTTTGTCTCTCACGTTTGGCTTCCGATGAATCTGGACGTATAAAGAGGCGCTCTCCACCCAGAAAGACGTCTTCTTTCTTGTAAGATCCATCACTCAGCGCGGTTTTCTTTCTTACCCTTGGCAAAGGTAAACTCTAGAGTCGCGCGATCTTTAAACTCAACCTGAGTTACAACCGGTTTACTTGCATTAGAAGTGACGTCACGACCGCAGCCCAGGCAGTCAAAAGTTAAGAAGCGATTGAATCCTTTTTAACTCAAAAGCGCTGTGCATCTTATTCTGATCAGAGACTTTTCCTCACGAACGCTGAGGTTCGGACCAAGAATCCTCTGCTTTCCACGGGAACCACCCAAGTGCTCCGCTGGACCCGAAAGTTTTCTGCGCCTCCATCACGAGCGGCTCACGTGCTCCCACGGCGAGGCCCGAAACTACACCGGCGAATAGTTCTTCATATCTTGCTAAAGGCAGGATTAAGTAAGATTTTGGCATTTGGGCATAATTAGGATAGTCTTAGGAATTTGCTTTTATTTGAAATAGTGTGAATTTAAACCCAGGTTTATCTGTTACACTGTTAGACACGCAGCGTGTTGATTTATTTTGGTTCTATGTTCTCTCAATTGTTTAATAGATAGGCTGCGCATGCTTCTCTCTCTTTTATTCTTACTAACATTATAATTTCATTATTATACATCTTGATCTCAAGATTTCAGTGGACTCAGTATGGTTATGAGCTAGTGGGTTAGCTACAGCTTCCCTTTTGTCTGCTTAGCAACACAAAGCTAATCAAGGCCTACCATGTGCTCAGCAGGCCATCAGGCCTGATAAACCACACCTCAGCTAGAAATCTACAAGCTAGCTTTTAGTTAGCTACGGCTAATACCCTTGTCTTTAGCAACACGTGCTCAGTAGGCCTCACCAGGCCTAACAAACACACTTTAGCTAGGCCAAAGGGCCTTTAGCAAACTCACACTAGCAACACAAGGCTAAACACAGAGCTAATCCTTTGTTCTGTTTAGATAACATTCTTTTGTTTAGCTACCAACAAGCTAGGCCTCCACCATGTTAGCTACATGAGGCTAAACACATGGTCAAGTCCTACACACACACACACCCCTCACTGCTTGTATATATTGATTTATTATTTTTCTTTTTATCTTTGTATAATAAATTCATTTATTAAACAAACTGTGTTTATTTGTGTGAACAACAATATATACATGGAGTCCCCAGTCTCCCTCGAATTCAAAAGGGTGCATATACAAGTTATGTAATATGGTAAGTGATCGTAATAATTTGGAAATATACCATAATTTAGCTGTTTGGTAATTTATTATTAAGCACCAGGATTAATGGTATGATTCACTAAACGAATCATTGAACGATTCACTAAATGATTCACTGAATGAGACTGATTCTATGGTATGATTCAATTCAAACGAGTCAAATTAAACGATTCAATGGGATTGATTCATTTTAATTATTAACCTTCAAAATTTAATGAGACTGATTTAACGAGATTGATCACTTAATATCAATAATTAACTGATTGCACCCACACTCAGCAATGGATTTGACCTATCTTTTAAAGTTTTTTTGCAAATAACTTAACATTTCCAAGATGATCATAAATTAATTCTAATTTATAATTATAATTTATAATTATAATTATTTAATTCATAATGTCCCATAATGCAGTGCGATTACCACTGCTGTTTACTGGATGACATCATTTTCGTTATATACCTGGGTGCACGTGAAACTCCCACACCACTCGGTTGGATCGCGACTCTCTTGTGGATCGGCCTGCTGTTACACTTGGACCATTGAAACAACATTGAGAAAAACACTGGACCACGCTACATTTCCATTCATCCCTGGACATCTGGTACGTACCATTATTCAGTCACTATTAATAAAGGGAATTTTGAATACAGTTTCAAGCAGTTTAAGAAGTTATGATGAACTTCAGTAATATCACGCGTTGGAGAAATTTCCCTCAACTAGTATCCATTTGAAACAACAACAATGCAGATGCATTATTCAATTGAAAAACGAGTCGAAGTACTTGTCTTGTTGGAGTGAAAACTTAGCGTTAAATCGAGCATGTAGGCCTAGGTCGCATGTCGTTTCGAGCTGACCTGTTCTTTTGTGTAGCCATGGGTCGTGCCTCGCGGCCATGAACTTTAAAGATTATCCAGGCTACCAATGCTTCTGTAGTGACCACTTTGTTTGAGGTACCACGAACGAAATTGCTTATATTCCCTCAACTAATACAATAAACATGCAGATGCATTGTTTAGTCGAAAACTAGTCAAAGTAGTGGTCTTGATGGAGTGAAGAAAAAGCATTTCAATCGAGTATATAGGCCGTGGTTATAACCGGTAGCTCTATACCCGGCTTGAGGGGGCTGGGCTTTGTAACGCTGTAGGCCTATACTGCCCTACAAAGCCAAAAGACCTTAACTCATCAGACTCATTACAGGCTTCTGCCTTGGTTTTCCCTTTGCTTTTGGAAGTTACGGTAAAAACGACATCTTATTGTTACCAGAAAAAAACAGAAATGACTCGAAATAATTCATCACATGATACAACTGATGTCCTCTGTTCCAAAAATGGCAATAACTCATGTTGACCTTGAGTGATATTAAGGTCTTTTGGCTTTGTAGGGCAGTATGGGTCGCAGCCATTAGAACATGACTCCAGACATTGTTAAAACATTGTTGGTATTAAAACAGAACTTTCTATAAAACAATTGTTTGAACTCTGTGTGTGTGTGTGTGTGTGTGTGTGTGTGTGTGTGTGTGTGTAAGGTTATTTCAAATGTAATGACGTAAATGTTGTCTTTGTTCCCCCCATGTTTACCTCAATGGAACCTGAAGACCACTACCCCGTCATTCCCTCAAAAGGTACTGCAGACATTTATTTCTTTAGGGGAGAGAACATGGCTTCTTATTGGTCAAAAAGAAGACGTGTTGTGACAGCTACTGAAATGTCAGAAAGGCAGATTCTGTCCGATTTTGAGTCAGCTCTGGGTAATCCTGCTGCTCAAGTCTCTCCTTCAATTGCATCACCCAGGCCTGCATCATCAATGGGTTTAGATGAGGATGGTGGGGATTCTGTTGAGTTGGGAGGGTGCAGTGATGCAGAGTCTGACAGCAGTAGCATGTCTTCAGAGGGTGACAGTGACAGTCATATTGATGGTGACTCTTTTGAAGAGTCAGGGCTTCACCAAAAATTAAAACACTGGGCTGCATCATTCTCTGTGCCTTTGATTGCCATTACTGCTCTGTTGACCATTTTGAGAACAAGCCACCCTGAACTGCCCAAGGATGCTAGGACCTTATTGGGCACTAAGCCTGCAGTACCATTACAGACCGTAGGTAATGGGGAATACTTCCATTTTGGCTTGGCAAAGGGAATTTTGTCCAAATTAAGCACCATCCATTTACCAGATGTTATTCAAACAATAAGAGTTCAATTTAACATCGATGGTCTCCCTATTTTCAAAAGCACCAGGCTTCAGGTTTGGCCTATTTTGGCACTGATTGATTGCGATTACACCAGAACACCGTTTTTAGTTGGCATCTTTTGTGGCCCTGGAAAACCCTCCAATGTGTTTGATTATCTGACGCAGTTTGTTAAAGATCTCTCTGATCTGCTTTGCAATGGGTTAACATTTGGAGGTAGAAAGCTGAGGGTGGCCATTTCATCCTTCATTTGTGATGCTCCTGCTCGAGCATTTGTAAAACAAATTAAATGCCATAATGGGTACTCTGGATGCGATAAATGCCATCAGACTGGTATTTGGCAGAAAAAAAATGACGTATCCTGAGACTGATGTTAGGCTAAGGTCAGACGAGGAGTTTGAAAATATGGTAGATGAGGACCACCACATCAACAGAAGTCTTCTGACGGGTCTGGTGAAAATGGTGTCTGCCTTCCCAATAGATTATATGCATTTATGTTGCCTTGGCGTTATGAAAAAGTTGATACATTTTTGGATGAGAGGGAAAAACTCTACAAGGCAGCCTACAAGAGCCATTAAAGCCATCTCCGAAAAGTTAATACAGCTTCGTCCCTATACTCCAGCTGAATTTGCACGGAAACCCCGTGAACTCGCCAAAACTGATAGGTGGAAAGCGGCAGAGCTGCGCCAATTTATGATTTACAGTGGGCCATTAGTTCTGAGGGACATTCTTCCACAAGATCTCTATGAAAACTTCATGTTTTCTGTGGCCATGTTTTTGCTACTCACACCAAACATTTCTGAAAGTATGGTTTGTTTTTCCGAAAAATTGTTAATGGCTTTTGTAAAGCATTTTGGAGAGGTGTATGGTAAAGACGAGATTGTGTTTAGCGTACATCAAACAATACATCTGACACATGAGTACCGCCAGTATGGTTCCCTAGACAACATCTCATCCTTTTCTTACGAGAATTATTTGGGTAAACTAAAAAAAAATGCTACGCAAGCCATCTCAACCTTTACAACAGGTTGTCAAATGCCTTTCAGAGGAGCCAGTTTGTTTATTTCCACCACCACCTACACAACCACAGTTGTTACACCCACACCAGGAGGGCCCATTACCCCAACACTTAAGTTCTGGCCAGCAATTTAAAAAAGTGCATTTCAATGATTTCTGTTTTTCTTCAAAGCAGGGCGATGATTGCCTAGTGATTAAAAATGAAATCGTAATGGTGAAAAACATAATTAAACATGGTGACTCTGTCTTTGTGGTTTACATGAAATTCAAGAGGAGGGAGTCATATTTCCACTATCCTTGCCCCTCCACAAGCATTGGCTGCTACAGAGTATTTGGCATAGACAGCTGCCTTAACGTTGACCAGCTTGAGGTTGTCCAGGGCAAATGTGTGTTGTTCCCAGATGGAGAGACCTTTGTGGCAATCCCTCTTCATCACCATTCGTAAACCTATATGGGAAGAAAAAAAAAAAAAAACACAAAAAAAACCACACACACACACACACACACACACACACAAAGAAACACATCTTTACTTATGCATTAGAAGGAATCTGGACAGTTGGAGTACTCCAGCTGGATGGCAGGCACTAACTATCCTTTCCATGGAGTACTTTTTTATTTTTTTTTATTATAGATGGCACAGATTTGGAAAGTTGTGGAATTCCAAGACCGGAGTGCAGCAGTTGTGTCGTCCAGCTGGGTAGTCGATGTTGACGGAGAAGTGGGATGCTACTGGCCACCCTTTGGCGGAAACAAAGCTGTGAAGGCCGCCATGAACTGCACCCCCTCGGGACAAGGATGGTGATTCCATCAAAAAATAAGGGTGCTGGCAACCTGTGGTGAGCTGCATAGCTACTTCATTAAACCAGTGACAATACTTCAATACTGCATTAAGCCAATTTCATTAAGACTGCCTTCCCTTTCAGGCACCTTTGCCAAAGCAAGACGTTACCTGACCCAATCGCTTGAGGAAGGCTGCCTTACAGCAGACCTGCAATCGGATGATGGTGAGATGGGGCCAAGGAAAAGACGGTAAAAATGTTTTCTTTTTTAAATCACAACTTGCAGTTATAAGTTCAATTACGGTTTTGTTTGTGTTTTGAGCTGTGTCAGTAAGGTCCTGGGTTTGTTTTTAAGACCAAACAAAAGGTATTTGGAGGAGGACAGCGAGGAGGAGGCAGGACCAAGCCGTAGGGGGAGGAGGCCACCATCTATTGACGCCACTCAGCTGGACAGCGAGTGGCAATTCCCCTCCCTTAATGAAGGTGACTATCTGTACCACTTGTTGTTGTTGTTCTACTAAAGACCTAGAAGTTGTCTGAAGTAATAATGCTTTCATTTCCGTCTTCAGACACCCAGCCAGGCCTGTTTCTTCACAGCCAGCCATTAACTCATGGTAACTATGCATTTCCTTTATTTATGCCAGAAATTAAAATACCAATGAGTAAGTGAAGATATGTTTTGATCAACTGACTGCTTACTATTTTTCAGATTCACCGTCGTCAGAAACCCCGCCAGGCCCTTTCCTTCACAGCCAGCCACTAACCCATGGTAACTATGCATTGCCTTGATTTATGCCATAAACGACTAAAAAAACAAAACAAAACAACAAACAAATATCTATGTAGATGCGTTTTGATCAACTGACTATACAATTTTTCAGATTCACCCCAGCCACGTCACCGCTTCCATGGTAAGTCAAAGAGGAAATCAATCAATCAACATGAAAATTGTGAATTTAGAACAGAAATTAAATTAAGGCGCACCTTGAAGTGAACTAAATTGTACTCTCTGATATTTCAGCCACACCTCTGCCATCGCAACAGGGGAACAATCAGTTGCTGCGTGGTGAGTCATCAACTGTAATCACTGTTCAAAAATGACCAGCAATATGAAATAAAAGTCCTAATGTTTGGTGTTACTTAACAGACATGGGCATCAGCACAGTCATCGCTCTCCTTGACCAGCTGAGGGAGGAAAACAGGGAGCTGAAGGGGGAAGTAGGAAGGCTGGCGCAAGAGGTCAGGGCCCTAAGGAGAGAGATGGGGAGACAAGACACACCCCAGACATCACCCCTAATCAAGCTCCCACTCTCCACCATGGAGGAGTTTTTGGCAGCAGAGGCCCTGGTGAAGGAAGATGCCAAACAAAAGCAGCTAATGGTACTTATTGAGTCTTACCTTTCCTTTCCAGTCATCTGCAACACCTGCAAAAAGAAACACAAATACTTTGTTTCATTGATTCACAATGATATTATGATAAACACTGAATACTTTCTCATTATTGTCTTCATGCTACATTTTATTCTATCAGGTGTCTACCTTAGCCCTTTGTGGAGGAACCGACGTAGGGGTCACAGTGAGGCGGATGCTGCGTAGCCTCCTGGTCAACAGCTTGGCCAGCCAATTTAACTGGGCTGGAAAGGGGGAAAAAACTGCGTTTAAGGACACCAAGATCCATGATGTCCTGTTTGGTAGGTTATGCATGTGCACAAAGCTGTAAAAGAGGGTAAAATAGTAAGCTGTCGCAAGTACTTGCACACTACTTCTAAACGTTCTTTGATAACTCCTTCACTAACTGTAACATTACGATTATAACGACAATGACAAACATATTGTGAAAGATGCAAAGGATTAAAAAGGATTAAGAAACTCACCAGGTGCCTTACTCAGAAAAAGCAGGTGTGCAGGCAAGTCCAGGGAGGCTGACTGAGTGACGAACGGTCAGGTAGTGGCATTTCTATTTCCGCTTTGTGTCAATGGGGAAATTAAAATGTTTTTTTTTTTTAATCCCGTTTAAATTGTCACAAGATTCACATCTATGGTTTCTGATTTTTACATATATTTTCTGTACTAGTACCATTACTTGCCACCTACCACTAGAGTGTGACGTGCATAGTCTTAACAACTCAAACTTTAACAATTATCACCATGCAAAGTCTCAATGTTGTTTTGTTCTTTTTCTTTCAGATGCTCTACAAAAGCAGCTGCCAGGGAGCACACACGCTACTTTTAGTGACGCAATCAAGAAGTGGCTTAAGTATGCGCCAGAGAGAGAGGGAGGGATGAGGAGACGTGAGGTAGGGTGGCATTTAGAAACCCATAGCCTACTGCTGACTTTCTTTATCAATGCTGCATCAAATTAATTTTGGTTATGTTTTTCTGTTTCCATGTACGGGTGTCTGTGCCGCAGGAGGAATATAGGCCACAATTATAAATTATAAATAAATCATAAAATGTTTCTAAGAACTTGTTCAAGTGTGTTCTGTTCCTTATAAATGTTAAAAGTTATGCCTCATTAGATAGCTTGACAAACATTAGGAGAGGTGCATTGTTGCATGCATTTTTATATCCTGTTGTACATTAAACAGGACGTAGCCTACGCACATTGATATAAATTAAGTTTCACTTTCATGGTTGAAGTATGCATGTGTGTGTTCATTCTAGGCAAGAGCCCCGATGCTTTATTGTTAGCTAGTTTAATTTAGCCTGTTTTGCTTAATTTGTAGCCTTCCTGTTGTACATAAAACAGGAAGTAAAGTTGGATGAATCATCGCCGAAAATTAAACTATAAATCGACTGAAATCCGTAGTTGAATAAAGGGTGAAAGGGGGTCTATTCTCTGTCGGCCACCATCCACTTTTCAACGTCGTTTCAATGCAAACTCGTATGAGCAAAGCGGTGTTGAATCAACGCCGGTGATCCACGATGATTTGACGGCGTATGGTCGAAGAACATGCCGATGATTCCCCGTCGAATCAACGCCCTTTTACTATCTGGGTAACCAGCGTTGCCAGATACTGCTGACGTTTTCCAGCCAAAATATGTTCAAAACCCGCTAAAATGCACTTAAAACAGCCCAATCTGGCAACACTGGCTGTAACCTTTCTTATTTCAATGGGCTCTATGTGCTGGCAGCCAGGTTTCCGTTGCAGTCTATGAGATGGCTCTGAACAGCCAATTTCAGCTAGTTGTTATTGGTTAAAATCGACAAAATCGTCACTTCCAGGGAAGCCAGGCTTCTCTGGGACTAAACGAGACAGTGGGAGGGGCAAGAAGCCGGGCTGATGAAGGATTATTGGAGGTAGTGAGGAGGGCAGCCTCTGTACTTCGGCGTTGGCGAGGAACACGGAAGCATGATCAGTCAGTCCCTAGCGGATGTCGAGAAAGTGCAGTCGTGTGCCAAAGTGCTGTCCGAATTTCTTTTCATATAAACGTTTCTTCTCATTGATGTCTCTGTACATTACTCTGTAAATAAATGTAAATATTACTCGTTGTGCTCTGTTAACTTTCATCCATTCTATCAGTTTGATCATTCGTGAATTCACTTGTTTATTTCATTTGTAGTTCAATCTGGTTGTAGGCTAGCTTGAGCCTTATTGGGATCTGCAGTGCTAGCTGCTAACAGAAATTGGTGAAGTCTCTGGAAAGCACAACCAGCTGGTATGACAGGGTCACAGACCATTTTCTGGAAAAGGAGCGGAGGGCAGAATTTGTGTATAAATAGTGTGCATCATATAATGTTCATGAATGTGAAGTGTGTATATTGTTCAGTAATGTTAAGAGAATGGTGGGCTCTGTGTTATAGGTTATACCTGGGTATAATATTCAAGGTTCTGTGTGTTGCATAGCCTACCTGGTTATGAATTTCCAGACTGTGTTGCAGAAGATGGTCAAGGATGTGTTGCACAGCTGGGTGTTGTGTTAAAGACTCTGTGTTGCATATCAGGGTATGATGTTCAAGGCTCTTCGTTGAATAGCCAGTGATTTTTGGATGTTTGATATTTTTGATTAAGGATATGAGGCACTAGCCTGGCAAGCCAGACTATGGCCGAATCCCATTTCACCCCTTGGACCAACCCCTTGGCCCTTCCCCTCCATTTTGCGCGTTCACATGAAGGGGTAGGGGTATCCCAATCCCAGTTAACGCGGAGGGGTAGGGGAAGGGGTAGGGCTTCTGTACCCCTCCAAACGGAGATTTTCCTGGAGCTGACTCAGAACGAAGGGGTTTGAGTGATTTCCCACAATGCCATGCGGATTTCAGCGAGATTTCATGCGGATTTCAGAAAGATGGCGGTTCCCGCGGCGAAAGATTGTCATAAATGTATTTTCTCCATTATTTACGTGTTTTAAGTTGTTATCCAGAGGAAACACGCCGCTTGATTCGCTTTCGAACTGAGAATGAGCAGCGATTTCTGAAATCCAAGCTGCTGCTAAAAAGCTTTGGGAGTGAGTATTGTTTTCGGTTGCTTGACTACATACGTTTTGTTCTGTTATTCTCGCTTTTATTGTTTACATGAGTGTTCTGACACCTCATTCTGTCGGATGTGGTGCACGAAGCGCCAAAGATATCCCATTCAGTGGTGTTAGTTAACAAATCACACCCTGCCAGCAGAGATTTCTGGTTCTGGCTCTGACTGTAGTGGCTGGTCGCAGCCAATGACGCATTTGGTCGCGTTTTGCTAACATAAACGCTGACGGAGGTACGCGATGACGTATGCGATCGTTGAAGGGCTATCCCAATACGTAAGGGTTGAATTTCAAGCCCTATCCCTTGTAGCTCAGTTTCAAGGGGAAAGGCCAAGGGGAAGGGGAAGGGGGAGGGGTAGGGGTAGAAATTAGAATTGGGATTGGGCCTATAACATGAAATGTACAAGCAAAAATACTTTCTGCCACTAGGTGGGGTTGTCTAGTTCACTATGCTAATGGGGCACACCTTTCTATGCTTTGATATCCGGCCTACAGGTTTTACGATGAATGCGTAAAATGGGCTTCCCCTGTTTTAAAAACCAGCAGCCGCCACTGCTCATCACCTTTATAACTCTCTGCAGTTCTCCTCAGTTCTCCTCCTGTGGGCAGCTCCTCTTCACCGAGAACCAAAAGCGACTCCCAGAAGTGTCAGTGCTCCTGTCGAGCTCTTCTCCACACATCTTTAGCTTCATTCCCTCACTGAGGAAACACATTTCATCTTTAAAAAACAGCGCATCTCAGACCTTTGGCAATCCTGCAAATCCTAAAAAATATCTAAACATCTAAATGTTCTTTATTCTGTAGATCCAACAAGATAACAGATTCTTACAAAAGTCAAGATCACATTCTCCTAAACTAACATCTGCACCTGCCCGAACCCTGCCCTGTCTCTGCCTCCCTGATGATGAGAAGCGGATCTCTGTGATCATCATCACCTGCCCTTATTCATGTTAAAGTGGATCATCAGTGTCCAGCAGTGAACAGGACACCAGGGTTTGGACTTCAATCCAGGAGAGACTCTGCGGCATGAACTGAAAACCTTCTGTTCAACAACATTCTCCATTTCCTTTTCAGAGTTGGAATTTTGCAGTGAGTTATGGAAGAAAATACCAAAATCACAATTTGCAACTTTTCTATATTTAAAAATAAAACAAATCTGAAACATCTCATTAATAATCAGTGCAAAAGCACAGTTCACACTGACGGGGTGAAGAAAAATCAACTGAGCCATTTTTATGTTTTATATTCAAATAAATCTGAGGAGATAATAATTATAATAATAATAATAATAAGTTCAATTTATATAGCGCCTTTCAAAAAACCCAAGGACGCTTTACAATTATAGAGAAAGAAAAAAAAATAACAATAAAAAATAATAAATAAATAAATGAATAAATAATAAAAAATAAAAGTAAAAAGTCCACCAAGTAGGGGTCAAGATGTAATTCCAGTGGTGGAGCAGCCACAGTCCCACCAAAAGGCGCATGAAAACGAGTCCCACATCTCCAGCACAGCCGCCGTGACGTCGTCAGCCACATCGTGCGAACACCATGCCGTGGATCCACAAAGCGAGCACAGAAGCTCCGCCACGCAGAGCGCTGGTGTGTCCCAAACCGCCTGCACAGCTGCCGCGATGCCACCGAGCAACATCGCTCGGAACATCACGCCAAGCGTTAAAGCACAGAGCGCTGGACAACCACGAATGTTAAATGAGCAACGAGCTCACTGCAGTCCACAGCTGGGAGTGCAGGCATCGCCCACGGCGAACCAAGGCGTAGAGGGAACCAACGCCCAAAACTGGATCCAGAACTACACCACAACCGGCAGACAAAACACTCAAACAAACATCAAACTAGACAAACACACAGAAAAAAAAAAATAAATAAATAAAATGAAAAATTGAAAAAAAAAGAAAAGAAAAATAAAATTAAAAAAGCTCTGGTGAGAAGCGGCAGCCAGAATGCGCACGACGTACTCTCAACCGGAAATGGAAAAAAAAATCCAGTGATTTGATAAAATAATTTATTTAAACCTGTTTCTGTAGAGAATCATTTCTGAAGGAGCAAGAAAAAAATCCTATACTAATACACTTAAATTAAAAAGATTAATAATCACAGGGGGTCAATACTTTCTCGAGTCACTGTAAAAGCTTAAAGGAATAAATCCATCCATTGTCTATGCCACTTATCCATTACGGGTCGTGAGGGAAGCTGGAGCCAATCCCAGCTGGCTTCATGTGACCCTTATGAAAAAATCCTATAGTTATATACTATAGTCATCGTGACTATAGTATTTTGATGGTATTTTCATCACTATAGGACTATACTATAGTAATACTATAGTTCTGGAGACTATAGTATTACAGACTATAGTTATAGAAACTATAGTTCTCTAGACTATAGTAATGCTATAGTTCACCAGACTATAGTAATGCTATAGTTCGAGTACTATAATTGTTAGGCTGGGAATTGAACCTGGGTCACTGGTGTAGTAACCCAGCAAACACCCACTAGGCTAAGCAGAGGAATTACTCAAGTGTAGAGGAGTGAGATCAAAGCTAGAGTTCAATAAAGTTTATTTGCCAAAGTTCAGAAGTCCAGATAAATCCACAGCTTGTGATAAAGCAAAATCCACAAAGGTAAAATATCTTCCAGTCAGGCAAATCCAAACACACAGGAGATACAAGAAAAAAAATCCAAAAGTTCCAACAGTCCAAAAAATCCAACACCAAGGGAGAGAAAATCCAAACGCTCAGAAGATACAAAAAGGGCAAAGTTCCAAGAAAACAAAAACAGTCCAAATGTCCCAAAAGAGCAGTATTCCAAAAATAAAAGTCAACAGGCAAAGGTACGCAGTACAAAAGTGACTAACCATCAAACAGCACAAAGACTCAGTGACTAGAAAACACAAAATGGGGTAGTATAAATACCCAAAGTAATAGAACACATGACCAGGTCAGAATTGGCAATTAAGACTAGGCGGGACAGTTAACTAAGAACAGGTGGGGCACGAGGCACATGACTAACAAAACAAAGAAGCACATGGCTGTCAAAACAAACACAAATCCCCTAGCTGTCAAAACAAACATGACATGACAAAGATACCATAGCGGCCTCTAGAGGCCAGGATAGTTACAAAGCCTAACAGGACCCCCCCCCAAGGAGCATCTCCTGACGTTCCCAGGGTGATCAGGGTGGGCCAGATGGAAGTCCCGACAAAGTCCTTTGTCCAAAATGTCCCGAGCGGGGACCCAACAGTGCTCCTCAGGCCCATAGCCCTCCCAGTCAACTAGGTACTGGAGACCGCTGCGGACCAGGCAGGAGTCCAGCAGGCGGTGCACAGTGAACACAGTCTGAAAACGGAGGATGCGGGGAGGCAGGGGATTCCTAGGGGCAGGGGCATAAGGGGACGACAGTACGGGCTGCAACAGGGACACGTGGACTGTGGGATTGATTCTCAGAGACCAGGGCAACTGGAGCCGGTAGACAACAGGGTTCACCCTGGGTTCACCTTGAAGGGGCCAACAAAATGAGGGGCAAGTTTGCGGTTCTCCACCCATAGAGGAAGGTCTTTGGCGGACAACCAAACCCGCTGCCCAGGGCGAAAACTGTGGGCAGGCTGTCTGTGGCGGTTGGCCTGAGTCTGGTTGGCCCTGGAAGTATGGATGAGAGTCCTCCGAACTTTGTTCCAGGTCTTGTGACACCGTCTCAGGAAGTGATTGACCGATGGCACCCCAGCATCCTCCTCCTGTTCAGGAAACAAAGGTGGCTGGAACCCGAATTGGCATTGGAATGGAGACAACCTGATGGCCAATGACTGAAGGATGTTATGGGCGTACTCTGCCCATGGCAACCAGGTGCTCCATGATGTCGGGTTGTCCATAGCCAGGCCTCGCAGGGTGGTTTCCAGGTCCTGGTTGAGCCTCTCAGTCTGGCCATTAGACTGGGGATGGAACCCAGAGGAGAGGCTGGCAGTGGCCCCGATCAGCTTGCAGAACCCCTGCCACACTCGGGAGGAGAACTGGGGCCCCCGGTCGGAGACGATGTCCTGTGGGAGTCCAAAGACTCGGAAGACATGAGTGAACATTAATTTGGCAGTCTCAAGGGCAGAAGGGAGCTTGCATAAGGGTATAAAACAACAGGCCTTTGAGAACCTGTCGACTATAACTAGAATGACAGTGTTACCTTGTGAAGCTGGAAGGCCTGTGATGAAGTTGACCGCCACATGGGACCAGGGACGCCGAGGAATGGGCAGAGGGTGCAGGAGACCCTGGGGACGCTGCTGTGGGTTCTTGCTTCTGGTGCACACTTCACAGGACAGGACGAATGACCTCACTTCTTTCTCCATGTCTGGCCACCAGAAGCGTCTCTTCAAGAAATCCAGGGTCCTCCGGGCCCCCGGGTGAGCAGTGAGAGGGGACGAATGACCCCACTGGAGAACCTTGGCCTGAGTTTGACGTGGAATGTACAAGAGACCAGGTGGACCCATCCCAGGACCGGGGTCCTGGCGTTGAGCTTGTCGGACAGCCTTCTCAACACCCCAGCGGACCAGGGCCACAATCTGGGACACAGGGATAATAGGCCCAACTTCGCTCTCCCTGTTAGTGGAAGAGAACTGTCTGGAAAGAGTGTCAGGTTATGGCTGTGTGAGTGTGTGGGTTATGGGTGTGTGGGTTATGGGTGTGTGAGTGTGTGGGTTATGAGTGTGTGGGTTATGAGTGTGTGGGTTATGGGTGTGTGGGTGATGGGTGTGTGAGTGTGTGGGTTATGGGCGTGTGGGTTATGGGAGTGTGGGTGATGAGTATGTGAGTGTGTGGGTGATGGGTTATGAGTGTGTGGGTTATGGGCGTGTGGGTTATGGGCGTGTGGGTGATGGGTGTGTGGGTGTGTGGATTATGGGTGTGTGGGTTATGGGTGTGAGGGTTATGGGTGTGGGTTATGGGTGTGTGGGTTATGGGTGTGAGGGTTATGGGTGTGAGGGTTATGGGTGTGGGTTATGAGTCTGAGGGTTATGGGTGTGTGAGTATGTGGGTTATGGGTGTGAGGGTTATGGGTGTGTGAGTGTGTGGGTTATGGGTGTGAGGGTTATGGGTGTGTGAGTGTGTGGGTTATGGGTGTGAGGGTTATGCGTGTGTGAGTGTGTGGGTTATGGGTGTGTGGGTGATGGGTGTGTGAGTGTGTGGGTTATGGGTGTGTGGGTCATGGGTGTGAGTGTGTGGGTTATGGGTGATGGGTGTGTGCTTGTGTGGGTTATGGCTGTGTGGGTGATGGGTGTGTGGGTGATGGGTGTGTGAGTGTGTGGGTCATGGGGGTGTGGGTGATTGGTGTGTGGGTGTGAGGGTTATGGGTGTGTGGGTTATGGGTGTGTGGGTGATGGGTGTGTGAGTGTGTGGGTTATGAGTGTGTGGGTTATGAGTGTGTGGGTGATGGGTGTGTGGGTGTGAGGGTTATGGTTGTGTGGGTTATGGGTGTGTGGGTGATGGGTGTGTGGGTGTGTGGGTGATGGGTGTGTGGGTGTGAGGGTTATGGGTGTGTGGGTTATGGGTGTGTGGGTGATGGGTGTGTGAGTGTGTGGGTTATGGGTGTGTGGGTTATGGGTGTGAGGGTTATGGTTGTGGGAAATGGGTGTGTGGATTATGGGTGTTTGTTATGAGTGTGAGGGTTATGGGTGTGTGAGTGTGTGGGTTATGGGTGTGAGGGTTATGGTGTGTGAGTGTGTGGGTTATGGGTGTGTGGGTGATGGGTGTGTGAGTGTGTGGGTTATGGGTGTGAGGGTTATGGGTGTGTGAGTGTGTGGGTTATGGGTGTGAGAGTTATGAGTGTGTGAGTGTGTGGGTGACGGGTCTGAGTGTTATGGGTGTGTGAGTGTGTGGGTTATGGGTGTGTGGGTGATGGGTGTGTGAGTGTGTGGGTTATGGCTGTGTGGGTTATGGATGTGTGAGTGTGTGGGTTATGGGTGTGTGGGTGATGGGTGTATGAGTGTGTGGGTTATGGGTGTGTGGGTTATGGGTTATGAGTGTGTGGGTTATGGGTGTGAGGGTGATGGGTGTGTGAGTGTGTGGGTTATGGGTGTGTGGGTGATGGGTGTGTGAGTGTGTGGGTTATGGGTGTGAGGGTTATGGGTGTGTGAGTGTGTGGGTTATGGGTGTGAGGGTTATGCGTGTGTGAGTGTGTGGGTTATGGGTGTGAGGGTTATGCGTGTGTGAGTGTGTGGGTTATGGGTGTGTGGGTGATGGGTGTGTGAGTGTGTGGGTTATGGGTGTGTGGGTTATGGGTGTGTGAGTGTGTGGGTTATGGGTGTGAGACTTATGGGTGTGTGAGTGTGTGGGTTATGGGTGTGAGGGTTATGCGTGTGTGAGTGTGTGGGTTATGGGTGTGAGGGTTATGGGTGTGTGAGAGTGTGGGTTATGGGTGTGTGAGTGTGTGGGTTATGAGTGTGTGGGTCATGGGTGTGAGGGTGATGGGTGTGTGAGTGTGTGGGTTATGGGTGTGTGGGTGAAGGGTGTGTGAGTGTGTGGGTTATGGGTGTGAGGGTTATGGGTGTGTGAGTGTGTGGGTTATGGGTGTGAGGGTTATGCGTGTGTGAGTGTGTGGGTTATGGGTGTGTGGGTGATGGGTGTGTGAGTGTGTGGGTTATGGGTGTGTGGGTTATGGGTGTGAGGGTTATGGGTGTGAGGGTTATGGGTGTGGGTTATGTGTCTGAGGGTTATGGGTGTGTGAGTATGTGGGTTATGGGTGTGAGGGTTATGGGTGTGTGAGTGTGTGGGTTATGGGTGTGAGGGTTATGGGTGTGTGAGTGTGTGGGTTATGGGTGTGAGGGTTATGGTGTGTGAGTGTGTGGGTTATGGGTGTGTGGTTGATGGGTGTGTGAGTGTGTGGGTTATGGGTGTGAGAGTTATGAGTGTGTGAGTGTGTGGGTGACGGGTCTGAGGGTTATGGGTGTGTGAGTGTGTGGGTTATGTGTGTGTGGGTGATGGGTGTGTGAGTGTGTGGGTTATGGCTGTGTGGGTGATGGATGTGTGAGTGTGTGGGTTATGGGTGTGTGAGTGTGTGGGTTATGGGTGTGAGGGTTATGGGTGTGTGAGTGTGTGGGTTATGGGTGTGAGGGTTATGGTGTGTGAGTGTGTGGGTTATGGGTGTGTGGGTGATGGGTGTGTGAGTGTGTGGGTTATGGGTGTGAGAGTTATGAGTGTGTGAGTGTGTGGGTGACGGGTCTGAGGGTTATGGGTGTGTGAGTGTGTGGGTTATGGGTGTGTGGGTGATGGGTGTGTGAGTGTGTGGGTTATGGCTGTGTGGGTGATGGATGTGTGAGTGTGTGGGTTATGGGTGTGTGAGTGTGTGGGTTATGGGTGTGAGGGTTATGGTGTGTGAGTGTGTGGGTTATGGGTGTGTGGGTGATGGGTGTGTGAGTGTGTGGGTTATGGGTGTGTGGGTCATGGGTGTGAGTGTGTGGGTTATGGGTGATGGGTGTGTCCTTGTGTGGGTTATGGCTGTGTGGGTGATGGGTGTGTGGGTGATGGGTGTGTGAGTGTGTGGGTAATGGGTGTGTGGGTGATGGGTGTGTGGGTGTGAGGGTTATGGGTTTGTGGGTTATGGGTGTGTGGGTGATGGGTGTGTGAGTGTGTGGGTTATGAGTGTGTGGGTTATGAGTGTGTGGGTGATGGGTGTGTGGGTGTGAGGGTTATGGTTGTGTGGGTTATGGGTGTGTGGGTGATGGGTGTGTGGGGGTGTGGGTGATGGGTGTGTGGGTTATGGGTGTGTGGGTTATGGGTGTGTGGGTGATGGGTGTGTGGGTGTGAGGGTTATGGGTGTGTGGGTTATGGGTGTGTGGGTGATGGGTGTGTGAGTGTGTGGGTTATGGGTGTGTGGGTTATGGGTGTGAGGGTTATGGGTGTGGGATATGGGTGTGTGGATTATGGGTGTGTGGGTTATGGGTGTGAGGGTTATGGGTGTGAGGGTTATGGGTGTTTGTTATGAGTGTGAGGGTTATGGGTGTGTGAGTGTGTGGGTTATGGGTGTGAGGGTTATGGGTGTGTGAGTGTGTGGGTTATGGGTGTGAGAGTTATGAGTGTGTGAGTGTGTGGGTGACGGGACTGAGGGTTATGGGTGTGTGAGTCTGTGGGTTTTGGGTGTGTGGGTGATGGGTGTGTGAGTGTGTGGGTTATGGCTGTGTGGGTGATGGATGTGTGAGTGTGTGGGTTATGGGTGTGTGGGTGATGGGTGTGTGAGTGTGTGGGTTATGGGTGTGTGGGTTATGGGTTATAAGTGTGTGGGTTATGAGTGTGAGGGTTATGGGTGTGTGAGTGTGTGGGTTATGGGTGTGTGAGTGTGTGGGTTATGAGTGTGTGGGTTATGAGTGTGTGGGTTATGGGTGAGTGGGTGATGGGTGTGTGAGTGTGTGGGGTATGGGCGTGTGGGTAATGGATGTGTGGGTGATGGGTGTGTGAGTGTGTGGGTGATGGGTTATGAGTGTGTGGGTTATGGGCGTGTGGGTTATGGGTGTGTGGGTGATGGGTGTGTGGGTGTGTGGGTTATGGGTGTGAGGGTTATGGGTGTGGGATATGGGTGTGTGGATTATGCGTGTGTGGGTTATGGGTGTGAGGGTTATGGGTGTGTGGGTTATGGGTGTGAGGGTTATGGATGTGTGGGTTATGGGTGTGAGGGTTATGGGTGTGAGGGTTATGGGTTATGGGTGTGAGGATTATGGGTGTGTGTGTGTGTGTGGGTTATGGGTGTGTGGGTTATGGGTGTGTGGGTGATGGGTGTGTGATTGTGTGGGTTATGGCTGTGTGGGTGATGGATGTGTGAGTGTGTGGTTTATGGGTGTGTGGGTGATGGGTTATGGGTGTGAGGGTTATGGGTTATGGGTGTGAGGTTTATGGGTGTGTGTGTGTGTGGGTTATGGGCGTGTGGGTTATGGGTGTGTGGGTGATGGGTGTGTGCTTGTGTGGGTTATGGCTGTGTGGTTTATGGGTGTGTGGGTGTGTGGGTTATGGGTGTGTGGGTTATGGGTTATGGGTGTGAGGGTTATGGGTTATGGGTGTGAGGGTTATGGGTTATGGGCGTGTGGGTTATGGGTGTGTGGGTTATGGGTGTGTGAGTGTGTGGGTTATGAGTGTGTGGGTTATGAGTGTGTGGGTTATGGGTGTGTGGGTGATGGGTGTGTGAGTGTGTGGGTTATGGGCGTGTGGGTTATGGGAGTGTGGGTGATGAGTATGTGAGTGTGTGGGTGATGGGTTATGAGTGTGTGGGTTATGGGCGTGTGGGTTATGGGCGTGTGGGTGATGGGTGTGTGGGTGTGTGGATTATGGGTGTGTGGGTTATGGGTGTGAGGGTTATGGGTGTGGGTTATGGGTGTGTGGGTTATGGGTGTGAGGGTTATGGGTGTGAGGGTTATGGGTGTGGGTTATGAGTCTGAGGGTTATGGGTGTGTGAGTATGTGGGTTATGGGTGTGAGGGTTATGGGTGTGTGAGTGTGTGGGTTATGGGTGTGAGGGTTATGGGTGTGTGAGTGTGTGGGTTATGGGTGTGAGGGTTATGCGTGTGTGAGTGTGTGGGTTATGGGTGTGTGGGTGATGGGTGTGTGAGTGTGTGGGTTATGGGTGTGTGGGTCATGGGTGTGAGTGTGTGGGTTATGGGTGATGGGTGTGTGCTTGTGTGGGTTATGGCTGTGTGGGTGATGGGTGTGTGGGTGATGGGTGTGTGAGTGTGTGGGTCATGGGGGTGTGGGTGATTGGTGTGTGGGTGTGAGGGTTATGGGTGTGTGGGTTATGGGTGTGTGGGTGATGGGTGTGTGAGTGTGTGGGTTATGAGTGTGTGGGTTATGAGTGTGTGGGTGATGGGTGTGTGGGTGTGAGGGTTATGGTTGTGTGGGTTATGGGTGTGTGGGTGATGGGTGTGTGGGTGTGTGGGTGATGGGTGTGTGGGTGTGAGGGTTATGGGTGTGTGGGTTATGGGTGTGTGGGTGATGGGTGTGTGAGTGTGTGGGTTATGGGTGTGTGGGTTATGGGTGAGAGGGTTATGGTTGTGGGAAATGGGTGTGTGGATTATGGGTGTTTGTTATGAGTGTGAGGGTTATGGGTGTGTGAGTGTGTGGGTTATGGGTGTGAGGGTTATGGTGTGTGAGTGTGTGGGTTATGGGTGTGTGGGTGATGGGTGTGTGAGTGTGTGGGTTATGGGTGTGAGGGTTATGGGTGTGTGAGTGTGTGGGTTATGGGTGTGAGAGTTATGAGTGTGTGAGTGTGTGGGTGACGGGTCTGAGTGTTATGGGTGTGTGAGTGTGTGGGTTATGGGTGTGTGGGTGATGGGTGTGTGAGTGTGTGGGTTATGGCTGTGTGGGTTATGGATGTGTGAGTGTGTGGGTTATGGGTGTGTGGGTGATGGGTGTATGAGTGTGTGGGTTATGGGTGTGTGGGTTATGGGTTATGAGTGTGTGGGTTATGGGTGTGAGGGTGATGGGTGTGTGAGTGTGTGGGTTATGGGTGTGTGGGTGATGGGTGTGTGAGTGTGTGGGTTATGGGTGTGAGGGTTATGGGTGTGTGAGTGTGTGGGTTATGGGTGTGAGGGTTATGCGTGTGTGAGTGTGTGGGTTATGGGTGTGAGGGTTATGCGTGTGTGAGTGTGTGGGTTATGGGTGTGTGGGTGATGGGTGTGTGAGTGTGTGGGTTATGGGTGTGTGGGTTATGGGTGTGTGAGTGTGTGGGTTATGGGTGTGAGACTTATGGGTGTGTGAGTGTGTGGGTTATGGGTGTGAGGGTTATGCGTGTGTGAGTGTGTGGGTTATGGGTGTGAGGGTTATGGGTGTGTGAGAGTGTGGGTTATGGGTGTGTGAGTGTGTGGGTTATGAGTGTGTGGGTCATGGGTGTGAGGGTGATGGGTGTGTGAGTGTGTGGGTTATGGGTGTGTGGGTGATGGGTGTGTGAGTGTGTGGGTTATGGGTGTGAGGGTTATGGGTGTGTGAGTGTGTGGGTTATGGGTGTGAGGGTTATGCGTGTGTGAGTGTGTGGGTTATGGGTGTGTGGGTGATGGGTGTGTGAGTGTGTGGGTTATGGGTGTGTGGGTTATGGGTGTGAGGGTTATGGGTGTGAGGGTTATGGGTGTGGGTTATGTGTCTGAGGGTTATGGGTGTGTGAGTATGTGGGTTATGGGTGTGAGGGTTATGGGTGTGTGAGTGTGTGGGTTATGGGTGTGAGGGTTATGGGTGTGTGAGTGTGTGGGTTATGGGTGTGAGGGTTATGGTGTGTGAGTGTGTGGGTTATTGGTGTGTGGGTGATGGGTGTGTGAGTGTGTGGGTTATGGGTGTGAGAGTTATGAGTGTGTGAGTGTGTGGGTGACGGGTCTGAGGGTTATGGGTGTGTGAGTGTGTGGGTTATGTGTGTGTGGGTGATGGGTGTGTGAGTGTGTGGGTTATGGCTGTGTGGGTGATGGATGTGTGAGTGTGTGGGTTATGGGTGTGTGAGTGTGTGGGTTATGGGTGTGAGGGTTATGGGTGTGTGAGTGTGTGGGTTATGGGTGTGAGGGTTATGGTGTGTGAGTGTGTGGGTTATGGGTGTGTGGGTGATGGGTGTGTGAGTGTGTGGGTTATGGGTGTGAGAGTTATGAGTGTGTGAGTGTGTGGGTGACGGGTCTGAGGGTTATGGGTGTGTGAGTGTGTGGGTTATGGGTGTGTGGGTGATGGGTGTGTGAGTGTGTGGGTTATGGCTGTGTGGGTGATGGATGTGTGAGTGTGTGGGTTATGGGTGTGTGAGTGTGTGGGTTATGGGTGTGAGGGTTATGGTGTGTGAGTGTGTGGGTTATGGGTGTGTGGGTGATGGGTGTGTGAGTGTGTGGGTTATGGGTGTGTGGGTCATGGGTGTGAGTGTGTGGGTTATGGGTGATGGGTGTGTCCTTGTGTGGGTTATGGCTGTGTGGGTGATGGGTGTGTGGGTGATGGGTGTGTGAGTGTGTGGGTAATGGGTGTGTGGGTGATGGGTGTGTGGGTGTGAGGGTTATGGGTTTGTGGGTTATGGGTGTGTGGGTGATGGGTGTGTGAGTGTGTGGGTTATGAGTGTGTGGGTTATGAGTGTGTGGGTGATGGGTGTGTGGGTGTGAGGGTTATGGTTGTGTGGGTTATGGGTGTGTGGGTGATGGGTGTGTGGGTTATGGGTGTGTGGGTTATGGGTGTGTGGGTGATGGGTGTGTGGGTGTGAGGGTTATGGGTGTGTGGGTTATGGGTGTGTGGGTGATGGGTGTGTGAGTGTGTGGGTTATGGGTGTGTGGGTTATGGGTGTGAGGGTTATGGGTGTGGGATATGGGTGTGTGGATTATGGGTGTGTGGGTTATGGGTGTGAGGGTTATGGGTGTGAGGGTTATGGGTGTTTGTTATGAGTGTGAGGGTTATGGGTGTGTGAGTGTGTGGGTTATGGGTGTGAGGGTTATGGGTGTGTGAGTGTGTGGGTTATGGGTGTGAGAGTTATGAGTGTGTGAGTGTGTGGGTGACGGGACTGAGGGTTATGGGTGTGTGAGTCTGTGGGTTTTGGGTGTGTGGGTGATGGGTGTGTGAGTGTGTGGGTTATGGCTGTGTGGGTGATGGATGTGTGAGTGTGTGGGTTATGGGTGTGTGGGTGATGGGTGTGTGAGTGTGTGGGTTATGGGTGTGTGGGTTATGGGTTATAAGTGTGTGGGTTATGAGTGTGAGGGTTATGGGTGTGTGAGTGTGTGGGTTATGGGTGTGTGAGTGTGTGGGTTATGAGTGTGTGGGTTATGAGTGTGTGGGTTATGGGTGAGTGGGTGATGGGTGTGTGAGTGTGTGGGGTATGGGCGTGTGGGTAATGGATGTGTGGGTGATGGGTGTGTGAGTGTGTGGGTGATGGGTTATGAGTGTGTGGGTTATGGGCGTGTGGGTTATGGGTGTGTGGGTGATGGGTGTGTGGGTGTGTGGGTTATGGGTGTGAGGGTTATGGGTGTGGGATATGGGTGTGTGGATTATGCGTGTGTGGGTTATGGGTGTGAGGGTTATGGGTGTGTGGGTTATGGGTGTGAGGGTTATGGATGTGTGGGTTATGGGTGTGAGGGTTATGGGTGTGAGGGTTATGGGTTATGGGTGTGAGGATTATGGGTGTGTGTGTGTGTGTGGGTTATGGGTGTGTGGGTTATGGGTGTGTGGGTGATGGGTGTGTGATTGTGTGGGTTATGGCTGTGTGGGTGATGGATGTGTGAGTGTGTGGTTTATGGGTGTGTGGGTGATGGGTTATGGGTGTGAGGGTTATGGGTTATGGGTGTGAGGTTTATGGGTGTGTGTGTGTGTGGGTTATGGGCGTGTGGGTTATGGGTGTGTGGGTGATGGGTGTGTGCTTGTGTGGGTTATGGCTGTGTGGTTTATGGGTGTGTGGGTGTGTGGGTTATGGGTGTGTGGGTTATGGGTTATGGGTGTGAGGGTTATGGGTTATGGGTGTGAGGGTTATGGGTTATGGGCGTGTGGGTTATGGGTGTGTGGGTTATGGGTGTGTGAGTGTGTGGGTTATGATTGTGTGGGTTATGAGTGTGTGGGTTATGGGTGTGTGGGTGATGGGTGTGTGAGTGTGTGGGTTATGGGCGTGTGGGTTATGGGAGTGTGGGTGATGAGTATGTGAGTGTGTGGGTGATGGGTTATGAGTGTGTGGGTTATGGGCGTGTGGGTTATGGGCGTGTGGGTGATGGGTGTGTGGGTGTGTGGATTATGGGTGTGTGGGTTATGGGTGTGAGGGTTATGGGTGTGGGTTATGGGTTTGTGGGTTATGGGTGTGAGGGTTATGGGTGTGAGGGTTATGGGTGTGGGTTATGAGTCTGAGGGTTATGGGTGTGTGAGTATGTGGGTTATGGGTGTGAGGGTTATGGGTGTGTGAGTGTGTGGGTTATGGGTGTGAGGGTTATGGGTGTGTGAGTGTGTGGGTTATGGGTGTGAGGGTTATGCGTGTGTGAGTGTGTGGGTTATGGGTGTGTGGGTGATGGGTGTGTGAGTGTGTGGGTTATGGGTGTGTGGGTCATGGGTGTGAGTGTGTGGGTTATGGGTGATGGGTGTGTGCTTGTGTGGGTTATGGCTGTGTGGGTGATGGGTGTGTGGGTGATGGGTGTGTGAGTGTGTGGGTCATGGGGGTGTGGGTGATTGGTGTGTGGGTGTGAGGGTTATGGGTGTGTGGGTTATGGGTGTGTGGGTGATGGGTGTGTGAGTGTGTGGGTTATGAGTGTGTGGGTTATGAGTGTGTGGGTGATGGGTGTGTGGGTGTGAGGGTTATGGTTGTGTGGGTTATGGGTGTGTGGGTGATGGGTGTGTGGGTGTGTGGGTGATGGGTGTGTGGGTGTGAGGGTTATGGGTGTGTGGGTTATGGGTGTGTGGGTGATGGGTGTGTGAGTGTGTGGGTTATGGGTGTGTGGGTTATGGGTGAGAGGGTTATGGTTGTGGGAAATGGGTGTGTGGATTATGGGTGTTTGTTATGAGTGTGAGGGTTATGGGTGTGTGAGTGTGTGGGTTATGGGTGTGAGGGTTATGGTGTGTGAGTGTGTGGGTTATGGGTGTGTGGGTGATGGGTGTGTGAGTGTGTGGGTTATGGGTGTGAGGGTTATGGGTGTGTGAGTGTGTGGGTTATGGGTGTGAGAGTTATGAGTGTGTGAGTGTGTGGGTGACGGGTCTGAGTGTTATGGGTGTGTGAGTGTGTGGGTTATGGGTGTGTGGGTGATGGGTGTGTGAGTGTGTGGGTTATGGCTGTGTGGGTTATGGATGTGTGAGTGTGTGGGTTATGGGTGTGTGGGTGATGGGTGTATGAGTGTGTGGGTTATGGGTGTGTGGGTTATGGGTTATGAGTGTGTGGGTTATGGGTGTGAGGGTGATGGGTGTGTGAGTGTGTGGGTTATGGGTGTGTGGGTGATGGGTGTGTGAGTGTGTGGGTTATGGTTGTGAGGGTTATGGGTGTGTGAGTGTGTGGGTTATGGGTGTGAGGGTTATGCGTGTGTGAGTGTGTGGGTTATGGGTGTGAGGGTTATGCGTGTGTGAGTGTGTGGGTTATGGGTGTGTGGGTGATGGGTGTGTGAGTGTGTGGGTTATGGGTGTGTGGGTTATGGGTGTGTGAGTGTGTGGGTTATGGGTGTGAGACTTATGGGTGTGTGAGTGTGTGGGTTATGGGTGTGAGGGTTATGCGTGTGTGAGTGTGTGGGTTATGGGTGTGAGGGTTATGGGTGTGTGAGAGTGTGGGTTATGGGTGTGTGAGTGTGTGGGTTATGAGTGTGTGGGTCATGGGTGTGAGGGTGATGGGTGTGTGAGTGTGTGGGTTATGGGTGTGTGGGTGATGGGTGTGTGAGTGTGTGGGTTATGGGTGTGAGGGTTATGGGTGTGTGAGTGTGTGGGTTATGGGTGTGAGGGTTATGCGTGTGTGAGTGTGTGGGTTATGGGTGTGTGGGTGATGGGTGTGTGAGTGTGTGGGTTATGGGTGTGTGGGTTATGGGTGTGAGGGTTATGGGTGTGAGGGTTATGGGTGTGGGTTATGTGTCTGAGGGTTATGGGTGTGTGAGTATGTGGGTTATGGGTGTGAGGGTTATGGGTGTGTGAGTGTGTGGGTTATGGGTGTGAGGGTTATGGGTGTGTGAGTGTGTGGGTTATGGGTGTGAGGGTTATGGTGTGTGAGTGTGTGGGTTATGGGTGTGTGGGTGATGGGTGTGTGAGTGTGTGGGTTATGGGTGTGAGAGTTATGAGTGTGTGAGTGTGTGGGTGACGGGTCTGAGGGTTATGGGTGTGTGAGTGTGTGGGTTATGTGTGTGTGGGTGATGGGTGTGTGAGTGTGTGGGTTATGGCTGTGTGGGTGATGGATGTGTGAGTGTGTGGGTTATGGGTGTGTGAGTGTGTGGGTTATGGGTGTGAGGGTTATGGGTGTGTGAGTGTGTGGGTTATGGGTGTGAGGGTTATGGTGTGTGAGTGTGTGGGTTATGGGTGTGTGGGTGATGGGTGTGTGAGTGTGTGGGTTATGGGTGTGAGAGTTATGAGTGTGTGAGTGTGTGGGTGACGGGTCTGAGGGTTATGGGTGTGTGAGTGTGTGGGTTATGGGTGTGTGGGTGATGGGTGTGTGAGTGTGTGGGTTATGGCTGTGTGGGTGATGGATGTGTGAGTGTGTGGGTTATGGGTGTGTGAGTGTGTGGGTTATGGGTGTGAGGGTTATGGTGTGTGAGTGTGTGGGTTATGGGTGTGTGGGTGATGGGTGTGTGAGTGTGTGGGTTATGGGTGTGTGGGTCATGGGTGTGAGTGTGTGGGTTATGGGTGATGGGTGTGTCCTTGTGTGGGTTATGGCTGTGTGGGTGATGGGTGTGTGGGTGATGGGTGTGTGAGTGTGTGGGTAATGGGTGTGTGGGTGATGGGTGTGTGGGTGTGAGGGTTATGGGTTTGTGGGTTATGGGTGTGTGGGTGATGGGTGTGTGAGTGTGTGGGTTATGAGTGTGTGGGTTATGAGTGTGTGGGTGATGGGTGTGTGGGTGTGAGGGTTATGGTTGTGTGGGTTATGGGTGTGTGGGTGATGGGTGTGTGGGGGTGTGGGTGATGGGTGTGTGGGTTATGGGTGTGTGGGTTATGGGTGTGTGGGTGATGGGTGTGTGGGTGTGAGGGTTATGGGTGTGTGGGTTATGGGTGTGTGGGTGATGGGTGTGTGAGTGTGTGGGTTATGGGTGTGTGGGTTATGGCTGTGAGGGTTATGGGTGTGGGATATGGGTGTGTGGATTATGGGTGTGTGGGTTATGGGTGTGAGGGTTATGGGTGTGAGGGTTATGGGTGTTTGTTATGAGTGTGAGGGTTATGGGTGTGTGAGTGTGTGGGTTATGGGTGTGAGGGTTATGGGTGTGTGAGTGTGTGGGTTATGGGTGTGAGAGTTATGAGTGTGTGAGTGTGTGGGTGACGGGACTGAGGGTTATGGGTGTGTGAGTCTGTGGGTTTTGGGTGTGTGGGTGATGGGTGTGTGAGTGTGTGGGTTATGGCTGTGTGGGTGATGGATGTGTGAGTGTGTGGGTTATGGCTGTGTGGGTGATGGATGTGTGAGTGTGTGGGTTATGGGTGTGTGGGTGATGGGTGTGTGAGTGTGTGGGTTATGGGTGTGTGGGTTATGGGTTATAAGTGTGTGGGTTATGAGTGTGAGGGTTATGGGTGTGTGAGTGTGTGGGTTATGGGTGTGTGAGTGTGTGGGTTATGAGTGTGTGGGTTATGAGTGTGTGGGTTATGGGTGTGTGGGTGATGGGTGTGTGAGTGTGTGGGGTATGGGCGTGTGGGTAATGGATGTGTGGGTGATGGGTGTGTGAGTGTGTGGGTGATGGGTTATGAGTGTGTGGGTTATGGGCGTGTGGGTTATGGGTGTGTGGGTGATGGGTGTGTGGGTGTGTGGGTTATGGGTGTGAGGGTTATGGGTGTGGGATATGGGTGTGTGGATTATGCGTGTGTGGGTTATGGGTGTGAGGGTTATGGGTGTGTGGGTTATGGGTGTGAGGGTTATGGATGTGTGGGTTATGGGTGTGAGGGTTATGGGTGTGAGGGTTATGGGTTATGGGTGTGAGGATTATGGGTGTGTGTGTGTGTGTGGGTTATGGGTGTGTGGGTTATGGGTGTGTGGGTGATGGGTGTGTGATTGTGTGGGTTATGGCTGTGTGGGTGATGGATGTGTGAGTGTGTGGGTTATGGGTGTGTGGGTGATGGGTTATGGGTGTGAGGGTTATGGGTTATGGGTGTGAGGTTTATGGGTGTGTGTGTGTGTGGGTTATGGGCGTGTGGGTTATGGGTGTGTGGGTGATGGGTGTGTGCTTGTGTGGGTTATGGCTGTGTGGTTTATGGGTGTGTGGGTGTGTGGGTTATGGGTGTGTGGGTTATGGGTTATGGGTGTGAGGGTTATGGGTTATGGGTGTGAGGGTTATGGGTTATGGGCGTGTGGGTTATGGGTGTGTGGGTGATGGGTGTGTGAGTGTGTGGGTTATGGCTGTGTGGGTTATGGATGTGTGAGTGTGTGGGTTATGGGTGTGTGGGTGATGGGTGTGTGAGTGTGTGGGTTATGGGTGTGTGGGTTATGGGTTATAAGTGTGTGGGTTATGGGTGTGAGGGTTATGGGTGTGTGAGTGTGTGGGTCATGGGTGTGTGAGTGTGTGGGTTATGAGTGTGTGGGTTATGGGTGTGAGGGTTGTGGTGTGTGAGTGTGTGGGTTATGGGTGTGAGTGTGTGGGTTATGGGTGTGAGGGTTATGGGTGTGTGAGTGTGTGGGTTATGGGTGTGAGGGTTATGCGTGTGTGAGTGTGTGGGTTATGGGTGTGTGGGTGATGGGTGTGTGAGTGTGTGGGATATGGGTGTGTGGGTTATGGGTGTGAGGGTTATGGGTGTGAGGGTTATGGGTGTGGGTTATGTGTCTGAGGGTTATGGGTGTGTGAGTATGTGGGTTATGGGTGTGAGGGTTATGGGTGTGTGAGTGTGTGGGTTATGGGTGTGAGGGTTATGGGTGTGTGAGTGTGTGGGTTATGGGTGTGAGGGTTATGCATGTGTGAGTGTGTGGGTTATGGGTGTGAGAGTTATGAGTGTGTGAGTGTGTGGGTTATGGCTGTGTGGGTGATGGATGTGTGAGTGTGTGGGTTATGGGTGTGTGGGTGATGGGTGTGTGAGTGTGTGGGTTATGGGTGTGTGAGTGTGTGGGTTATGAGTGTGTGGGTTATGGGTGTGAGGGTTATGGTGTGTGAGTGTGTGGGTTATGGGTGTGTGGGTGATGGGTGTGTGAGTGTGTGGGTTATGGGTGTGTGGGTTATGGGTGTGAGGGTTATGGGTGTGGGTTATGGGTGTGTGGGTTATGGGTGTGAGGGTTATGGGTGTGAGGGTTATGGGTGTGGGTTATGAGTCTGAGGGTTATGGGTGTGTGAGTATGTGGGTTATGGGTGTGAGGGTTATGGGTGTGTGAGTGTGTGGGTTATGGGTGTGAGGGTTATGGGTGTGTGAGTGTGTGGGTTATGGGTGTGAGGGTTATGCGTGTGTGAGTGTGTGGGTTATGGGTGTGTGGGTGATGGGTGTGTGAGTGTGTGGGTTATGGGTGTGTGGGTCATGGGTGTGAGTGTGTGGGTTATGGGTGATGGGTGTGTGCTTGTGTGGGTTATGGCTGTGTGGGTGATGGGTGTGTGGGTGATGGGTGTGTGAGTGTGTGGGTCATGGGGGTGTGGGTGATTGGTGTGTGTGTGTGAGGGTTATGGGTGTGTGGGTTATGGGTGTGTGGGTGATGGGTGTGTGAGTGTGTGGGTTATGAGTGTGTGGGTTATGAGTGTGTGGGTGATGGGTGTGTGGGTGTGAGGGTTATGGTTGTGTGGGTTATGGGTGTGTGGGTGAAGGGTGTGTGGGTGTGTGGGTGATGGGTGTGTGGGTGTGAGGGTTATGGGTGTGTGGGTTATGGGTGTGTGGGTGATGGGTGTGTGAGTGTGTGGGTTATGGGTGTGTGGGTTATGGGTGTGAGGGTTATGGTTGTGGGAAATGGGTGTGTGGATTATGGGTGTTTGTTATGAGTGTGAGGGTTATGGGTGTGTGAGTGTGTGGGTTATGGGTGTGAGGGTTATGGTGTGTGAGTGTGTGGGTTATGGGTGTGTGGGTGATGGGTGTGTGAGTGTGTGGGTTATGGGTGTGAGGGTTATGGTTGTGTGAGTGTGTGGGTTATGGGTGTGAGAGTTATGAGTGTGTGAGTGTGTGGGTGACGGGTCTGAGTGTTATGGGTGTGTGAGTGTGTGGGTTATGGGTGTGTGGGTGATGGGTGTGTGAGTGTGTGGGTTATGGCTGTGTGGGTTATGGATGTGTGAGTGTGTGGGTTATGGGTGTGTGGGTGATGGGTGTATGAGTGTGTGGGTTATGGGTGTGTGGGTTATAGGTTATGAGTGTGTGGGTTATGGGTGTGAGGGTGATGGGTGTGTGAGTGTGTGGGTTATGGGTGTGTGGGTGATGGGTGTGTGAGTGTGTGGGTTATGGGTGTGAGGGTTATGGGTGTGTGAGTGTGTGGGTTATGGGTGTGAGGGTTATGCGTGTGTGAGTGTGTGGGTTATGGGTGTGAGGGTTATGCGTGTGTGAGTGTGTGGGTTATGGGTGTGTGGGTGATGGGTGTGTGAGTGTGTGGGTTATGGGTGTGTGGGTTATGGGTGTGTGAGTGTGTGGGTTATGGGTGTGAGACTTATGGGTGTGTGAGTGTGTGGGTTATGGGTGTGAGGGTTATGCGTGTGTGAGTGTGTGGGTTATGGGTGTGAGGTTTATGGGTGTGTGAGAGTGTGGGTTATGGGTGTGTGAGTGTGTGGGTTATGAGTGTGTGGGTCATGGGTGTGAGGGTGATGGGTGTGTGAGTGTGTGGGTTATGGGTGTGTGGGTGATGGGTGTGTGAGTGTGTGGGTTATGGGTGTGAGGGTTATGGGTGTGTGAGTGTGTGGGTTATGGGTGTGAGGGTTATGCGTGTGTGAGTGTGTGGGTTATGGGTGTGTGGGTGATGGGTGTGTGAGTGTGTGGGTTATGGGTGTGTGGGTTATGGGTGTGAGGGTTATGGGTGTGAGGGTTATGGGTGTGGGTTATGTGTCTGAGGGTTATGGGTGTGTGAGTATGTGGGTTATGGGTGTGAGGGTTATGGGTGTGTGAGTGTGTGGGTTATGGGTGTGAGGGTTATGGGTGTGTGAGTGTGTGGGTTATGGGTGTGAGGGTTATGGTGTGTGAGTGTGTGGGTTATGGGTGTGTGGTTGATGGGTGTGTGAGTGTGTGGGTTATGGGTGTGAGAGTTATGAGTGTGTGAGTGTGTGGGTGACGGGTCTGAGGGTTATGGGTGTGTGAGTGTGTGGGTTATGTGTGTGTGGGTGATGGGTGTGTGAGTGTGTGGGTTATGGCTGTGTGGGTGATGGATGTGTGAGTGTGTGGGTTATGGGTGTGTGAGTGTGTGGGTTATGGGTGTGAGGGTTATGGGTGTGTGAGTGTGTGGGTTATGGGTGTGAGGGTTATGGTGTGTGAGTGTGTGGGTTATGGGTGTGTGGGTGATGGGTGTGTGAGTGTGTGGGTTATGGGTGTGAGAGTTATGAGTGTGTGAGTGTGTGGGTGACGGGTCTGAGGGTTATGGGTGTGTGAGTGTGTGGGTTATGGGTGTGTGGGTGATGGGTGTGTGAGTGTGTGGGTTATGGCTGTGTGGGTGATGGATGTGTGAGTGTGTGGGTTATGGGTGTGTGAGTGTGTGGGTTATGGGTGTGAGGGTTATGGTGTGTGAGTGTGTGGGTTATGGGTGTGTGGGTGATGGGTGTGTGAGTGTGTGGGTTATGGGTGTGAGGGTTATGGGTGTGTGAGTGTGTGGGTTATGGGTGTGAGGGTTATGTGTGTGTGAGTGTGTGGGTTATGGGTGTGTGGGTGATGGGTGTGTGAGTGTGTGGGTTATGGGTGTGTGGGTCATGGGTGTGAGTGTGTGGGTTATGGGTGATGGGTGTGTCCTTGTGTGGGTTATGGCTGTGTGGGTGATGGGTTTGTGGGTGATGGGTGTGTGAGTGTGTGGGTAATGGGTGTGTGGGTGATGGGTGTGTGGGTGTGAGGGTTATGGGTTTGTGGGTTATGGGTGTGTGGGTGATGGGTGTGTGAGTGTGTGGGTTATGAGTGTGTGGGTTATGAGTGTGTGGGTGATGGGTGTGTGGGTGTGAGGGTTATGGTTGTGTGGGTTATGGGTGTGTGGGTGATGGGTGTGTGGGGGTGTGGGTGATGGGTGTGTGGGTTATGGGTGTGTGGGTTATGGGTGTGTGGGTGATGGGTGTGTGGGTGTGAGGGTTATGGGTGTGTGGGTTATGGGTGTGTGGGTGATGGGTGTGTGAGTGTGTGGGTTATGGGTGTGTGGGTTATGGGTGTGAGGGTTATGGGTGTGGGATATGGGTGTGTGGATTATGGGTGTGTGGGTTATGGGTGTGAGGGTTATGGGTGTGAGGGTTATGGGTGTTTGTTATGAGTGTGAGGGTTATGGGTGTGTGAGTGTGTGGGTTATGGGTGTGAGGGTTATGGGTGTGTGAGTGTGTGGGTTATGGGTGTGAGAGTTATGAGTGTGTGAGTGTGTGGGTTGCGGGACTGAGGGTTATGGGTGTGTGAGTCTGTGGGTTTTGGGTGTGTGGGTGATGGGTGTGTGAGTGTGTGGGTTATGGCTGTGTGGGTGATGGATGTGTGAGTGTGTGGGTTATGGGTGTGTGGGTGATGGGTGTGTGAGTGTGTGGGTTATGGGTGTGTGGGTTATGGGTTATAAGTGTGTGGGTTATGAGTGTGAGGGTTATGGGTGTGTGAGTGTGTGGGTTATGGGTGTGTGAGTGTGTGGGTTATGAGTGTGTGGGTTATGAGTGTGTGGGTTATGGGTGTGTGGGTGATGGGTGTGTGAGTGTGTGGGGTATGGGCGTGTGGGTAATGGATGTGTGGGTGATGGGTGTGTGAGTGTGTGGGTGATGGGTTATGAGTGTGTGGGTTATGGGCGTGTGGGTTATGGGTGTGTGGGTGATGGGTGTGTGGGTGTGTGGGTTATGGGTGTGAGGGTTATGGGTGTGGGATATGGGTGTGTGGATTATGCGTGTGTGGGTTATGGGTGTGAGGGTTATGGGTGTGTGTGTTATGGGTGTGAGGGTTATGGATGTGTGGGTTATGGGTGTGAGGGTTATGGGTGTGAGGGTTATGGGTTATGGGTGTGAGGATTATGGGTGTGTGTGTGTGTGTGGGTTATGGGTGTGTGGGTTATGGGTGTGTGGGTGATGGGTGTGTGATTGTGTGGGTTATGGCTGTGTGGGTGATGGATGTGTGAGTGTGTGGGTTATGGGTGTGTGGGTGATGGGTTATGGGTGTGAGGGTTATGGGTTATGGGTGTGAGGTTTATGGGTGTGTGTGTGTGTGGGTTATGGGCGTGTGGGTTATGGGTGTGTGGGTGATGGGTGTGTGCTTGTGTGGGTTATGGCTGTGTGGTTTATGGGTGTGTGGGTGTGTGGGTTATGGGTGTGTGGGTTATGGGTTATGGGTGTGAGGGTTATGGGTTATGGGTGTGAGGGTTATGGGTTATGGGCGTGTGGGTTATGGGTGTGTGGGTGATGGGTGTGTGAGTGTGTGGGTTATGGCTGTGTGGGTTATGGATGTGTGAGTGTGTGGGTTATGGGTGTGTGGGTGATGGGTGTGTGAGTGTGTGGGTTATGGGTGTGTGGGTTATGGGTTATAAGTGTGTGGGTTATGGGTGTGAGGGTTATGGGTGTGTGAGTGTGTGGGTCATGGGTGTGTGAGTGTGTGGGTTATGAGTGTGTGGGTTATGGGTGTGAGGGTTATGGTGTGTGAGTGTGTGGGTTATGGGTGTGAGTGTGTGGGTTATGGGTGTGAGGGTTATGGGTGTGTGAGTGTGTGGATTATGGGTGTGAGGGTTATGCGTGTGTGAGTGTGTGGGTTATGGGTGTGTGGGTGATGGGTGTGTGAGTGTGTGGGTTATGGGTGTGTGGGTTATGGGTGTGAGGGTTATGGGTGTGAGGGTTATGGGTGTGGGTTATGTGTCTGAGGGTTATGGGTGTGTGAGTATGTGGGTTATGGGTGTGAGGGTTATGGGTGTGTGAGTGTGTGGGTTATGGGTGTGAGGGTTATGGGTGTGTGAGTGTGTGGGTTATGGGTGTGAGGGTTATGCATGTGTGAGTGTGTGGGTTATGGGTGTGAGAGTTATGAGTGTGTGAGTGTGTGGGTTATGGCTGTGTGGGTGATGGATGTGTGAGTGTGTGGGTTATGGGTGTGTGGGTGATGGGTGTGTGAGTGTGTGGGTTATGGGTGTGTGAGTGTGTGGGTTATGAGTGTGTGGGTTATGGGTGTGAGGGTTATGGTGTGTGAGTGTGTGGGTTATGGGTGTGTGGGTGATGGGTGTGTGAGTGTGTGGGTTATGGGTGTGAGGGTTATGGGTGTGTGAGTGTGTGGGTTATGGGTGTGAGGGTTATGCGTGTGTGAGTGTGTGGGTTATGGGTGTGTGGGTGATGGGTGTGTGAGTGTGTGGGTTATGGGTGTGTGGGTCATGGGTGTGAGTGTGTCGGTTATGGGTGATGGGTGTGTGCTTGTGTGGGTTATGGCTGTGTGGGTGATGGGTGTGTGGGTGATGGGTGTGTGAGTGTGTGGGTTATGGGTGTGTGGGTGATGGGTGTGTGGGTGTGAGGCTTATGGGTGTGTGGGTTATGGGTGTGTGGGTGATGGGTGTGTGGGTGTGTGGATTATGGTTGTGTGCGTTATGGGTGTGTGGGTGATGGGTGTGTGAGTGTGTGGGTTATGAGTGTGTGGGTTATGAGTGTGTGGGTGATGGGTGTGTGGGTGTGAGGGTTATGGTTGTGTGCGTTATGGGTGTGTGGGTGATGGGTGTGTGGGTGTGTGGGTGATGGGTGTGTGGGTGATGGGTGTGTGAGTGTGTGGGTGATGGGTGTGTGGGTTATGGGTGTGAGGGTTATGGTTGTGGGATATGGGTGTGTGGATTATGGGTGTGTGGGTTATGGGTGTGAGGGTTATGGGTGTGAGGGTTATGGGTGTTTGTTATGAGTGTGAGGGTTATGGGTGTGTGAGTGTTTGGGTTATGTGTGTGAGGGATATGGTGTGTGAGTGTGTGGGTTATGGGTGTGTGGGTGATGGGTGTGTGAGTGTGTGGGTTATGGGTGTGAGGGTTATGGGTGTGTGAGTGTGTGGGTTATGGGTGTGAGAGTTATGAGTGTGTGAGTGTGTGGGTGACGGGTCTGAGGGTTATGGGTGTGTGAGTGTGTGGGTTATGGGTGTGTGGGTGATGGGTGTGTGAGTGTGTGGGTTATGGCTGTGTGGGTGATGGATGTGTGAGTGTGTGGGTTATGGGTGTGTGGGTGATGGGTGTGTGAGTGTGTGGGTTATGGGTGTGTGGGTTATGGGTTATAAGTGTGTGGGTTATGGGTGTGAGGGTTATGCGTGTGTGAGTGTGTGGGTTATGGGTGTGTGAGTGTGTGGGTTATGAGTGTGTGGGTTATGAGTGTGTGGGTTATGAGTGTGTGGGTGATGGGTGTGTGAGTGTGTGGGGTATGGGCGTGTGGGTAATGGGTGTGTGGGTGATGGGTGTGTGAGTGTGTGGGTGATGGGTTATGAGTGTGTGGGTTATGGGCGTGTGGGTTATGGGTGTGTGGGTGATGGGTGTGTGGGTGTGTGGGTTATGGGTGTGAGGGTTATGGGTGTGGGATTTGGGTGTGTGGATTATGCGTGTGTGGGTTATGGTTGTGAGGGTTATGGGTGTGTGGGTTATGGGTGTGAGGGTTATGGATGTGTGGGTTATGGGTGTGAGGGTTATGGGTGTGAGGGTTATGGGTTATGGGTGTGAGGGTAATGGGTGTGTGTGTGTGTGGGTTATGGCTGTGTGGGTGATGGATGTGTGAGTGTGTGGGTTATGGGTGTGTGGGTGATGGGTTATAGGTGTGAGGGTTATGGGTTATGGGTGTGAGGTTTATGGGTGTGTGTGTGTGTGGGTTATGGGCGTGTGGGTTATGGGTGTGTGGGTGATGGGTGTGTGCTTGTGTGGGTTATGGCTGTGTGGTTTATGGGTGTGTGGGTGTGTGGGTTATGGGTGTGTGGGTTATGGGTTATGGGTGTGAGGGTTATGGGTTATGGGTGTGTGTGTGTGTGGGTTATGGGCGTGTGGGTTATGGGTGTGTGGGTGATGGGTGTGTGCTTGTGTGGGTTATGGCTGTGTGGTTTATGGGTGTGTGGGTGTGTGGGTTATGGGTGTGTGGGTTATGGGTTATGGGTGTGAGGGTTATGGGTTATGGGTGTGAGGGTTATGTGTGTGTGTGTGTGTGTGGGTTATGGGCATGTGGGTAATGGGTGTGTGGGTGATGGGTGTGTGCTTGTGTGGGTTATGGCTGTGTGGGTGATGGATGTGTGAGTGTGTGGGTTATGGGTGTGGGTGATGGGTGTGTGGGTGTGTGGGTTATGGGTGTGTGGGTGATGGGTTATGAGTGTGTGGGTTATGGGTGTGAGGGTTATGGGTGTGTGGGTGATGGGTGTGTGGGTGTGTGGGTTATGGGTGTGAGGGTTATGGGTGTGGGATTTGGGTGTGTGGATTATGCGTGTGTGGGTTATGGTTGTGAGGGTTATGGGTGTGTGGGTTATGGGTGTGAGGGTTATGGATGTGTGGGTTATGGGTGTGAGGGTTATGGGTGTGAGGGTTATGGGTTATGGGTGTGTGGGTGATGGGTGTGTGCTTGTGTGGGTTATGGCTGTGTGGGTGATGGATGTGTGAGTGTGTGGGTTATGGGTGTGTGGGTGATGGGTTATGGGTGTGAGGGTTATGGGTTATGGGTGTGAGGTTTATGGGTGTGTGTGTGTGTGGGTTATGGGCGTGTGGGTTATGGGTCTGTGGGTGATGGGTGTGTGCTTGTGTGGGTTATGGCTGTGTGGTTTATGGGTGTGTGGGGTATGGGTGTGTGGGTTATGGGTTATGGGTGTGAGGGTTATGGGTTATGGGTGTGTGAGTGTGTGGGTTATGGGTGTGTGAGTGTGTGGGTTATGAGTGTGTGGGTTATGGGTGTGAGGGTTATGGTGTGTGAGTGTGTGGGTTATGGGTGTGTGGGTGATGGGTGTGTGATTGTGTGGGTTATGGGTGTGAGGGTTATGGGTGTGTGAGTGTGTGGGTTATGGGTGTGAGGGTTATGCGTGTGTGAGTGTGTGGGTTATGGGTGTGTGGGTGATGGGTGTGTGAGTGTGTGGGTTATGGGTGTGTGGGTTATGGGTGTGAGGGTTATTGGTGTGAGGGTTATGGGTGTGGGTTATTTGTCTGAGGGTTATGGGTGTGTGAGTATGTGGGTTATGGTTGTGAGCGTTATGGGTGTGTGAGTATGTGGGTTATGGGTGTGAGGGTTATGGGTGAGTGAGTGTGTGGGTTATGGGTGTGAGGGTTATGCGTGTGTGAGTGTGTGGGTTATGGGTGTGAGAGTTATGAGTGTGTGAGTGTGTGGGTGACGGGTCTGAGGGTTATGGGTGTGTGAGTGTGTGGGTTATGGGTGTGTGGGTGATGGGTGTGTGTCTGTGTGGGTTATGGCTGTGTGGGTGATGGATGTGTGAGTGTGTGGGTTATGGGTGTGTGGGTGATGGGTGTGTGAGTGTGTGGGTTATGGGTGTGTGAGTGTGTGGGTTATGAGTGTGTGGGTTATGGGTGTGAGGGTTATGGTGTGTGAGTGTGTGGGTTATGGGTGTGTGGGTGATGGGTGTGTGAGTGTGTGGGTTATGGGTGTGTGGGTTATGGGTGTGAGGGTTATGGGTGTGTGAGTGTGTGGGTTATGGGTGTGAGGGTTATGCGTGTGTGAGTGTGTGGGTTATGGGTGTGTGGGTGATGGGTGTGTGAGTGTGTGGGTTATGGGTGTGTGGGTCATGGGTGTGAGTGTGTGGGTTATGGGTGATGGGTGTGTGCTTGTGTGGGTTATGGCTGTGTGGGTGATGGGTGTGTGGGTGATGGGTGTGTGAGTGTGTGGGTTATGGGTGTGTGGGTGATGGGTGTGTGGGTGTGAGGGTTATGGGTGTGTGGGTTATGGGTGTGTGGGTGATGGGTGTGTGAGTGTGTGGGTTATGAGTGTGTGGGTTATGAGTGTGTGGGTGATGGGTGTGTGGGTGTGAGGGTTATGGTTGTGTGGGTTATGGGTGTGTGGGTGATGGGTGTGAGGGTGTGTGGGTGATGGGTGTGTGGGTTTGAGGGTTATGGGTGTGTGGGTTATGGGTGTGTGGGTGATGGGTGTGTGAGTGTGTGGGTTATGGGTGTGTGGGTTATGGGTGTGAGGGTTATGGGTGTGGGATATGGGTGTGTGGATTATGGGTGTGTGGGTTATGGGTGTGAGGGTTATGGGTGTGAGGTTTATGGGTGTTTGTTATGAGTGTGAGGGTAATGGGTGTGTGAGTGTTTGGGTGATGGGTGTGAGGGTTATGGTGTGTGAGTGTGTGGGTTATGGGTGTGTGGGTGATGGGTGTGTGAGTGTGTGGGTTATGGGTGTGAGGGTTATGGGTGTGTGAGTGTGTGGGTTATGGGTGTGAGAGTTATGAGTGTGTGAGTGTGTGGGTGACGGGTCTGAGGGTTATGGGTGTGTGAGTGTGTGGGTTATGGGTGTGTGGGTGATGGGTGTGTGAGTGTGTGGGTTATGGCTGTGTGGGTGATGGATGTGTGAGTGTGTGGGTTATGGGTGTGTGGGTGATGGGTGTGTGAGTGTGTGGGTTATGGGTGTGTGGGATATGGGTTATAAGTGTGTGGGTTATGGGTGTGAGGGTTATGCGTGTGTGAGTGTGTGGGTTATGGGTGTGTGAGTGTGTGGGTTATGAGTGTGTGGGTTATGAGTGTGTGGGTGATGGGTGTGTGAGTGTGTGGGGTATGGGC
Source organism: Neoarius graeffei (assembly GCF_027579695.1). Taxonomy (NCBI): domain Eukaryota; kingdom Metazoa; phylum Chordata; class Actinopteri; order Siluriformes; family Ariidae; genus Neoarius; species Neoarius graeffei. Next base: position 1,563,944 of record NC_083582.1, on the reverse strand, counting down.
GTGTGGGTAATGGGTGTGTGGGTGATGGGTGTGTGAGTGTGTGGGTGATGGGTTATGAGTGTGTGGGTTTTGGGCGTGTGGGTTATGGGTGTGTGGGTGATGGGTGTGTGGGTGTGTGGGTTATGGGTGTGAGGGTTATGGGTGTGGGATATGGGTGTGTGGATTATGCGTGTGTGGGTTATGGGTGTGAGGGTTATGGGTGTGTGGGTTATGGGTGTGTGGGTTATGGATGTGTGGGTTATGGGTGTGAGGGTTATGGGTGTGAGGGTTATGGGTGTGTGTGTGTGTGGGTTATGGGTGTGTGGGTTATGGGTGTGTGGGTGATGGGTGTGTGCTTGTGTGGGTTATGGCTGTGTGGGTGATGGATGTGTGAGTGTGTGGGTTATGGGTGTGTGGGTGATGGGTTATGGGTGTGAGGGTTATGGGTTATGGGTGTGAGGTTTATGGGTGTGTGTGTGTGTGGGTTATGGGTGTGTGGGTGATGGGTGTGTGCTTGTGTGGTTTATGGCTGTGTGGTTTATGGGTGTGTGGGTGTGTGGGTTATGGGTGTGTGGGTAATGGGTTATGGGTGTGAGGGTTATGGGTTATGGGTGTGTGTGTGGGTTATGGGCGTGTGGGTTATGGGTGTGTGGGTGATGGGTGTGTGCTTGTGTGGGTTATGGCTGTGTGGTTTATGGGTGTGTGGGTGTGTGGGTTATGGGTGTGTGGGTTATGGGTTATGGGTGTGAGGGTTATGGGTTATGGGTGTGAGGGTTATGTGTGTGTGTGTGTGTGTGTGTATGTGTGTGGGTTATGGGCGTGTGGGTTATGTGTGTGTGGGTGATGGGTGTGTGCTTGTGTGGGTTATGGCTGTGTGGGTGATGGATGTGTGAGTGTGTGGGTTATGGGTGTGTGGGTGATGGGTGTGTGGGTGTGTGGGTTATGGGTGTGTGGGTTATGGGTTATAAGTGTGTGGGTTATGGGTGTGAGGGTTATGGGTGTGTGAGTGTGTGGGTTATGGGTGTGTGAGTGTGTGGGTTATGAGTGTGTGGGTTATGGGTGTGAGGGTTATGGTGTGTGAGTGTGTGGGTTATGGGTGTGTGGGTGATGGGTGTGTGAGTGTGTGGGTTATGGGTGTGAGGGTTATGGGTGTGTGAGTGTGTGATTTATGGGTGTGTGGGTGATGGGTGTGTGGGTGTGTGGATTATGGTTGTGTGGGTTATGGGTGTGAGGATTATGGTTGTGAGGGTAATGGGTGTGGGTTATGAGTCTGAGGGTTATGGGTGCGTGAGTGTGTGGGTTATGGGTGTGTGGGTGTGTGGGTTATGGGTGTGAGGGTTATGGGTGTGTGAGTGTGTGGGTTATGGGTTATGGGTGTGAGGGTTATGGGTGTGTGAATGTGTGGGTTATGGGTCTGAGGGTTATGGCTGTGTGAGTGTGTGGCTTAAGGGTGTGAGGGTTATTGGTGTGTGAGTGTGTGGGTTATGGGTGTGTGGGTGATGGGTGTGTGAGTGTGTGGGTTATGGGTGTGTGGGTCATGGGTGTGAGTGTGTGGGATATGGGTGAGTGGGTGATGGTTGTGTGGGTGTGAGGGTTATGGGTGTGTGGGTGATGGGTGTGTGAGTGTGTGGTTTATGGGTGTGTGGGTGATGGGTGTGTGGGTGTGTGGATTATGGTTGTGTGGGTTATGGGTGTGAGGATTATGGGTGTGAGGGTTATGGGTGTGGGTTATGAGTCTGAGGGTTATGGGTGCGTGAGTGTGTGGGTTATGGGTGTGTGGGTGTGTGGGTTATGGGTGTGAGGGTTATGGGTGTGTGAGTGTGTGGGTTATGGGTTATGGGTGTGAGGGTTATGGGTGTGTGAATGTGTGGGTTATGGGTCTGAGGGTTATGGCTGTGTGAGTGTGTGGCTTATGGGTGTGAGGGTTATTGGTGTGTGAGTGTGTGGGTTACGGCTGTGTGGGTGATGGATGTGTGAGTGTGTGGGTTATGGGTGTGTGGGTGATGGGTGTGTGAGTGTGTGGGTTATGGTTGTGTTGGTGATGGGTGTGTGGGTGTGAGGGTTATGGGTGTGTGGGTGATGGGTGTGTGAGTGTGTGGGTTATGTGTGTGTGGGTTATGGGTGTGTGGGTTATGGGTGTGAGGGTTATGGGTGTGGGATATGGGTGTGTGGATTATGGGTGTGAGGGTTATGGGTGTGTGGGTTATGAGTGTGAGGATTATGGGTGTGTGAGTGTGTGGGTTATGGGTGTGAGGGTTATGGTGTGTGAGTGTGTGGGTTATGGGTGTGTGGGTGATGGGTGTGTGAGTGTGTGGGTTATGGGTGTGAGGGTTATGGGTGTGTGAGTGTGTTGGTTATGGGTGTGAGAGTCATGAGTGTGTGAGTGTGTTGGTTATGGGTGTGAGGGTTATGGGTGTGTGAGTGTGTGGGTGATGGGTGTGTGAGTGTGTGTGTTATGGCTGTGTGGGTGATGGGTGTGTGGGTGTGTGGGTTATGGGTTATGAGTGTCAGGGTAATGGGTGTGAGGGTTATGGGTGTGTGAGTGTGTGGTTTATGGGTGTGTGGGTGATGGATGTGTGAGTGTGTGGGTTATGGGTGTGTGGGTGATGGGTGTGTGGGTGTGTGGGTTATGGGTTATGAGTGTCTGGGTAATGGGTGTGAGGGTTATGGTTGTGTGAGTGTGTGGGTTATGGGAATGTGGGTGATGGGTGTGTGAGTGTGTGGGTTATGGGTGTGTGGGTCATGGGTGTGAGTGTGTGGGTTATGGGTGAGTGGGTGATGGTTGTGTGCTTGTGTGGGTTACGGCTGTGTGGGTGATGGATGTGTGAGTGTGTGGGTTATGGGTGTGTGAGTGTGTGGGTTATGGGTGTGTGGGTGATGGGTGTGTGGGTGTGAGGGTTATGGGTGTGTGGGTGATGGGTGTGTGAGTGTGTGGGTTATGTGTGTGGGGGTTATGGGTGTGTGGGTTATGGGTGTGAGGGTTATGGGTGTGGGATATGGGTGTGTGGATTATGGGTGTGAGGGTAATGGGTGTGTGGGTTATGAGTGTGAGGATTATGGGTGTGTGAGTGTGTGGGTTATGGGTGTGAGGGTTATGGTGTGTGAATGTGTGGGTTATGGGTGTGTGGGTGATGGGTGTGTGAGTGTGTGGGTTATGGGTGTGAGGGTTATGGGTGTGTGAGTGTGTTGGTTATGGGTGTGAGAGTTATGAGTGTGTGAGTGTGTTGGTTATGGGTGTGAGGGTTATGGGTGTGTGAGTGTGTGGGTGATGGGTGTGTGAGTGTGTGGGTTATGGCTGTGTGGGTGATGGATGTGTGAGTGTGTGGTTTATGGGTGTGTGGGTGATGGATGTGTGAGTGTGTGGGTTATGGGTGTGTGGGTGATGGGTGTGTGGGTGTGTGGGTTATGGGTTATGAGTGTCTGGGTAATGGGTGTGAGGGTTATGGGTGTGTGAGTGTGTGGGATATGGGTTTGTGAGTGTGTGGGTTATGAGTGTGTGGGTTATGGGTGTGTGGGTTATGGGTGTGTGAGTGTGTGGGGTATGGGCATGTGGGTAATGGGTCTGTGGGTGATGGGTGTGTGAGTGTGTGGGTGATGGGTTATGAGTGTGTGGGTTATGGGCGTGCGGGTTATGGGTGTGTGGGTGATGGGTGTGTGGGTGTGTGGGTTATGGGTGTGAGGGTTAGGGGTGTGGGATATGGGTGTGTGGATTATGCGTGTGTGTGTTATGGGTGTGAGGGTTATGTGTGTGTGGGTTACGGGTGTGAGGGTTATGGATGTGTGGGTTATGGGTGTGAGGGTTATGGGTGTGAGGGTTATGGGTTATGGGTGTGAGGGTTATGGGTGTGTGTGTGTGTGGGTTATGGGTGTGTGGGTTATGGGTGTGTGGGTGATGGGTGTGTGCTTGTGTGGGTTATGGCTGTGTGGGTGATGGATGTGTGAGTGTGTGGGTTATGGGTGTGTGGGTGATGGGTTATGGGTGTGAGGGTCATGGGTTATGGGTGTGAGGTTTATGGGTGTGTGTGTGTGTGGGTTATGGGCGTGTGGGTTATGGGTGTGTGGGTGATGGGTGTGTGCTTGTGTGGGTTATGGCTGTGTGGTTTATGGGTGTGTGGGTGTGTGGGTTATGGGTGTGTGGGTTATGGTTTATGGGTGTGAGGGTTATGGGTTATGGGTGTGAGGGTTATGTGTGTGTGTGTGTGTCTGTGGGTTATGGGCGTGTGGGTTATGGGTGTGTGGGTGATGGGTGTGTGAGTGTGTGGGTTATGGCTGTGTGGGTTATGGATGTGTGAGTGTGTGGGTTATGGGTGTGTGGGTGATGGGTGTGTGAGTGTGGGGGTTATGGGTGTGTGGGTTATGGGTTATAAGTGTGTGGGTTATGGGTGTGAGGGTTATGGGTGTTTGTTATGAGTGTGAGGGTTATGGGTGTGTGAGTGTTTGGGTTATGGGTGTGAGGGTTATGGTGTGTGAGTGTGTGGGTTATGGGTGTGTGGGTGATGGGTGTGTGAGTGTGTAGGGTGACGGGTATGAGGGTTATGGGTGTGTGAGTGTGTGGGTTATGGGTGTGTGGGTGATGGGTGTGTGAGTGTGTGGGTTATGGCTGTGTGGGTGATGGATGTGTGAGTGTGTGGGTTATGGGTGTGTGGGTGATGGGTGTGTGAGTGTGTGGGTTATGGGTGTGTGGGTTATGGGTTATAAGTGTGTGGGTTATGGGTGTGAGGGTTATGCATGTGTGAGTGTGTGGGTTATGGGTGTGTGAGTGTGTGGGTTATGAGTGTGTGGGTTATGAGTGTGTGGGTGATGGGTGTGTGAGTGTGTGGGGTATGGACGTGTGGGTAATGGGTGTGTGGGTGATGTGTGTGTGAGTGTGTGGGTGATGGGTTATGAGTGTGTGGGTTTTGGGCGTGTGGGTTATGGGTGTGTGGGTGATGGGTGTGTGGGTGTGTGGGTTATGGGTGTGAGGGTTATGGGTGTGGGATATGGGTGTGTGGATTATGCGTGTGTGGGTTATGGGTGTGAGGGTTATGGGTGTGTGGGTTATGGGTGTGAGGGTTATGGATGTGTGGGTTATGGGTGTGAGGGTTATGGGTGTGAGGGTTATGGGTTATGGGTGTGAGGGTTATGGGTGTGTGTGTGTGTGGGTTATGGGTGTGTGGGTTATGGGTGTGTGGGTGATGGGTGTGTGCTTGTGTGGGTTATGGCTGTGTGGGTGATTGATGTGTGAGTGTGTGGGTTATGGGTGTGTGGGTTATGGGTTATGGGTGTGAGGTTTATGGGTGTGTGTGTGTGTGGGTTATGGGCGTGTGGGTTATGGGTGTGTGGGTGATGGGTGTGTGCTTGTGTGGGTTAAGGCTGTGTGGTTTATGGGTGTGTGGGTGTGTGGGTTATGGGTGTGTGGGTTATGGGTTATGGGTGTGAGGGTTATGGGTTATGGGTGTGTGTGTGTGTGGGTTATGGGCGTGTGGGTTATGGGTGTGTGGGTGATGGGTGTGTGCTTGTGTGGGTTATGGCTGTGTGGTTTATGGGTGTGTGGGTGTGTGGGTTATGGGTGTGTGGGTTATGGGTGTGAGGGTTATGGGTTATGGGTGAGAGGGTTATGTGTGTGTGTGTGTGGGTTATGGGCGTGTGGGTTATGGCTGTGTGGGTGATGGATGTGTGAGTGTGTGGGTTATGGGTGTGTGGGTGATGGGTGTGTGGGTGTGTGGGTTATGGGTGTGTGGGTTATGGGTTATAAGTGTGTGGGTTATGGGTGTGAGGGTTATGGGTGTGTGAGTGTGTGGGTTATGGGTGTGTGAGTGTGTGGGTTATGAGTGTGTGGGTTATGGGTGTGAGGGTTATGTTGTGTGAGTGTGCGGGTTATGGGTGTGTGGGTGATGGGTGTGTGAGTGTGTGGGTTATGGGTGTGAGGGTTATGGGTGTGTGAGTGTGTGGTTTATGGGTGTGTGGGTGATGGGTGTGTGGGTGTGTGGATTATGGTTGTGTGGGTTATGGGTGTGAGGATTATGGGTGTGAGGGTTATGGGTGTGGGTTATGAGTCTGAGGGTTATGGGTGCGTGAGTGTGTGAGTTATGGGTGTGTGGGTGTGTGGGTTATGGGTGTGAGGGTTATGGGTGTGTGAGTGTGTGGGTTATGGGTTATGGGTGTGAGGGTTATGGGTGTGTGAGTGTGTGGGTTATGGGTCTGAGGGTTATGGCTGTGTGAGTGTGTGGCTTATGGGTTTGAGGGTTATTGGTGTGTGAGTGTGTGGGTTATGGGTGTGTGGGTGATGGGTGTGTGAGTGTGTGGGTTATGGGTGTGTGGGTCATGGGTGTGAGTGTGTGGGTTATGGGTGAGTGGGTGATGGTTGTGTGCTTGTGTGGGTTACGGCTGTGTGGGTGATGGATGTGTGAGTGTGTGGGTTATGGGTGTGTGGGTGATGGGTGTGTGAGTGTGTGGGTTATGGGTGTGTGGGTGATGTGTGTGTGGGTGTGAGGGTTATGGGTGTGTGGGTGATGGGTGTGTGAGTGTGTGGGTTATGTGTGTGTGGGTTATGGGTGTGTGGGTTATGGGTGTGAGGGTTATGGGTGTGGGATATGGGTGTGTGGATTATGGGTGTGAGGGTTATGGGTGTTTGGGTTATGAGTGTGAGGATTATGGGTGTGTGAGTGTGTGGGTTATGGGTGTGAGGGTTATGGTGTGTGAGTGTGTGGGTTATGGGTGTGTGGGTGATGGGTGTGTGAGTGTGTGGGTTATGGGTGTGAGGGTAATGGGTGTGTGAGTGTGTTGGTTATGGGTGTGAGAGTTATGAGTGTGTGAGTGTGTTGGTTATGGGTGTGAGGGTTATGGGTGTGTGAGTGTGTGGGTGATGGGTGTGTGAGTGTGTGGGTTATGGCTGTGTGGGTGATGGATGTGTGAGTGTGTGGTTTATGGGTGTGTGGGTGATGGATGTGTGAGTGTGTGGGTTATGGGTGTGTGGGTGATGGGTGTGTGGGTGTGTGGGTTATGGGTTATGAGTGTCTGGGTAATGGGTGTGAGGGTTATGGGTGTGTGAGTGTGTGGGTTATGGGTGTGTGAGTGTGTGGGTTATGAGTGTGTGGGTTATGGGTGTGTGGGTTATGGGTGTGTGGGTTATGGGTGTGTGGGTGATGGGTGTGTGAGTGTGTGGGTTATGGGCGTGTGGGTGATGGGTGTGTGTGGGTGATGGGTTATGAGTGTGTGGGTTATGGGCGTGTGGGTGATGGGTGTGTGGGTGATGGGTGTGCAGGTGTGTGGGTTATGGGTGTGAGGGTTATGGGTGTGGGATATGGGTGTGTGGATTATGCGTGTGTGGGTTATGGGTGTGAGGGTTATGGGTGTGTGGGTTATGGGTGTGAGGGTTATGGATATGTGGGTTATTGGTGTGAGGGTTATGGGTGTGAGGGTTATGGGTGTGGGTTATGAGTGTGAGGGTTATGGGTGTGTGAGTGTGTGGGTTATGGGTGTGAGGGTTATGGGTGTGGGATATGGGTGTGTGGATTATGCGTGTGTGGGTGATGGGTGTGAGGGTTATGGATATGAGTTATGAGTGTGTGGGTTATGGGTGTGTGGGTGTGTGGGTTATGGGTGTGTGGGTTATGGGTTATGGGTGTGAGGGTTATGGGTGTGTGTGTGTGTGGGTGATGGGCGTGTGGGTTATGGGTGTGTGGGTGATGGGTGTGTGAGTGTGTGGGTGATGGGTTATGAGTGTGTGGGTTATCGGCGTGTGGGTTATGGGTGTGTGGGTGATGGGTGTGTGGGTGTGTGGATTATGGGTGTGTGGGTTATGGGTGTGAGGATTATGGGTGTGAGGGTTATGGGTGTGGGTTATGAGTCTGAGGGTTATGGGTGCGTGAGTGTGTGGGTCATGGTTGTGTGGGTGTGTGGGTTATGGGTGTGAGGGTAATGGGTGTGTGAGTGTGTGGGTTATGGGTTATGGGTGTGAGGGTTATGGGTGTGTGAGTGTGTGGGTTATGGGTCTGAGGGTTATGGCTGTGTGAGTGTGTGGCTTATGGGAGTGAGGGTTATTGGTGTGTGAGTGTGTGGGTTATGGGTGTGTGGGTGATGGGTGTGTGAGTGTGTGGGTTATGGGTGTGTGGGTCATGGGTGTGAGTGTGTGGGTTATGGGTGAGTGGGTGATGGTTGTGTGCTTGTGTGGGTTACGGCTGTGTGGGTGATGGATGTGTGAGTGTGTGGGTTATGGGTGTGTGAGTGTGTGGGTTATGGGTGTGTGGGTGATGGGTGTGTGGGTGTGAGGGTTATGGGTGTGTGGGTGATGGGTGTGTGAGTGTGTGGGTTATGTGTGTGTGGGTTATGGGTGTGTGGGTTATGGGTGTGAGGGTTATGGGTGTGGGATATGGGTGTGTGGATTATGGGTGTGAGGGTAATGGGTGTGTGGGTTATGAGTGTGAGGATAATGGGTGTGTGAGTGTGTAGGTTATGGGTGTGAGGGTTATGGTGTGTGAGTGTGTGGGTTATGGGTGTGTGGGTGATGGGTGTGTGAGTGTGTGGGTTATGGGTGTGAGGGTTATGGGTGTGTGAGTGTGTTGGTTATGGGTGTGAGAGTTATGAGTGTGTGAGTGTGTTGGTTATGGGTGTGAGGGTTATGGGTGTGTGAGTGTGTGGGTGATGGGTGTGTGAGTGTGTGGGTTATGGCTGTGTGGGTGATGGGTGTGTGAGTGTGTGGTTTATGGGTGTGTGGGTGATGGATGTGTGAGTGTGTGGGTTATGGGTGTGTGGGTGATGGGTGTGTGGGTGTGTGGGTTATGTGTTATGAGTGTCTGGGTAATGGGTGTGAGGGTTATGGGTGTGTGAGTGTGTGGGTTATGGGTTTGTGAGTGTGTGGGTTATGAGTGTGTGGGTTATGGGTGTGTGGGTTATGGGTGTGTGGGTTATGGGTGTGTGGGTGATGGGTGTGTGAGTGTGTGGGTTATGGGCGTGTGGGTGATGGGTGTGTGAGTGTGTGGGTGATGGGTTATGAGTGTGCGGGTTATGGGCGTGTGGGTTATGGGTGTGTGGGTGAAGGGTGTGCGGGTGTGTGGGTTATGGGTGTGAGGGTTATGGGTGTGGGATATGGGTGTGTGGATTATGCGTGTGTGGGTTATGGGTGTGAGGGTTATGGGTGTGTGAGTGTGTGGGTTATGGGTGTGAGGGTTATGGGTGTGTTAGTGTGTGGGTTATACGTGTGTGGGTGTGTGGGTAATGGGTGTGTGGGTCATTGGTTATGGGTGTGAGGGTTATGGGTTATGGGTGTGAGGGTTATGGGTGTGTGAGTGTGTGGGTTATGGGCGTGTGGGTTATGGGTGTGTGGGTGATGGTTGTGTGAGTGTGTGGGTGATGGGTTATGAGTGTGTGGGTTATGGGCGTGTGGGTTATGGGTGTGTGGGTGATGGGTGTGTGGGTGTGTGGATTATGGTTGTGTGGGTTATGGGTGTGAGGGTTATGGGTGTGGGATATGGGTGTTTGGATTATGGGTGTGAGTGTTATGGGTGTGGGAAATGGGTGTGTTGATTATGGGTGTGACGGTAATGGATGTGTGGGTTATGGGTGTGAGGGTTATGGGTGTGAGGGTTATGGGTGTGGGTTATGAGTGTGAGGGTTATGGGTGTGTGAGTGTGTGGGTTATGGGTGTGAGGGTTATGGGTGTGTGAGTGTGTGGGTTATGGCTGTGTGGGTGATGGATGTGTGAGTGTGTGGGTTATGGGTGTGTGGGTGATGGGTGTGTGAGTGTGTGGGTTATGGTCGTGTGGGTAATGGGTGTGTGGGTGATGGGTGTGTTAGTGTGTGGGTGATGGGTTATGAGTGTGTGGGTTATGGGCGTGTGGGTTATGGGTGTCTGGGTGTGCGGGTTATGGGTGTGAGGGTTATGGGTGTGGCATATGGGTGTGTGGATTATGCGTGTGTGTGTTATGGGTGTGAGGGTTATGGGTGTGTGGGTTATGGGTGTGAGGGTTATGGATATGTGGGTTATGGGTGTGAGGGTTATGGGTGTGAGGGTTATGGGTGTGGGTTATGAGTGTGAGGGTTATGGGTGTGTGAGTGTGTGGGTTATGGGTGTGAGGGTTATGGGTGTGTTAGTGTGTGGGTTATACGTGTGTGGGTGTGTGGGTTATGGGTGTGTGGGTCATTGGTTATGGGTGTGAGGGTTATGGGTTATGGGTGTGAGGGTTATGGGTGTGTGAGTGTGTGGGTTATGGGCGTGTGGGTTATGGGTGTGTGGGTGATGGGTGTGTGAGGGTGTGGGTGATGGGTTATGAGTGTGTGGCTTATGGGCGTGTGGGTTATGGGTGTGTGGGTGATGGGTGTGTGGGTGTGTGGATTATGGGTGTGTGGGTTATGGGTGTGAGGGTTATGGGTGTGTGGGTTATGGGTGTGTGGGTTATGGGTGTGAGGGTTATGGGTGTGTGAGTGTGTGGGTTATGGGTTATGGGTGTGAGGGTTATGGGTGTGTGAGTGTGTGGGTTATGGGTGTGAGGGTTATGGGTGTGTGAGTGTGTGGGTTATGGGTGTGAGGGTTATGGGTGTGTGAGTGTGTGGGTTATGGGTGTGTGGGTCATGGGTGAGTGGGTGATGGATGTGTGCTTGTGTGGGTTATGTCTGTGTGGGTGATGGATGTGTGAGTGTGTCGGTTATGGGTGTGTGGGTGATGGGTGTGTGAGTGTGTGGGTTATGGGTGTGTGGGTGATGGGTGTGTGTGTGTGAGGGTTATGGGTGTGTGGGTTATGGGTGTGTGGTTGATGGGTGTGTAAGTGTGTGGGTTATGAGTGTGTGGGTTATGGTTGTGTGGGTTATTGGTGTGAGGGTTATGGGTGTGGGATATGCTTGTTTGGATTATGGGTGTGAGGGTTATGGGTGTGGGAAATGGGTGTGTTGATTATGGGTGTGACGGTTATGGATGTGTGGGTTATGGGTGTGAGGGTTATGGGTGTGAGGGTTATGGGTGTGGGTTATGAGTGTGAGGGTTATGGGTGTGTGAGTGTGTGGGTTATGGGTGTGAGGGTTATGGGTGTCTGAGTGTGTGGGTTATGGGTGTGTGGGTGATGGGTGTGTGAGTGTGTGGGTTATGGCTGTGTGGGGGATGGATGTGTGAGTGTGTGGGTTATGGGTGTGTGGGTGATGGGTGTGTGAGTGTGTGGGTTATGGTCATGTGGGTAATGGGTGTGTGGGTGATGGGTGTGTTAGTGTGTGGGTGATGGGTTATGAGTGTGTGGGTTATGGGCGTGTGGGTTATGGGTGTCTGGGTGTGTGGGTTATGGGTGTGAGGGTTATGGGTGTGGCATATGGGTGTGTGGATTATGCGTGTGTGGGTTATGGGTGTGAGGGTTATGGGTGTGTGGGTTATGGGTGTGAGGGTTATGGATGTGTGGGTTACGGGTGTGAGGGTTATGGGTGTGAGGGTTATGGGTATGGGTTATGAGTTTGTGGGTTATGGGTGTGTGGGTGTGTGGGTTATGGGTGTGTGGGTTATGGGTTATGGGTGTGAGGGTTATGGGTGTGAGGGTTATGGGTGTGTGTGTGTGGGGGTTATGGGCATGTGGGTTATGGGTGTGTGGGTGATGGGTGTGTGAGTGTGTGGGTGATGGGTTATGAGTGTGTGGGTTATCGGCGTGTGGGTTATGTGTGTGTGGGTGATGGGTGTGTGGGTGTGTGGATTATGGGTGTGAGGGTTATGGGTGTGAGGGTTATGGGTGTGAAGGTTATGGGTGTGGCTTATGAGTCTGAGGGTTATGGGTGTGTGAGTATTTGGGTTATGGGTGTGAGCGTTATGGGTGCGTGAGTGTGTGGGTTATGGGTGTGTGGGTGTGTGGGTTATGGGTGTGAGGATTATGGGTGTGTGAGTGTGTGGGTTATGGGTTATGGGTGTGAGGGTTATGGGTGTGTGAGTGTGTGGGTTATGGGTCTGAGGGTTATGGCTGTGTGAGTGTGTGGCTTATGGGTGTGTGTTATGGGTGTGTGAGTGTGTGGGTTATGGGTGTGTGGGTGATGGGTGTGTGAGTGTGTGGGTTATGGGTGTGTGGGTCATGGGTGTGAGTGTGTGGGTTATGGGTGAGTGGGTGATGGTTGTGTGCTTGTGTGGGTTATGGCTGTGTGGGTGATGGATGTGTGAGTATGTGGGTTATGGGTGTGTGGGTGATGGGTGTGTGAGGATGTGGGTTATGGGTGTGTGGGTGATGGGTGTGTGCGTGTGAGGGATATGGGTGTGTGGGTTATGGGTGTGTTGGTGATGGGTGTGTGAGTGTGTGGGTTATGGGTGTGTGGGTTATGGGTGTGAGTGTTAGGGGTGTGGGATATGTGTGTGAGGATTATGGGTGTGTGAGTGTGTGGGTTATGGGTGTGAGGGTTATGGTGTGTGAGTGTGTGGGTGATGGGTGTGTGAGTGTGTGGGTTATGGGTGTGAGGGTTATGGGTGTGTGAGTGTGTGGGTTATGGGTGTGAGATTTATGAGTTTGTGAGTGTGTGGGTTATGGGTGTGAGGGTTATGGGTGTGTGAGTGTGTGGGTGATGGCTGTGTGGGTGATGGATGTGTGAGTGTGTGGGTTAGGGGTATGTGGGTGATGGGTGTGTGAGTGTGTGGGTGATGGGTGTGTGGGTGTGTGGGTTATGGGTTATGAGAGTCTGGGTAATGGGTGTGAGGGTTATGGGTGTGTGAGTGTGTGGGTTATGGGTGTGTGAGTGTGTGGGTTATGATTGTGTGGGTTATGGGTGTGTGGGTGATGGGTGTGTGAGTGTGTGGGTTATGGGCGTGTGGGTGATGGGTGTGTGAGTGTGTGGGTGATGGGTTATGAGTGTGTGGGTTATGGGCGTGTGGGTTATGGATGTGTGGGTGATGGGTGTGCCGGTGTGTGGGTTATGGGTGTGATGGTTATGGGTGTTGGATATGGGTGGGTGGATTATGCGTGTGTGGGTTATGGGTGTGAGGGTTATGGGTGTGTGGGTTATGGGTGTGAGGTTATGGATGTGTGGGTTAGGGGTGTGAGGGTTATGGGTGTGAGGGTGATGGGTGTGGGTTATGAGTGTGATGGTTATGGGTGTGTGAGTGTGTGGGTTATGGGTGTGAGAGTGATGGGTGTGTTAGTGTGTGGGTTATGGGTGTGCGGGGGTGTGGGTTATGGTTGTGTGGGTAATGGGTTATGGGTGTGAGGGTTATGGGTTATGGGTGTGAGGGTTATGGGTGAGTGAGTGTGTGGGTTATGCGCGTGTGGGTTATGGGTGTGTGGGTGATGGGTGAGTGAGTGTGTGGGTGAAGCGTTATGAGTGTGTGGGTTATGGGCGTGTGGGTGTGTGGATTATGGGTGTGAGGGTTATGGGTGTGGGTTATGGGTGTGTGGGTGATGGGTGTGTGGGTGTGTGGATTATGGGTGTGAGGGTTATGGGTGTGTGAGTGTGTGGGTTATGGGTGTGTGAGTGTGTGGGTTAAGAGTGTGTGGGTTATGGGTGTGTGGGTGATGGGTGTGTGAGTGTGTGGGTTATGGGCGTGTGGGTTATGGGTGTGTGGGTGATGGGTGTGTGAGTGTGTGGGTTATGAGTGTGTGGGTTATTGGTGTGTGGGTGATGGTTGTGTGAGTGTGTGGTTTATGGGTGTGTGGGTTATGGGTGTGTGGGTGATGGGTATGTGGGTGTTTGGGTTATGGGTTTGAGGGTTTTGGGTGTGGGATATGGGTGTGTGGATTATGCGTGTGTGGGTTATGGGTGTGAGGGTTATGGGTGTGTGGGTTATAGGTGTGAGGGTTATGGATGTGTGGGTTATGGGTGTGAGGGTTATGGGTGTGAGGGTTATGGGTATGGGTTATGAGTGTGTGGGTAATGGGTGTGTGAGTGTGTGGGTTATGGGTGTGATGGTTATGGGTGTGTGAGTGTGTGGGTTATGGGTGTGAGGGTTATGGGTGTGTGAGTGTGTGGGTTATGGGTGTGTGGGTTATGGGTGTGTGGGTTATGGGTTATGGGTGTGAGGGTAATGGGTTATGGGTGTGAGGGTTATGGGTGTGTGAGTGTGTGGGTTATGGGTGTGTGAGTGTGTGGGTTAAGAGTGTGTGGGTTATGGGTGTGTGGGTGATGGGTGTGTGAGTGTGTGGGTTATGCGTGTGAGGGTTATGGGTGTGTGAGTGTGTGGGTTATGGGTGTGTGAGTGTGTGGGTTAAGAGTGTGTGGGATATGGGTGTGAGGGTTATGGGTGTGTGAGTGTGTGGGATATGGGTGTGAGGGTTATGGGTGTGTGAGTGTGTGGGTTATGGATGTGAGGGTTATGGGTGTGTGAGTGTGTGGGTTATGGGTGTGTGGGTGATGGGTGTGATTGTGTGGGTTATGGGTGTGTGGGTCATGGGTGTGAGTGTGTGGGTTATGGGTGTGTGGGTGAAGGGTGTGTGCTTGTGTGGGTTATGGCTGTGTGGGTGATGGATGTGTGAGTGTGTGGGTTATGGGTGTGTGGGTGTGTGGGTTATGGATTATGAGTGTGTGGGTTATGGGTGTGTGGGTGATGGGTGTGTGAGTGTGTCGGTTATGGGTGTGTGGGTGATGGGTGTGTGGGTGATGGGTTATGAGTGTGTGGGTTATGGGCGTGTGGGTTATGGGTGTGTGAGTGTGTGGGTTATGGGTGTGAGAGTTATTGGTGTGTGAGTGTTTGGGTTATGGGTGTGAGGGTCATGGGTGTGAGGGTTATGGGTTATGAGTGTGTGGGTTATGGGTGTGAGGGTTATGGGTGTGTGAGTGTGTGGGTTATGAGTGCGTGGGTTATGGGTGTGTGGGTGATGGGTGTGTGAATGTGTGGGTTATGGGCGTGTGGGTTATGGGTGTGTGGGTGATGGGTGTGTGAGTGTGTGGGTGATGGGTTATGAGTGTGTGGGTTATGGGCGTGTGGGTTATGGGTGTGTGAGTGTGTGGGTTGTGGGTGTGTGGGTGATGGGTGTGTGGGTGATGGGTTATGAGTGTGTGGGTTATGGGCGTGTGGGTTATGGGTGTGTGAGTGTGTGGGTTATGGGTGTGAGAATTATGGGTGTGTGAGTGTTTGGGTTATGGGTGTGTGGGTGATGGGTGTGTGGGTTATGGGTTATGAGTGTGTGGGTTATGGGTGTGAGGGTTATGGGTGTGTGAGTGTGTGGGTTATGAGTGTGTGGGTTATGGGTGTGTGGGTGATGGGTGTGTGAGTGTGTGGGCTATGGGCGTGTGGGTTATGGGTGTGTGGGTGATGGGTGTGTGAGTGTGTGGGTGATGGGTTATGAGTGTGTGGGTTATGGGCGTGTGGGTTATGGGTGTGTGGGTGATGGGTGTGTGGGTGATGGGTTATGAGTGTGTGGGTTATGGGCGTGTGGGTTATGGGTGTGTGGGTGATGGGTGTGTGGGTGATGGGTGTGTGAGTGTGTGGGTTATGAGTGGGTGGGTGATGGGTGTGTGGGTGTGAGGGTTATGGGTGTGTGGGTTATGGGTGTGTGGGTGATGGGTGTGTGGGTGTGAGGGTTATGGGTGTGTGGGTTATGGGTGTGTGGGTGATGGGTGTGTGAGTGGGTGAGTTATGAGTGTGTGGGTTGTGGGTGTGTGGGTTATGGGTGTGAGGGTTATGGGTGTGCGATATGGGTGTGTGGATTATGGGGGTGAGGGTTATGGGTGTGTGGTTTATGGGTGTGAGGGTTATGGGTGTGAGGGTTATGGGTGTGGGTTATGAGTGTGAGGGTTATGGGTGTGTGAGTGTGTGGGTTATGGGTGTGAGGGTTATGGTGACTGAGTGTGTGGGTTATTGGTGTGTGGGTGATGGGTGTGTGAGTGTGTGGGTTATGGTTGTGAGGGTTATGGGTGTGTGAGTGTGTGGGTAATGGGTGTGAGAGTTATGAGTGTGTGAGTGTGTGGGTTACGGGTGTGAGGGTTATGGGAGTGTGAGTGTGTGGGTTATGGGTGTGTGGGTGATGGGTGTGTGAGTGTGTGGGTTATGGGTGTGTGGGTGATGGGTGTGTGAGTGTGTGGGTTATGGGTGTGTGGGTGATGGGTGTGTGGGTGATGGGTTATAAGTGTGTGGGTTATGGGTGTGAGGGTGATGGGTGTGTGAGTGTGTGGGTTATGGGTGTGTGATTGTGTGGGTTATGAGTGTGTGGGTAATGGGTGTGCGGGTGATGGGTGTGTGAGTATGTGGGTTCTGGGCGTGTGGGTTATGGGTGTGTGGGTGATGGGTGTGTGAGTGTGTGGGTTATGGGTGAGTGAGTGTGTGGGTTATGAGTGTGTGGGTTATGGGTGTGTGAGTGATGGGTGTGTGAGTGTGTGGGTTATGGGCGTGTGGGTTATGGGTGTGTGGGTGATGGGTCTGTGGGTGTGTGGGTTATGGGTGTGAGGGTGATGGGTGTGTAGGTTATGGATGTGTGGGTTATGGGTTATGGGTGTGTGGGTTATGAGTGTGTGGGTTATGGGTTATGGGTGTGTGGGTTATGGGTGTGTGAGTGTGTGGGTTATGGGTGTGTGGGTGATGGGTGTGTGAGTGTGTGGGTTATGGGTGTGTGGGTGATGGGTGTGTGAGTGTGTGGGTTATGGGTGTGTGGGTGATGGGTGTGTGGGTGATGGGTTATAAGTGTGTGGGTTATGGGTGTGAGGGTGATGGGTGTGTGAGTGTGTGGGTTATGGGTGTGTGATTGTGTGGGTTATGAGTGTGTGGGTTATGGGTGTGCGGGTGATGGGTGTGTGAGTGTGTGGGTTCTGGGCGTGTGGGTTATGGGTGTGTGGGTGATGGGTGTGTGAGTGTGTGGGTTATGGGTGAGTGAGTGTGTGGGTTATGAGTGTGTGGGTTATGGGTGTGTGAGTGATGGGTGTGTGAGTGTGTGGGTTATGGGCGTGTGGGTTATGGGTGTGTGGGTGATGGGTCTGTGGGTGTGTGGGTTATGGGTGTGAGGGTTATGGGTGTGTGGGTGTGTGGGTGATGGGTGTGAGGGTTATGGGTGTGTGGGTGTGTGGGTTATGGGTGTGAGGGTTATGGGTGTGGGATATGGGTGTGTGGATTATGCGTGTGTGGGTGATGGGTGTGTGGGTGTGTGGGTTATGGGTGTGTGGTTTTTGGGATATGGGTGTGAGGGTTATGGGTGTGTGTGTGTGTGGGTTATGGGCGTGTGGGTTATGGGTGTGTGGATGATGGGTGTGTGAGTGTGTGGGTGATGGGTTATGAGTGTGTGGGTTATCGGCATGTGGGTTATGGGTGTGTGGGTGATGGGTGTGTGGGTGTGTGTATTATGGGTGTGTGGGTTATGGGTGTGAGGGTTATGGGTGTGGGTTATGAGTCTGAGGGTTATGGGTGCGTGAGTGTGTGGGTTATGGGTGTGTGGGTGATGGGTGTGTGAGTGTGTGGGTTATGGGTGTGTGAGTGTGTGGGTTATGAGTGTGTGGGTTATGGGTGTGTGAGTGATGGGTGTGTGAGTGTGTGGGTTATGGGCGTGTAGGTTATGGGTGTGTGGGTGATGGGTCTGTGGATGTGTGGGTTATGGGTGTGAGGGTTATGGGTGTGTGGGTGTGTGGGTTATGGGTGTGAGGGTTATGGGTGTGGGATATGGGTGTGTGGATTATGCGTGTGTGGGTTACGGGTGTGAGGGTTATGAGTGTGTGTTTGTTATGGGTGTGTGGGTGATGGGTGTGTGAGTGTGTGGGTTATGGGTGTGTGGGTCATGGGTGTGAGTGTGTGGGTTATGGGTGAGTGGGTGATGGGTGTGTGGGTGATGGGTGTGCTTGTGTGGGTTATGGCTGTGTGGGTGATGTGTGTGTGTGGGTGATGGGTGTGTGAGTGTGTGGGTTATGGGTGTGTGGGTGATGGGTGTGTGGGTGTGAGGGTTATGGGTGTGTGGGTTATGGGTGTGTGGGTGTGAGGGTTATGGGTGTGTGGGTTATGGGTGTGTGGGTGATGGGTGTGTGAGTGTGTGGGTTATGAGTGTGTGGGTGATGGGTGTGTGGGTGATGGGTGTGTGAGTGTGTGGGTTATGGGCATGTGGGTAATGGGTGTGTGGGTGATGGGTGTGTGAGTGTGTGGGTGATTGGTTATGGGCGTGTGGGTTATGGGCGTGTGGGTTATGGGTGTGTGGGTTATGGGCGTGTGGGTTATGGGTGTGTGGGTGATGGGTGTGTGGGTTATGGGTGTGAGGGTTATGGGTGTGGGATATGGATGTGTGAATTATGCGTGTGTGGATTATGGGTGTGTGGGTTATGGGTGTGAGGGTTATGGATTTGTGGGTTATGGGTGTGAGGGTTATGGGTGTGAGGGTTATGGGTTATGGGTGTGAGGGTTATGGGTGTGTGTGTGGCTTATGGGTGTGTGGGTTATGGGTGTGTGGGTGATGGGTGTGTGCTTGTGTGGGTTATGGCTGTGTGGGTGATGGATGTGTGAGTGTGTGGGTTATGGGTGTGTGGGTGATGGGTTATGGGTGTGAGGGTTATGGGTTATGGGTGTGAGGGTTATGGGTGTGTGTGTGTGTGTGGGTTATGGGCCTGTGGGTTATGGGTGTGTGGGTGATGGATGTGTGAGTGTCTGGATTATGGGTGTGTGTGAGTGTGTGGGTTATGGGTGTGTGGGTGATGGGTGTGTGAGTGTGTGGGTTATGGGTGTGTGGGTGATGGGTGTGTGGGTGTGAGGGTTATGGGTGTGTGGGTTATGGGTGTGAGGGTGATGGGTGTGTGTTTGTGTGGGTTGTGAGTGTGTGGGTGATGGGTGTGTGGGTGTGAGGTTTATGGGTGTGTGGGTTATGGGTGTGTGGGTGATGGGTGTGTGAGTGTGTGGGTTATGAGTGGGTGGGTGATGGGTGTGTGGGTTATGGTTGTGTGGGTGATGGGTGTGTGGGTGTGAGGGTTATGGGTGTGTGGGTTATGGGTGTGTGGGTGATGGGTGTGTGAGTGTGTGAGTTATGAGTGTGTGGGTTGTGGGTGTGTGGGTTATGGGTGTGAGGGTTATGGGTGTGCGATATGGGTGTGTGGATTATGGGGGTGAGGGTTATGGGTGTGTGGTTTATGGGTGTGAGGGTTATGGGTGTGAGGGTTATGGGTGTGGGTTATGAGTGTGAGGGTTATGGGTGTGTGAGTGTGTGGGTTATGGGTGTGAGGGTTATGGTGTCTGAGTGTGTGGGTTATAGGTGTGTGGGTGATGGGTGTGTGATTGTGTGGGTTATGGGTTTGAGGGTTATGGGTGTGTGAGTGTGTGGGTTATGGGTGTGAGAATTATGAGTGTGTGAGTGTGTGGGTTACGGGTGTGAGGGTTATGGGTGTGTGAGTGTGTGGGTTATGGGTGTGTGGGTGATGGGTGTGTGAGTGTGTGTGTTATGGGTGTGTGGGTGATGGGTGTGTGGGTGATGGGTTATAAGTGTGTGGGTCATGGGTGTGAGGGTTAGGGGTGTGTGAGTGTGTGGGTTATGGGTGTGTGATTGTGTGGGTTATGAGTGTGTGGGTTATGGGTGTGCGGGTGATGGGTGTGTGAGTGTGTGGGTTCTGGGCGTGTGGGTTATGGGTGTGTGGGTGATGGGTGTGTGAGTGTGTGGGTTATGGGTGAGTGAGTGTGTGGGTTATGAGTGTGTGGGTTATGGGTGTGTGAGTGATGGGTGTGTGAGTGTGTGAGTTATGGGCGTGTGGGTTATGGGTGTGTGGGTGATGGGTCTGTGGGTGTGTGGGTTATGGGTGTGAGGGTTATGGGTTTGAGGGTTATGGGTGTGGGATATGGGTGTGTGGATTATGCGTGTGTGGGAGATGGGTGTGAGGGTTATGGGTGTGTGAGTGTGTGAGTTATGGGCGTGTGGGTTATGGGTGTGTGGGTGATGGGTCTGTGGGTGTGTGGGTTATGGGTGTGAGGGTTATGGGTTTGAGGGTTATGGGTGTGGGATATGGGTGTGTGGATTATGCGTGTGTGGGTGATGGGTGTCAGGGTTTTGGGTGTGAGGGTTATGCGTGTGAGGGTTAGGGGTGTGAGGGTTATGGGTATGAGTTATGAGTGTGTGGGTTATGGGTGTGTGGGTGTGTGGGTTATGGGTGTGTGGGTTATGGGATATGGGTGTGAGGGTTATGGGTGTGTGTGTGTGTGGGTTATGGGCGTGTGGGTTATGGGTGTGTGGGTGATGGGTGTGTGAGTGTGTGGGTGATGGGTTATGAGTGTGTGGGTTATCGGCGTGTGGGTTATGGGTGTGTGGGTGATGGGTGTGTGGGTGTGTGGATTATGGGTGTGTGGGTTATGGGTGTGAGGGTTATGGGTGTGAGAGTTATGGGTGTGGGTTATGAGTCTGAGGGTTATGGGTGCGTGAGTGTGTGGGTTATGGGCGTGTGGATAATGGGTGTGTGGGTGATGGGTGTGTGAGTGTGTGGGTTATGGGTGTGTGAGTGTGTGGGTTATGAGTGTGTGGGTTATGGGTGTGTGAGTGATGGGTGTTTGAATGTGTGGGTTATGGACTTGTGGGTTATGGGTGTGTGGGTGATGGGTCTGTGGGTGTGTGGGTTATGGGTGTGAGGGTTATGGGTGTGTGGGTGTGTTGGTTATGGGTGTGAGGGTTATGGGTGTGGGATATGGGTGTGTGGATTATGCGTGTGTGGGTTACGGGTGTGAGGGTTATGAGTGTGTGGGTTATGGGTGTGTGGGTGATGGGTGTGTGAGTGTGTGGGTTATGGGTGTGTGGGTCATGGGTGTGAGTGTGTGGGTTATGGGTGAGTGGGTGATGGGTGTGTGGGTGATGGGTGTGCTTGTGTGGGTTATGGCTGTGTGGGTGATGTGTGTGTGTGGGTGATGGGTGTGTGAGTGTGTGGGTTATGGGTGTGTGGGTGATGGATGTGTGAGTGTGTGGGTTATGGGTGTGTGGGTGATGGTTGTGTGGGTGTATGGGTTATGGGTTTGTGAGTGTGTGGGTTATGAGTGTGTGGGTTATGGGTGTGTGGGTTATGGGTGTGTGGGTGATGGGTGTGTGAGTGTGTGGGTTATGGGTGTGTGGGTGATGGGTGTGTGAGTGTGTGGGTGATGGGTTATGAGTGTGCGGGTTATGGGCGTGTGGGTTATGGGTGTGTGGGTGAAGGGTGTGCGGGTGTGTGGGTTATGGGTGTGAGGGTTATGGGTGTGGGATATGGGTGTGTGGATTATGCGTGTGTGGGTTATGGGTGTGAGGGTTATGAGTGTGAGGGTTATGGGTGTGTGAGTGTGTGGGTTATGGGTGTGAGGGTTATGGGTGTGTTAGTGTGTGGGTTATACGTGTGTGGGTGTGTGGGTAATGGGTGTGTGGGTCATTGGTTATGGGTGTGAGGGTTATGGGTTATGGGTGTGAGGGTTATGGGTGTGTGAGTGTGTGGGTTATGGGCGTGTGGGTTATGGGTGTGTGGGTGATGGGTGTGTGAGTGTGTGGGTGATGGGTTATGAGTGTGTGGGTTATGGGCGTGTGGGTTATGGGTGTGTGGGTGATGGGTGTGTGGGTGTGTGGATTATGGTTGTGTGGGTTATGGGTGTGAGGGTTATGGGTGTGGGATATGGGTGTTTGGATTATGGGTGTGAGGGTTATGGGTGTGGGTTAATGGGTGTGTTGATTATGGGTGTGACGGTAATGGATGTGTGGGTTATGGGTGTGAGGGTTATGGGTGTGAGGGTTATGGGTGTGGGTTATGAGTGTGAGGGTTATGGGTGTGTGAGTGTGTGGGTTATGGGTGTGAGGGTTATGGGTGTGTGAGTGTGTGGGTTATGGCTGTGTGGGTGATGGATGTGTGAGTGTTAGGGTTATGGGTGTGTGGGTGATGGGTGTGTGAGTGTGTGGGTTATGGTCGTGTGGGTAATGGGTGTGTGGGTGATGGGTGTGTTAGTGTGTGGGTGATGGGTTATGAGTGTGTGGGTTATGGGCGTGTGGGTTATGGGTGTCTGGGTGTGTGGGTTATGGGTGTGAGGGTTATGGGTGTGGCATATGGGTGTGTGGATTATGCGTGTGTGTGTTATGGGTGTGAGGGTTATGGGTGTGTGGGTTATGGGTGTGAGGATTATGGATATGTGGGTTATGGGTGTGAGGGTTATGGGAGTGACGGTTATGGGTGTGGGTTATGAGTGTGAGGGTAATGGGTGTGTGAGTATGTGGGTTATGGGTGTGAGGGTTATGGGTGTGTTAGTGTGTGGGTTATACGTGTGTGGGTGTGTGGGTTATGGGTGTGTGGGTCATTGGTTATGGGTGTGAGGGTTATGGGTTATGGGTGTGAGGGTTATGGGTGTGTGAGTGTGTGGGTTATGGGCGTGTGGGTTATGGGTGTGTGGGTGATGGGTGTGTGAGTGTGTGGGTGATGGGTTATGAGTGTGTGGCTTATGGGCGTGTGGGTTATGGGTGTGTGGGTGATGGGTGTGTGGGTGTGTGGATTATGGGTGTGTGGGTTATGGGTGTGAGGGTTATGGGTGTGTGGGTTATGGGTGTGTGGGTTATGGGTGTGAGGGTTATGGGTGTGTGAGTGTGTGGGTTATGGGTTATGGGTGTGAGGGTTATGGGTGTGTGAGTGTGGGGGTTATGGGTGTGAGGGTTATGGGTGTGTGAGTGTGTGGGTTATGGGTGTGAGGGTTATGGGTGTGTGATTGTGTGGGTTATGGGTGTGTGGGTCATGGGTGAGTGGGTGATGGATGTGTGCTTGTGTGGGTTATGTCTGTGTGGGTGATGGATGTGTGAGTGTGTCGGTTATGGGTGTGTGGGTGATGGGTGTGTGAGTGTGTGGGTTATGGGTGTGTGGGTGATGGGTGTGTGGGTGTGAGGGTTATGGGTGTGTGGGTTATGGGTGTGTGGTTGATGGGTGTGTAAGTGTGTGGGTTATGAGTGTGTGGGTTATGGTTGTGTGGGTTATTGGTGTGAGGGTTATGGGTGTGGGATATGGGTGTTTGGATTATGGGTGTGAGGGTTATGGGTGTGGGAAATGGGTGTGTTGATTATGGGTGTGACGGTTATGGATGTGTGGGTTATGGGTGTGAGGGTTATGGGTGTGAGGGTTATGGGTGTGGGTTATGAGTGTGAGGGTTATGGGTGTGTGAGTGTGTGGGTTATGGGTGTGAGGGTTATGGGTGTCTGAGTGTGTGGGTTATGGGTGTGTGGGTGATGGGTGTGTGAGTGTGTGGGTTATGGCTGTGTGGGGGATGGATGTGTGAGTGTGTGGGTTATGGGTGTGTGGGTGATGGGTGTGTGAGTGTGTGGGTTATGGTCGTGTGGGTAATGGGTGTGTGCGTGATGGGTGTGTTAGTGTGTGGGTGATGGGTTATGAGTGTGTGGGTTATGGGCGTGTGGGTTATGGGTGTCTGGGTGTGTGGGTTATGGGTGTGAGGGTTATGGGTGTGGCATATGGGTGTGTGGATTATGCGTGTGTGGGTTATGGGTGTGAGGGTTATGGGTGTGTGGGTTATGGGTGTGAGGGTTATGGATGTGTGGGTTACGGGTGTGAGGGTTATGGGTGTGAGGGTTATGGGTATGGGTTATGAGTTTGTGGGTTATGGGTGTGTGGGTGTGTGGGTTATGGGTGTGTGGGTTATGGGTTATGGGTGTGAGGGTTATGGGTGTGAGGGTTATGGGTGTGTGTGTGTGGGGGTTATGGGCATGTGGGTTATGGGTGTGTGGGTGATGGGTGTGTGAGTGTGTGGGTGATGGGTTATGAGTGTGTGGGTTATCGGTGTGTGGGTTATGGGTGTGTGGGTGATGGGTGTGTGGGTGTGTGGATTATGGGTGTGAGGGTTATGGGTGTGAGGGTTATGGGTGTGAAGGTTATGGGTGTGGCTTATGAGTCTGAGGGTTATGGGTGTGTGAGTATTTGGGTTATGGGTGTGAGCGTTATGGGTGCGTGAGTGTGTGGGTTATGGGTGTGTGGGTGTGTGGGTTATGGGTGTGAGGATTATGGGTGTGTGAGTGTGTGGGTTATGGGTTATGGGTGTGAGGGTTATGGGTGTGTGAGTGTGTGGGTTATGGGTCTGAGGGTTATGGCTGTGTGAGTGTGTGGCTTATGGGTGTGTGTTATGGGTGTGTGAGTGTGTGGGTTATGGGTGTGTGGGTGATGGGTGTGTGAGTGTGTGGGTTATGGGTGTGTGGGTCATGGGTGTGAGTGTGTGGGTTATGGGTGAGTGGGTGATGGTTGTGTGCTTGTGTGGGTTATGGCTGTGTGGGTGATGGATGTGTGAGTGTGTGGGTTATGGGTGTGTGGGTGATGGGTGTGTGAGGATGTGGGTTATGGGTGTGTGGGTGATGGGTGTGTGGGTGTGAGGGATATGGGTGTGTGGGTTATGGGTGTGTTGGTGCTGGGTGTGTGAGTGTGTGGGTTATGGGTGTGTGGGTTATGGGTGTGAGTGTTAGGGGTGTGGGATATGGGTGTGAGGATTATGGGTGTGTGAGTGTGTGGGTTATGGGTGTGAGGGTTATGGTGTGTGAGTGTGTGGGTTATGGGTGTGTGGGTGATGGGTGTGTGAGTGTGTGGGTTATGGGTGTGAGGGTTATGGGTGTGTGAGTGTGTGGTTTATGGGTGTGAGATTTATGAGTTTGTGAGTGTGTGGGTTATGGGTGTGAGGGTTATGGGTGTGTGAGTGTGTGGGTGATGGCTGTGTGGGTGATGGATTTGTGAGTGTGTGGGTTAGGGGTGTGTGGGTGATGGGTGTGTGAGTGTGTGGGTGATGGGTGTGTGGGTGTGTGGGTTATGGGTTATGAGTGTCTGGGTAATGGGTGTGAGGGTTATGGGTGTGTGAGTGTGTGGGTTATGGGTGTGTGAGTGTGTGGGTTATGATTGTGTGGGTTATGGGTGTGTGGGTGATGGGTGTGTGAGTGTGTGGGTTATGGGCGTGTGGGTGATGGGTGTGTGAGTGTGTGGGTGATGGGTTATGAGTGTGTGGGTTATGGGCGTGTGTGTTATGGATGTGTGGGTGATGGGTGTGCGGGTGTGTGGGTTATGGGTGTGATGGTTATGGGTGTTGGATATGGGTGGGTGGATTATGCGTGTGTGGGTTATGGGTGTGAGGGTTATGGGTGTGTGGGTTATGGGTGTGAGGTTATGGATGTGTGTGTTAGGGATGTGAGGGTTATGGGTGTGAGGGTGATGGGTGTGGGTTATGAGTGTGATGGTTATGGGTGTGTGAGTGTGTGGGTTATGGGTGTGAGAGTGATGGGTGTGTTAGTGTGTGGGTTATGGGTGTGCGGGTGTGTGGGTTATGGTTGTGTGGGTCATGGGTTATGGGTGTGAGGGTTATGGGTTATGGGTGTGAGGGTTATGGGTGAGTGAGTGTGTGGGTTATGCGCGTGTGGGTTATGGGTGTGTGGGTGATGGGTGTGTGAGTGTGTGGGTGAAGCGTCATGAGTGTGTGGGTTATGGGCGTGTGGGTTATGGGTGTGTGGGTGATGGGTGTGTGGGTGTGTGGATTATGGGTGTGAGGGTTATGGGTGTGGGTTATGGGTGTGTGGGTGATGGGTGTGTGGGTGTGTGGATTATGGGTGTGAGGGTTATGGGTGTGTGAGTGTGTGGGTTATGGGTGTGTGAGTGTGTGGGTTAAGAGTGTGTGGGTTATGGGTGTGTGGGTGATGGGTGTGTGAGTGTGTGGGTTATGGGAGTGTGGGTTATGGGTGTGTGGGTGATGGGTGTGTGAGTGTGTGGGTTAAGAGTGTGTGGGTTATTGGTGTGTGGGTGATGGTTGTGTGAGTGTGTTGTTTATGGGTGTGTGGGTTATGGGTGTGTGGGTGATGGGTATGTGGGTGTTTGGGTTATGGGTTTGAGGGTTTTGGGTGTGGGATATGGGTGTGTGGATTATGCGTGTGTGGGTTATGGGTGTGAGGGTTATGGGTGTGTGGGTTATAGGTGTGAGGGTTATGGATGTGTGGGTTATGGGTGTGAGGGTTATGGGTGTGAGGGTTATGGGTATGGGTTATGAGTGTGTGGGTTATGGGTGTGTGAGTGTGTGGGTTATGGGTGTGATGGTTATGGGTGTGTGAGTGTGTGGGTTATGGGTGTGAGGGTTATGGGTGTGTGAGTGTGTGGGTTATGGGTGTGTGGGTTATGGGTGTGTGGGTTATGGGTTATGGGTGTGAGGGTAATGGGTTATGGGTGTGAGGGTTATGGGTGTGTGAGTGTGTGGGTTATGGGTGTGTGAGTGTGTGGGTTAAGAGTGTGTGGGTTATGGGTGTGTGGGTGATGGGTGTGTGAGTGTGTGGGTTATGCGTGTGAGGGTTATGGGTGTGTGAGTGTGTCGGTTATGGGTGTGTGAGTGTGTGGGTTAAGAGTGTGTGGGATATGGGTGGGAGGGTTATGGGTGTGTGAGTGTGTGGGATATGGGTGTGAGGGTTATGGGTGTGTGAGTGTGTGGGTTATGGATGTGAGGGTTATGGGTGTGTGAGTGTGTGGGTTATGGGTGTGTGGGTGATGGGTGTGATTGTGTGGGTTATGGGTGTGTGGGTCATGGGTGTGAGTGTGTGGGTTATGGGTGTGTGGGTGAAGGGTGTTTGCTTGTGTGGGTTATGGCTGTGTGGGTGATGGATGTGTGAGTGTGTGGGTTATGGGTGTGTGGTTGTGTGGGTTATGGATTATGAGTGTGTGGGTTATGGGTGTGTGGGTGATGGGTGTGTGAGTGTGTCGGTTATGGGTGTGTGGGTGATGGGTGTGTGGGTGATGGGTTATGAGTGTGTGTGTTATGGGCGTGTGGGTTATGGGTGTGTGAGTGTGTGGGTTATGGGTGTGAGAGTTATGGGTGTGTGAGTGTTTGGGTTATGGGTGTGAGGGTAATGGGTGTGAGGGTTATGGGTTATGAGTGTGTGGGTTATGGGTGTGAGGGTTATGGGTGTGTGAGTGTGTGGGTTATGAGTGTTTGGGTTATGGGTGTGTGGGTGATGGGTGTGTGAATGTGTGGGTTATGGGCGTGTGTGTTATGGGTGTGTGGGTGATGGGTGTGTGAGTGTGTGGGTGATGGGTTATGAGTGTGTGGGTTATGGGCGTGTGGGTTATGGGTGTGTGAGTGTGTGGGTTGTGGGTGTGTGGGTGATGGGTGTGTGGGTGATGGGTTATGAGTGTGTGGGTTATGGGCGTGTGGGTTATGGGTGTGTGAGTGTGTGGGTTATGGGTGTGAGAGTTATGGGTGTGTGAGTGTTTGGGTTATGGGTGTGTGGGTGATGGGTGTGTGGGTTATGGGTTATGAGTGTGTGGGTTATGGGTGTGAGGGTTATGGGTGTGTGAGTGTGTGGGTTATGAGTGTGTGGGTTATGGGTGTGTGGGTGATGGGTGTGTGAGTGTGTGGGCTATGGGCGTGTGGGTTATGGGTGTGTGGGTGATGGGTGTGTGAGTGTGTGGGTGATGGGTTATGAGTGTGTGGGTTATGGGCGTGTGGGTTATGGGTGTGTGGGTGATGGGTGTGTGGGTGATGGGTTATGAGTGTGTGGGTTATGGGCGTGTGGGTTATGGGTGTGTGGGTGATGGGTGTGTGGGTGATGGGTGTGTGAGTGTGTGGGTTATGAGTGGGTGGGTGATGGGTGTGTGGGTGTGAGGGTTATGGGTGTGTGGGTTATGGGTGTGTGGGTGATGGGTGTGTGGGTGTGAGGGTTATGGGTGTGTGGGTTATGGGTGTGTGGGTGATGGGTGTGTGAGTGTGTGAGTTATGAGTGTGTGGGTTGTGGGTGTGTGGGTTATGGGTGTGAGGGTTATGGGTGTGCGATATGGGTGTGTGGATTATGGGGGTGAGGGTTATGGGTGTGTGGTTTATGGGTGTGAGGGTTATGGGTGTGAGGGTTATGGGTGTGGGTTATGAGTGTGAGGGTTATGGGTGTGTGAGTGTGTGGGTTATGGGTGTGAGGGTTATGGGTGTGTGAGTGTGTGGGTTATGGGTGTGTGGGTGATGGGTGTGTGAGTGTGTGGGTTATGGGTGTGAGGGTTATGGGTGTGTGAGTGTGTGGGTTATGGGTGTGAGAGTTATGAGTGTGTGAGTGTGTGGGTTACGGGTGTGAGGGTTATGGGTGTGTGAGTGTGTGGGTTATGGGTGTGTGGGTGATGGGTGTGTGAGTGTGTGGGTTATGGGTGTGTGGGTGATGGGTGTGTGAGTGTGTGGGTTATGGGTGTGTGGGTGATGGGTGTGTGGGTGATGGGTTATAAGTGTGTGGGTTATGGGTGTGAGGGTGATGGGTGTGTGAGTGTGTGGGTTATGGGTGTGTGATTGTGTGGGTTATGAGTGTGTGGGTAATGGGTGTGCGGGTGATGGGTGTGTGAGTGTGTGGGTTCTGGGCGTGTGGGTTATGGGTGTGTGGGTGATGGGTGTGTGAGTGTGTGGGTTATGGGTGAGTGAGTGTGTGGGTTATGAGTGTGTGGGTTATGGGTGTGTGAGTGATGGGTGTGTGAGTGTGTGGGTTATGGGCGTGTGGGTTATGGGTGTGTGGGTGATGGGTCTGTGGGTGTGTGGGTTATGGGTGTGAGGGTGATGGGTGTGTAGGTTATGGATGTGTGGGTTATGGGTTATGGGTGTGTGGGTTATGAGTGTGTGGGTTATGGGTTATGGGTGTGTGGGTTATGGGTGTGTGAGTGTGTGTGTTATGGGTGTGTGGGTGATGGGTTTGTGAGTGTGTGGGTTATGGGTGTGTGGGTGATGGGTGTGTGAGTGTGTGGGTTATGGGTGTGTGGGTGATGGGTGTGTGGGTGAGAGGTTATAAGTGTGTGGGTTATGGGTGTGAGGGTGATGGGTGTGTGAGTGTGTTGGTTATGGGTGTGTGATTGTGTGGGTTATGAGTGTGTGGGTTATGGTTGTGCGGGTGATGGGTGTGTGAGTGTGTGGGTTCTGGGCGTGTGGGTTATGGGTGTGTGGGTGATGGGTGTGTGAGTGTGTGGGTTATGGGTGAGTGAGTGTGTGGGTTATGAGTGTGTGGGTTATGGGTGTGTGAGTGATGGGTGTGTGAGTGTGTGGGTTATGGGCGTGTGGGTTATGGGTGTGTGGGTGATGGGTCTGTGGGTGTGTGGGTTATGGGTGTGAGGGTTATGGGTGTGTGGGTGTGTGGGTGATGGGTGTGAGGGTTATGGGTGTGTGGGTGTGTGGGTTATGGGTGTGATGGTTATGGGTGTGGGATATGGGTGTGTGGATTATGCGTGTGTGGGTGATGGGTGTCAGGGTTTTGGGTGTGAGGGTTATGGGTGTGAGGGTTATGGGTGTGAGGGTAATGGGTATGAGTTATGAGTGTGTGGGTTATGGGTGTGTGGGTGTGTGGGTTATGGGTGTGTGGTTTATGGGATATGGGTGTGAGGGTTATGGGTGTGTGTGTGTGTGGGTTATGGGCGTGTGGGTTATGGGTGTGTGGGTGATGGGTGTGTGAGTGTGTGGGTGATGGGTTATGAGTGTGTGGGTTATCGGCATGTGGGTTATGGGTGTGTGGGTGATGGGTGTGTGGGTGTGTGTATTATGGGTGTGTGGGTTATGGGTGTGAGGGTTATGGGTGTGGGTTATGAGTCTGAGGGTTATGGGTGCGTGAGTGTCTGGGTTATGGGCATGTGGGTAATGGGTGTGTGGGTGATGGGTGTGTGAGTGTGTGGGTTATGGGTGTGTGAGTGTGTGGGTTATGAGTGTGTGGGTTATGGGTGTGTGAGTGATGGGTGTGTGAGTGTGTGGGTTATGGGTGTGTGGGTTATGGGTGTGTGGGTGATGGGTCTGTGGGTGTGTGGGTTATGGGTGTGAGGGTTATGGGTGTGTGGGTGTGTGGGTTATGGGTGTGAGGGTTATGGGTGTGGGATTTGGGTGTGTGGATTATGCGTGTGTGGGTTACGGGTGTGAGGGTTATGAGTGTGTGTTTGTTATGGGTGTGTGGGTGATGGGTGTGTGAGTGTGTGGGTTATGGGTGTGTGGGTCATGGGTGTGAGTGTGTGGGTTATGGGTGAGTGGGTGATGGGTGTGTGGGTGATGGGTGTGCTTGTGTGGGTTATGGCTGTGTGGGTGATGTGTGTGTGTGGGTGATGGGTGTGTGAGTGTGTGGGTTATGGGTGTGTGGGTGATGGGTGTGTGGGTGTGAGGGTTATGGGTGTGTGGGTTATGGGTGTGTGGGTGTGAGGGTTATGGGTGTGTGGGTTATGGGTGTGTGGGTGATGGGTGTGTGAGTGTGTGGGTTATGAGTGTGTGGGTGATGGGTGTGTGGGTGATGGGTGTGTGAGTGTGTGGGTTATGGGCATGTGGGTAATGGGTGTGTGGGTGATGGGTGTGTGAGTGTGTGGGTGATTGGTTATGGGCGTGTGGGTTATGGGCGTGTGGGTTATGGGTGTGTGGGTTATGGGCGTGTGGGTTATGGGTGTGTGGGTGATGGGTGTGTGGGTTATGGGTGTGAGGGTTATGGGTGTGGGATATGGATGTGTGAATTATGCGTGTGTGGATTATGGGTGTGTGGGTTATGGGTGTGAGGGTTATGGATTTGTTGGTTATGGGTGTGAGGGTTATGGGTGTGAGGGTTATGGGTTATGGGTGTGAGGGTTATGGGTGTGTGTGTGGCTTATGGGTGTGTGGGTTATGGGTGTGTGGGTGATGGGTGTGTGCTTGTGTGGGTTATGGCTGTGTGGTTTATGGGTGTGTGGGTGTGTGGGTTATGGGTGTGTGGGTGATGGGTTATGGGTGTGAGGGTTATGGGTTATGGGTGTGAGGGTTATGGGTGTGTGTGTGTGTGTGTGTGGGTTATGGGCGTGTGGGTTATGGGTGTGTGGGTGATGGATGTGTGAGTGTCTGGATTATGGGTGTGTGTGTGAGTGTGTGGGTTATGGGTGTGTGGGTGATGGGTGTGTGAGTGTGTGGGTTATGGGTGTGTGGGTGATGGGTGTGTGGGTGTGAGGGTTATGGGTGTGTGGGTTATGGGTGTGAGGGTGATGGGTGTGTGTTTGTGTGGGTTGTGAGTGTGTGGGTGATGGGTGTGTGGGTGTGAGGTTTATGGGTGTGTGGGTTATGGGTGTGTGGGTGATGGGTGTGTGAGTGTGTGGGTTATGAGTGGGTGGGTGATGGGTGTGTGGGTTATGGTTGTGTGGGTGATGGGTGTGTGGGTGTGAGGGTTATGGGTGTGTGGGTTATGGGTGTGTGGGTGATGGGTGTGTGAGTGTGTGAGTTATGAGTGTGTGGTTTGTGGGTGTGTGGGTTATGGGTGTGAGGGTTATGGGTGTGCGATATGGGTGTGTGGATTATGGGGGTGAGGGTTATGGGTGTGTGGTTTATGGGTGTGAGGGTTATGGGTGTGAGGGTTATGGGTGTGGGTTATGAGTGTGAGGGTTATGGGTGTGTGAGTGTGTGGGTTATGGGTGTGAGGGTTATGGTGTCTGAGTGTGTGGGTTATAGGTGTGTGGGTGATGGGTGTGTGAGTGTGTGGGTTATGGGTTTGAGGGTTATGGGTGTGTGAGTGTGTGGGTTATGGGTGTGAGAATTATGAGTGTGTGAGTGTGTGGGTTACGGGTGTGAGGGTTATGGGTGTGTGAGTGTGTGGGTTATGGGTGTGTGGGTGATGGGTGTGTGAGTGTGTGGGTTATGGGTGTGTGGGTGATGGGTGTGTGGGTGATGGGTTATAAGTGTGTGGGTCATGGGTGTGAGGGTTAGGGGTGTGTGAGTGTGTGGGTTATGGGTGTGTGATTGTGTGGGTTATGAGTGTGTGGGTTATGGGTGTGCGGGTGATGGGTGTGTGAGTGTGTGGGTTCTGGGCGTGTGGGTTATGGGTGTGTGGGTGATGGGTGTGTGAGTGTGTGGGTTATGGGTGAGTGAGTGTGTGGGTTATGAGTGTGTGGGTTATGGGTGTGTGAGTGATGGGTGTGTGAGTGTGTGAGTTATGGGCGTGTGGGTTATGGGTGTGTGGGTGATGGGTCTGTGGGTGTGTGGGTTATGGGTGTGAGGGTTATGGGTTTGAGGGTTATGGGTGTGGGATATGGGTGTGTGGATTATGCGTGTGTGGGTGATGGGTGTGAGGGTTATGGGTGTGTGGGTGTGTGGGTTATGGGTGTGAGGGTTATGGGTGTGGGATATGGGTGTGTGGATTATGCGTGTGTGGGTGATGGGTGTCAGGGTTTTGGGTGTGAGGGTTATGCGTGTGAGGGTTAGGGGTGTGAGGGTTATGGCTATGAGTTATGAGTGTGTGGGTTATGGGTGTGTGGGTGTGTGGGTTATGGGTGTGTGGGTTATGGGATATGGGTGTGAGGGTTATGGGTGTGTGTGTGTGTGGGTTATGGGCGTGTGGGTTATGGGTGTGTGGGTGATGGGTGTGTGAGTGTGTGGGTGATGGGTTATGAGTGTGTGGGTTATCGGCGTGTGGTTTATGGGTGTGTGGGTGATGGGTGTGTGGGTGTGTGGATTATGGGTGTGTGGGTTATGGGTGTGAGGGTTATGGGTGTGAGGGTTATGGGTGTGGGTTATGAGTCTGAGGGTTATGGGTGCGTGAGTGTGTGGGTTATGGGCGTGTGGATAATGGGTGTGTGGGTGATGGGTGTGTGAGTGTGTGGGTTATGGGTGTGTGAGTGTGTGGGTTATGAGTGTGTGGGTTATGGGTGTGTGAGTGATGGGTGTTTGAGTGTGTGGGTTATGGACGTGTGGGTTATGGGTGTGTGGGTGATGGGTCTGTGGGTGTGTGGGTTATGGGTGTGAGGGTTATGGGTGTGTGGGTGTGTTGGTTATGGGTGTGAGGGTTATGGGTGTGGGATATGGGTGTGTGGATTATGCGTGTGTGGGTTACGGGTGTGAGGGTTATGAGTGTGTGGGTTATGGGTGTGTGGGTGATGGGTGTGTGAGTGTGTGGGTTATGGGTGTGTGGGTCATGGGTGTGAGTGTGTGGGTTATGGGTGAGTGGGTGATGGGTGTGTGGGTGATGGGTGTGCTTGTGTGGGTTATGGCTGTGTGGGTGATGTGTGTGTGTGGGTGATGGGTGTGTGAGTGTGTGGGTTATGGGTGTGTGGGTGATGGGTGTGTGGGTGTGAGGGTTATGGGTGTGTGGGTTATGGGTGTGTGGGTGATGGGTGTGTGAGTGTGTGGGTTATGAGTGTGTGGGTGATGGGTGTGTGGGTGTGAGGGTTATGGGTGTGTGGGATATGGGTGTGTGGGTGATGGGTGTGTGAGTGTGTGGGTTATGAGTGGGTGGGTGATGGGTGTGTGGGTGATGGGTGTGTGAGTGTGTGGGTTATGGGTGTGAGGGTTATGGGTGTGAGAGTGTGTGGGTTATGGGTGTGAGAGTTATGAGTGTGTGAGTGTGTGGGTGACGGGCCTGAGGGTTATGGGTGTGTGAGTGTGTGGGTTATGGGTGTGTGGGTGATGGATGTGTGAGTGTGTGGGTTATGGGTGTGTGGGTGATGGGTGTGTGAGTGTGTGGGTTATAGGTGTGTGGGTGTTTGGGTTATGGGTTATAAGTGTGTGGGTTAAGGGTGTGAGGGTTATGGGTGTGTGAGTGTGTGGGTTATGGTTGTGTGAGTGTGTGGGTTATGAGTGTGTGGGTTATGGGTGTGTGGGTGATGGGTGTGTGAGTGTGTGGGTTATGGGCATGTGGGTAATGGGTGTGTGGGTGATGGGTTTGTGAGTGTGTGGGTGATTGGTTATGGGCGTGTGGGTTATGGGCGTGTGGGTTATGGGTGTGTGGGTGATGGCTGTGTGGGTTATGGGTGTGAGAGTTATGGGTGTGGAATATGGGTGTGTGAATTATGCGTGTGTGGGTTATGGGTGTGTGGGTTATGGGTGTGAGGGTTATGGATGTGTGGGTTATGGGTGTGAGGTTTATGGGTGTGAGGGTTATGGGTTATGGGTGTGAGGGTTATGGGTGTGTGGGTTATGGGTGTGTGCTTGTGTGTGTTATGGGTGTGTGGGTTATGGGTGTGTGGGTGATGGGTGTGTGCTTGTGTGGGTTATGGCTGTGTGGGTGATGGATGTGTGAGTGTGTGGGTTATGGGTGTGTGGGTGATGGGTTATGGGTGTGAGGGTTATGGGATATGGGTGTGAGGGTTATGGGTGTGTGTGTGTGTGGGTTATGGGCTTGTGGGTTATGGGTGTGTGGGTGATGAGTGTGTGCTTGTGTGGGTTATGGCTGTGTGGGTTATGGGTGTGTGGGTGTGTGGGTTATGGGTGTGTGGGTTATGGGTTATGGGTGTGAGGGTTATGGGTTATGGGTGTGAGGGTTATGTGTGTGTGTGTGTGTGTGTGTGTGGGTTATGGGCGTGTGGGTTATGGGTGTGTGGGTGATGGGTGTGTGCTTGTTTGGGGTATGGCTGTGTGGGTGATGGATGTGTGAGTGTGTGGATTATGGGTGTGTGTGTGAGTGTGTGGGTTATGGGTGTGTGGGTGATGGGTGTGTGAGTGTGTGGGTTATGGGTGTGTGGGTGATGGGTGTGTGGGTGTGAGGGTTATGGGTGTGTGGGTTATGGGTGTGAGGGTGATGGGTGTGTGAGTGTGTGGGTTGTGAGTGTGTGGGTGATGGGTGTGTGGGTGTGAGGTTTATGGGTGTGTGGGTTATGGGTGTGTGGGTGATGGGTGTGTGAGTGTGTGGGTTATGAGTGGGTGGGTGATGGGTGTGTGGGTGTGAGGGTTATGGGTGTGTTGGTTATGGGTGTGTGGGTGATGGGTGTGTGGGTGTGAGGGTTATGGGTGTGTGGGTTATGGGTGTGTGGGTGATGGGTGTGTGAGTGTGTGAGTTATGAGTGTGTGGGTTGTGGGTGTGTGGGTTATGGGTGTGAGGGTTATGGGTGTGCGATATGGGTGTGTGGATTATGGGGGTGAGGGTTATGGGTGTGTGGTTTATGGGTGTGAGGGTTATGGGTGTGAGGGTTATGGGTGTGGGTTATGAGTGTGAGGGTTATGGGTGTGTGAGTGTGTGGGTTATGGGTGTGAGGGTTATGGTGTCTGAGTGTGTGGGTTATTGGTGTGTGGGTGATGGGTGTGTGAGTGTGTGGGTTATGGGTGTGAGGGTTATGGGTGTGTGAGTGTGTGGGTTATGGGTGTGAGAGTTATGAGTGTGTGAGTGTGTGGGTTACGGGTGTGAGGGTTATGGGTGTGTGAGTGTGTGGGTTATGGGTGTGTGGGTGATGGGTGTGTGAGTGTGTGGGTTATGGGTGTGTGGGTGATGGGTGTGTGAGTGTGTGGGTTATGGTTGTGTGGGTGATGGGTGTGTGGGTGATGGGTTATAAGTGTGTGGGTTATGGGTGTGAGGGTGATGGGTGTGTGAGTGTGTGGGTTATGGGTGTGTGATTGTGTGGGTTATGAGTGTGTGGGTTATGGGTGTGCGGGTGATGGGTGTGTGAGTGTGTGGGTTCTGGGCATGTGGGTTATGGGTGTGTGGGTGATGGGTGTGTGAGTGTGTGGGTTATGGGTGAGTAAGTGTGTGGGTTATGAGTGTGTGGGTTATGGGTGTGTGAGTGATGGGTGTGTGAGTGTGTGGGTTATGGGCGTGTGGGTTATGGGTGTGTGGGTGATGGGTCTGTGGGTGTGTGGGTTATGGGTGTGAGGGTTATGGGTGTGTGGGTGTGTGGGTGATGGGTGTGAGGGTTATGGGTGTGTGGGTGTGTGGGTTATGGGTGTGAGGGTTATGGGTGTGGGATATGGGTGTGTGGATTATGCGTGTGTGGGTGATGGGTGTCAGGGTTTTGGGTGTGAGGGTTATGGGTGTGAGGGTTATGGGTGTGAGGGTAATGGGTATGAGTTATGAGTGTGTGGGTTATGGGTGTGTGGGTGTGTGGGTTATGGGTGTGTGGTTTATGGGATATGGGTGTGAGGGTTATGGGTGTGTGTGTGTGTGGGTTATGGGCGTGTGGGTTATGGGTGTGTGGGTGATGGGTGTGTGAGTGTGTGGGTGATGGGTTATGAGTGTGTGGGTTATCGGCATGTGGGTTATGGGTGTGTGGGTGATGGGTGTGTGGGTGTGTGTATTATGGGTGTGTGGGTTATGGGTGTGAGGGTTATGGGTGTGGGTTATGAGTCTGAGGGTTATGGGTGCGTGAGTGTGTGGGTTATGGGCATGTGGGTAATGGGTGTGTGGGTGATGGGTGTGTGAGTGTGTGGGTTATGGGTGTGTGAGTGTGTGGGTTATGAGTGTGTGGGTTATGGGTGTGTGAGTGATGGGTGTGTGAGTGTGTGGGTTATGGGCGTGTGGGTTATGGGTGTGTGGGTGATGGGTCTGTGGGTGTGTAGGTTATGGGTGTGAGGGTTATGGGTGTGTGGGTGTGTGGGTTATGGGTGTGAGGGTGATGGGTGTGGGATATGGGTGTGTGGATTATGCGTGTGTGTGTTACGGGTGTGAGGGTTATGAGTGTGTGTTTGTTATGGGTGTGTGGGTGATGGGTGTGTGAGTGTGTGGGTTATGGGTGTGTGGGTCATGGGTGTGAGTGTGTGGTTTATGGGTGAGTGGGTGATGGGTGTGTGGGTGATGGGTGTGCTTGTGTGGGTTATGGCTGTGTGGGTGATGTGTGTGTGTGGGTGATGGGTGTGTGAGTGTGTGGGTTATGGGTGTGTGGGTGATGGGTGTGTGGGTGTGAGGGTTATGGGTGTGTGGGTTATGGGTGTGTGGGTGTGAGGGTTATGGGTGTGTGGGTTATGGGTGTGTGGGTGATGGGTGTGTGAGTGTGTGGGTTATGAGTGTGTGGGTGATGGGTGTGTGGGTGTGAGGGTTATGGGTGTGTGGGTTATGGGTGTGTGGGTGATGGGTGTGTGAGTGTGTGGGTTATGAGTGGGTGGGTGATGGGTGTGTGGGTGTGAGGGTTATGGTTGTGTGGGTTATGGGTGCGTGGGTGATGGGTGTGTGGGTGTGTGGGTTATGGGTGTGTGGGTTATGGGTGTGAGGGTGATGGGTGTGTGAGTGTGTGGGTTATGAGTGTGTGGGTTATGGGTGTGTGGGTTATGGGTGTGAGGGTTATGGGTGTGGGATATGGGTGTCTGGATTATGGGAGTGTGGGTTATGGGTGTGTGGGTTATGGGTGTGAGGGTTATGTGTGTTTGTTATGAGTGTGAGGGTTAAGGGTGTGTGAGTGTGTGGGTTATGGGTGTGAGGGTTATGGTGTGTGAGTGTGTGGGTTATGGGTGTGTGGGTGATGGGTGTGTGAGTGTGTGGGTTATGGGTGTGAGGGTTATGGGTGTGAGAGTGTGTGGGTTATGGGTGTGAGAGTTATGAGTGTGTGAGTGTGTGGGTGACGGGCCTGAGGGTTATGGGTGTGTGAGTGTGTGGGTTATGGGTGTGTGGGTGATGGGTGTGTGAGTGTGTGGGTTATGGGTGTGTGGGTGATGGGTGTGTGAGTGTGTGGGTTATAGGTGTGTGTGTGTTTGGGTTATGGGTTATAAGTGTGTGGGTTATGGGTGTGAGGGTTATGGGTGTGTGAGTGTGTGGGTTATGGGTGTGTGGGTGATGGGTGTGTGAGTGTGTGGGTTATGGGCATGTGGGTAATGGGTGTGTGGGTGATGGGTGTGTGAGTGTGTGGGTTATGGCTGTGTGGGTGATGGATGTGTGAGTGTGTGGGTTATGGGTGTGTGGGTGATGGGTGTGTGAGTGTGTGGGTTATAGGTGTGTGTGTGTTTGGGTTATGGGTTATAAGTGTGTGGGTTATGGGTGTGAGGGTTATGGGTGTGTGAGTTTGTGGGTTATGGGTGTGTGGGTGATGGGTGTGTGAGTGTGTGGGTTATGGGCATGTGGGTAATGGGTGTGTGGGTGATGGGTGTGTGAGTGTGTGGGTGATTGGTTATGGGCGTGTGGGTTATGGGCGTGTGGGTTATGGGTGTGTGGGTGATGGGTGAGTGGGTTATGGGTGTGAGGGTTATGGGTGTGGGATATGGGTGTGTGAATTATGCGTGTGTGGGTTATGGGTGTGTGGGTTATGGGTGTGAGGGTTATGGATGTGTGGGTTATGGGTGTGAGGGTTATGGGTGTGAGGGTTATGGGTTATGGGTGTGAGGGTTATGGGTGTGTGTGTGTGTGGGTTATGGGTGTGTGGGTGATGGGTGTGTGCTTGTGTGGGTTATGGCTGTGTGGGTGATGGATGTGTGAGTGTGTGGGTTATGGGTGTGTGGGTGATGGGTTATGGGTGTGAGGGTTATGGTTTATGGGTGTGAGGGTTATGGGTGTGTGTGTGGGGGGGATATGGGCGTGTGTGTTATGGGTGTGTGGGTGATGGGTGTGTGCTTGTGTGGGTTATGGCTGTGTGGGTTATGGGTGTGTGGGTGTGTGGGTTATGGGTGTGTGGGTTATGGGTTATGGGTGTGAGGGTTATGGGTTATGGGTGTGAGGGTTATGGGTGTGTGTGTGTGTGGGGGTTATGGGCGTGTGGGTTATGGGTGTGTGGGTGATGGGTGTGTGCTTGTGTGGGTTATGGCTGTGTGGGTGATGGATGTGTGAGTGTGTGGATTATGGGTGTGTGTGTGAGTGTGTGGGTTATGGGTGTGTGGGTGATGGGTGTGTGAGTGTGTGGGTTATGGGTGTGTGGGTGATGGGTGTGTGGGTGTGAGGGTTATGGGTGTGTGGGTTATGGGTGTGAGGGTGATGCGTGTGTGAGTGTGTGGGTTGTGAGTGAGTGGGTGATGGGTGTGTGGGTGTGAGGTTTATGGGTGTGTGGGTTATGGGTGTGTGGGTGATGGGTGTGTGAGTGTGTGGGTTATGAGTGGGTGGGTGATGGGTGTGTGGGTGTGAGGGTTATGGTTGTGTGGGTTATGGGTGTGTGGGTGATGGGTGTGTGGGTGTGAGGGTTATGGGTGTGTGGGTTATGGGTGTGTGGGTGATGAGTGTGTGAGTTTGTGAGTTATGAGTGTTTGGGTTGTGGGTGTGTGGGTTATGGGTGTGAGGGTTATGGGTGTGCGATAAGGGTGTGTGGATTATGTGGGTGAGGGTTATGGGTGTGTGGTTTATGGGTGTGAGGGTTATGGGTGTGTGGGTTATGATTGTGAGGGTTATGGGTGTGTGATTGTGTGGGTTATGGGTGTGAGGGTTATGGTGTCTGTGTGTGGGTTATAGGTGTGTGGGTGATGGGTGTGTGAGTGTGTGGGGTATGGGTGTGAGGGTTATGGGTGTGTGAGTGTGTGGGTTATGGGTGTGAGAGTTATGAGTGTGTGAGTGTGTGGGTTATGGGTGTGAGGGTTATGGGTGTGTGAGTGTGTGGGTTATGGGTGTGTGGGTGATGGGTGTGTGAGTGTGTGGGTTATGGGTGTGTGGGTGATGGGTGTGTGAGTGTGTGGGTTATGGGTGTGTGGGTGATGGGTGTGTGGGTGATGGGTTATAAGTGTGTGGGTTATGGGTGTGAGGGTTATGGGTGTGTGAGTGTGTGGGTTATGGGTGTGTGATTGTGTGGGTTATGAGTGTGTGGGTTATGGGTGTGCGGGTGATGGGTGTGTGAGTGTGTGGGTTCTGGTCGTGTGGGTTATGGGTGTGTGGGTGATGGGTGTGTGAGTGTGTGGGTTATGGGTGAGTGAGTGTGTGGGTTATGAGTGTGTGGGTTATGGGTGTGTGAGTGATGGGTGTGTGAGTGTGTGGGTTATGGGCGTGTGGGTTATGGGTGTGTGGGTGATGGGTCTGTGGGTGTGTGGGATATGGGTGTGAGGGTTATGGGTGTGTGGGTGTGTGGGTTATGGGTGTGAGGGTTATGGGTGTGGGATATGGGTG
Source organism: Neoarius graeffei (assembly GCF_027579695.1). Taxonomy (NCBI): domain Eukaryota; kingdom Metazoa; phylum Chordata; class Actinopteri; order Siluriformes; family Ariidae; genus Neoarius; species Neoarius graeffei. The sequence continues at coordinate 1,524,495 of NC_083582.1, read as the reverse complement.
TGTGGATTATGCGTGTGTGGGTGATGGGTGTGAGGGTTATGGGTGTGTGGGTGTGTGGGTTATGGGTGTGAGGGGTATGGGTGTGGGATATGGGTGTGTGGATTATGCGTATGTGGGTGATGGGTGTCAGGGTTTTGGGTGTGAGGGATATGGGTGTGAGGGTTATGGGTATGAGTTATGAGTGTGTGGGTTATGGGTGTGTGGGTGTGTGGGTTATGGGTGTGTGGGTTATGGGATATGGGTGTGAGGGTTATGGGTGTGTGTGTGTGTGGGTTATGGGTGTGTGGGTGATGGGTGTGTGAGTGTGGGGGTGATGGGTTATGAGTGTGTGGGTTATCGGCATGTGGGTTATGGGTGCGTGGGTGATGGGTGTGTGGGTGTGTGGATTATGGGTGTGTGGGTTATGGGTGTGAGGGTTATGGGTGTGAGGGTTATGGGTGTGGGTTATGAGTCTGAGGGTTATGGGTGCGTGAGTGTGTGGGTTATGGGCGTGTGGGTAATGGGTGTGTGGGTGATGGGTGTGTGAGTGTGTGGGTTATGGGTGTGTGAGTGTGTGGGTTATGAGTGTGTGGGTTATGGGTGTGTGAGTGATGGGTGTGTAAGTGTGTGGCTTATGGCCGTGTGGGTTATGGGTGTGTGGGTGATGGGTCTGTGGGTGTGTGGGTTATGGGTGTGAGGGTTATGGGTGTGTGGGTTATGGGTGTGAGGGTTATGGGTGTGGTATATGGGTGTGTGGATTATGCGTGTGTGGGTTATGGGTGTGAGGGATATGAGTGTGTGGGTTATGGGTGTGTGAGTGTGTGGGTTATGGGTGTGTGGGTCATGGGTGTGAGTGTGTGGGTTATGGGTGAGTGGGTGATGGTTGTGTGCTTGTGTGGGTTATGGCTATGTGGGTGATGGATGTGTGAGTGTGTGGGTTATGGGTGTGTTGGTGATGGGTGTGTGAGTGTGTGGGTGATGGATGTGTGGGTGTGAGGGTTATGGGTGTGTGGGTTATGGGTGTGTGGGTGATGGGTGTGTGAGTGTGTGGCTTATGGGTGTGTGGGTTATGGGTGTGTGGGTTATGGGTGTGAGGGGTATGGGTGTGGGATATGCGTGTGTGGATTATGGGTGTGAGGGTAATGGGTGTGAGGGTTATGGGTGTGAGGGTTATGGTTGTGGATTATGAGTGTGAGGATTATGGGTGTGTGAGTGTGTGGGTTATGGGTGTGAGGGTTATGGTGTGTGAGTGTGTGGGTTATGGGTGTGTGGGTGATGGGTGTGTGAGTGTGTGGGTTATGGGTGTGAGGGTTATGGGTGTGTGAGTGTGTGGGTTATGGGTGTGAGAGTTATGAGTGTGTGAGTGTGTGGGTTATGGGTGTGAGGGTTATAGGTGTGTGAGTGTGTGGGTAATGGGTGTGTGGGTGATGGGTGTGTGAGTGTGTGGGTTATGGCTGTGTGGGTGATGGATGTGTGAGTGTGTGGGTTAGGGGTGTGTGGGTGATGGGTGTGTGAGTGTGTGGGTTATGGGTGTGTGTGTGATGGGTGTGTGGGTGTGTGGGTTATGGGTTATGAGTGTATGGGTAATGGGTGTGTGGATTATGGGTGTGTGAGTGTGTGGGTTATGGGTGTGTGAGTGTGTGGGTTATGAGTGTGTGTGTTATGGGTGTGTGGGTTAGGGGTGTGTGGGTGATGGGTGTGTGAGTGTGTGGGTTATGGGCGTGTGGGTGATGGGTGTGTGAGTGTGTGGGTGATGGGTTATGAGTGGGTGGGTTATGGGCGTGTGGGTTATGGATGGGTGGGTGATGGGTGTGCGGGTGTGTGGGTTATGGGTGTGAGGGTTATGGGTGTGGGATATGGGTGTGTGGATTATGCGTGTGTGGGTTATGGGTGTGAGGGTTATGGGTGTGTGGGTTATGGGTGTGAGGGTTATGGACGTGTGGATTAGGGGTGTGTGGGTTATGGGTGTGTGGGTTATGAGTGTGTGGGTTATGAGTGTGTCAGTTATGGGTTATGGGTGTGTGGGTAATGGGTGTGTGGGTAATGGGTGTGAAGGTTATGGGTTATGGGTGTGATGGTTATGAGTGTGTGGGTTATGGGTGTGTGGGTGTGAGGGTTATGGGTGTGTGGGTTATGGGTGTGAGGGTGATGGGTGTGTGAGTACGTGGGTTGTGAGTGTGTGGGTGATGGGTGTGTGGGTGTGAGGTTTATGGGTGTGTGGGTTATGGGTGTGTGGGTGATGGGTGTGTGAGTGTGTGGGTTATGAGTGGGTGGGTGATGGGTGTGTGGGTGTGAGGGTTATGGGTGTGTGGGTTATGGGTGTGTGGGTGATGGGTGTGTGGGTGTGTGGGTTATGGGTGTGTGGGTTATGGGTGTGTGGGTGATGGGTGTGTGGGTGTGAGGGTTATGGGTGTGTGGGTTATGGGTGTGAGGGTTATGCGTGTGCGATATGGGTGTGTGGATTATGGGGGTGAAGGTTATGGGTGTGTGGTTTATGTGTGTGAGTGTTATGGGTGTGAGGGTTATGGGTGTGGGTTATGAGTGTGAGCGTTATGGGTGTGTGAGTGTGTGGGTTATGGGTGTGAGGGTTATGGTGTGTGAGTGTGTGGGTTATAGGTGTGTGGGTGATGGGTGTGTGAGTGTGTGGGTTATGGGTTTGAGGGTTATGGGTGTGTGAGTGTGTGGGTTACGGGTGTGAGGGTTATGAGTGTGTGGGTTATGGGTGTGTGGTTGATGGGTGTGTGAGTGTTTGGGTTATGGCTGTGTGGGTGATGGATGTGTTAGTGTGTGGGTTATGGGTGTGTGGGTTATGGGTTATAAGTGTGTGGGTTATGGGTGTGAGGGTTATGGGTGTGTGAGTGTGTGGGTTATGAGTGTGTGGGTTATGGGTGTGCGGGTGATGGGTGTGTGAGTGTGTGGGTTATGGGCGTGTGGGTAATGGGTGTGTGGGTGATGGGTGTGTGAGTGTGTGGGTTATGGGTGTGTGAGTGTGTGGGTTATGGGCGTGTGGGTTATGGGTGTGTGGGTGATGGGTCTGTGGGTGTGAGGGTTATGGGTGTGTGGGTGTGAGGGTTATGGGTGTGAGGGTTATGGGTGTGTGGGTGTCTGGGTTATGGGTGTGAGGATTATGGGTGTGGGATATGGGTGTGTGGATTATGCGTGTGTGGGTGATGGGTGTCAGGGATTTGGGTGTGAGGGTTATGGGTGTGAGGGTTATGGGTGTGAAGGTTATGGGTATGAGTTATGAGTGTGTGGGTTATGGGTGTGTGGGTGTGTGGGTCATGGGTGTGTGGGTTATGGGATATGGGTGTGAGGGTTATGGGTGTGTGTGTGTGTGGGTTATGGGCGTGTGGGTTATGGGTGTGTGGGTGATGGGTGTGTGAGTGTGTGGGTGATGGGTTACCGGCGTGTGGGTTATCGGCGTGTGGGTTATGGGTGTGTGGGTGATGGGTGTGTGGGTGTGTGGATTATGGGTGTGTGGGTTATGGGTGTGAGGGTTATGGGTGTGAGGGTTATTGGTGTGGGTTATGAGTCTGAGGGTTATGGTTGCGTGAGTGTGTGGGTTATGGGTGTGTGGGTGTGTGAGTTATGGGTGTGAGGGTTATGGGTGTGTGAGTGTGTGGGTTATGGGTCTGAGGGTTATGGCTGTGTGAGTGTGTGGCTTATGGGTGTGAGGGTTATGGGTGTGTGAGTGTGTGGGTTATGGGTGTATGGGTGGTGGGTGTGTGAGTGTGTGGGTTATGGGTGTGTGGGTCATGGGTGTGAGTGTGTGGGTTATGGGTGAGTGGGTGATGGTTGTGTGCTTGTGTGGGTTACGGCTGTGTGGGTGATGGATGTGTGAGTGTGTGGGTTATGGGTGTGTGGGTGATGGGTGTGTGAGTGTGTGGGTTATGGGTGTGTGGGTGATGGGTGTGTGGGTGTGAGGGTTATGGGTGTGTGGGTTATGGGTGTGTGGGTGATGGGTGTGTGAGTGTGTGGGTTATGTGTGTGTGGGTTATGGGTGTGTGGGTTATGGGTGTGAGGGTTATGGGTGTGGGATATGGGTGTGTGGTTTATGGGTGTGAGGGTTATGTGTGTGTGGGTTATGTCTGTGAGGGTTATGGGTGTGGGTTATGAGTGTGAGGATTATGGGTGTGTGAGTGTGTGGGTTATGGGTGTGAGGGTTATGGTGTGTGAGTGTGAGGGTTATGGGTGTGTGTGTGATGGGTGTGTGAGTGTGTGGGTTATGGGTGTGAGGGTTATGGGTGTGTGAGTGTGTTGGTTATGGGTGTGAGAGTTATGAGTGTGTGAGTGTGTTGGTTATGGGTGTGAGGGTTATAGGTGTGTGAGTGTCTGGGTTATGGGTGTGTGGGTGATGGGTGTGTGAGTGTGTGGGTTATGGCTGTGTGGGTGATGGATGTGTGAGTGTGTGGTTTATGGGTGTGTGGGTGATGGGTGTGTGAGTGTGTGGGTTATGGGTGTGTGGGTGATGGGTGTGTGGGTGTGTGGGTTATGGGTTATGAGTGTCTGGGTAATCGGTGTGAGGGTTATGGGTGTGTGAGTGTGCGGGTTATGGGTGTGTGAGTGTGTGGGTTATGGGTGTGTGGGTTATGGGTGTGTGGGTTATGGGTGTGTGGGGGATGGGTGTGTGAGTGTGTGGGTTATGGGCGTGTGGGTGATGGGTGTGTAAGTGTGTGGGTGATGGGTTATGATTGTGTGGGTTATGGGCGTGTGGGTTATGGGTGTGCGGGTGTGTGGGTTATGGGTGTGAGGGTTATGGGTGTGTGGATTATGCGTGTGTGGGTTATGGGTGTGAGGGTTATGGGTGTGTGGGTTATGGGTGTGAGGGTTATCTATATGTGGGTTATGGGTGTGAGGGTTATGGGTGTGAGGGTTATGGGTGTGGGTTATGAGTGTGAGGGTTATGGGTGTGTGAGTGTGTGGGTTATGGGTGTGAGGGTCATGGGTGTGTTAGTGTGTGGGTTTTTGGTGTGTGGGTGTGTGGGTTATGGGTGTGTGGGTCATTGGTTATGGGTGTGAGGGTTATGGGTTATGGGTGTGAGGGTTATGGGTGTGTGAGTGTGTGGGTTATGGGCGTGTGGGTTATGGGTGTGTGGGTGATGGGTGTGTGAGTGTGTGGGTGATGGGTTATGAGTGTGTGGGTTATGGGCGTGTGGGTTATGGGTGTGTGGGTGATGGGTGTGTGGGTGTGTGGATTATGGGTGTGTGGGTTATGGGTGTGAGGGTTGGGTGTGTGGGTTATGGGTGTGATGGTTATGGGTGTGTGAGTGTGTGGGTTATGGGTTATGGGTGTGAGGGTTATGGGTGTGTGAGTGTGTGGTTTATGGGTGTGAGGGTTATGGGTGTGTGAGTGTGTGGGTTATGGTTGTGAGGGTTATGGGTGTGTGAGTGTGTGGGTTATGGGTGTGTGGGTGATGGGTGTGTGAGTGTGTGGGTTATGGGTGTGTGGGTCATGGGTGTGAGTGTGTGGGTTATGGGTGAGTGGGTGATGGGTGTGTGCTTGTGTGGGTTATGGCTGTGTGGGTGATGGATGTGTGAGTGTGTGGGTTATGGGTGTGTGGGTGATGGGTGTGTGAGTGTGTGGGTTATGGGTGTGTGGGTGATGGGAGTGTGGGTGTGAGGGTTATGGGTGTGTGGGTTATGGGTGTGTGGGTGTGGGTTATGAGTGTGTGGGTTATGGGTGTGTGGGTTATGGGTGTGAGGGTTATGGGTGTGGGTAATGGGTGTGTGGATTAAGGGTGTGAGGGTTATGGGTGTGAGGGTTATGGGTGTGAGGGTTATGGGTGTGAGGGTTATGGGTGTGTGAGTGTGTTGGTTATGGGTGTGAGGGTTATGGGTGTGTGAGTGTGTGGGTTATGGGTGTGTGGGTGATGGGTGTGTGAGTGTGTTGGTTATGGCTGTGTGGGTGATGGATGTGTGAGTGTGTGGGTTATGGGTGTGTGGGTGATGGGTGTGTGAGTGTGTGGGTTATGGTCATGTGGGTAATGGGTGTGTGGGTGATGGGTGTGTTAGTGTGTGGGTGATTGGTTATGAGTGTGTGGGTTATGGGCGTGTGGGTTATGGGTGTCTGGGTGTGTGGGTTATGGGTGTGAGGGTTATGGGTGTGGGATATGGGTGTGTGGGTTATGGGTGTGTGGGTTATGGGTGTGAGGGTTATGGATGTGTGGGTTATGGGTGTGAGGGTTATGGGTGTGAGGGTTATGGGTATGGGTTATGAGTTTGTGGGTTATGGGTGTGTGGGTGTGTGGGTTATGGGTGTGTGGGTTATGGGTTATGGGTGTGAGGGTTATGGGTGTGAGGGTTATGGGTGTGTGTGTGTGTGGGTTATGGGCGTGTGGGTTATGGGTGTGTGGGTGATGGGTGTGTGAGTGTGTGGGTGATGGGTGTGTGGGTTATGGGTGTGAGGGTTATGGGTGTGAGGGTTATGGGTGTGGGTTATGAGTCTGAGGGTTATGGGTGCGTGAGTGTGTGTGTTATGGGTGTGTGGGTGTGTGGGTTATGGGTGTGAGGGTTATGGGTGTGTGAGTGTGTGGGTTATGGGTGTGAGGGTTATGGGTGTGTGATTGTGTGGGTTATGGGTGTGTGGGTGTGTGGGATATGGGTGTGAGGGTTATGGGTGTGGGTTATGAGTCTGAGGGTTATGGGTGCGTGTGTGTGTGTGTTATGGGTGTGTGGGTGTGTGGGTTATGGGTGTGAGGGTTATGGGTGTGTGGGTGTGTAGGTTATGGGTGTGTGGGTGATGGGTGTGTGAGTGTGTGGGTGATGGGTTATGAGTGTGTGGGTTATCGGCGTGTGGGTTATGGGTGTGTGGGTGATGGGTGTGTGGGTGTGTGGATTATGGGTGTGTGGGTGTTTCGGTTATGGGTGTGAGGATTATGGGTGTGTGAGTGTGTGGGTCATGGGTGTGAGGGTTATGGGTGTGTGAGTGTGTGGGTTATGGGTCTGAGGGTTATGGCTGTGTGAGTGTGTGGCTTATGGGTGTGAGGGTTATGGGTGTGAGTGTGTGGGTTATAGGTGTGTGTGTGATGGGTGTGTGAGTGTGTGGGTTATGGGTGTGAGGGTCATGGGTGTGAGGGTTATGGGTGTGGGTTATGAGTCTGAGGGTTATGCGTGTGTGAGTATGTGGGTTATGGGTGTGAGGGTTATGGGTGCGTGAGTGTGTGGGTTATGGGTGTGTGGGTGTGTGGGTTATGGGTGTGAGGATTATGGGTGTGTGAGTGTGTGGGTCATGGGTGTGAGGGTTATGGGTGTGTGAGTGTGTGGGTTATGGGTCTGAGGGTTATGGCTGTGTGAGTGTGTGGCTTATGGGTGTGAGGGTTATGGGTGTGTGAGTGTGTGGGTTATGGGTTTGTGGGTGATGGGTGTGTGAGTGTGTGGGTTATGGGTTTGTGTGTCATGGGTGTGAGTGTGTGGGTTATGGGTGAGTGGGTGATGGTTGTGTGCTTGTGGGGGTTATGGCTGTGTGGGTGATGGATGTGTGAGTGTGTGGGTTATGGGTGTGTGGGTGATGGGTGTGTGAGTGTGTGGGTGATGGGTGTGTGGGTGAGAGGGTTATGGGTGTGTAGGTTATGGGTGTGTGGGTGATGGGTGTGTGAGTGTGTGGGTTATGGGTGTGTGGGTTATGGGTGTGTGGGTTATGGGTGTGAGGGTTATGGGTGTGGGATATGGGTGTGTGGATTATGGGTGTGAGGGTAATGGGTGTGTGGGTTATGGGTGTGAGGGTTATGGGTGTGAGGGTTATGGGTGTGGATTATGAGTGTGAGGATTATGGGTGTGTGAGTGTGTGGGTTATGGGTGTGAGGGTTATGGTGTGTGAGTGTGTGGGTTATGGGTGTGTGGGTGATGGGTGTGTGAGTGTGTCGGTTATGGGTGTGAGGGTTATGGGTGTGTGAGTGTGTGGGTTATGGGTGTGAGAGTTATGAGTGTGTGAGTGTGTGGGTTATGGGTGTGAGGGTTATGGGTGTGTGAGTGTGTGGGTTATGGGTGTGTGGGTGATGGGTGTGTGAGTGTGTGGGTTATGGCTGTGTGGGTGATGGATGTGTGAGTGTGTGGGTTAGGGGTGTGTGGGTGATGGGTGTGTGAGTGTGTGGGTTATGGGTGTGTGTGTGATGGGTGTGTGGGTGTGTGGGTTATGGGTTATGAGTGTCTGGGTAATGGGTGTGTGGGTTATGGGTGTGTGAGTGTGTGGGTTATGGGTGTGTGAGTGTGTGGGTTATGGTTGTGTGGGTTATGGGTGTGTCGGTGATGGGTGTGTGAGTGTGTGGGTTATGGGCGTGTGCGTGATGGGTGTGTGAGTGTTTGGGTGATGGGTTATGAGTTGGTGGGTTATGGGAGTGTGGGTTATGGATGTGTGGGTGATGGGTGTGCGGGTGTGTGGGTTATGGGTGTGAGGGTTATGGGTGTGGGATATGGGTGTGTGGATTATGCGTGTGTGGGTTATGGGTGTGAGGGTTATGGGTGTGTGGGTGATGGGTGTGAGGGTTATGGATGTGTGGGTTAGGGGTGTGAGGGTTATGCGTGTGTGGGTTATGAGTGTGTGGGTTATGAGTGTGTCAGTTATGGGTTATGGGTGTGTGGGTAATGGGTGTGTGGGTAATGGGTGTGAAGGTTATGGGTTATGGGTGTGATGGTTATGAGTGTGTGGGTTATGGGTGTGTGGGTGTGAGGGTTATGGGTGTGTGGGTTATGGGTGTGAGGGTGATGGGTGTGTGAGTATGTGGGTTGTGAGTGTGTGGGTGATGGGTGTGTGGGTGTGAGGTTTATGGGTGTGTGGGTTATGGGTGTGTGGGTAATGGGTGTGTGAGTGTGTGGGTTATGAGTGGGTGGGTGATGGGTGTGTGGGTGTGAGGGTTATGGGTGTGTGGGTTATGGGTGTGTGGGTGATGGGTGTGTGGGTGTGAGGGTTATGGGTGTGTGGGTTATGGGTGTGTGGGTGATGGGTGTGTGGGTGTGAGGGTTATGGGTGTGAGGGTTATGGGTGTGCGATATGGGTGTGTGGATTATGGGGGTAAGGGTTATGGGTGTGTGGTTTATGGGTGTGAGGGTTATGGGTGTGAGGGTTATGGGTGTGGGTTATGAGTGTGAGGGTTATGGGTGTGTGAGTGTGTGGGTTATGGGTGTGAGGGTTATGGTGTGTGAGTGTGTGGGTTATAGGTGTGTGGGTGATGGGTGTGTGAGTGTGTGGGTTATGGGTGTGAGGGTTACGGGTGTGTGAGTGTGTGGGTTACGGGTGTGAGGGTTATGAGTGTGTGGGTTATGGGTGTGTGGGTGATGGGTGTGTGAGTGTGTGGGTTATGGCTGTGTGGGTGATGGATGTGTGAGTGTGTGGGTTATGGGTGTATGGGTGATGGGTGTGTGAGTGTGTGGGTTATGGGTGTGTGGGTGATGGGTGTGTGGGTTATGGGTAATAAGTGTGTGGGTTATGGGTGTGAGGCTTATGGGTGTGTGAGTGTGTGGGTTATGGGTGTGTGATTGTGTGGGTTAAGAGTGTGTGGGTTATAGGTGTGCGGGTGATGGGTGTGTGAGTGTGTGGGTTATGGGCGTGTGGGTAATGGGTGTGTGGGTCATGGGTGTGTGAGTGTGTGGGTTATGGGTGTGTGAGTGTGTGGGTTATGAGTGTGTGGATTATGGGTGTGTGGGTGATGGGTGTGTGAGTGTGTGGGTTATGGGCGTGTGGGTTATGGGTGTGTGGGTGATGGGTCTGTGGGTGTGTGGGTTATGGGTGTGAGGGTTATGGGTGTGTGGGTGTGTGGGTTATGGGTGTGAGGGTTATGGGTGTGGGATATGGGTGTGTGGATTATGCGTGTGTGGGTGATGGGTGTGAGGGTTATGGTTGTGTGGGTGTGTGGGTTATGGGTGTGAGGGTTATGGGTGTGGGATATGGGTGTGTGGATTATGCGTGTGTGGGTGATGGGTGTCAGGGTTTTGGGTGTGAGGGTTTTGGGTGTGAGGTTATGGGTGTGAAGGTTATGGGTATGAGTTATGAGTGTGTGGGTTATGGGTGTGTGGGTGTGTGCGTTATGGGTGTGTGTGTTATGGGATATGGGTGTGAGGGTTATGGGTGTGTGTGTGTGTGTGTGTGGGTTATGGGCGTGTGGGTTATGGGTGTGTGGGTGATGGGTGTGTGAGTGTGTGGGTGATGGGTTATGAGTGTGTGGGTTATCGGCGTGTGGGTTATGGTTGTGTGGGTGATGGGTGTGTGGGTGTGTGGATTATGGGTGTGTGGGTTATGGGTGTGAGGGTTATGGGTGTGAGGGTTATTGGTGTGGGTTATGAGTCTGAGGGTTATGGGTGCGTGATTGTGTGGGTTATGGGTGTGTGGGTTATGGGTGTGAGGGTTATGGGTGTGTGAGTGTGTGGGTTATGGGTTATGGGTGTGAGGGTTATTGGTGTGTGAGTGTGTGGGTTATGGGTGTATGGGTGATGGGTGTGTGATTGTGTGGGTTATGGGTGTGTGGGTCATGGGTGTGAGTGTGTGGGTTATGGGTGAGTGGGTGATGGTTGTGTGCTTGTGTGGGTTACGGCTGTGTGGGTGATGGATGTGTGAGTGTGTGGGTTATGGGTGTGTGGGTGATGGGTGTGTGAGTGTGTGGGTTATGGGTGTGTGGGTGATGGGTGTGTGGGTGTGAGGGTTATGGGTGTGTGGGTTATGGGTGTGTGGGTTATGGGTGTGAGGGTTATGGGTGTGGGATATGGGTGTGTGGTTTATGGGTGTGAGGGTTATGGGTGTGTGGGTTATGTCTGTGAGGGTTATGGGTGTGGGTTATGAGTGTGAGGATTGTGGGTGTGTGAGTGTGTGGGTTATGGGTGTGAGGGTTATGGTGTGTGAGTGTGTGGGTTATGGGTGTGTGTGTGATGGGTGTGTGAGTGTGTGGGTTATGGGTGTGAGGGTGATGGGTGTGTGAGTGTGTTGGTTATGGGTGTGAGAGTTATGAGTGTGTGAGTGTGTTGGTTATGGGTGTGATGGTTATGGGTGTGTGAGTGTGTGGGTGATGGGTGTGTGAGTGTGTGGGTTATGGCTGTGTGGGTGATGGATGTGTGAAAGTGTGGTTTATGGGTGTGTGGGTGATGGGTGTGTGAGTGTGTCGGTTATGGGTGTGTGGGTGATGGGTGTGTGGGTGTGTGGGTTATGGGTTAGGAGTGTCTGGGTAATGGGTGTGAGGGTTATGGGTGTGTGAGTGTGTGGGTTATGGGTGTGTGAGTGTGTGGGTTATGGGTGTGTGGGTTATGGGTGTGTGGGTTATGGGTGTGTGGGTGATGGGTGTGTGAGTGTGTGGGTTATGGGCGTGTAGGTGATGGGTGTGTAAGTGTGTGGGTGATGGGTTATGAGTGTGTGGGTTATGGGCGTCTGTGTTATGGGTGTGCGGGTGTGTGGGTTATGGGTGTGAGGGTTATTGGTGTGGGATATGGGTGTGTGGATTATGCGTGTGTGGGTTATGTGTGTGAGGGTTATGGGTGTGTGGGTTATGGGAGTGACGGTTATGGATATGTGGGTTATGGGTGTGAGGGTTATGGGTGTGAGGGTTATGGGTGTGGGTTATGAGTGTGTGGGTTATGGGTGTGAGGGTTATGGGTGTGTTAGTGTGTGGGTTATTGGTGTGTGGGTGTGTGGGTTATGGGTGTGTGGGTCATTGGTTATGGGTGTGAGGGTTATGGGTTATGGGTGTGAGGGTTATGGGTGTGTGAGTGTGTGGGTTATGGGCGTGTGGGTTAAGGGTGTGTGGGTGATGGGTGTGTGAGTGTGTGGGTGATGGGTTATGAGTGTTTGGGTTATGGGCGTGTGGGTTATGGGTGTGTGGGTGATGGGTTTGTGGGTGTGTGGATTATGGGTGTGTGGGTTATGGGTGTGAGGGTTATGGGTTTGAGTTATGGGTTTGTGGGTTATGGGTGTGAGGGTTATGGGTGTGTGAGTGTGTGGGTTATGGGTTATGGGTGTGAGGGTTATGGGTGTGTGAGTGTGTGGGTTATGGGTGTGAGGGTTATGGGTGTGTGAGTGTGTGGGTTATGGTTGTGAGGGTTATGGGTGTGTGAGTGTGTGGGTTATGGGTGTGTGGGTGATGGGTGTGTGAGTGTGTGGGTTATGGGTGTGTGGGTCATGGGTGTGAGTCTGTGGGTTATGGGTGAGTGGGTGATGGGTGTGTGCTTGTGTGGGTTATGGCTGTGTGGGTGATGGGTGTGTGGGTGTGAGGTTTATGGGTGTGTGGGTTATGGGTGTGTGGGTGATGGGTGTGTAAGTGTGTGGGTTATGAGTGTGTGGGTTATGGGTGTGTGGGTTATGGGTGTGAGGGTTATGGGTGTGGGAAATGGGTGTGTGGATTATGGGTGTGAGGGTTATGGGTGTGAGGTTTATGGGTGTGAGGGTTATGGGTGTGAGGGTTATGGGTGTGTGAGTGTGTGGGTTATGGGTGTGAGAGTTATGGGTGTGTGAGTGTGTGGGTTATGGGTGTGTGGGTTATGGGTGTGTGAGTGTGTTGGTTATGGCTGTGTGGGTGATGGATGTGTGAGTGTGTGGGTTATGGGTGTGTGGGTGATGGGTGTGTGAGTGTGTGGGTTATGGTCGTGTGGGTAATGGGCATGTGGGTGATGGGTGTGTTAGTGTGTGGGTGATGGGTTATGAGTGTGTGGGTTATGGGCGTGTGGGTAATGGGTGTCTGGGTGTGTGGGTTATGGGTGTGAGGGTTATGGGTGTGGGATATGGGTGTGTGGATTATGCGTGTGTGGGTTATGGGTGTGTGGGTTATGGGTGTGAGGGTTATGGATGTGTGGGTTATGGGTGTGAGGGTTATGGGTGTGAGGGTTATGGGTATGGGTTATGAGTTTGTGGGTTATGGGTGTTTGGGTGTGTGGGTTATGGGTGTGTGGGTTATGGGTTATGGGTGTGAGGGTTATGGGTTATGGGTGTGAGGGTTATGGGTGTGTGTGTGTGTGGGTTATGGGCGTGTGGGTTATGGGCGTGTGGGTTATGGGTGTGTGGGTGATGGGTGTGTGAGTGTGTGGGTGATGGGTTATGAGTGTGTGGGTTATCGGCGTGTGGGTTATGGGTGTTTGGGTGATGGGTGTGTGGGTGTGTGGATTATGGGTGTGTGGGTTATGGGTGTGAGGGTTATGGGTGTGAGGGTTATGGGTGTGGGTTATGAGTCTGAGGGTTATGGGTGTGTGAGTATGTGGGTTATGGGTGTGAGGGTTATGGGTGCGTGAGTGTGTGGGTTATGGGTGTGTGGGTGTGTGGGTTATGTGTGTGAGGATTATGGGTGTGTGAGTGTGTGGGTTATGGGTGTGAGGGTTATGGGTGTGTGAGTGTGTGGGTTATGGGTCTGAGGGTTATGGCTGTGTGAGTGTGTGGCTTATGGGTGTGAGGGTTATGCGTGTGTGAGTGTGTGGGTTATGGGTGTGTGGGTGATGGGTGTGTGAGTGTGTGGGTTATGGGTGTGTGGGTCATGGGTGTGAGTGTGTGGGTTATTGGTGAGTGGGTGATGGTTGTGTGCTTGTGTGGGTTATGGCTGTGTGGGTGATGGATGTGTGAGTGTGTGGGTTATGCGTGTGTGGGTGATGGGTGTGTGAGTGTGTCGGTGATGGGTGTGTGGGTTATGGGTGTGTGGGTTATGGGTGTGTGAGTGTGTGGGTTATGGGTGTGTGGGTTATGGGTGTGTGGGTTATGGGTGTGAGGGTTAAGTGTGTGGGATATGGCTGTGTGGATTATGGGTGTGAGTGTAATGGGTGTGTGGGTTATGGTTGTGAGGGTTATGGGTGTGAGGGTTATGGGTGTGGATTATGAGTGTGAGGATTATGGGTGTGTGAGTGTGTGGGTTATGGGTGTGAGGGTTATGGTGTGTGAGTGTGTGGGTTATGGGTGTGTGGGTGATGGGTCTGTGAGTGTGTGGGTTATGGGTGTGAGGGTTATGGGTGTGTGAGTGTGTGGGTTATGGGTGTGAGAGTTATGAGTGTGTGAGTGTGTGGGTTATGGGTGTGAGGGTTATGGGTGTGTGAGTGTGTGGGTTATGGGTGTGTGGGTGATGGGTGTGTGAGTGTGTGGGTTATGGCTGTGTGGGTGATGGATGTGTGAGTGTGTGGGTTAGGGGTGTGTGGGTGATGGGTGTGTGAGTGTGTGGGTTATGGGTGTGTGGGTGATGGGTGTGTGGGTGTGTGGGTTATGGGTTATGAGTGTCTGGGTAATGGGTGTGAGGGTTATGGGTGTGTGAGTGTGTGGGTTATCGGTGTGTGAGTGTGTGGGTTATGAGTGTGTGTGTTATGGGTGTGTGGGTTATGGGTGTGTGGGTGATGGGTGTGTGAGTGTGTGGGTTATGGGCGTGTGGGTGATGGGTGTGTGAGTGTGTGGGTGATGGGTTATGAGTGTGTGGGTTATTGGCGTGTGGGTTATGGATGTGTGGGTGATGGGTGTGCGGGTGTGAGGGTAATGGGTGTGGGATATGGGTGTGTGGATTATGCGTGTGTGGGTTATGGGTGTGAGGGTTATGGGTGTGTGGGTTATGGGTGTGAGGGTTATGGATGTGTGGGTTAGGGGTGTGAGGGTTATGGGTGTGAGGGTTATGGGTGTGGGTTATGAGTGTGAGGGTTATGGGTGTGTGAGTGTGTGGGTTATGGGTGTGAGCATTATGGGTGTGTTAGTGTGTGGGTTATGGGTGTGTGGGTGTGTGGGTTATGGTTGTGTGGGTCATGGGTTATGGGTGTGAGGGTTATGGGTTATGGGTGTGAGGGTTATGGGTGTGTGAGTGTGTGGTTTATGGGCGTGTGGGTTATGGGTGTGTGGGTTATGGGTGTGTGGGTCATGGGTGTGAGGGTTATGGTTTGAGTGTGTTTGGGTGACGGGTGGGTGGCTGATGGGTGTGTGGGTGATGGGTTATGATTGTGTGGGTTATGGGTGTGTGTGTGTGGGTGATGGGTGTGTGGTTTATGGGTGTGTGGGTTATGGGTGTGTGACTGTGTGAGTGTGTGGGTGAAGGGTTATGAGTGTGTGGGTTATGGGCGTGTGGGTTATGGGTGTGTGGGTGATGGGTGTGTGGGTGTGTGGATTATGGGTGTGAGGGTTATGGGTGTGGGTTATGGGTGTGAGGGTTATGGGTGTGTGAATGTGTGGGTTATGGGTGTGTGAGTGTGTGGGTTAAGAGTGTGTGGGTTATGGGTGTGTGGGTGATGGGCGTGTGAGTGTGTGGGTTATGGGCGTGTGGGTGATGGGTGTGTGAGTGTGTGGGTGATGGGTTACGAGTGTGTGGGTTATGGGCGTGTGGGTTATGGGTGTGTGGGTGATGGGTATGTGGGTGTGTGGGTTATGGGTTTGAGGGTTATGGGTGTGGGATCTGGGTGTGTGGATTATGCGTGTGTGGGTTATGGTTGTGAGGGTTATGGGTGTGTGGGTTATAGGTGTGAGGGTTATGGATGTGTGGGTTATGGGTGTGAGGGTTATGGGTGTGAGGGTTATGGGTATGGGTTATGAGTGTGAGGGTTATGGGTGTGTGAGTGTGTGGGTTATGGGTGTGATGGTTATGGGTGTGTGAGTGTGTGGGTTATGGGTGTGAGGGTTATGGGTGTGTGAGTGTGTGGGTTATGGGTGTGTGGGTTATGGGTGTGTGGGTTATGGGTTATGGGTGTATGGGTTATGGGTTATGGGTGTGAGGGTTATGGGTGTGTGAGTGTGTGGGTTATGGGTGTGTGAGTATGTGGGTTAAGAGTGTCTGGGTTATGCGTGTGTGGGTGATGGGTGTGTGAGTGTGTGGGTTATGGGTGTGAGGGTTATGGGTGTGTGAGTGGGTGGGTTATGGGTCTGTGAGTGTGTGGGTTAAGAGTGTGTGGGTTATGGGTGTGAGGGTTATGGGTGTGTGAGTGTGTGGGTTATGGGTGTGAGGTTTATGGGTGTGTGAGTGTGTGGGTTATGGATGTGAGGGTTATGGGTGTGTGAGTGTGTGGGTTATGGGTGTGTGGGTGATGGGTGTGATTGTGTGGGTTATGGGTGTGTGGGTCATGGGTGTGAGTGTGTGGATTATGGGTGTGTGGGTGAAGGGTGTGTGCTTGTGTGGGTTATGGCTGTGTGGGTGATGGATGTGTGAGTGTGTGGGTTATGGGTGTGTGGGTGATGGGTGTGTGGGTGATGGGTTATGAGTGTGTGGGTTATGGGCGTGTGGGTTATGGGTGTGTGAGTGTGTGGGTTATGGGTGTGAGAGTTATGGGTGTGTGAGTGTTTGGGTTATGGGTGTGAGGGTTATGGGTGTGAGGGTTATGGGTGTTTGAGTATGTGGGTTACGGCTGTCTGGGTGATGGGTGTGTCAGTGTGTGGGTTATGGGTGTGTTGGTCATGGGTGTGAGTGTGTGGGTAATGGGTGTGTGGGTGATGGGTGTGTGCTTGTGTGGGTTATGGCTGTGTGGTTGATGGATGTGTGGGTGTGTGGGTTATGGATTATGAGTGTGTGGGTTATGGGTGTGTGGGTGATGGATGTGTGAGTGTGTGGGTTATGGGTGTGTGGGTGATGGGTGTGTGGGTTATGGGTTATGAGTGTGTGGGTTATGGGTGTGAGGGTTATGGGAGTGTGAGTGTGTGGGTTATGAGTGTGTGGGTTATGGGTGTGTGGGTGATGGGTGTGTGGGTGATGGGTGTGTGAGTGTGTGGGTGATGGGTTATGAGTGTGTGGGTTATGGGCGTGTGGGTAATGGGTGTGTGGGTGATGGGTGTGTGAGTGTGTGGGTGATGGGTTATGAGTGTGTGGGTTATGGGCGTGTGGGTTATGCCTGTGTGGCTGATCGGTGTGTGGGTGTGTGGGTTATGGGTGTGAGGGTTATGGGTGTGGGATATGGGTGTGTGGATTATGCGTGTGTGGGTTATGGGTGTGCGGGTTATGGGTGTGTGGGTTATAGGTGTGGGGGTTATGGATGTGTGGGTTATGGGTGTGAGGCTTATGGGTGTGAGGGTTATGGGTATGGGTTATGAGTGTGAGGGTTATGGGTGTGAGAGTGTGTGGGTTATGGGTGTGATGGTTATGGGTGTGTGAGTGTGTGGGTTATGGGTGTGAGGGTTATGGGTGTGAGGGTTATGGGTGTTTGAGTATGTG
Source organism: Neoarius graeffei (assembly GCF_027579695.1). Lineage (NCBI taxonomy): Eukaryota > Metazoa > Chordata > Actinopteri > Siluriformes > Ariidae > Neoarius > Neoarius graeffei. The sequence goes on along the minus strand of NC_083582.1, from coordinate 1,507,459 downwards.
GGTTATGGCTGTCTGGGTGATGGGTGTGTCAGTGTGTGGGTAATGGGTGTGTGGGTGATGGGTGTGTGCTTGTGTGGGTTATGGCTGTGTGGTTGATGGATGTGTGAGTGTGTGGGTTATGGGTGTGTGGGTGATGGGTGTGTGAGTGTGTGGGTTATGGGTGTGTGGGTGATGGGTGTGTGGGTTATGGGTTATGAGTGTGTGGGTTATGGGTGTGATGGTTATGGGTGTGTGAGTGTGTGGGTTATGAGTGTGTGGGTTATGGGTGTGTGGGTGATGGGTGTGTGGGTGATGGTTGTGTGAGTGTGTGGGTGATGGGTTATGAGTGTGTGGGTTATGGGCGTGTGGGTTATGGGTGTGTGGGTGATGGGTGTGTGAGTGTGTGGGTGATGGGCGTGTGGGTTATGCGTGTGTGGCTGATCGGTGTGTTGGTGTGTGGGTTATGGGTGTGAGGGTTATGGGTGTGGGATATGGGTGTGTGGATTTTGCGTGTGTGGGTTATGGGTGTGCAGGTTACGGGTGTGTGGGTTATAGGTGTGAGGGTTATGGATGTGTGGGTTATGGGTGTGAGGCTTATGGGTGTGAGGGTTATGGGTATGGGTTATGAGTGTGAGGGTTATGGGTGTGAGAGTGTGTGGGTTATGGGTGTGATGGTTATGGGTGTGTGAGTGTGTGGGTTATGAGTGTGTGGGTTATGGGTGTGTGGGTGATGGGTGTGTGGGTGATGGTTGTGTGAGTGTGTGGGTGATGGGTTATGAGTGTGTGGGTTATGGGCGTGTGGGTTATGGGTGTGTGGGTGATGGGTTATGAGTGTGTGGGTTATGGGCGTGTGGGTTATGCGTGTGTGGCTGATCGGTGTGTGGGTGTGTGGGTTATGGGTGTGAGGGTTATGGGTGTGGGATATGGGTGTGTGGATTATGCTTGTGTGGGTTATGGGTGTGCAGGTTATGGATGTGTGGGTTATGGGTGTGAGGCTTATGGGTGTGAGGGTTATGGGTATGGGTTATGAGTGTGAGGGTTATGGGTGTGAGAGTGTGTGGGTTATGGGTGTGATGGTTATGGGTGTGTGAGTGTGTGGGTTATGGGTGTATGGGTGTGTGGGTTATGGGTGTGTGGGTTATGGGTTATGGGTGTGAGGGTTATGGGTGTGTGAGTGTGTGCGTTATGGGTGTGAGGGTTATGGGTGTGTGAGTGTGTGGGTTATGGGTGTGTGGGTTATGGGTGTGTGGGTTATGGGTTATGGGTGTATGGGTTATGGGTTATGGGTGTGAGGGTTATGGGTGTGTGAGTGTGTGGGTTATGGGTGTGTGAGTATGTGGGTTAAGAGTGTCTGGGTTATGGGTGTGTGGGTGATGGGTGTGTGAGTGTGTGGGTTATGGGTGTGAGGGTTATGGGTGTGTGAGTGGGTGGGTTATGGGTGTGTGAGTGTGTGGGTTATGGGTGTGAGGGTTATGGGTGTGTGAGTGTGTGGGTTATGGGTGTGAGGTTTATGGGTGTGTGAGTGTGTGGGTTATGGATGTGAGGGTTATGGGTGTGTGAGTGTGTGGGTTATGGGTGTGTGGGTGATGGGTGTGATTGTGTGGGTTATGGGTGTGTGGGTCATGGGTGTGAGTGTGTGGATTATGGGTGTGTGGGTGAAGGGTGTGTGCTTGTGTGGGTTATGGCTGTGTGGGTGATGGATGTGTGAGTGTGTGGGTTATGGGTGTGTGGGTGATGGGTGTGTGGGTGATGGGTTATGAGTGTGTGGGTTATGGGCGTGTGGGTTATGGGTGTGTGAGTGTGTGGGTTATGGGTGTGAGAGTTATGGGTGTGTGAGTGTTTGGGTTATGGGTGTGAGGGTTATGGGTGTGAGGGTTATGGGTGTTTGAGTATGTGGGTTACGGCTGTCTGGGTGATGGGTGTGTCAGTGTGTGGGTTATGGGTGTGTGGGTCATGGGTGTGAGTGTGTGGGTAATGGGTGTGTGGGTGATGGGTGTGTGCTTGTGTGGGTTATGGCTGTGTGGTTGATGGATGTGTGGGTGTGTGGGTTATGGATTATGAGTGTGTGGGTTATGGGTGTGTGGGTGATGGATGTGTGAGTGTGTGGGTTATGGGTGTGTGGGTGATGGGTGTGTGGGTTATGGGTTATGAGTGTGTGGGTTATGGGTGTGAGGGTTATGAGAGTGTGAGTGTGTGGGTTATGAGTGTGTGGGTTATGGGTGTGTGGGTGATGGGTGTGTGGGTGATGGGTGTGTGAGTGTGTGGGTGATGGGTTATGAGTGTGTGGGTTATGGGCGTGTGGGTAATGGGTGTGTGGGTGATGGGTGTGTGAGTGTGTGGGTGATGGGTTATGAGTGTGTGGGTTATGGGCGTGTGGGTTATGCGTGTGTGGCTGATCGGTGTGTGGGTGTGTGGGTTATGGGTGTGAGGGTTATGGGTGTGGGATATGGGTGTGTGGATTATGCGTGTGTGGGTTATGGGTGTGCGGGTTATGGGTGTGTGGGTTATAGGTGTGAGGGTTATGGATGTGTGGGTTATGGGTGTGAGGCTTATGGGTGTGAGGGTTATGGGTATGGGTTATGAGTGTGAGGGTTATGGGTGTGAGAGTGTGTGGGTTATGGGTGTGATGGTTATGGGTGTGTGAGTGTGTGGGTTATGGGTGTGAGGGTTATGGGTGTGAGGGTTATGGGTGTTTGAGTATGTGGGTTATGGCTGTCTGGGTGATGGGTGTGTCAGTGTGTGGGTAATGGGTGTGTGGGTGATGGGTGTGTGCTTGTGTGGGTTATGGCTGTGTGGTTGATGGATGTGTGAGTGTGTGGGTTATGGGTGTGTGGGTGATGGGTGTGTGAGTGTGTGGGTTATGGGTGTGTGGGTGATGGGTGTGTGGGTTATGGGTTATGAGTGTGTGGGTTATGGGTGTGATGGTTATGGGTGTGAGAGTGTGTGGGTTATGAGTGTGTGGGTTATGGGTGTGTGGGTGATGGGTGTGTGGGTGATGGTTGTGTGAGTGTGTGGGTGATGGGTTATGAGTGTGTGGGTTATGGGCGTGTGGGTTATGGGTGTGTGGGTGATGGGTGTGTGAGTGTGTGGGTGATGGGCGTGTGGGTTATGCGTGTGTGGCTGATCGGTGTGTTGGTGTGTGGGTTATGGGTGTGAGGGTTATGGGTGTGGGATATGGGTGTGTGGATTTTGCGTGTGTGGGTTATGGGTGTGCAGGTTACGGGTGTGTGGGTTATAGGTGTGAGGGTTATGGATGTGTGGGTTATGGGTGTGAGGCTTATGGGTGTGAGGGTTATGGGTATGGGTTATGAGTGTGAGGGTTATGGGTGTGAGAGTGTGTGGGTTATGGGTGTGATGGTTATGGGTGTGTGAGTGTGTGGGTTATGAGTGTGTGGGTTATGGGTGTGTGGGTGATGGGTGTGTGGGTGATGGTTGTGTGAGTGTGTGGGTGATGGGTTATGAGTGTGTGGGTTATGGGCGTGTGGGTTATGGGTGTGTGGGTGATGGGTTATGAGTGTGTGGGTTATGGGCGTGTGGGTTATGCGTGTGTGGCTGATTGGTGTGTGGGTGTGTGGGTTATGGGTGTGAGGGTTATGGGTGTGGGATATGGGTGTGTGGATTATGCTTGTGTGGGTTATGGGTGTGCAGGTTATGGATGTGTGGGTTATGGGTGTGAGGCTTATGGGTGTGAGGGTTATGGGTATGGGTTATGAGTGTGAGGGTTATGGGTGTGAGAGTGTGTGGGTTATGGGTGTGATGGTTATGGGTGTGTGAGTGTGTGGGTTATGGGTGTGAGGGTTATGGGTGTGTGAGTGTGTGGGTTATGGGTGTATGGGTGTGTGGGTTATGGGTGTGTAGGTTATGGGTTATGGGTGTGAGGGTTATGGGTGTGTGAGTGTGTGCGTTATGGGTGTGAGGGTTATGGGTGTGTGAGTGTGTGGGTTATGGATGTGAGGGTTATGGGTGTGTGAGTGTGTGGGTTATGGGTGTGTGGGTGATGGGTGTGATTGTGTGGGTTATGGGTGTGTGGGTCATGGGTGTGAGTGTGTGGGTTATGGGTGTGTGGGTGAAGGGTGTTTGCTTGTGTGGGTTATGGCTGTGTGGGTGATGGGTGTGTGGGTTATGGATTATGAGTGTGTGGGTTATGGGTGTGTGGGTGATGGGTTATGGGTGTGTGGGTTATGGGTGTGTGGGTGATGGGTGTGTGAGTGTGTGGGTGATGGGTTATGAGTGTGTGGGTTATGGGCGTGTGGGTTATGGGTGTGTGAGTGTGTGGGTTATGGGTGTGAGATTTATGGTTGTGTGAGTGTTTGGGTTATGGGTGTGAGGGTTATGGGTGTGAGGGTTATGGGTGTTTGAGTATATGGGTTATGGCTGTCTGGGTGATGGGTGTGTCAGTGTGTGGGTTATGGGTGTGTGGGTCATGGGTGTGAGTGTGTGGGTTATGGTTGTGTGGGTGATGGGTGTGTGCTTGTGTGGGTTATGGCTGTCTGGTTCATGGATGATTATGTTACGGGTGTAGGGTGATGGGTGTGTGAGTGTGTGGGTTATGGGTGTGTGGGTGATGGGTGTGTGGGTTATGGGTTATGAGTGTGTGGGTTATGGGTGTGTGGGTGATGGGTGTGTGAGTGTGTGGGTTATGGGCATGTGGGTTATGGTTGTGTGGGTGATGGGTTATGAGTGTGTGGGTTATGGGCGTGTGGGTTATGGGTGTGTGGGTGATGGGTGTGTGGGTTATGGGCGTGAGGGTTATGGGTGTGGGATATGGATGTGTGGATTATGCATGTGTGGGTTATGGGTGTGAGGGTTATGGGTGTGAGGGTTATGGGTGTGAGGGTTATGGGTGTGGGTTTTGAGTGTGAGGCTTATGGGTGTGTGAGTGTGTGGGTTATGGGTGTGACGGTTATGGGTGTGTGAGTGTGTGGGTTATGGGTGTGTGGGTTATGGGTTATGGGTGTGAGGGTTATGGGTGTGTGATTGTGTGGGTTATGGGTTATGAGTGTGAGGGTTATGGCTGTGTGAGTTTGTGGGTTATGGGTCTGAGGGTTATGGGTGTGTGTGTGGCTTATGGGTGTGAGGGTTATGGGTGTGTGAGTGTGTGGGTGATGGGTGTGTGAGTGTGTGGGTTATGGTTGTGTGGGTCATGGGTGTGAGTGTGTTGGTTATGGGTGTGTGGGTGATGGGTGTGTGCTTGTGTGGGTTATGGCTTTGTGGGTGATGGATGTGTGAGTGTGTGGGCTTTGGGTGTGTGGGTGATGGGTGTGTGGGTGTGAGGGTTATGGGTGTGAGGGTTATGGGTGTGTGGGTTATGGGTGTGTGGGTGATGGGTGTGTGGGTTATGGGTGTGGGATATGGGTGTGTGGATTATGGGTGTGTGGGTTATGGGTGTGTGGGTTATGGGTGTGAGGGTTATGGGTGTGAGGGTTATGGGTGTGGGTTATGAGTTTGAGGGTTATGGGTTTGTGAGTGTGTGGGTTATGGGTGTGAGGGTTATGGGTGTGTGAGTGTGTGGGTTATGGGTGTGTGGGTGTGTGGGTTATAGGTGTGTGGGTTATGGGTTATGGGTGTGAGGGTTATGGGTTATGGGTGTGAGGGTTATGGGTGTGTGAGTGTGTGGGTTATGGATGTGAGGGTTATGGGTTTGTGAGTGTGTGGGTTATGCATTATGGGTGTGAGGGTTATGGGTGTGTGAGTGTGTGGGTTATGGGTGTGAGAATTAAGGGTGTGTGAGTGTGTGGGTTATGGGTGTGAGGCTTATGGGTGTGTGAGTGTGTGGGTTATGGGTGTGTGGGTGATGGGTATGTGAGTGTGTGGGTTATGGGTGTGTGGGTCATGGGTGTGAGTGTGTGGGTTATAGGTGTGTGTGTGATGGGTGTGTGAGTGTGTGGGTTATGGGTGTGTGGGTGTGTGGGTTATGGATGTGTGGGTTATCGGTTATGGGTGTGAGGGTTATGGGTTATGGGTGTGAGGGTTATGGGTGTGTGAGTGTGTGGGTTATGGGTGTGTGGGTGATGGGTGTCTGAGTGTGTGGATTATGGGTTATGGGTGTGAGGGTTATGGGTGTGTGAGTGTGTGGGTTATGGGTGTGAGAGTTATGGGTGTGTGAGTGTGTGGTTTATGGGTGTGAGGGTTATGGGTGTGTGAGTGTGTCGGTTATGGGTGTGTGGGTGTTGGGTGTGTGAGTGTGTGGGTTATGGGTGTGTGGGTCATGGGTGTGTGTGTGATGGATGTGTGAGTGTGTGGGTTATGGGTGTGTGGGTGATGGGTGTGTGAGTGTGTGGGTTATGGGTGTTTGGGTGATGGGTGTGTGAGTGTCTGGGTTATGGGTGTGTGCGTGATGGGTGTGTGGGTAATGGGTGTGTGAGTGTGTGGATTATGAGTGTGTGGGTTATGGGTGTGTGGGTGATGGGTGTGTGGGTGTGAGGGTTATGGGTGTGTGGGTTTTGGGTGTGTGGGTGATGGGTGTGTGGGTGTGGGTTATGTGGGTGTGTGGGTTATGAGTGTGTGGGTTATGAGTGTGTGGGTTATGGTTGTGTGGGTGTGCATTATGGGGTGTGTGGGTTATGGGGGTGTGGGCGTGTGATTGTGGGTTATGAGTTAACTCCACGTTAATGCCCGTAGTTTTGGAACAGGATGTCCAACAAGTTCATCCAGGTGTGATGGTCAGGTGTTGGGATTCGCTCCCAAATAGACCTCCATTAGTGATTCAGATCATTCCCATTTTTGACCCCAGATGCAATAATCACTCTAAATGGGGCTGTGAACGCAGTGCACAATGATTACACAATGCTGAGAAAGACGAGAAAATCGACAGAACACGAGCTTACATCTGTCAAACAGCAACATTTTAAAAATCTTTCGTCATTCATAAGGTAATTAATATTTCAGTGGAGTTTAAAATGTATGGAGTTGTGAATGAGGACTGGAAGATTAATATTTGTTAAATGCATGGGCGCAGATAGAGGGGGGGACGGGGGGGATTCGTCCCACCCAGATTTAAATTCACCTCGTTCGGTCCCCCCCCCCCCCCCCCCCCCACTTATTGGGAGGAAAAAAATGTCTATGCTGTCTTTCTTTGCATAAGGCAAACCTCACGGAAAAATCAAAAGACTAATTACCATTCGGTTTATTGAGGTGCACAGCAGTACAGACATAGTTGCAACTGTGCAGACTGCACAGGTTGCGAGCTCGAGCTTGGTTGCTATGGTTACCCACAAGTTTGACAGGCATATCGGGGACAGCTCCTCCTAGTTCAGGACCCCAACACGGCATGATGAAGGGTGCCAAAAGGCAGAAAACGATTGCATCGTTTAAAAAAAAAAAAAAGACTGTAAGTAAACTGTGCCTTACTTTATCATATCACCTTGCAATTTTTTGATAGTCTGTTCAAAGTAATGTCGTAGTGAAAGTAAAATCGTACGGAGTAGAGATGCCTTTCTGGTAGCCTCCTTCTTTCGGTGGTAGCCTGTAGATACAGTGCTCAGAAGGCAGTTTTAATGTTTAATCTGGCGTTCCCTGCCATAATTTCAGCGAGCATATTGTTTCATAAGGAAACTTTGTGAAGAGTTGTTGACTGACTGCCGCTCCCGCAACACACAGGCATAGTTAGAAAGTCAGGATGCACTGGTTTACACTTTACACACACACACGTAGCCCAGCCTCTCGCTATGTTTAACAGTTGGAACTTAGCAGTTTTAAAACTAGTTTTGCAGTTTTGCAATTTCTGTGCGTGATGATAATGTGTAAACTTTGGATTTCCATAGGCTATGTTAAAATGTTATCATTGTCCTGGCCTGCAGGTAGTTCCTGGTGATGGCAGTGAGGGAGGTGAAACAACATATATACACACTACTGTTCAAAAGTTTGGGGTCACCCAGACAATTTTGTGTTTTCCATGAAAAGTCACACTTTTATTTCCCACCATAAGTTGTAAAATGAATAGAAAATATAGTCGAGACCTTTTTCTGGCCATTTTGAGCATTTAATCGACCCCACAAATGTGATGCTCCAGAAACTCAATCTGCTCAAAGGAAGGTCAGTTTTATAGCTTCTCTAAAGAGCTAAACTGTTTTCAGCTGTGCTAACATGATTGTACAAGGGTTTTCTAATCATCCATTAGCCTTCTGAGGCAAGGGGCAAACACATTGTACCATTAGAACACTGGAGTGATAGTTGCTGGAAATGGGCCTCTATACACCTATGGAGATATTGCACCAAAAACCAGACATTTGCAGCTAGAATAGTCATTTACCACATTAGCAATGTATAGAGTGGATTTCTGATTAGTTTAAAGTGATCTTCATTGAAAAGAACAGTGCTTTTCTTTCAAAAATAAGGACATTTCAAAGTGACCCAAAACTTTTGAACGGTAGTGTGTGTGTGTGTGTGTGTGTGTATATATATATATATATATATATATACACACACAAAATGGAATCATTTGCTGACAGCTCAGTCCCCCCCAGTTCAAAAATCCTATCTGCGCCCCGGTTAAATGGATGATATAAAGGGCGGGGCTCTGCACAACCTGCCCTTATCGACAAACCACCACTGTATTAATCTGACTGCATTACACAGAGAATGACATTGTGAATGATAACAACATGATTAAAAGGATTAAACGCCCAATGTAAAGTATTCCAGATTTTATTTCACAAGGTTCAGATTCTCCAAAACAATCAAAAGGCTAATTAACACTGATGATCACTAAACTTACAGATACATGAGAAGGAAAATATTATATGAAAAAAACAAATGCAGAAAGATATATTTCACAGAGCAAGTTAGAAAGTTGGTCAGTGATTTTAACCCTTTCCTGTCCTGCCATGGAGAATAACTTTCTCTGCTCCATCTACTGGACAAACAGTGAAACTGCAGGTAAAGCTTTGAAGACAGATTTATAAGCAGAGGAATCAGTTTGTGCTATTAGTTTAAAGATTAGAGAATATATCTGATAAACATTCTATAATTTCAAAATATGTAATTATTGGAACCCAAAAAGCCTCTTCACAATACAGTTACAGTGGATATAAAAAGTTTACACACCCCTGTTAAAATCACAGGGTTTTTAAATTTAAAAAAATAAATAAAACAAAAAAAAATTATGTCTGATTTTTTTCCACCTTTAAATGTGATATAGTAAACACCACCAAGTGAAAAACAAATCAAAATGTTTTAGGGGGAAAAAAGAATAAATTGGTTGCATTTTTGTTGGTTTCTATATAAATGTAAAAGGTTGGAAATTTCATTCTCAATTTTTGATTTTAATTATTTTTTTAGGGCGGCACGGTGGTGTAGTGGTTAGCGCTGTCGCCTCACAGCAAGAAGGTCCTGGGTTCGAGCCCCGGGGCCGGCAAGGGCCTTTCTGTGTGGAGTTTGCATGTTCTCCCCGTGTCCACGTGGGTTTCCTCCGGGTGCTCCGGTTTCCCCCACAGTCCAAAGACATGCAGGTTAGGTTAACTGGTGACTCTAAATTGAGCGTAGGTGTGAATGTGAGTGTGAATGGTTGTCTGTGTCTATGTGTCAGCCCTGTGATGACCTGGCGACTTGTCCAGGGTGAACCCCGCCTATCGCCCGTAGTCAGCTGGGATAGGATCCAGCTCGCCTGCGACCCTGTAGAAGGATAAAGCGGCTACAGGTAATGAGATGAGATTATTTTTTTAATCACAAGTTCATGTAGATGTTTATATCCACTTTACATTAAAAATAATTATGAGAATCTTTGACAAATCAATAAACCTCAGTTTCCTATCTAGAGTAAATTAGTCACTCATATATTAATAGATTAATCCAAAATAAAACACGTGCAAAGAATGCTGAAAACTGTCGTCCTGTTAAATGAGTAATGTCTCGTGAAATGAATTATCAGCCACTGTGATACTCGTACATATCACTAGAATCTGGTTGTGAAGCTGAATGTGTTGTTGGGTATTGTGGGATGTGGATGTGGATGAAGTCTTCTCATTCAGGTAAGCCGGACTCTCTTCAATCAGATCCAGATGTTTTTTGTGTCAGAAAGCAGAGAAAAGTGCCATTTCATTAAAATGTATTAATGTATTCTTAAACTTTTAACAGCATCTGACAGGGTAAACTCTTTCCACTCAGCAGGAATCTCCCCGTCACCACAAAACTGTTTGTTATAGTGTTTTTCAAGATTTTCCTGAAATTCACAAACAAACCATTTCCAGTAAGCTAACGTGGAAAAATCAGTGGAGATTCCCCATTCAGCAAACACCCCACCTGCTTTCCTGTAATCTTTATAAGGAACAAGAGTCTCAGATTCACTGGATGGGTAAAAGGAGCGGCCACTTGCTACATCTGTTGTGCAAAACTCTATGCGGAATTCTGTTGTGCGCTTATAATACATTCCTCTCACTGCAGTGGAGCAATGATAATCAGCATTGTGATCTCCAGGATGATCTTCTTGGCTGTGGGTACAGACGGCTCCACAGAAAGGACACTGTTTCCAGCAGCACCCACAGAAATGTTTGATTAGAATCTCATCAGGTCTTTCTCTGAACTTCTCCATGGAAAAGTGTGAAATCTTACTGAGACGTTTCTTTAACTCTTCAACAACAGCTGGGAGTTCCTTCCTTATGGCTTCCACAAGAACATCGAAGTCAATGCCATCTTTACACTCTTCATCACACAACTGAACTCTTGTATCTCCTAACTCATCTGCAAGGCTCTTAGTAAAAACATCCAGCCACTGATTTGCATCACCTTTGACACGTTTGACTTCATCTGTCGTCTTTGTTGCAGCAGTGATGATGCTGGTCTGTTTCTGATCAATGCACTCTTCAATTACAGAAACTGCTTTTGGGTTTTCAGCTGCCATGAACTCTTTAACCCTGGCCTTGATGAACTCCTCAAAGTGGACTTTAGGATGGTACATGTACATTAAGTAGTTTTTAAACCTCTCATCCTTATCTCCCTTCTGCTCTGCTAAAGACTTGAGAATGTGTTTTTCCAGATCAGCTCTGTTCCCATTAAATGGTGCTTTCTCTCTCATCTGTCCAGACACAAATGGAGCGATCTTGTTGTAGACACTCTGAAGAATCGCTTCTTTCAGTTTACCGCAAACCCGGTCTCCAAGTATCGCTGCTGATGTTGCTCCTTCATAGTATTTCTGAAAGATGTTAAAATACTCCTCCCTTTTCTTTTTAAAATAATTAAGTGGATCATTTACTTCTCTGAATTTCCTGTGAAGCTCTGAGATGCTTTGTGCTGACTGTTCACACACATAAAGTGAGAGATCGACATAGAAATCTTGGGTAAGGACAGAGACATCGTCAGATAACTTTCGATCTTTCTTGAATTTTGTTTCAAATTCCTGCACCTGGGTTTTGACGTCCTGTGCAATGCGTTGAATATAATGTGAATTGTATCCCTGTGTTGAGAACGGAAATGACTCCACCTGTTTTTTGGTTTGTTCAGTGACCTGATTAATGAGATCACGTATGGGTTGGGTTAAGTTCTCTGGTGTAAGAGGATTTTGCCACAAAATGTTGTTGATATTCTTTTCCATCGCGCCCTTGGAAGTTGGGATATAGCTGCTGTAATCATGGACACTTCCAATTCCTCTATACTCTGAAGAACGCTTTCGATTTGAAACCAAGTCATGTTTGTAGACCTCTCCCACAACTTCAGTTATGTCGTTTGAGATGTTAACATCTTTGATTTTTGGAGCTTGTTTAGTTATTTCAGAGACCCATTGTTCCCACATGGAATCAAACTCCTTACTTGTGCCCGTTTTACAGTTCATCTGTCTTTTAAGTCTTGAAGCAAGCTCTTTGCTCTTTTCAAAGAGTGTCTTCTCATAGCTCACACGTTGCTGATCAAGGTTTTGTCTCATGCTTCTCTGCTGAATGCTATCATCCACTTTCCTCTTTGCTTCCTCTATTAGATCATCATGGAGGTTCTGGATTTGGGTCTCAAATCTGCATTTCCACTGAATCAGTGTTTCCTTTTCATTGTCTTCTTCAAAATATTGTTTAAATGCATTTTGGACATCCTTTAGTGTTCCTGCCATTTCTTCTTCCAGAACTTTCATCTGGTCTGTTTCTATGTTTCCACTGGCTACTCTGTTCAGCATTTTGTTTTCTACAGTCATCATTTCACTCCTCAGACTCCAGGTCCAGTTCCCATACTTCTGCTCCAGTCTCCTGTACACTGAGATCTCTTGTGCATTTTTAAAACTGAAAACAAAATTTTCGTCCAGTAAAGCATTCCACAGATCTTCCACACGCTTTTGAAACTGTGATAATTTCAGGCCGTCTATAGTTTTTGCACGAGAAAGAATATCTCTCTTTAGTTCCTGGATGTTCTCGCTGTAGCATGGGTTTGGTGGTGCCATGGGTGGAGAACCCTCCCAGTGCTGTGAAAAATACTTCACATCACGCTCTACATCAAATGCAATGACATCAGTGAAATTTTCTGTACAGTCGTCTTCATCTTTAGCTGCTAATTTAGTCATTTTATCCAGTGTTTCCTGCAAATTTCTCCTTCCATCCAGGATTTTCTCTCTAGCTGTAATATCAGAAACATTCTGATGCACAAACATGCAGCTGGGGTTTAGCCTGACCTTCTTCATCCTCAGGAATGCATGAACAACAATCTGAAGTATTTCCTGCATCTCAGTTGGGTTCTCTCCAAAGATGTTAATCAAAGTCATGTTTCCTAATCCTACCACAAATGTGGAAAATTCATTGTCATGATGGATGGTGTTGCTTCCAGCCAGTTCTGGAGCTCTGAGACCTTCAGTATCAACAACCAAAATATAGTCAATCTTCCACTCTTCCTTCATGTCCTCAGAAACTCTAACCAGCTGCATAAAGGCTCCTCTGGTGCATCTGCCTGCACTGACTGCAAACTGGAGCCCAAACATGGTGTTCAGCATGGTGGATTTCCCAGAGCTCTGAATTCCCAAAACTGACAACACAAAAACTCTCTGGTCTCCCAGTATCCTGATGACTTCATCTAAAACAGCTGAAACCCAGGTTAGAGGAACATAAGCTGCATCACCGTCCATCAGCTCCATCGGGTGCCCAGATATCATGAGCTTAGCAGCAAGTTCAGGCAGTTTATTCACGTTTCCAACCCGGTTCCCTCTCATGCTTTTTTCTTCAGAGACTGAGGCTTCATAAATCTGGCCCATCTCTCTCAGCATGTGCTCCAAGCCAAAGTTAGCAGCATTCAGTTCTTTTGATATTTTTTGTAACTTTGACTCTTCAGCCTTCAGTTCGTCCAGATTTATTCGTTCAGTTTTTTGCTTTTCAGATTTGTCTTGCTTTTTTTTCAAGTCATGCACATCTATCCATTTTTGGTAATATTCTTGTTGGATGGTAGAGAGTTTCTCTGAAGTGAATTCAGTCAGCCCAATTTCAGTCCATCTGAGGAAATACACTCTCTCACTGACTGACAGGTTTAATTTCTCACTGATCAAACCATCGACAAATAACTTCATGAGGTCACTGAATCCATGTTCCTGTTGTTTCCTTCTGAGATCCTTCATTTCAGTTTTCTTGTTGCTGAGCTCTTTTTCTATGTTGTTACTTTGAAGTCGCCGTAAGTCTTTGCTCGTTTGGCACCAGTCGTGCCACAGTTTTCCCTGGCAGGGCAGATATTTCTCTTTTACCCTCAGTGGATCTTTTCCTTTGAGAAAACCCATTATATTTTGTGCAGCTTCCTTTCCTCTCTTACAGGCCTCATTGTGCTCATCCACACTGACCTCTGAGTTGTTGGTCATTTTCTCAAGATTGAAGGTCCTGTGTTTTTGTGAGAGACATTTCCTGATAATATTTCTGAGTACATTAGACGCATTAGACTGACTTCTACTTTTTAGTTCCACTCTGTATTTTCCTGTACTGATCTCACACACATCATCTTCATCATCATTCTCTTCATCAGTAAGAACAACAATGAGAGGTGTTGGAGATTTGCAAAGCTCCTCTACAAGTCTCATATTATTATCATTCTCATCAAGCTTAGGCAAAAGTACAATATTTACAGAGGCCGTGGTCGTAAGTATCTCTCTCTGAGTTACAGCTCTGCTGGAATCACCATGAAGATTACAGAAAGCAACACATTCAGTGAAATGATCAGAGCTTCTCCCAGATGGACAGTACCAAGCGATCTCTACCACTCCATCCATCAGTAGACGGTTTCTGCTGCTGCCTGGACAGTGTCTGTGGAAAAATGTGTTGTGCCTCTCATTAATCAGGTTGTTGATCAGCTGAGACTTGGATGAGGAAACAGACCCAAGCCTGAAGAATGCCACCATTGGAGTTTCTGCTTTGGAAACAGGTCGAGTCTCGCTGATGATTTGTCCTGAAGCATCAGTCGACTTCCAGCTCTTGTTGATTTGCTGCATTGTCCAGAGAGGAAATTCAATTTTATCACTAAAGGGATTGGGTACCAGCAGAGGGATCGCATACTGACACTGTGCCAGTTTAGTCACCATGATTTGTTGAAGAAAATGATCTGCACAAAGGAACACTGCCATCTGAACATCCATTGGGTGAATCTCAGCCTGTTTCCTTTCAGTCTTTACATTCTGTTTTTTAAAAAGAGCAGCAAAAGCACCTCCTTTAGCTCCTGTCAGAGATTTAGGTACGTTGGTTTCGTTTCTGACAGAGATGTGTCTTGCTCTGTAATCTCCTGTCAAAAGCCGCTGCATGAAAACATGAACCAGTTCGTTCTCTTTACTGGGCTCTTTGTACTCTAAAGTGGATTTGGATATTTCAAGAAAGTGTGTGCTGGTAAGTTTGTCTTCATATTTCTTCTTCAGACCAAGTCGAAGCAACAGGTCTTCTACTCCATTTGATTTTCTCTCCTGAGAAAAAAAATCACACAAAATATCACCAGCATTTAAAATAAATAACCGAAATGCCTTTTTCTCCACATGCTAGACATGTAGCCAAGCTGAGGATGGACATCTTTCTGTGTTGTGGTGTTGCTCACCATCTGGTGCTCTTTGTTTTCTTCCAGTGAATGTTGCGGTCTCAACTTATAGTGTTGGACAGACTGCTTTCCTGGATGCTGAGAACAGATTAGATTAGATCAGATCAGATTCAACTTGATAGTCATTTGACAAGTGACAAGTACTAAAGCAACGAAATGCACTAATTAATGTCTGTCACCACCAATAATAAATAATAATAAACATCTTCCACCACTAGCAAGTTCTCAGCTTGCAATCCCAATGAAGAGAGTCACTGGTAATGTTTGAGGTTTGGGATGTAATCAGTGTGAATACTTGATCCAGATTGAACAGGTGATGCTTTATAAACAAATACAAATGCAGAAACAAAGAGGTTGTGGGCTTTTTTTTTGAATGAAGCTTTCCAAAGCTTCACAGGAGATCTAGATAAGACCAGACTTGATCATCAGGGCTGGGATCCCACAGGATGCAACACGAAGTTTGTGTGAGGGGAAATTTTTCACTTATTTTACTTTTCAACTTGCACCCTGGTATAATGATCACACTTACACCTGAAGACAGACCACTGAAAAATTAGAACGTAAACAGCATCAAACTAAATTGGTAGTATTCCAGTTAGCATGGAAGGAGAGCCTCCTGAAGTATAGTAAATTGTTCTACAGGGCTTCTGACTTTCACAGCACACTTGCAGCATGGTGACCAGAATAAAAATATTTGCTGAAAACAAAATTCATATATATTTCTCATCTCATCTCATTATCTCTAGCCGCTTTATCCTTCTACAGGGTCGCAGGCAAGCTGGAGCCTATCCCAGCTGACTACGGGCGAAAGGCGGGGTACACCCTGGACAAGTCGCCAGGTCATCACAGGGCTGACACATAGACACAGACAACCATTCACACTCACATTCACACCTACGCTCAATTTAGAGTCACCAGTTAACCTAACCTGCATGTCTTTGGACTGTGGGGGAAACCGGAGCACCTGGAGGAAACCCACGCGGACACGGGGAGAACATGCAAACTCCACACAGAAAGGCCCTCGCCGGCCATGGGGCTCGAACCCGGACCTTCTTGCTGTGAGGCGACAGCACTAACCATGACACCACCCTCCCTTAAAAATATTTTTAGTAATTATATTTCAGTATGTTCCTGTTGACTGGATGTTTGGCTTCTCTCAATAGGACAAAGGCAAACATTTTCTTCTACTGTCTTACCAACTGGAATGATCAAATTTGTAATTGTTGTTTGGTTGTTCCAGGAGCATCACCCAGTCGGGGCCCGAGCCAACATGGATGGCTTCATTTTGCAGTGCCTGGGGCTACAGTATTGTGTGGGTCAATGTAGTGGAATTTAGAATTGTTGTGCATCTCATAAAATTGAGTAGGTGTGAATTACTGGATTGCCCCTAGCATGGGGGCGGCACGGTGGTGTAGTGGTTAACGGTGACACTAGCCCGAATAATGACCCGATTTTATTGGCCGGGGATTCACGGCGATGTTCGTAGGTGGTGTACGGCATGCCGCGAATGCCAGTTAGTAAATCCAGCGGCCATTCCAAAAGCGCCTTTGCGCCCTCTTCCATTGATCAAGACCCCGTTTGAGAGAATTGGGATGGATCTCGTCAGGCCATTAGATCGGTCAGCATGGGGGTACTGCTTTATATTAGTTCTGGTGGACTATGCAACGCGATACCCAGAAGCAGTGCCTCTGCACAATATCTCAGCACGCAGTATTGCAGAGGCACTCTTCCGCGTCATCTCCCGAGTCGGAATCCCGAAAGAGATTCTGACTGATCAAGGCACTATGTTTATGTCACGAACACTGCGCGAACTGTATGGGTTATTGGGGATTAAGCCGATCCACACCAGTGTGTATCACCCACAAATGGACGGTTTAGTAGAACGGTTCAACCGCACCCTCAAAAATATAATTAAAAAATTCGTAAGCGAGGACACACGTAATTGGGATAAGTGGCTCGAGCCCTTGTTGTTCTCAGTGCGAGAGGTTACCCAAGCCTCCACGGGGTTCTCCCCATTTGAATTATTATATGGGCGTAAGCCGCGCGGCATCCTAGACATGCTGCGGGAAAATTGGGAGGAGGGACCTTCACAAAGCAAGAACAAAAGTCAATACGTTATGGACCTGCGCACAAAACTCCACACACTCACCCACCTAACCCAGGAGAATTTGCGCCAGGCCCAAGAACGGCAAGCCCGCCTGTACAACAAGGGTACGCGCCTTAGGGAGTTCACACAGGGAGAGAAAGTACTCGTACTGTTGCCCACTTCGAGCTCCAAATTGATCGCCAAGTGGCAAGGACCCTTTGAGGTCACACGGCGAGTCGGGGACGTTGACTATGAGGTGAGGCGAACGGACAGGGGTGGGGCACGACAGATTTACCACCTCAATCTGCTGAAACTCTGGAATGAGGAGGTCCCCGTGGCGTTGGTGTCGGTGGTTCCGGAGAAGGCGGAGCTGGGGCCGGAGGTTCAAAAAGGGGCATTGGCATCCCGTACCTCTCCGGTCCCCTGTGGAGACCACCTCTCCCCGACCCAACTCACGGAGGTCGCCCAGTTGCAGACCGAGTTTTTGGATGTGTTCTCACCCCTGCCCGGTCGCACGAACCTCATAGAGCACCACATAGAGATGCCCCCAGGGGTGGTAGTGCATAGCCGCCCTTACAGGCTACCCGAACACAAAAAAAAGGTGGTTCGGGAAGAACTTGAGACCATGCTCGAAATGGGCATCATCGAGGAGTCCCACAGTGACTGGAGCAGCCCGGTGGTCTTGGTACCCAAGGCCGATGGGTCGGTCCGGTTCTGTGTGGACTATAGAAAAGTCAACGCGGTGTCTAAATTTGACGCATACCCAATGCCTCGTATTGATGAGTTGCTCGATCGACTTGGCACAGCTCGCATTTATTCGACACTGGATTTGACGAAGGGATATTGGCAGATCCCCTTGACTCCACTATCCCAAGAGAAAATGGCCTTTTCCACACCGTTTGGTTTACACCAATTCGTCACACTTCCGTTTGGGCTGTTTGGGGCACCCGCGACGTTTCAGCGGCTGATGGATCGAGTCCTCCGCCCCCACGCCACTTATGCAGCCGTGTATCTAGATGATATAATCATCTATAGTAATGACTGGCCGAGGCACCTTGAACATCTGAGGGCCATCCTTAGGTCGCTGAGGTGAGCGGGGCTCACAGCCAACCCAAAGAAGTGTGTGATTGGGCGGGTGGAAGTACGGTATCTGGGCTTCCACTTGGGCAACGGGCAGGTGCATCCCCAAATTAATAAGACGGCAGCGATTGCGGCCTGCCCGAGGCCCAAGACCAAAAAGGGGGTGAGACAGTTCCTGGGGCTGGCTGGCTATTACCGTAGGTTTATACCTAATTATTCGGACGTCACCAGCCCGCTGACTGATCTCACTAAAAAGGGGGGCCCAGATCCGGTCCAGTGGATGGATCAATGCCAGCAGGCTTTTTCAGAGGTAAAGGCTGCACTGTGTGGGGGGCCACTTTTACACTCCCCTGACTTTTCTCTCCCCTTTGTGTTGCAGACCGATGCGTCGGACAGAGGGCTGGGGGCAGTTTTGTCCCAGGAGGTGGAGGGGGAGGACCGCCCCGTCCTCTACATCAGTAGGAAGCTGTCAGTGCGTGAGGGGCGCTACAGCACCATTGAAAAGGAGTGTCTGGCGATCAAGTGGGCGGTCCTTGCCCTCCGTTACTACCTGCTGGGGCGCCCTTTCACCCTCTGTTCAGACCACGCGCCCCTCCAGTGGCTCCACCGCATGAAAGATGCCAACGCGCGGATCACCCGTTGGTATCTGGCACTCCAACCCTTTAATTTCAAGGTGGTCCACAGGCCAGGGGCGCAGATGGTCGTGGCGGACTTCCTCTCCCGTCAAGGGGGGGGGGAGTCGGCTGCAGGCCGGACGGCTGCCCGGCCTGAGTCGGGCGGTGGGGGTATGTGGCAGCGGGGGCGTGGTCAAGCGCCGGTCTGTGACAGGAGGGCAGAGTCAGGGAAGGTAAGTGGCAGAATCACTTCACCTGAGAGCAATTAACCTGTGTTTGTGTGTCTTCCCAGTGACCGCGCCCTACTTAAGGAGGGAGAGCGAGAGCAGAGGAGCTCTCTCCCGAACCAGACGGCTGATGTGTGTGCGTGTGTGTGAGAGAGTGTTTGCGACTGAAAAGTGCAAATAAACCAGATTATTAACCTGAGCTCTGTCCTGCCGTCTTCTGTGCTTCACCCATACATAAGAACCGCTACAGCGTACATCCATTCCTATGTTTCAGACCTGCAACACATTTCAAAAAAGTTGGGACGGGGCAGTTTAGTTGCTCGTAATGAAGTAAAACAATTAAATAATGATGTGATATGAAACAGGTGATATCAGCCAGTGACTGTAATCATGATTTGGTACAAAATCAGCATCCAGGAAAGGCCGAGACTTTGAAGAGTAAATATGGCCAAGGATCTCCAATTTATCAACAAATGCATGAGAAAATTTTTGAAATGTTTAAAGGTCCCATGGCATGAAATTTTCACTTTCGGAGGTTTTTTAACGTTAAAATGAGTTCCTCTGACCTTCTTAAGTCACCCCAGTGGCTAGAAATTTCATAATGTGTAAACCAAACTATGCCCACCCTTTGTCAACATTTGAGAATGGCGCGTCAAAATTGCACGTTGATAGGCTCTTCCCTTTACTACGTCAGCAAGGGAGATGATCCCCACACCCCCCCTCTGGATTCCCACCCACTGTATGGATTGCCCGCCCAGCTCAAAAGTTGCCACTAAACATGGAAGTTGCACTGTACATGGATGTGACAACACAGAAAGGAGTCTGTTTTTACTGCCGACGGGAGAGCCCCTGAAGACGCAGTGGCTTAATTTTATTTACTCCAATAATACGCCGTCGAGTCTACCTAAGACAGTGTATGTTTGTCGGAAGCATTTTCCTGATGAATGTTTCCACAACTTGGGACAGTACAGGGCAGGTTTTGCACATCAACTGTCACTGAAGCCTGGTTCCGTACCAAGCATCCCTGCCGCATCAGCCACAAACACCGAACAAGTAAGTGTATAACTGTTAAGTCGTTTTGCCGTGTTTTAAAATCAGTGCGTTAGCCTTGCAATGGCTACATTAGCTGTGCAGCTAACCGCTTCCTGCAGTTAGCCAGGTACTCTGCGCTACAAAACCAAAAAGCATGCAGCATGCTCTGTTATAATAGCCAATCAAAACAGTTTTTACAAAGACACCCACATTCTTTTTTTAAGTCACTCGTTCATTTTATTTGTTTGTTTGTTTGTTCAGTAAAAACCCAAACATTTGTTGAATTTATTTTATTTCCTCGCGTCGCACCTTAATGACGTCAGCGCGCGGTATTTTTCCCTTCGTGGTTTGTTCCTTCTCTCTTGCCATAGTAAGACACCCACATCCGCTTGTTCTGACCCACTGGAGGTAGCGTCACAGTGCTGTTAGGCAATCAGAGGTAACACGTTTACATGTCATGAATATTAATGATAAGAGCTGAAATCCTGTCGCTCTTCCGCCACCCGCTCCTCCACCAAACTAGAACAGCCTGAAACAGGAGAACCACAGCATTTTTTTCACCAAAACCGGCTCACAGGGCATTCATTCATACTAGAGACCACCGCACAATTAATGAAAAAACGATGCCATGGGCACAGTGGTGTAGTGGTTAGCGCTGTCGCCTCACAGCAAGAAGGTCCTGGGTTCGAGCCCCGGGGCCGGCGAGGGCCTTTCTGTGCGGAGTTTGCATGTTCTCCCCGTGTCCGCGTGGGTTTCCTCCGGGTGCTCCGGTTTCCCCCACAGTCCAAAGACATGCAGGTTAGGTTAACTGGTGACTCTAAATTGAGCGTAGGTGTGAATGTGAGTGTGAATGGTTGTCTGTGTCTATGTGTCAGCCCTGTGATGACCTGGCGACTTGTCCAGGGTGTACCCCGCCTTTCGCCCATAGTCAGCTGGGATAGGCTCCAGCTTGCCTGCGACCCTGTAGAAGGATAAAGCGGCTACAGATAATGAGATGAGATGAGGTTGAAAGTCAAGAAATAAGCAGATTAAGTTATTATTCATTTTTTATGGATATATCCCTGAATTGATTAAAATATACATTTAGTTAAGTCAAATCATTTAGGTATTTTCTATTCTTTCGGGTATAACCTGATAAATACCAAGTCCCTCGTCTAGGTGGTAAATGGGAAGTGTAGTCATTTCATCATCACTAGCTGGAGACCTAGGATCCTGTTTATGTTTGTATATTATTTGAGTGTGACCCCAGTGTATGTAGTAGAGACACTCGGGAGAAAGGGGTTACATTTTGGAGGCACCGCTGGGATTTTTTTTTGTTTCGTTTACCCAAGTTGGGGAATATTGGTGAGCTAACATGCCGTATAAATTAGCCTTATAGTTAATGGTAAGTTTTCTTTCCT
The DNA here is from genome assembly GCF_027579695.1 of Neoarius graeffei. Classification (NCBI taxonomy): domain Eukaryota; kingdom Metazoa; phylum Chordata; class Actinopteri; order Siluriformes; family Ariidae; genus Neoarius; species Neoarius graeffei. The sequence continues at coordinate 1,486,080 of NC_083582.1, read as the reverse complement.
TATTTTTTTTCCCTGTATCACCTTTTGTTGGTATATATTACATAGCCTAGAATGGAGCTTTGTAAAGTTTTTGCATGGAGTCAAGAGGAAAATATTTCTCTTACACATGCCATTGTAGTTGGGGATGTCCCCTTAGCTGTACCGGATGACACTATCTTAAAGGTGTTGAATACAGTAAAAGTTTTTGGTCGCACCAAGATTTGTGGCCGTCAGGGTGACACTACTGGCCGTAAGCTCTTTGTGTTAGTGGAAACTAGCACAGATTTAGAATCTCTCACTGTGCCGCAGCAAATTGGCATTGAGGGAGAAGTAGGGCCTTAGACTGTGCACGTAGTTAACCGTCTGATTCCTGGCGATAACCTAGATTTTCACTTAAAACTGTTGTCATTATTGCAACAAGAAGGGAAAACCCTTAAGGATGTGAAAGCAATTGTCGCTGATGACCCGGGTTCAACACCTGATGTGAACATGGAGCTAGGGAATGCTATAGGGAAATTAGTTGACAAATGTTCTCAAGGGCCCACAGATGGGCCTAGTTACAGAAAGTTGAGATTGTTTTCTGGAGTGAAACCTGTGCCTGCTGGTGAAGAGGAATATGACGCTTGGATGGAGCAGGCTACACAAATGATTGGCAAATGGCAGTGCAGTGATGCAATTAAAAAGCAGCACATTTTGGAAAGCTTGAAGGGGCCTGCTGCTGACATCGTCCGATTTCTAAAGGCCAGTAATCCCCAGGCTACTGCCACAGATTATTTAGTTGGGTTGGAGACAGCCTATGGCACGACTGAGAGTGGACCCAATCTCATGGCCACGTTCAGACACACCTATCAAGAGGATGGGGAGAAGCTCTCAGTGTTCTTGTATCGCCTAGATAAGCTACTTCATCGAGCTTTGTTAAAGGATGGTATTGAGGCTCCAGTCATGAATAAAGCACGAATGGAGCAGTTGATAAAGGGTGCATTGCCAAATGATATGGTGGCTTTGCGGATTCGGATGAGCCAAACTTTGCAAGATCCCCCGTCTTTTTCTCAGCTTATGAAAGAGGTGAGAGAAGAGGAGAACTGGATCAGTGCCAGAGAAGGTGTTAGAGCAACAGCAAAAGTGGCCATGTCCAATACTACATCAACAACTTCTGGATTAGACAGTTTGAGAGAAGAAGTCAGAGAGTTGTCTTCTCAAGTGTCCAGATTATTGAGTGCAGTGAAAGTGACACCTAATGCTGAACCAGCAAAGGCAAATACAGTCCCTGATGTTCGAGTGTTAGAGACAACTACCCAGAATGCCTCACGTAGACCAAACAAACCTCCTCCCCAGGGCATATTTTGCTACAAGTGCGGCGAAGATGGGCACACACGGAGGGAATGTCAGGGCACTGAGGACTTAAGGAAAGTTAATCAGAAGTTGTTGAAAATGCAGAAGAGGCAGGGAAACTCACCAGGGAGTCTATGATGGAACAGCACAGGACTCCAAGAGCGTCACATTCCACAAATTGCTCTTCTGCGACTAGTGCTGGTTTCCCTGTGGGGTTGGTGGGACCTACATTTGTTGTACCTGTACAGATTGAGGGAATTTATGCCAAAGCTCTATTAGATAGTGGCTCACAAGTTACTATTTTATACAGGAGTTTTTATGATGCATACTTGAAACATTTGGCTATTCAGCCCATTGAGAACCTCGAAATATGGGGGTTAAGTTCACACAAATATCCTTATGATGGTTATCTTCCTATAAGACTTGAATTTACTGAAAATGTCGCGGGTGTGCCCCAGAAAGTGGATACATTGGCTTTAGTCTGTCCCAATCCTGTGAAAGAGGAGGGTATAGCTATCCTGGTAGGGACAAACACCAGATTAGTGAAAAAACTGTCTGACTCCTGTCGAGAGAAAGCTGAGGATGAATTTTTAAGCAGTCTGACTATTCACCCCATGGTTAGGGAAGCTTATCAGACCCTCAAGAAGACCGATATCTTGGCCAAAGAGACAGAACAGCATGGCACAGTGTGGTTTACTTAACGAAATCCAAGGGCACTAAACCCAGGCCAGCTGCTACACGTTACAGGTGTAGTCAAAGTCCCTGGTGGAACCAATGGTGAATTGGTGCTCATAGATCAACCTGAGGATATATCACAGTCGCCTGAGCTCCAGATCCAGCCGGAAGTGCACCCGGCATTAGTTTTGCGCAGCAAACGCATTACAGTGACTGTCAAGAACATCTCATCTAAAGAGATAGTGTTGAAAAGAGGAACTCCTCTTGCTCATGTTTTTCTGGTTGCACTAGTGCCCCAACTGAGAGCAGAGACTCACCATACTTTCTCATGTTTGGAAGGGAGGCAAGGCTGCCAGTGGATGTTTGTTTTGGTGTGTCAGCTGATGGTAGATCAACTGCCTCCTACTCCAAATATGTGTCAAGAATGAAGCGGGAACTTCAAGCAGCATATCAGTTAGCCCAGGGGTGCCAGGGTGAAATTGGTGAGGGGGCCAGATTGTTTTCAAGTGGGACCTCAGGGGGCCGCATTACCAGCGTGACAAGACCAAACACTAAACAAATAGACATACTATTTGATATCATTTATGAATATAAATATTATTTATAAATGTTTGTTTTTTTAAATAATAAAAAAACAACAAAATGGACAAGGACACATAAAAACACAACTAAACTGTAAATTACTTTGATCAGATTTATTGACAACTTGCACATAAAACCATGTCAATACACAGGCCTAATTAGGCCAATTAAAAAAGATGGCCCTAAGTAGCCCTAAAGAAGTCAAAAGATGTGCCAAGGTTAAGTACTCCACCAACAGGCCAAGTGACTAAATATTCACTAGAACTTAATAATAAGACATAACAGATGGTACATTAACTTAAACAACTCCCACAAACTCCCACTCCCACAAACATACCCTCCCAATCATTACTTCACAGCACTATGTTACATGGGCAGACAAGCCAGCTACATTTTACATGTCGAAGCCAGAAGCCTTTTATTTTTCACCAGCTTGTCCACATTGGGGGACAGGCTCTGGGCCGTGGCTATTTTCATGACATCATTGAGATGTCCATGTGTCATACGATTGCGCGTTTTCGATTTATTAATATTCATAACTGAAAATGCCTGCTCACATAAATATGTTGTCCCAAACATACAGAGTATTTTACCTGCAAATGCAGTGATAGTCGGGTACTCAGGTGGCAACGATTGGTAGAATGATTCAATACCAACAGATTTGTACATGTCCTTCAACCGCGTGCAGCATTGCAAGTCTATCAGTTCCATTTGCATCGCCTCGGGGACCTCGGAAGCATCCGTGGTGAATGGAGAGCCAAAAAACGCAAAGTCCTTTTCCAGTTCAGTGAAAACCGTGAATCGATTGGCAAACTCGTGCATGAGACCGGAAAGCAAGTTTGCATACTTGTCCATGCTCTGATGACTGACAGACAGAGATTTCAAACAGGGGAAGTGGGCTGCATTGCGCTGACAGAGCTGTGCCTTCCATAACGCAAGTTTACGTTGAAACGCACGGACACCGTCGTAATACTCGGTAACGAGTTTGTTGCGACCTTGCATATTAACATTCAATAAGTTCAGGTGTTCGGTAATGTCCACTAAAAAGGCAAGGTCCCTGGTCCATTCGGTGTCGTCCAATTCCTCCACAGGCTTCCCTTTAGCCTGCATGAACTCGGCTATCTCTTTGCGCAATTTGTAGAACTGTTTGAGCACTGCGCCTCGGTTCAACCAATGCACATCGGTGTGATAGGGAAGGCCCTGGTGGATGTCATTTTCAGATAAAAATGCATCGAATTACCAGTGGTTGAGCCCTCTCGCTCTGATAAAATTGACAGTGGCAATAACAACACTCATAACATGCTCCATTTTCAGACTCTTGCAGCACAAAGCCTCTTGGTGTAATATACAGTGAAAATTCCAGAATACCTTTTCTGGGTTGGCCTCTCGTACCTTTTCTCTCAACTTAACAACCACTCCGGCCTTTCTCCCTACCATGGAAGGTGCACCATCCGTAGCCACACTGACAGCACGACTCCAGTCCACCTCCAGATTGTCAAGGGCCCCGACAAGGCTAACAAACACGTCATTAGCTGTAGTGGTGTCTGTCAAAGGCACGATGGAAACAAACTCCTCGGTGACATGTAAGGAAGCATCCACTCCGCAAATAAATATCGCCAACTGGGCTGTATCAGTCACATCAGTGGTCTCATCGAGAGCAATGGAGAACACGATGAAAGACTTAATCTTCTCTTTCAGTTGGCTGTTCAAGTCGCTGGAGAGCTCCTCCACTCTCTCGGTCACTGTAGGTCGGGATAAGCTGATGTTCGCTAGAGCTTGTCGCTTTTCTGGACACACTAGCTCCGCTGCCTTTATCATGCAGTTCCTCACGAATTCCCCCTCAGAGAAAGGCTTGGATGCTTTTGCTATCTCCCATGCGATGGCATAGCTCGCCTTCACTGCCCCTAAACAAGAAATAAAATGAAAAGTTATATAGAATTCCCATTCAAAAACAGCTGCAGTTAACATAAAAATTAGACTTGAATAAGATATACAATTAAAACGAACCTTCATGTGTATCTCGGCATCTTGAGAAAGCTGCTTGTTGTTTTTGGAGGGATGAGGCGAGCTCGTTTAGCTTTTGTATCCGACGTTCCCCTGTGTATTCGTTGTACTTCTCCTGGTGGGTCTTGTAATGTCGTCTGATGTTGTACTCCTTTGGCACAGCCACTTGTTGTGAACAAATTAAACATACTGGTTTGCCCGCCACTTCCCAAAAGAAATACTTTTCTTTCCATCTCTCCTGAAAGATACAGCATTCAGCGTCAATCTTCCGCTTTTTTGATAACATCCTGACTGACTGATAGTGAGCGAGTGGCTCGTCCCTTGGTCAGTGCACGCGCTGCGACAGAGACGAAGAGAAGGCAACGAGGAGATAGAGTTGAGAACAGAGAAACGAGAGCGAGAGCAAGCGAGAAAGCAGAGATGGATTCAATAATTAATCTTGCGCTGGAGAAGTATGGAGTCCCCGTCCGATGTTGTGATCTGACTTTCACTGTTCGGCCGCTGCTTTTGTTTAAAATTTAAACAGTCTGTGGCGCGAATTGGACCGATGCAAATGGCAGGCGCCATCAGGCAAATCTCGGCCTCTGACGTCAATGCGATCGGCAGTGAAAGACAGGTAATTGTTCTGTAATAATTGTTCGATGGGGTGCGGCAGACATTGATGGCTCTCTGCCGGCCGAACGATTAGAGGGCCATCGGCAAGGGGGCCGGATTAGATGTTCATTCGGGCCGGATCCGGCCCACGGGCCGCCACCATGGCACCAGTGAGTTAGCCAATAGCAGTGCTGCTAAGTTGAACCAAGGCAATAAGAAAAGATATGATCAGAAGGTGCGCTACCATTGCTTGAATCCTGGAGACAAAGTTCTCATTCTAACTTTGGCCTAAAGGGCAAACACAAGCTTGCTGACCATTGGAGCTCATGTCTTTATATGGTTGAGAGCCAGATGCCTAACCTTCCTGTGTATCGTCTGAAACCGGTTGGGGGCAGTGGGCCAGGGAAAGTCATCCACTGAAATCATATTCTGCCTTTAGGACAAGAAGTTCGACTGAGTGCTGGGAATGACTCACAGCCTGTGTGCTCCCCAAGAGTTAGAAGAAAAAGAAAGGCTAAAGAAAACTCAATCAATCTTGCTCAGAATTCAGACCCAAAGTCTCATGAGCCTCAAATAGACTCGGGTTCCTCTGATTCAGAGTCTGACTTTGGTTATTATTTTAGAGGTTTGGACTTGATGGAGACTGATGCAACAGATTTTGAGGAGTCAGAGCCTGCCCGTGAGGAGCCACATGACTCCACCTTTGAGATAGTAGCGCCAGAGGTTATAGAAGCTCCTATGGGAAATTCAGTAATGGGACTTAACTGCGTTGGTGATGCACATGAAGATGCTGAAGGAACTTTTGATAAAACTATAGGGAAACAAGATTGTGATGCAGCAGGTTTGTCAATGCTAGAAGCCCCTGTAGAGATTGATGATACCCCATGTGTGGGTAGAACATCACAAAGGGTGAGAAAGCCTGCTGAAAGATTTACTTACAACACATTAGAGGAACCCACAACCGAGACTGTGTTGACCACCAACAGTTGTAATGTGTGCTTGATAGCAGAAACAGTTCCGTTTCCTGCTGGTTTTAATGAGTCTCATGTCTGGTGGTGCAACCCCCAAGCTCTATGTAGAGCCTGTAGTAAAGTGGCCTGACCTTACACATATACTAGATGTATAGTTTAGTTAGATGCTATGTTTCTCTGCACTGTGTGAACCCACGTAGTCCAAGACACTCTGTAGAACAGCATGGGGGCATGCTGTAATTTGGTGGGGGGAGTGTGTAGGGCTCTTATAAAATTGTGCCTTCTTACACCTTGTGTTATGTACTGGGACTCAATTTCCCAGAATTCTGTGTTTTCCTTTTCCTTTGTCACATTGTAGTTTTTCTTTAAAATGGCACTGTTTAGATCAACCTGCCTGTTAGTTACATCATTTACAAAAAAGTTAATATGTAGAGTCAATGTGAATTTAATTTGCATATGTTGTAAAAAAATATATATATGTTGTGTTCCCAAACGGGATGTATCCCATACTGCCCGAGGAGGAAAGCGGAAGCTAAGTTGAACTTGATGGCTGAGGGAGAGGCTGCGTTTTTTCCCTCCTCGACAGATTTCAAGTTATCATCTGTTAGCCTAAAATATAAAGTGACTGAATTAGAGGAGGGGAAAGAGCAAGCGAGACGGCAACATCTAATCCAGTGGGAGTGCTGAATCCAGTGGGAGAGCCGATTCAGATAACGAGCCTACAGCGGGACTCGCCTGGACAGTTTGTTTTTTCCACGACGGGTGTTGAAACGTGCTATGGACAGCTAGGACAACCCGCCCGGTTTCGTGAGTATTGAGTTGTCGTCAGCCAAGGCAGCAACCTGGGACTAAGTAAGAGTTAGCGTGTGCTAGGTGTGTTTTGCTCACGCATCAGTCACCACAGTTCGGAATATTACAAACGTGCACGAACGCAACGAATGGGCCCCAACGCATGCATTAGTTCAAGCGCTTGATTAGCTGACAGGATGGTAATTTTGACTACTGTACACTTTACTGAAAATGTGATGTCTTTTCATTATGGTGGCAAACGTAGTGTGTATTTGTTACAGGTAGTAATTTTTTTCATAACTTTCCTTTGATGTTTCAATGCAAACGTGTTAAGATCAAGAGTCTGATGTTAGACAATATGTCTTTGTGTAACATGTTTTATCTGTACACTATCACAGAATGTGTTCCCATTTAATTTTCTTTTTTTTCTTTCCAATGAGGTTGAAAGTCAAGAAATAAGCAGATTAAGTTATTATTCATTTTTTTATGGATATATCCCTGAATGGATTAAAATATACATTTAGTTAAGTCAACTCATTTGGGTATTTTCTATTCTTTCGGGTATAACCTGATAAATACCAAGTCCCTCATCTAGGTGGTAAATGGGAAGTGTAGTCATTTCATCATCACTAGCTGGAGACCTAGGATCCTGTTTATGTTTGTATATTATTTGAGTGTGACCCCAGTGTATATAGTAGAGACACTAGGGAGAAAGGCGTTACATGGAGTTCATGGTGGCAAGTGATGCTGGACAAGGCTGACAAGAAGTTATTCGGGTCCATAGGTGCGGCTGCTGGGGCTTAGACTCTCACTCTTGGGTGGCGGAGCAGCCGGGGCTTGGACTGCAGAGGTGTGGCAGGGTTTATGTTTTCGGTGGCTTCCCTAGGAGTAGGGATGCTGAATAGATCTGCAGCTGGGGACTCAATGCAGATGCCCCCCGCAACAAACAGTTCCTTGAGGGAAGTGCTGACTGGAGCTGTGATGCTATTTATGAACACAATTTTCAGGAGCCTGGGTGCAGGCCATTCGTTAATCCTGGGAGCAAAAGACTGCTACATTCCAAACGAGAGCTCTGGCTAATGGAAATGGTGCTCACTTGTAAAATTTTGGGTGGGGTTGGGGGCTGAGAGTCCAGAGGCGAATGAAATGGCAGAGGAGGATACCTTCACTCCAGAGCTTCCTTCAGAGGCCAATGCAATGGCAGACAAGGAGGTCTTCATGCCAGAGCTCCCTCCATTGCAACACATTGGCAGAGGAGAAGGAATCTGCTCCAGAGTCAGCTCCAGAGCCAGCACCAGAGGCCGACAGGGCGGCCTCTGTTCCACTGTGAGCTCCAGCGCCAGAGGCTGACAGGGTGGCTTCTCACTGCCAGCTCCAGAGCTGGTGCCAGAGGCTGACAGGGTGACCTCAGCTCCAGATTTTAGTGGGAACAAGCTCTTTTCCATGCCGCCTGGCTTCGAAGACATCATTGGCATGCCACCTGGCTTCAAGGAGTTCATTGTTCTACTGCCTGGCTTCGAGGACATCATCGCTCCACCGCCTGGCTTCAAAGATGTTGTCGTTCCACCACCTGGCTTCAATGTGGATGAGCTCTTCACTTCACTGCCTGGCTTCAATGCGGATGAGCTCTTCACTCCACCACCAGGCTTCAAGGACATGACTGCTCCACTACCAGGCTTCATTGATGATGAGACTATCACTGAAGCTAAGTCTAGACCTGCTGTGGAGTCCAGATCTGAGCCCATCCCCACACACGTACCCATGCCAATGCCCAAGCCCAGGTACGAGCCCAAGTCCATGTCCTGTCTGGAGCCCATGCCCATGTCCTGTCTGGAACTGTTAGAATCCGGTGCCATGTCTGCCCAGAGCCAGAGCGGAACACTGATGGGACTGTGTCTAGCACCAGATCCTTGCTGCCATGGGACATTCAAGGAGGATTTTAGCTCCCTGAGGAAGCTCTTTTTTTTGGGGGGGGGGGGGGTGGTGGCTTCTGTCCCATCTGCGTGCATCCATGCGCATTTGCACTTAATGTAGATCAAACTTCTACTTGTGCGCGTTTGAGCTCTGAGTAACAAGGACCAATTACACACACCTGCCCTGGATTAAAGCACAATCAGTGTGCACTTAAAATGACACTGCCAACACACACATTATGAGGTATTGAGTTTCCCAGTGACTCTTACCAAGCCATATGTTTGTATTGTCTTCCTGGTATTTGACTCTCATATGTATTCTGTTTTCTGCTTCTGTCTTCTGCCTAGTCTATTCAGTTTGTGCCTCACTTGACCTACCTAACAACTCACAGCTCAAAGCACATCATGAAGTTTGCTGATGACATGAGTGTGATGGGTCTCCTCAGTAAGAACGACGAGTCAGCATACAGGGAGGAGGTGCAATGGATATTGGAATGGTGCAATGTTAACAACCTGTCTCTGAACGTGGACAAAAGAGATGGTTGTTGATTTCAGAAGAACATGGAATGACCGCTCTCCACTGTATATCAATGGCTCACATGTGGAGAACACCAAAAGCACCAAATTCCTTGGTGTTCATCTGGCAGAGAACCTCACCTGGTCCCTCAACACCAGCTCCATAGTCAAGAAAGCCCAGCAGCATCTCTACTTCCTACTGAGACTAAGGAAAACCCATCTCCCATCACCCATCTTCACAAAGTTCTACAGAGGGACTATTGCTAGCATTCTGAGCAGCTGCATCACGGTCTGATTTGGGAACTGCACCATCTTGGATCCCAAGACCCTACAGTGGATTGTGAGGACAGCTGAGAAGATCATCGGAGTCTCTCTTCCCCCCATCACAGACATTTACACCACACGCTGCATCTGGAAAGCCATCAGCATCATGGCCGACCCCACACACAACCTCTTCACCCTCCTGCCATCTAGAAAAAGGTACTGAAGCATTCGGGCCTTCACAGCCAGACTCTGTAACAGTTATTTCACATGTGCCATCAGACTCCTCAACTCTGAGGGACTGGACTGATTCTCACGGACTGTTGAACACACCACTCACACTGCATTCTTTGCACAGTGGACAATAATGCACTATTACTTTACAATGTTTACAATGTCCTTCACACACACAAGGTTTCCATTTATTTATTCCCTTTTCATATACTACCTCAATGTGCACACTCAACTCTGCACTTTATGTTGTTTGTGTTGTTTATGTTTGTGCAGTGTTGTGTAATGGAGTTAAAATGCACTTTATTAATTTTTGTTTTCAATTTCTTTTTGTGAAATTTTGTCATTTAATTATTCTTTTGAATATTTGTGAATTTTCTCTCAATGAGTTATTTTCATTTACTGTTATTTTTATTTGCATTTCCCATGGAAAGAACTTTTTGGCCATCGCCTTTTCTGTACCCCTTGGGGTTATAGGGATCCCGGCGTAGACGGAAGGAGGGTGGTCACAGCATGCGACTGGATTGTGAATGGACAGAGGATGGCAGAAGGTAGTGACAGATCAGTAAGTGAGCTAGGAGGAGTGACTGAGGGTGGCGGGAAAGATGAAGGTTGGTGTACTGCAACTTTTAAAAATAGTCGGAAACGAAGGAAGCGTAAGTAACGAGGGAAAAATTCAAGTGTTGAAGACACTGACAGTGATCAAAGCATGGTAGATGTAGGAAAACTAGTGGAAGAGTATCAAGTGATAATTAAACTAACTCAAGAAGGAGCGTCATTTGGTGAGTGGAACCCAATTCAACGAACTAAAGCGATAAACAAACTGGCAGGTGATGTGAAGAGTGCCAAGATACTACGAAGTGGAGCACTTTTAATTGTTTGCAGAGATAGTACTCAGCAAGGGAGAGCTATCACACAGAATAAAATTGAAGACAAAAGAGTGCAAGGAACATTGGTCAAGGATAAGAAGTTTGTACGAGGAGTCATTTCAGGGGGACCCATAGCTGCATCAGTGGAACAGATTAAAGAGAATATAGTAGGGACAAAAGTGATTGAGGCAAAACGACTGAGAACGACAAGAAATGGGGAGACGTGTGATAGTTTAGCGGTAATGATAAAAATTGATGAGGAAAAGCTGCCAGCTAAAGTATATTTAGGTTATATGTGCTATGATGTTAAGCCTTATGTTCCCCCACCACTGAGGGGCTTCAAATGGCAGAAATATGGACATGTAGCTGCCATATGCAAAGGAAAACAGAGATGTGGAAGACGTGCAGGAGGTCATGAATATAGAAAGTGTGAAAATGGAGCCAAGTTAAAGTGCTGTAACTGTGGAGGGGACTAGAGCTCAGCCTATCGCGGATGTGAGGCCAGTAAGAGAGCAGCAGAGGTGCAAAAAGTGAAACTCTCACAAGGGGTAACACACGCAGAAGCAGTAAGGAGAGCGTCTGGTTAGATAGAGAAGACAAAACAAAGTAACACAGAAAGCTACAAAACAAACCCATGTGAAGGCTGTGATAAAATAAAGAAGGAGGTGCTGATTGTAAGGAGAAGTGATTTTGTGTTATTCATGGTGAAGGTGATAAACTGCTCAGCACAAACAGACAAGAAAACTGAGAAAATCAAAATAATAGTGAAGTCAGCAGAAAAATATCCTGGGGTTAAGGGTTTGCGTTGCACTGCAAAAAATTGAAAACTGAATTTGAGGAGAAAATTACTTAATATGAGTGAAATGATCTTGCTGCACTGGCAGATATTTTTACTTGATAAGACATCTTAGAATAAGTTGGTTGCAATCCAGAACTAAGTTTAATAATCTCAGAATTGGTGTCTTGTATTCTTGTAATAGGAAATGTTAGATCGTTTCAACTATTTTCAAGATATTTTCACTTTGCTAAGATATCATTTTTTGCAGCGTGGGAAGCAGTTGAGGAAATGCGAAGTGGGGAAGGGCCCCCTCGCCCCCCGAGGCTTGTGATTCATGGCTCTGATCATTCTGCACTGGAATGCAAGAAGTCTCATTGATGATGAGCAGGAGTTTAAACATTTCTTAATAAATTTACAAGATTAACCACACATAATCTGCATACAGGAAACATGGCTTAAACCAAAATGGGATTTTATTCTGCATGGATACACTGCTATTAGAAATGACAGGAAAGATGGTAAAGGTGGAGGGGTGCTAACATTTGTGCAGAATGGGACGAGGTACAATGTCATCAATAAAGGGAAAGAAGATGAATCAATAACGGTTAAGATCTGGACAGGACAAGACGAGATTTCAATCATTAATTATAATCCTTGTAAAAGGTTGACTAAAGACATGTTAAATATTATTGGTGGAAGGCTGCAGGGTAAAGTAATACGGTGTGGGGACTTTAATGCTCATAGTACACTGTGGGGTTGCAGGGATACAGATGCTAATGGTTCAAGTATAGAAGATTTTACTGATGAGAAATGATTAGTGTATATTAATGATGATTAAGGCACAAGATACTGTATAACTGTATACAAAACACAGAAAGTTAAATTAACCTCACATTAACATCACAGGAAATAGCAGGTATTACAACATGGAAAGTGATTAATAAAACAACTGTCAGCAAGGCGTTGTGGCTCAGGTGGATAAGGCGCCATACCATAAATCCGGGGACCCGGGTTTGATTCCAACCCGAGGTCATTTCCCGATCTCTCCTGCTCATTTCCTGTCTCTACACTGTCCTATCCAATAAAGGTGGAAAAAGCTTAAAAAAACAACAACTGTCAGTAGTGATCATTATCCTATAGTGATTAAAGTTGGTACAGAAGTATGTCAGGAAATATCAGTGGGAATACCAAGGTGGAATTTCAAAAAAGCCAACTGGGTCAAATTTCAAATATAAAATAAGAGGTAAAGAACTGGTTCGGGAGGATATTACAGGTGTAGATGAGTTTAACAATAAGTTGGTGACAGCAATCTCATTATCTGTAGCTGCTTTATCCTGATCTACAGGGTCGCAGGCAAGCTGGAGCCTATCCCAGCTGACTACGGGCGAAAGGCGGGGTTCACCCTGGACAAGTCGCCAGGTCATCACAGGGCTGACACATAGACACAGACAACCATTCACACTCACATTCACACCTACGCTCAATTTAGAGGGTGACAGCAATCATACAGAGGAAACAATTCCAAAGGCAGCAGGAGGCAGAGAGAAAAAGATGGTTCCCTGGTGGGATGGAAATTGTAGAAAAGCTATCAAAAGAAGAAATGACGCTTTCAGACAATTAAAGAAACATCATTCATTAGAAACATTAATTCAGTATAAAAGAGCACAAGCAATAGTTCAAAGAACTCTTAGAATAACAAAACGTACCTATTGGAGACACTACTGCAATAGCATAGGCAGGGGAACACAGCTATCGGATGTCTGGGGAATGATCAGACAAATGAGTGGTACAAGAAGGCATGAAATACCAGTGTTAAACCAAAATAATAAAATAGCAGTTACATATTTCAACAAAGCAGAGCTATTGGCACAAACGTTTGTTAAAATTCATAGCCTAGAGAATCTGTCAAACACAGCTAGACAATCTCGGGATAATACACTGGCATTAAATCCAGGTGTTGAGGTGAGAAAAACTACATTAGGTGATAGTCTAGACTTACCCTTCAGTCTATTTGAGTTAAATAGAGCTATCATGAAGGTAAAGCAAACGTCCCCAGGGAAAGATGGTATTAGCTATAGCAGCATCTCTCAACCTTTTTTCAGTCACGTCACCCTTCAGAAGTATGCAAATTCTCAAGGCACCCCCATATAAAATATACGCAGTCACGCTGACCCCGGCAGTGACGTTGTGACATGGGAAAGGGGGCCGTGAGACAAATTTTGATGATGCATGAGGCGGCGATGATCTGCATTAGTGTAACTATCGTTTTTTGGAATTTTAATTCATTTTATTTATTTCAGTGTTAGAATATATAATTTTTTGACGGCACCCCTAACGAAGCCAGACGGCACACAGGTTGAAAAAGGCTGAGCTATAGCATACTAGAACATATGGATAATAGCTCACTTGGTGTAGTTTTGAGACTATGGAACACGGTCTGGGAAACAGGAATAATTCCAACAACCTGGAAGCAGTCTATCATTGTGCCAATTTTAAAGCCTGGAAAAGACCCTTCTGGCCCTTCAAATTACAGACCAATAGCGTTAACATCACAGTTCGGTAAAGCAACGGAGCAGATGATAACTGAGAGGCTTCATTACTTCATGGAAAGTAAACACCTGTTTGCACCTTATCAAAGTGGATTCTGTAAAGGAAGAAACACATTGGACTCTGTCTTATGCTTGGAATCAGAAATCAGGAAAGCCCAGAATAATAAAGAAATAGTTGTAGCTTTCCTGTTTGATATAGAAAAAGCATAGGATATGTTGTGGAAAGAAGGACTTCTTATTAAGTTGGATAAATTAGGTATAGGTGATCGGTTATATAACTGGGTGTTAGACTTTCTATTTCTATTCTATTCAGAACTATAGAAGTAAGAGTAGGCGCAGAGTATTCGAACATGTATTGAGTAGAAAATGGAACTCCACAAGGCAGTGTGTGTAGTCCGGTGTTATTTAACATAATGATCAATGACATTTTCGAGCAGGTGGAATATGGCGTTGGGAAAGCACTGTATGCAGATGACGGGGCCCTCTGGATTAGGGGTAGAAATTTAAGATACATTCAGAAGAAAATGCAGACAGCAATAAAAACAGTAGAGGAATGGTGAAAGAAATGGGATGCTTAAGCTATCAATATCAAAGTCCCAGGTCATATGTTTCTCTAAATGGATCCAAATGTGAGAAATGGATCCAAAGCTATAAATTACCCGGAGTACTACACTGAAAATGATAAGACCATAAATAATATGGAGGATGTGGTGAATGGTTTTAACCAATTCTTTGTAAATGTGGGACCAGATTTAGCGGCAAAAATAAAGGAACCCGAGACAACACAATGTGGGGACATAGAAGATATGGGGGACAGAAATCCAAGTACAATTTTTCTAACTGCAACTGATGATGAAGAAATTATGCAAATTGTAATAAAATGTTAAAACAAAACGTCTGCAGACTGGAATGATATAGACATGTTAACAGTAAAGACAGTTATTGAGGGAATTGTGAAACCACTCACCCACATCTGCAATTTATCTTTTCAATCAGGTACATTTCCAGACAAAATGAAAATTGCAAAAGTGATACCATTGTTTAAAACTGGAGATAGCCACCATTTCACAAACTACAGGCATGTTTCTTTACTCCCCCAATTCTCCAAAATACTCGAAAAACTTTTTTCAGATAGATTGGACAAATTCATTGAAAAACACAACCTCCTTACAGACAGTCAATATGGATTCAGAACGGACAGATCAACATCGATGGCACTAATGGAACTAATAGAGGAAATCACAAACTGTACAGACAATAAAAAATAGCAATTGGAGTATTTGTGGACCTAAAAAAAGCATTCGATACCATTGATCACAGTATATTATTAAGTAAACTAGAAAAGTGTGGTGTTAGGGGAGTTGGGTGGAGCTGGCTGTCGAGCTATTTAAGAAACAGGCAACAGTTTGTGCAGATTGGTGACCATAAATCTGATTTTATGAACATTACATGCGGGGTACCACAGGGGTCAATATTAGGTCCGAAATTATTCATATTATATATCGATGACATATGTAGAGTTTCGCAAGTACTGAAATTTGTTTTGTTTGCAGACGACACCAATATTTTTTGTTCCGGTGAGAATTTGCAGCAGACTTTAGAAATAATCACAACTGAAATAAATAAACTAAAACTATGGTTTGACAAAAATAAATTATCATTAAATCTAAGCAAAACAAAGATCATGTTGTTTGGGAGACACAAAATAGATTGTAATGTAGAATTGATAATAGACAATACTAAGATAGAAATGGTACAGGAAATTAAATTTCTTGGTGTGATTTTGGATCCTAAAGTCTGCTGGAAACCTCATGTAGGATACGTACGGGCAAAACTGGCAAAGTGCTCAGCAATTCTGTGGAAAACAAAACATATTCTTGATTGCAAATCTTTGCGTACTCTATATTACTCATTATTTTTGCCATATCTGACTTATTGTGTCGAAGTCTGGGGAAACACCTACAAAACCACTCTGCAGCCGATATGTACAATACAGAAAAGAGCAATAAGGACAATAAACAAAACAGGATACAGAGATCACACAAACTCACTATTCATAAAATCACACATGTTGAAATTTATGGATCTGGTCAAATTCAGAACAGCACAAATAATGTACAAAGCGAGAAATAATCTATTGCCGAAAAATATAAAAGGAATGTTTAGTGAGAGAGAGGGGGGATATAATCTAAGGGGAGACCTAAATTTAAAAAAACCAAAGGTTCGAACAAATATGAAAAGCATGTGCGTATCGAGCTGTGGGGTGACTTTATGGAACAGACTGGAGACAGAAATAAAACAAAGTGCAAATATAAATCTGTTTAAAAAAAGGTACAAAAATATTTTTAAACAAGTATATTGAAGAGGAAGTATGTCAACGGAGGATGATGAGGGATAAATAGAATAGGGTTGATTATTATATTAGAACTAACTTAGTATATGAATGAATGAATTAATGAATGAATGAATGAATGAATTTATTTATTTCGAACATGTATAAAAATGTATGTAACTATTTGTACATACAAAAGAAAGAAAATGAAAAAAGTGACAAAAAAAGAATAAATAAAATAACATAAAGAGATAAGACATTACAATACACCGCACATTGTTCGAAAAAGGAGTGGGAAGAAGTACAATACTTTTTTTTAATTTCCCACCCCTTTTTAACTACCCCGAAATCCAAACTACATTAATACACCTATAAAAATATATACCATATATACACTTCATGAATATCTATATAAATATATAATTACAAAATAAATATATACTACATACCATATATACACTTCATAAATATCTATATAAATATTTAGTTACAAAATTAAATATATACTTCATTCCATATATACACTTCATAAATATCTATATAAATATATAATTACTAAAATAAATATCTACTACATACCTATCCCTGTAAATATGAAGATATCTATCCCCATAGATAAATATATACCATATACTAAGTTAGTTCTAATATAACAATCAACCCTATTCTATTTATCCCTCATCATCCTCCGTTGACATACTTCCTCTTCTATATACTTGTTTAAAAATATTTTTTGTACCTTTTTTTAAACAGATTTATATTTGCACTTTGTTTTATTTCTGTCTCCAGTCTGTTCCATAAAGTCACCCCACAGCTCGATACGCACATGCTTTTCATATTTGTTCGAACCTTTGGTTTTTTAAAATTTAGGTCTCCCCTTAGATTATATCCCCCCTCTCTCTCACTAAACATTCCTTGTATATTTTTCGGCAATAGATTATTTCTCACTTTGTACATTATTTGTGCTGTTCTGAATTTGACCAGATCCATAAATTTCAACATGTGTGATTTTATGAATAGTGGGTTTGTGTGATCTCTGTATCCTGTTTTGTTTATTGTCCTTATTGCTCTTTTCTGTATTGTACATATCGGCTGCAGAGTGGTTTTGTAGGTGTTTCCCCAGACTTCGACACAGTAAGTCAGATATGGCAAAAATAATGAGTAATATAGAGTATGCAAAGATTTACAATCAAGAATATGTTTTGTTTTCCACAGAATTGCTGAGCACTTTGCCAGTTTTGCTCGTACGTATCCTACATGAGGTTTCCAGCAGACTTTATGATCCAAAATCACACCAAGAAATTTAATTTCCTGTACCATTTCTATCTTAGTATTGTCTATGATCAATTCTACATTACAATCTATTTTGTGTCTCCCAAACAACATAATCTTTGTTTTGCTTAGATTTAATGATAATTTATTTTTGTCAAACCATAGTTTTAGTTTATTTATTTCAGTCGTGATTATTTCTAAAGTCTGCTGCAAATTCTCACCGGAACAAAAAATATTGGTGTCATCTGCAAACAAAACAAATTTCAGTACTTGCGAAATTGTACATATGTCATTGATATATATTATGAATAATTTCGGACCTAATATTGACCCCTGTGGTACCCCGCATGTAATGTTCATAAAATCAGATTTATGGTCACCTATCTGCACAAACTGTTGCCTGTTTCTTAGATAGCTCGACAGCCAGCTCCACCCAACTCCCCTAACACCACACTTTTCTAGTTTACTTAATAATATACTGTGATCAATGGTATCAAATGCTTTTTTTAGGTCCACAAATACTCCAATTGCTATTTTTTTATTGTCTGTACAGTTTGTGATTTCCTCTATTAGTTCCATTAGTGCCATCGATGTTGATCTGTCCGTTCTGAATCCATATTGACTGTCTGTAAGGAGGTTGTGTTTTTCAATGAATTTGTCCAGTCTATCTGAAAAAAGTTTTTCGAGTATTTTGGAGAATTGGGGGAGTAAAGAAACAGGCCTGTAGTTTGTGAAATGGTGTCTATCTCCAGTTTTAAACAATGGTATCACTTTTGCAATTTTCATTTTGTCTGGAAATGTACCTGATTGAAAAGATAAATTGCAGATGTGGGTGAGTGGTTTCACAATTCCCTCAATAACTGTCTTTACTGTTAACATGTCTATATCATTCCAGTCTGCAGAGGTTTTGTTTTTACATTTTCTTACAATTTGCATAATTTCTTCCTCATCAGTTGCAGTTAGAAAAATTGTACTTGGATTTCTGTCCCCCATATCTTCTATGTCCCCACATTGTGTTGTCTCGGGTTCCTTTATTTTTGCTGCTAGATCTGGTCCCACATTTACAAAGAATTGGTTAAAACCATTCACCACATCCTCCATATTATTTATGGTCTTATCATTTTCAGTGTAGTACTCCGGGTAATTTGTAGTTTTGGATCCATTTCTCACAATACCATTTAGTACAGTCCATATACCTTTAATATTGTTTTTATTTTTCTCCACTAATTTATTATAATAGTCTTTCTTACATATCCTTATAATATTAGTTAATTTATTTTTATATTTTTTATATTTTTCCTCTGCCTCTATAGTTCGATGCATTAAGAATTGTCTGTATAATATATTTTTCTTTTTGCAGGCATTTTGTAGCCCCTTGGTGACCCACGGACTATTTGTATATTTATGTATATTACTGTATTTCTTTATAGGACAATTTTTATTATATAGTTCATTGAATATTATTAAAAATTCCTCATATGCTTTATCAACATCTTTTTCTTTATAAACTACATTCCAGTCCTGTATTATTAAGTCATTTTTTAGTGCAATCATGGTTTCTTCAGTTTTCACTCATATATTTATAATTTTTAGTATCCTTTTTCTTGCTATAATTACAGTAATAAACATTAAAAATAGGTAGGTGGTCACTGATGTCTGTTAATAGTAGTCCACTCTCTGTATTATTTTCCAGGATATTAGTAAATATATTATCTATTAAAGTGGTGCTGTGAGAAGTGATCCTGCTTGGTCTGGTAATAGTTGGATACAGTCCCATACTGAACATTGAGTTAATGAACTCTTCTGTCATTTTGTGTTTCTTATGATTTAAGAGGTCGATGTTAAAATCACTACAGATGTACATGACCTTCTGTGTTGATTTTATAAACATACTTTCCATCCAATCTATAAAAACTTCTATGCTTGATCCAGGACATCTGTATATACAGCTCACCGTTATATTTTTCATTTTTTTACAACATATTTCTACTGTAATACACTCCATCCAATCATCAACAGCTACCGTCATTTTATTATTAATTTTATATTCCAAACTATTATCAACATATATTGCCACTCCCCCTCCTCTTTTGTTCTTTCTGTTGATATAATTTAATTCATACCCGTTCAGCTCAAAATCTACTCCCATCTCATCGTTGATCCAAGTTTCTGATATGGCTATTATACTGAATGGAGTATTGAACTGACTGAGATATTCCTTCATTCTATGGAAATTGGCATACAGACTTCTGGTATTGAAATGAATAATTGATATCTTATTTCCGTCTCTGATTGTTGCATTGTATTGATTTTCAGTGTAATACCGGCAGCTGATATTGATGTTGCTGAAAAGATTATTTTCCGGATCAATATTATTTTCCATATCTTGTGTTTTATGCTCAGTATAAAGGAAAGTGTCCAGTCCTTGTGTCATGATTGTAAATTGCTTTGATTGGCTCCCTCAGAATTTGTCCAGTTCCCCAATATCTCGGATGACCAGGATCTTGGCCTCTTCTGGAGATCCCTTCAGCTTGATGAAAATCTTGCAGTTTTGTGTCCAAGTGTTCTGGATTTTCCCCTGTTTCCTCAGGAGTCTCGCCTTTTTTGCAATGTCTGCATTTTTTTTGGTTAAGTGCTCATTTAAAAACACCTCTGAGCCTTTCAGTTTCTTCCCTTGTTTTAACACTTGCATCTTATGCTTTCTGTTGGCAAATCTCATCACCACCGGTTTGTCTGTGTTGCTTCTCCGTGGGAGAGGGTGACATGCTTTGATGTTAGTGCTTTTTACCTCAATCCCCTTGGAGTGCAGGAATGCTAACACCTGTTTCTCCACAGAGTTAGCATCCTCCTCGTTCAGTTCCTCTCTGTCTCTTCTCGCCACTGCTCCAGCATATGTGCGGGGTTGAATTTGCAGTCCGGTCACAATGATGTCATTTATCCGGGTGTACTGCTCCAGCTCCTCCACTCGGTTCTCGAGAATGGCGATCCTCTTTTCCTTCTCCTTGTTCTGCAGCCTCAGAGCTTTGACCTCTTCTACCAGGTCCAGGATGGTCTTCTGCTGCATCCTGACAGCAGAGATTTCTTCACCCAGAAAGTCGAGGGATTTTTTAATATCGTCTATCTCCTCGACCGTAGGAGCTCTCTTCGGGGGCATTGCGTTGGTTGTTTTTACGCGGCCCGTTCCCGCGCTACCTCTCGGCCCGCTCTCGCGCAGCCTCCAATATATGGTATATATGGTATATATTTATTTATGGGGATAGTTTATATATTTATATTTACAGGGATAGGTATGTAGTAGATATTTATTTTTGTAATTATATATTTATATAGATATTCATGAAGTGTATATATGGTATATATTTTTATGGGAGTATTAACCCTCATCCTACCATGCTATTTTACACCTTAATCTTACCATGTGGGGTCCGTTTGGACCCCAATACTTTTCTTTAAAATTAAAGCTTATAAAGACAAAATCACCAGATAACTTTTGTTCAGAACATCTTGTATTAATAACAGCAATACACTAAAGGGCCCAAGGCATAAAGAACACACTTAACCTTCATCCTACCAGCCAATTTTACATACACAAACTACCAGGCGGGGTCCGTACGGACCCCAGGAGGGAATACCTTGAAATCAATGCAGTAAGAACCAATTCCATGCAGCAAACAGACATAACTTTATTGAAGAACAAAATCCACTATGGCTGAATATCAATGATGTATTATAAATGCAATAACATTGCAATAATATTGCAATAACTAGCATACATGTAGCAAATTATAGCACCACAAAAAAAAATTGGCATTATATACATGATTTTTGCAGCTCATGCAGCTGTAAAACATTCTGGATTACAACTTAGGTCTTTTCTTACAGAATTTAAAACAAAAAAGTAATTGTAAAATAATTTAGGGCTTTTGTTTTGCAGCCTGTGCTTATTGCAGCAGTGGGGTCCACACGGACCCCAAGAAGGAATGCCTTGGTAGTTTCATTATGGAACATAAAAGAAATAAAAGAAGTTAACTTTCAGTGTGCTATTCAAATATAAAATGAAAGACGGATAAACTTTACTCTGGGGTCCGGTTGGACCCCAGTAACAAATTAATTATACCTTCACAATGCAAAAAGCTGATCTTCCGGTGCTTTAGTGTTTTAATTAAGACATAAATTCCAACAAATTCATAAAACGGTGAGGCAGTATGTCACATATTTTTAAAATGGCAAACAAACATATAGGTGCGGGGTCCAGATGGACCCCACTTGGTAGGATGAAGGTTAATGTAGTTTGGATTTCGGGGTAGTTAAAAAGGGGTGGGAAATTAAAAAAAGTATTGTACTTCTTCCCACTCCTTTTTCGAACAATGTGCAGTGTTTTGTAATGTCTTAGCTCTTTATGTTATTTTATTTATTTTTTTTAATTTCTCGTTTTTCTCTCTTTTGTATGTACAAATAGTTACATACATTTTTTATACATGTTCGAAATAAAAATAAATTCATTCATTCATAAATGGCAAAAATCACTTTCACCGAAACTATATGGTCAAACACTTGAGCAAGTCAGAGTGGTTAGATTTCTTGGGGTTATTTTTGATGAGAAACTCATGAGGAGACAGCATATAGAACAAACAAAAGGAAAATGTAAGAAAATCAACAATCTTTTGCATTGCTTGATGGGACGGGGGGGCAGCAAGGTCATCATGACTAAACCTTTACTGGGCACTCTCATGAGAGCAACATTAGATTATGGGTGTGTAGCCTATATGTCAGCGACAAAAAGCAACCTTAAAAAATTAGCTGTAGAGCAAGCACAGGCCCTAAGAATATGCTGCGGTGCATTCAAAACCTCTCCAGTAGCTGCTACGCAGGTAGAAATGGGAGAAATGCCATTACATATTAGGAGAGTTAAGTTTATGTTGGCATACTGGGTTAACTTACAGGGACACAATGAATTGCACCCAACAAAGTCCATCCTGCAGGAGTGCTGCGAACACAACAAATCAAACTTTTACAGGTTTGGATGGACTGGTAATGCCAAGCCAGGTGAAGCAGGTCCACAGTCACCAGTACAGCAAAACAGTTCCAATTTCAGCGATCCCTCCCTGGCTGTTTGTGATGCCATCTGTTGATCTGAACCCACAAAAGGAAATGAAAGAGAAGTCCAAGCTAGTGCCCGCTTGTCACATTGTCCAAAGCTACATACAACACTTTCCAGGTAAGACACTGATATTTACAGATGGTTCAAAGAGCCCTGAATCTGGACGCACTG
Source organism: Neoarius graeffei (assembly GCF_027579695.1). Classification (NCBI taxonomy): domain Eukaryota; kingdom Metazoa; phylum Chordata; class Actinopteri; order Siluriformes; family Ariidae; genus Neoarius; species Neoarius graeffei. The sequence goes on along the minus strand of NC_083582.1, from coordinate 1,463,161 downwards.
GTGCTGCAGTATATATCCCACAGTATGGCACAGCTATAAAAAGGAGAACAACAGACCATCTTTCAGCATACACAGTAGAGCTTGTGGCCATAATGCTCGGATTACTGTGGGTAGAGGAAAACAACCAGAACAATACACTAATAGCAACAGATAGTTTATCAGCACTCATGAGCATCAAGTCAGGTATTATTTTATTTTATTGATTTCAAGGGCCACCAGGACATTTTAAAGGGGTGATGCCTGTTTGTGTGTTAAACATTTCATGTTGTTGCAATGTAGATCTGCAGTTGCAGTATTTTATGTCCAATAAATGTGGTTCGGGTTGGGCTATGGTGTGTTGAAAGGTATGCATGGGAGGCTGTCAGCTCACAGTGACGGTATAGCTATAAAATCAGCTAACTAGGCCTCTCGGCATCCAAGTCAGGGTCATATGCTCTAGTTAAAGTAGACACGTCTCAAATTTAATATTTTTAGTAGACTCTCTCCAATTTGCCTCCCATGCTTAAGGGGTTATCAGGTGTAGGCCATAACAATTCTGTAACACATTAGAGTTGAGTGGGAGGCTACATGACAAATAAAAACCCTTAACTTTACTGTTCATGGTTTTTCCTGCAGATTTGTATTGTTTGCCTGCATGGCTTTTAATAAACTCTTCTGCAGTGACATTTACCACCACCAGACTGACATCCGTCTCTTGCCCATGACATGACAGAAGACTTTACCTTTGAAATGGATGCAGTGGAAGAGAGCAGGCACGCTGAGCAACACCAACATAAATGTCCATTGTGCTCAGATGAGTCAGTATTCCAGGTCCATCTCTCTCTAGTTATTTATTGCCAGTTTGTCCATTACTGTTTTATATTGCATTTATCATTTCAATTTTTAAAATAAATGACACTGATTAATTAAGTAGAATATTTAAGATGCAGTACTGAGATTATTGACCCCTAATAACACTGAGGTATATCTCTTACATTCTATGATATTTATATAGATCTCTCTCTCTCACACACACACTGTACAAACATTTAAATTCTGTAATATAAATACTTTTTTGAATATTAGTGAATTAAATGATCCTGAATATAAAAAATACTTATTTAACATTCAGTTAACGCTAAAAATTAAAACAAATCAATATTCGGGATGAACAACTTTTTCCTGCAGCAGTTCTTTAGGCACATAAATAATGCATATACGCGTCAGAGGTGAACAAAGAACCCAACTTTACTGAAGTCAAAGTGCAGATCCCGCTGGTCAAATGTTACTCTGATACAAGTGAAAGTTGTCCAGTCAAATTTTTACTTTAGTTAAAGTACTGCAGTATTTGCTTTTAAAAATACTTAAGTATTAAAAATACATTTTCTGTCAGTGCATCGTTGTGTTATTGCCACAACGCTTACAAAACCCTAACGTCTCTGAAACAACTGACTGGATTCACTGACTAACTTGTAGAACCTGTAGAATAAACGCCTGGTAGAACGTTACAACATGAAACACAACCAAACTGAAAAAGAGCCGTTATCTTTTTTTTTTAATTGTCACACTCCTCCCCTCCCCCACAAAGCAGCATGGTAGTGTTCTGACCCGGCTCTGGCAGTGTTCTGACCCGGCTCTGGCAGTGTGCACACATGCATGTGTGTGTTAATCAGGAAGACAGTGGAACAGCTGGAAATGCAGCTTCCTCAGAAAATAAGTGACAATCCAACCAGATTAAAACCCAGATCCACACCTCGAGCTTAATAACGGCCCAACAGCAACACTGCTTTAAGCAAGACAAAAAAAAAAGGTGCAAGACCATCATCTGACATCAAAACAAAAAATGCCAACAATTTGTGACTGACTAGTACAATACTGTCCATCTCACAGGTCTCGCACGTACACAAGTGTATGTATTCATGCACATATGAATCTGCCTGTGGAATCATGGTGGCTTAATGTTAAGCTAGCTAGTCAGTGGAGCTCCACCTGACATGCTAGCAAACGCTTTTCAAACTCGAAATCATATTGGGTCGCTAATGCTACTAGAAAATAAAGATTTTTACATTCTGTTTATTTGGCAAGATTATGCTAAAACATATTTCTGAAATCACTTCAGATAAGTTAGCATTATTCCTGTTAGCGTAACTCCATGTTTACATGCTAACCAACAGTGTCCAAGTTAACTAGCTATGTGTTAGCGTTAGCTGTGGACAAGACTACGGCAACTTGGTGGGCAAATCCATAGAAAGTCATTTGACTAACCAGACTGCACAGCGATTGCAACATTATCGCTAGCTCTAAAAGCACAGACAACTTCACTGCAAGCTTTCTCTTGGAATAAACCGTTTACATCCCTCAATATGCTTCCGCAGGTCGGACAGTGAGTTTTTGTAGGCCGTGATGTGGTTCGTTTTAGGCAAATGAAACAAACATCTCATCTCATCATCTCTAGCCGCTTTATCCTTCTACAGGGTCGCAGGCAAGCTGGAGCCTATCCCAGCTGACTACGGGCGAAAGGCGGGGTACACCCTGGACAAGTCGCCAGGTCATCACAGGGCTGACACATAGACACAGACAACCATTCACACTCACACCTACGGTCAATTTAGAGTCACCAGTTAACCTAACCTGCATGTCTTTGGACTGTGGGGGAAACTGGAGCACCCGGAGGAAACCCACGCGGACACGGGGAGAACATGCAAACTCCACACAGAAAGGCCCTCGCCGGCCCCAGGGCTCGAACCCAGGATCTTCTTGCTGTGAGGCGACAGCGCTAACCACTACACCACCGTGCCGCCCATGAAACAAACATTTAAAACAAATCTTTAACCCTTTCAGAAAACTGAAACATGGGTTCTAGGTATGGCCATGAGTGCGTGCATTCTCCAGAAGAACCGCCTCCTTCCATTCTGCCATCAACTGATCGTGTTCAAATAATACTGCGGAGAAATCACTGATATTGATTTTATCCAGTCTATGGACGTGACGTGGCCCTAGTGATTACTGATCGGCTCTCAGTGTCACCTGCGAAAAAACCAATCACATTTTAGAAAAGAAAAAAACATCCAGTTCCAAAGCCACTTCATAGTAACGAGTAACGAGGACCTTGACGGAAATGTAGTGGAATAAAAAGTACGATATTTGTCTTTCAAATGTAGTGAAGTTAAAATCACAAGTTGCCAAAAAAAAAATGCTCAAGTAAAGTACAGATACTCAAAGTGTACTTAAGTACAGAACTCAAGTAAATGTACTTCGTTACTGTCCACCTCTGATACACGTACATAATAAATGGATGTGTTACAGTTTATCAGAAGTATGAAGGATTTACCTGTCTAAAGGCAGTTCAGATTTCTGCTCTCTGCTGCTTGAAGCGCTTCCTCCAAATGAAACGCAGGTGTGCTGCATTCCTGGGTCTTTGAAGAAGAGATTTCCCTGAAATCACATGACACTGTTTAAAGCATCTGTGAAATGCCTGTAATGTAATCTCATCTCATTATTTCTAGCCGCTTTATCCTGTTCTACAGGGTCACAGGCAAGCTGGAGCCTATCCCAGCTGACTAGAAAGGAGGTACATTTTAATGCACCTCCTTTACCTGTTTCTAAACGCTCTTATAATTCTTATACTAAGAAGAAATACATGATTGTCCCTCTATGAGGATCACTCAGGGGCAGATTTTTTTTAGAATTTTCCTCCACAGTTTCATTCCAGTGTGAACATCTGCAGCGACATCTGCTTGCTGCCATGTTTTCAAGGTCAGTGTGGCGTTGACTGGAGAAGCTGTCACAGAGCCGTCTACGTCAGCACTGCGTCAGAGTGAGGAGCAGCCCACTCCTCCCTCTCTTGGGGATTCCCTTGGGGATTTCCCATTAGAGCAGTCGCAAGATGAGACTCTGCGGCATGCGTTTGACCAAGTGAGAGTGATGGATGGTCAAACTCTCCAGCCAAGCATGGCACCGATTGATTGATTGATTGATTGATTGATTGATTGATTGATTTATTCCGAACAGTAAAGAAGATATAAAAACAAACAAAAAAAACAACAAAAAATAAAAATAAAAAAATGCAATCATCAAAACATCATCATAAACAAACAGAATAGCATAGCCACAAGGCAATAACATAATAATGTTCGGAAAGGATTAGGAAGAAGTAAATAACTTATCAAGTCCTAACCCTCTATATCACCACTAATCAAATGTCACTTTCCACCATCATAAACTATATATACAAAAGAAAGCAAAATCAACAAAAAAAAACATACCAACATACCAAGACATACCAACATGGTATAATATCGACCGAATCAAATCATATATATGCAAATACTTATGTTATGCATATATACACACATACAATGCATATATACAGTACATACATATACACATATACACATACCTATAACTATAAATATCCATACGTACACAAACACCCATATTATAATTATGCATATTATGCTTATATATTATAAATTATGCATATATATATATATATACTCACATTTTATATAATATATATCCGTATGTACCCATACCCACATATATACACTTTGTGATATCACGAGAGGCAGGCTGACTCTCGGCGGGACCCTTCAATCAGTGCAAGGATGCAAAAGGTTAAAATAAATCAAGATTTTTAATGTGATGCCAGGAAATTAAACAGGAAAGGTAACTCAAAGTTCAATGTTCAAACGAAGCTGGATTCCCAAAAGTCAAACTCAAATAATGTCTCTGGCTTTAGAACAACAAAATTATAGGCAGGTTTCCTTCACTCCAATATCCTTTTCCCAGAACAACCAAAATCTTCTGCCTTACTTTGAGTCCAGTCAACAATCCCTGTAGTCTTTAGCCCGGTGGCAGCCCAGTAACAGGCGTCTATAACACAAGGAAGTATCTCAGTGCAAAATCCTTCAGGGAAGAATTCCAGATAAGCTTTCCAACAAATACTCCGCCCAGCAGGTTCCACTCAGCAACGGGAGTCCATGAACCTCTCTCCTCTACCTCCACCTTCACAGTGAGAGCTTTTGAGCTCTCACAAAGCCCTCTTGCACATTAGGCCCTCATTGGCCACAGGTGTGCTGCCATGTTGTGTGCTGAGGGATGCAGTTCCTAACTCCACCACCAGATGGAGTTATAGCTGCCAGAAGTTGGAGCCATCTGCATGTGACGTAGCGCCCCTCGACGACGCAGCCTCTCGGGATATCACATCCCCCCCCTTGGGACCGGCGTCCTCGTCGGGCTGAAGGTTGGGAAGAGGACATCTCACCGGGACAGGGCATCCAAGTTGCTATGGCGCCTGCCAGCCCTGTGAACAACAGAGAAGTTAAACGCTTGTAAGCTTAAAAACCATCTGGTAACCCTACTTTTTGTCTTTTTGTTCTTGGCCATCCACTGCAGAGGGGCGTGGTCTGAGATCACCGTGAACCGCTGGCCCAGGAGGTAATACCGCAGGGATTCCAGGGCCCAGGTAATGGCGAGACACTCTTTTTCAACCGTAGAATAGTTCTTCTCTCTGGAGAGTAGCTTTCTGCTTAAATACAGGATGGGATGTTCCTCACCTTCATGTACTTGCACGAGTACAGCCCCCAGCCCCACCTCTGAAGTGTCTGTCTGCACCACGAACTCCCGCTTGAAGTCTGGTGCCACCAGAACTGGACTGGAGCAGAGGGCCTGCTTCAGGTTAATGAAGGCTGCTTCTGCCGCGGGATTCCACTTCACCATCCTTGAGTGCCGTTTGGTGGTCAGATCTGTCAGGGGTGCAGCAATGGAGGCAAAATTGGCAATAAACCGCCGGTAGTAACCGGCTAGGCCCAGAAACGACCTCACCTGCTTCTTGGTGAGGGATTGCAGCCAGTCCTGTATGGCCCGCAGCTTCGCTTCCTGGGGCTTGACTAGTCCCCGGCCAACGGTGTACCCCAGGTAATTGGTTTCACTAAAAGCCAGTCTGCATTTTTTTGGGTTTGCCATCAGGCCTGCATCTCTGAGGGAATCAAGCACAGCTTGTACACGGGGTAAATGACTGTCCCAATCCGGACTTTGAATGACCACATCATCTAGAAATGCAGCTGCATACCTCTTGTGGGGAGCCAGGACCCGATCCATTAAGCGCTGGAACATGGCCGGTGCTCCATGCAGACCAAATGGGAGTCGTGTGTACTGGTAGAGACCGTCTGGGGTGGCAAAGGCCGTCTTCTCCTTTGACGCTGGGGTCAGGGGCACCTGCCAGTAGCCTTTGGTAAGGTCCAGAGTGGTGAGGAATTGGGCGTGTCCTAAGGAGCCTACTAAGTCATCAACACGGGGCATGGGGTATGAATCAAACTCCAACACCTCATTCAATTTGTGATAATCATTGCAAAATCTCACCGACCCATCTGGTTTGGGAACCAGGACAATGGGGCTTGCCCAGGCACTTTTGGACTCTTCGATGACTCCTAGCTCTAGCATCTTTCTCACCTCCTCCTGGATAGCCACCTTGCGAGCCTCCGGCACACGATAGGGACGCTGGGTCACTGTTCGGCCCGGGATGGTGCGGATCTCGTGTTGGACCACCTCTGTGTGCCCAGGGAGTGAGGAGAAGACATCTCGGTTGCGGTCCACCAGCTCTAGGGTCATCTGCCACTGGTGTGGGGATAGGCCTGGCCCCACCTGAACCTCCTCTCTGGCAGGTTCTTTGGACTCTGTCGGGGGCAACCAACTGAACAACGCCTCTCTGGCATGCCATTTTTTCAAGAGGTTAACGTGATATATTTGCTCAGGTTTTCTTTTATCAGGCTGTCTCACCTCATAATTCACTTCTCCTACCTGCTCGATGACCTCATACGGTCCTTGCCAGGTTGCCAGGAACTTACACTCCACAGTTGGTACCAGGACCAGCACTCTGTCCCCCGGCTTAAACTCTCTCGGCTGGGCAGGTCGGTTGTAGGAGGCCTGCTGTTGCCATTGAGCAGTCTCCATGTGTTCACGCACTATTGGGTAGACAGCCCTCATTCTCTCCTTCATGGCCCCGACATGCTCGATCAGGGTCCGCTGCCTGCAGGGTTGCTCCTCCCAAGCCTCCTTGGCAATGTCCAGCAGCCCTCTGGGTCTGTAAGAAAGCAACAATTCACAAGGCGAAAAGCCAGTAGAAGATTGGGGTACCTCTCTTACTGCAAACAGCAGGTATGGCAGCAGCTGGTCCCAGTTCCGCCCATCCTCTTCCGTCACCTTCCTCAGCATGGACTTCAGAGTCCAGTTAAACCGCTCAACCAAGCCGTCTGTCTGGGGTTGGTAGACAGATGTTCGCAGCTGTTTGATTCTCAACAGGGCACACAGTTCTTTCATCACCCTGGACATGAATGGAGTGCCCTGATCCATCAATATTTCCTTCGGAATCCCCAGACTGGTGGAGAGGAGGAACAGCTCCTTGGCTATCTGTTTGGAGGTAGCCTTCCTTAGGGGGATGGCCTCAGGGTACCGGGTCGCATAGTCCAGGATGACCAGAATGTACTGATGCCCCCTGGAGCTTTTTGGTAAAGGCCCAACTGTTAGGACTAGGACTGTTTTGGCCTCTAGAGGCTGCTGTTATTTCCTTTTCGTGTCTTGTTTATTTTGGCCTCTAGAGGCCGCCACTGTTCCTGTGTTTTGTGTTTGTGTTAATTGCCTGTTTAGTCCTGATTATCTTCACCTGTGTTCAATTTAGTTTGTGTATTTATACCCCCTGAGTTCAGTCCTCTTGTCACGGAGTCTTTGTGCTGTTATATTTATCTCCAGTTTCCTCTGTACTGTGTTCTTTGTTTTGCACTTTGCTTTTCTTTTGGATTTAGTAGTGACTGTGTTTTTGGATCTTCTGAGCTTTTGCATTTTTGCCTTTTCCTTTTCTGGACTTTGAACTTTTGGATATTTTATTTTTCCCTTTGTCTCCCCAGTGTTGGATTATACTCTTGTTTTTTTGCCCTGGATTGTATATAGTGTATATAGTATAAATAAACCTTTTGATACTTTTTCTACTTCTGCCTCATGCCTCTGCATTTGAGTCATCCCCCTGGTGGCCTAGTGGGGGTTTGCTGGATTATCACACCAACTAACCAGGTTCGAATCCCAGCAAAACTCTAACAGAAAGACTCCGTCATGACCGACTCAGCAGAGGCTGCTTCAACTGTCTACCCGGCCAACCTTCAGGGAATTATGGCAGCTTTGACACGCTTTGGAGCGACCATGGACGCTCATGGACGTACGCTCACCAGCCAACGTGAGGCCCTTGCTCGCCACGAGGAACTGCTTCAGCAAATTGGGAATACCCTGGCACAGCTGACATCTCTGCCTGCATCTCCTCATCCTGATCCAGCTCCTGCTCCTGCTCCAGTGCCTCCTGCCATGCTGCCTTCTTCACCTTGCGAACCCAGCCTTCCTGCACCACAGAGGTATGACGGCAAGCACAGTGAGTGCCGAGAGTTCCTTACCCAGTGTCAACTCACCTTTGAGCTTCAGCCTACCACCTACACTACGGATCGCCGCAAGATTGCCTTTGTGATAACCTTATTAGCTGGTAAGGCGTGAGCCTGGGCTACTGCTATCTGGCAGAGACAGGGACCTGAGTGCCTTGATTTCCAGCTGTTTTCTGAAGAGATGCTTAGGGTCTTCGATCAGGCAGACATTAGTACTGACGTAGCCTGAAAGCTCATGTCCATCCGGCAAGGAGGAAGCGTCGCAGATTACGCCATCTCGTTCCGGACGCTCGCAGCAGTAAGTGGATGGAACGAGACTGCCCTGGTGTCAGCCTTCCACCATGGTCTGTCTGACCCCATCAAGGATGGTCTGGCCTCTATTGGATGCCCAAGTGACCTCGAAACTCTCATCTCACATGCTATTCGTCTGGACAACAGGATTAGAGAACGCCGCCAAGTCTTGAGCCCCCCCAGCCTCCCTACCTCTACCTGGAGACCGTCTACCTCCTTCAGTGACTGTCCAGAACCCATGCAAGTGGGTCGTACTCGCCTCTCCGCATCTGAGAGGGAGTGCAGAAGGAGGGACAAGTGCTGCATCTACTGTGGCAAGCCTGGTCACTTCCGAGCATCATGTCCCGAACTCTTGGGAAAAGGACCGCCCCATCCAGCTGAGGGAGGGTTGTGACGGGGCCTACCCTCTCTCCCGGACTCCCTGGCCAAGGTATCTACATCCTGGTCTCCATCTCCTGGGGTGAGTCTGTCCACGCTTGTCAAGCTTTGTTAGACTCAGGGGCGGCTGGGAACTTTATGGATATTCACTTCTCCCAAAGCATCAATATTCCGACTGCACCTCTTGAAGTCCCACTGTCTGTGTCTGCCCTCGATGGCCAAGCGTTAGGTGATGGAAGAGTCACACAAGTTACTTCTCCAGTCTTCCTCCAGTCTCAAGGTCACAAGGAAGAAATATCCCTGCACCTGATTCCTTCACCTGAGTTCCCAGTTATTCTAGGCCTTCCTTGGCTTACTCGCCACAACCCTCGCATAGACTGGGTAACAAGCCAGGTTGTGGAATGGGGCCCTGCATGCCATGCCTCTTGTCTGCTCTCTAGCTCTCCTGTGTCTCCTGCCGAGCCCCCTGATCTCACCGAGTTATCTCAAGTTCCCACAGAGTACTGGGATCTCAAGGAGGTATTCAGCAAGAGCAGGGCCGCCATTCTTCCTCCACACCGGGCCTACGACTGTGCCATCGACTTGCTCCCTGGGACTACCCCTCCTCGTGGCAGACTGTTTTCCCTCTCTCAGCCAGAACACAAGGCCATGGAGGAATACCTCAAAGATGCCCTGGTCTCTGGGTTCATTCGACCCTCCACCTTACCTGCTGGTGCCGGCTTCTTCTTTGTCGGCAAGAAGGATGGGGGGCTCCGACCATGTATTGACTACAGGGGCCTGAACAAGATCACTGTGCGCAACCGATATCCCCTTCCGCTGATGTCCACTGCTTTCGACCTGCTCCAAGGTGCCACCGTCTTCACCAAGTTGGACCTACGGAACGCATACCACCTCATCCATATCCGACAGGGAGACGAGTGGAAGACTGCCTTTAATACCCCGTTTGGGCACTACAAATACCAGGTGATGCCCTTCGGACTCACCAACGCACCAGCTGTTTTTCAGGCCCTAATCAACGACGTCTTAAGGGACATGATTAACCTGTACATTTTTGTCTACCTCGACGACATCCTTATCTTTTCCAAGACCATGCAGGAGCACCGCCACCATGTCCGCCAGGTTCTCCAGAGGCTGCTACAGAACAATCTGTTCGCCAAGGCCCAGAAATGTGAATTTCATGTTCCTGAGGTCTCCTTTCTGGGATTTATTGTACGGACAGGCCAACTCCAAATGGACCCTGCCAAGACCCTGGCCGTCCGGGACTGGCCTGCTCCCAAGTCCGTTAAGGAGGTTCAGCAGTTTTTAGGATTTGCTAACTTCTACCGCAAGTTCATCAGGAACTTCAGTTCTGTAGCAGCACCCATGTCGGACCTCACCAAAGGGACAGGTGGATCTTATGTCTGGTCTCCTCAGGTGGAAAAGGCATTCAAAGACCTCAAGGACTGCTTCTGCACGGCACCCATTCTGGTCCTCCCGGACACCTCCCAACCATTCATCGTGGAGATGGACGCCTCGGACAGTGGCGTCGGCACGGTGCTCTCTCAATGTTTGGAAGGAAAGCTGCACCCCTGCGCTTACTTCTCCCACCGCCTGAGTCCTGCGGAGTCCCGGTACGATGTGGGGGATCGAGAACTGCTAGCGGTCAAACTGGCCCTTGAGGAGTGGAGGCACTGGCTGGAGGGAGCGCAACATCCATTCCTGGTTTGGACTGACCACAAGAACCTGGAGTACCTCCAGCAAGCCAAGAGACTGAACTCTCGACAGGCTAGGTGGGCCCTGTTTTTCAGTCGGTTTGACTTCACCCTCTCGTACCGCCCCGGCTCCAAGAACACCAAACCTGACGCACTGTCCAGGCTGTTCTCTGCCACTAACAGGGAGAATGAAGTCGGGCCTATTATCCCTGTGTCTCGGATTGTGGCCCCTGTCCGCTGGGGTATTGAGGAGGCTGTCCGACGAGCCCAACGCCAGGACCCCGGTCCTGGGACGGGGCCACCGGGCCTCTTGTACGTCCCACATCAAGCCCGGGCCAAGGTTCTCCAGTGGGGTTACTCTTCACCTCTCACCTCCCACCCGGGAGCTCGGAGGACCCTAGACTTCCTGAAAAGACGCTTCTGGTGGCCTAACATGGAGAAGGAAGTAAGGTCATTTGTCCTGTCCTGTGAGGTTTGCACCAGAACCAAGAACCCACGACAGCGTCCCCAGGGTCTCCTGCATCTTCTGACCATTCCTCGGCATCCCTGGTCCCACATGGCAGTCGACTTCATCACGGGTCTCCCTGAGTCACAAGGTAACACGGTCATTTTGGTCATGGTTGACAGATTCTCCAAGGCCTGCCGCTTCATACCACTGTGCAAACTCCCCTCTGCTCTTGAAACAGCGAAACTTATGTTTAATCATGTCTTCCGAGTCTTTGGTCTTCCACAGGACATCGTCTCAGACCGAGGGCCCCAGTTCTCCTCCCGAGTGTGGCACGGGTTCTGCAAGGTCATCGGAGCCACTGCCAGCCTCTCCTCTGGGTTTCACCCACAGTCCAATGGTCAGACGGAGAGGCTCAACCAGGACCTGGAAACCACCCTGTGAGGCCTGGCTATGGATAACCCGACATCGTGGAGCACCTGGCTGCCATGGGCAGAGTACGCCCACAACACCCTGCAGTCATCGGCCACCAAGCTGTCGCCATTCCAGTGCCAATTCGGGTTCCAGCCACCTCTGTTCCCAGACCAGGAGGAGGACGTGGGGGTGCCCTCGGTCAACCAATATGTGAGACGGTGTCGCAAGACCTGGAGCAAGGTCAGGAAGACCCTCATACAGACCTCCAGAACCAACCAGACTCAGGCCAACCGCCATAGAAGACCTGCACATGCTTTCCGCCCTGGGCAGCGGGTTTGGCTGTCCACTAAGGACCTTCCGCTGCGGGTGGAGAACCGCAAGCTTGCTCCTCGCTACATTGGCCCCTTCAAGGTGGTGCGCAGGGTGAACCCTGTCTCCTACCGGCTCCAGTTGCCCTGGACTCTGAAGATCAACCCCACTTTCCATGTTTCCCTGTTGCGGCCCGTACTGACGTCTATGTATGCCCCTGCCCCTAGGAACCCCCCCCCCGCATCTTCCAGGGTCAGACTGTGTTCACTGTGCATCACCTGCTTGACTCCCGCCGGGTCCGCAGCGGGTTGCAATATCTGGTGGACTGGGAGGGCTATGGTCCTGAGGAGCGCTGCTGGGTTCCTGCTCGGGATGTCCTAGATAAAGAACTGTGTCGGGACTTCCATTCGGCCCATCCGGATCGACCTGGGAACGTCAGGAGACGCTCCTGGGGGGGGGGTCCTGTTAGGACTAGGACTGTTTTGGCCTCTAGAGGCCGCTGTTATTTCCTTTTCGTGTCTTGTTTATTTTGGCCTCTAGAGGCCGCCACTGTTCCTGTGTTTTGTGTTTGTGTTAATTGCCTGTTTAGTCCTGATTATCTTCACCTGTGTTCAATTTAGTTTGTGTATTTATACCCCCTGAGTTCAGTCCTCTTGTCACGGAGTCTTTGTGCTGTTATGTTTATCTCCAGTTTCCTCTGTACTGTGTTCTTTGTTTTGCACTTTGCTTTTCTTTTGGATTTAGTAGTGACTGTGTTTTTGGATCTTCTGAGCTTTTGCATTTTTGCCTTTTCCTTTTTGGACTTTGAACTTTTGGATATTTTATTTTTCCCTTTGTCTCCCCAGTGTTGGATTATACTCTTTGGTTTTTTTTTTATTTGTTTTTTGTTTTGCCCTGGATTGTATAGAGTGTATATAGTATAAATAAACCTTTTGATACTTTTTCTACTTCCGCCTCACACCTCTGCATTTGAGTCATCCCCCTGGTGGCCTAGTGGGGGTTTGCTGGATTATCACACCAACTAACCAGGTTCGAATCCCAGCAAAACCCTAACACCAACTATATCCAGTCCAATCCTCTCAAAAGGAGAATCAATAATTGGCAAGGGGATGAGCGGGTTATGGTATGGAGGTTTAGGCACCACCTTCTGGCACTCTGGGCAACTACGGTAGTAATTCTCCATTTCCTTGTGCGCTCCTGGCCAGAAGAAACGCTGTAAGATCCTTTCTTTCGTTTTCTCTACACCTAGGTGGGCCCCCAGGGGATGTGTGTGTGTGCCAGATTGAGCACAGTCGCCCAGTGGGGTTGTGGTACAAGGAGCTGTTCAAGCACATTGTCATCTTTCTTTGCCACCTGATACAGTAGGCCCCGTATAATGGCTAAATGGGGGTATGTAGGGCTTGCTCTACCTCCTACCAGCACACCCTCTAGCACCTGCACATTTCTTAAGGCATTTGCAAGTGTGGGATCCTGCAACTGGGCAGTGCCATACTGGCCTGTGAGAGGGGGAAGCTCCTCAATGCCTGGGGTGTCTTCCTCATCGGAGCTCAGAGAGCTTTCTGGGGCCCCATTCTCTTCTCCAGTCTCCGGACCAGTCTCTGTGTCAGCCTGGGTGTCTGTCATCCCTGCGAGGGCAAAAGCGGGGGTGCGGGTTGCACTTGTGTGGTTGCAGGAGGAGTCTTACCTCTCTGACTGCAGGGTACCCAGGCTGGCCTCTGCTGGGCCTCTCTCCACAGCAGGTGGAAGATTGGGCAATCTCACCCAATCAGAACAGGAACTGGGAGGGAATCAACCACTCCCACCCTCGTGTGTATAGTCCCCCTGGTGGTGGTCATTTTGAGTTCAGCGGTGGGGTACTCTTTGGTGTCCCCATGGATGCAGGAAACTGGGAAAACTTTGTCCGTGGTCAGCCACAATGGATCCACCAGGTCCTTACGCACCAAGGTGACCCGACTACCCGAATCTAACAATGCCTTGACATCATGGCAATTCACCATCACTGGGCAGGTGGGGGGTCGATCGGGGGGCCTGTCTGCTGCCCTGACGAGTGATGCAAACAGCTGGGCAGAGGGTGAGCTGGAGGACCCTGCGGTGGGCATAGGCTCATCCACCGGGTTCCCACACTGCCAAGACAGACGTCCCCTGCCCACACATCAGAAGCATTGTCAGGTGTCACCTTCATGAGGAATCCTAACCGGACCCGGCTGGCTTCTGGCTCCCCCTGGAGCATAGCCAGGTCTGGCTGTGGCTGGGCTGGAGGACATGGTGTCCATGATTTTCGAAGGGGGGTTTCTGCTTTTGATTTGTTGGACCTTGGGACAGTTTTCCGCTTCGCCTCGGTCCATCGGGGGGAGCCTGGGCCCCTTGGGCTTTTAGGGGTGGCCTCCCCCTGTCAGCAGTGGGGGCGCAATCCTGGAGTCCTTCCTGGAAGCACGGAGCATTTCGGTTGTGGCCTGGTACTTTTCCACAGCTTCAACCATCAGTTCAGCTGTGGTTAGGGCTTGTTGGCTGATGAAGCGCTTCGCCTCATATGGCAGGGCTCGAATGTAGTGATCCACGACAACAGCCTCCACAACTGCAGCCGCTGTGGTTTTCTCAGGTTCCAGCCATCTCCTTGTGTTACAATGTCCAACTTGAAAGAAATAATATGGACACTACAACAAATACCAAAGACACGCTTTAGGGGGAAAAAGCTTTTGTTTTACTTCAAAGATGGTTACACATTAACAAGAAGCAAAAACCCCTAAAGAAAAAGGACCAGGTGACTAACGACAGAGCATACAGGAAAAAGTAAAAGAAAACCTCAATTTATCTGACTAGATTTTAGAGTATACCCTCGCTCGCGAGTCATCACCGCACAAGCGCCGTGATGCAAAGAAAAATGTGGTCTTCCGGTCCACTACCTTACCTGCTCTCACTAACTGATCTAATAACGTGAGGAAAGTAGTCACCTGGGACGGAACGAAGAATACAAAGTAACAAGACTAACAAAAATAGAACTAACAACACTAAAGCAATAATTAACACAATAAACAATATTAGAAAAGGTGCGAAACGTGTGTGCCGGCGTCTGCCCAAACGAACGACCAGAGAGAGCCCCCACCATCTTGACAAGGGCGGCCTTAAATAAGGGCTTGGCTGCAGCAGACCAATAGGAAAGCTGGTCATGGAAAGTCAGGATAGGCTACCTGGAAACAATGAGAGCGCAGCACAAGCCAACGGCAAAAGCATTACAAGGCATTGACAAAAACATAACAAATCCACGTAACACCTTGTGATTCTGAAAAGCTCGTCCATCTGTGCACAGGGAGCCTGGTCAGCTTGAAAGGTCCAGCTGTGGAAGCGTTGAGCCATACCGAACTTGGTAAGCCCATGCCGGCTGAGGATCTCCGCCTTCAGGGCATCATAGTTCGTGGTCTTGTCCAGGGGTAGGTCTCGGACAATGTTTAATGATTCCCCCATTAAAAATGGGGCTAACAGCCCAACCCACTGTGCCTTGGGCCATCCTTCCCTAGTGGCTGTGGCTTCAAAGGTGTGCAAATATGCCTCAACATCATCTGTAACCCCCATTCTAGAGATAAAATCACTTGCCTTTATTGGGCCAACGCTCCGAACAGCCATCTTTTTCTGTAGCTGCAACTCCTCTGCCTTCAGTTGGTTGGCTTTCCTTTGTTCCTCCAGGAAGGCCGCGCTCACCTGCATTTGGGCTTGCTGGCCTGCAATAAGAGTCTTCAAAATTTCCTCCATCTTGTTGTGCAGAGGGCCTATGGTTAACTGGGAAAATTGAGCAATCAAATGTTCAGTGTCCTCCTCATACATGCACTATTGTTGCTGATTGAAATGCCCACATCCTCCACCATATGTGATATCACAAGAGGCAGGCTGACTCTCGGCGGGACCCTTCAATCAGTGCAAGGATGCAAAAGGTTAAAATAAATCAAGATTTTTAATGTGATGCCAGGAAATTAAACAGGAAAGGTAACTCAAAGTTCAATGTTCAAATGAAGCTGGATTCCCAAAAGTCAAACTCAAATAATGTCTCTGGCTTTAGAACAACAAAATTATAGGCAGGTTTCCTTCACCCCAATATCCTTTTCCCAGAACAACCAAAATCTTCTGCCTTACTTTGAGTCCAGTCAACAATCCCTGTAGTCTTTAGCCCGGTGGCAGCCCAGTAGCAAGCGTCCGTAACACAAGGAAGTATCTCAGTGCAAAATCCTTCAGGGAAGAATTCCAGATAAGCTTTCCAACAAATACTCCGCCCAGCAGGTTCCACTCAGCAACGGGAGTCCATGAACCTCTCTCCTCTACCTCCACCTTCACACTGAGAGCTTTTGAGCTCTCACAAAGCCCTCTTGCGCATTAGGCCCTCATTGGCCACAGGTGTGCTGCCGTGTTGTGTGCTGAGGGGTGCAGTTCCTAACTCCACCACCAGATGGAGTTATAGCTGCCAGAAGTTGGAGCCATCTGCGTGTGGCATAGCGCCCCTCGATGACGCAGCCTCTCGGGATATCATAACTTATATTATCAATAGAATGTCATTGTAATTCCTCCTCCCTATACCTCATAAAGATCTGTTCCTTATACCTTTTTTTGAACTGGTTTATAGTTGTACATTTCATGAGCTCCACATTCAAACTGTTCCATAGCTTTACTCCACAAATAGAAATACTGAACATTTTTAACGTTGTCCTAGCACTGCGAATTTTAAATTTCAATTTCCCCCTAAAATTATAGCCCCCCCCCTCTATCTGAGAACATTATTTGGATATTCCTTGGTACTTTATAATTCCTTACTTTGTACATTACTAAGGCAGTTTTATATTCTATAATATCCCTGAATTTTAAACATTTTGAATTTAAGAATAGTGAACCGATCTTCCCTTATTTTGCTATTATTAAAGATAGATTGTACCAAGTGATGCAGGACACTCAAACTAATGAAAGAATAACCCAGTTGTTAATCCCAAAGAGCCATAGGGAACTCGTATTCCATGCAGCTCACTTTAATCCCATGGCTGGACACTTAGGGCAAGATAAAACACTAGCCCAAATAATAGCCTGGTTCTATTGGCCAGGGATTCATGGGGATGTCTGTCAGTGGTGTGTGGCATGCCGTGAATGCCATTTAGTAAATCCTGTGGCCACTCCAAAAGCACCTTTGCGCCCTTTTCCTCTAATCAAGATCCCATTTGAGCGAATTGGGATGGATCTCGTCGGGCCATTGGATTGGTCAGCACGGGGGTATTGCTTTATTTTAGTTCTGGTGGACTATGCAATGCAATATCCAGAAGCAGTGCCTCTCCGCAATATCTCAGCATGCAGTATTGCGGAAGTGCTCTTCCGCTTTATCTCCCAGGTTGGGATTCCGAAAGAAATCCTGACAGACCAAGGCACTTCGTTTATGTCACACACACTGCGCGAGTTGTATGGGTTACTGGGGATTAAGTCTATCCGCACGAGTGTCTATCACCTACAAACGGATGGCTTAGTGGAGCGATTTAACCAAACACTCAAGAACATAATCTGGAAATTCGTAAGTGAAGATGCATGTAATTGGGATAAGTGGCTCGAGCCCCTGTTATTCACAGTACCAGGGGTCCTGCAAGCCTCCACGGGGTTTTCTCCATTTGAAGTATTATATGGGCATTAGCCGCATGGCATTCTGGACATGCTACGGGAAAATTGGGAGGAGGGACTTTTGCCTAGCAAAAACAAAATTCAGTACATTCTTGATCTGCATGCAAAACTCCACACACTCATGCACCTAACCCAGGAGAATTTGCGGCAGGCACAAGAATGTCAAATCCGGCTGGATGACAGGGGTACGTGCCTTAGAGAGTTCACACCAGGAGACAAAGTGCTCGTATTATTGCCCACGTCGAGCTCCAAATTAGTTGCC
Source organism: Neoarius graeffei (assembly GCF_027579695.1). Classification (NCBI taxonomy): domain Eukaryota; kingdom Metazoa; phylum Chordata; class Actinopteri; order Siluriformes; family Ariidae; genus Neoarius; species Neoarius graeffei. Next base: position 1,445,329 of record NC_083582.1, on the reverse strand, counting down.
AAGTGGCAAAGGCCCTTCGAGGTCACACGGCGAATTGGGGACGTCGACTATGAAGTGAGGCGAACAAATAGGGGTGGGGCATTGCAAATCTACCACCTCAACCTTTTAAAACACTGGAATGAGGGGGTCCCCATGGCATTGGCATCGGTAGTCCTGGAGAAGGTGGAGCTGGGGCCGGAGGTGAAAAAGATAACATCTCGAACCACTCCAGTCCCTTGAGGAGACCACCTCTCACCGGCCCAACTCACGGAGGTGGTCAAGTTGCAAAAGGAATTTTCCAACATGTTCTCGCCCCTACCCGGCCGCACCCACTTCATAGAACACCACATCAAAATGCCCCAGGGACGGTAGTGCGTAGCTGCCCTTACTGCTTGCCCGAACACAAGAAAAAGGTGGTTCGGGACAAACTCAAGGCCATGCTCGAAATGGGCATAATCAAGGAGTCCCACAGTGACTGGAGCAGCCCAGTGGTCATGGTTCCCAAGACTGTCAGGTCGATCCGGTTCTGTGTGGACTATAGAAAGGTCAACATGGTGTCTAAATTTGACGCATACCCAATGCCTCGCATTGATATGTTGCTTGATTGGTTAGGCGCTGCTCGCTTTTATTTGACACCGGATTTAACAAAGGGATATTGGCAGATCCCCTTGACTCCTCTATCCCGAGAGAAAACGGCCTTTTCCACACCGTTTGGATTACACCAATTTGTCATGCTCCCTTTTGGGTTGTTTGGGGTGCCTGCTACTGTACGTTCCAGCGGCTTATGGGCAGGGTCCTCCGCCCTCACGCTGCCGCATATCTGGACAACATAATAATCTACAGCCATGATTGGCTGCGGCACCTGGAACACCTGAGGGCCATTCTAAAGTCGCTGAGGCGAGCGGGCCTCACAGTTAACCCGAAAAAGTGTGCAATTGGGTGGGTGGAAGTACAATATCTGGGGTTCCACTTGGGCCATGGGCAGGTGCGTCCCCAAATTAACAAAACTGCAGCAATTGCGGCCTGCCCGAGGCCCAAGACCAAAAAGGAGGTGAGACGGTTCCTGGGGCTGGCTGGCTATTATCGTAGGTTTATACCTAATTATTTGGACGTCACCAGCCCGCTAACCGATCTCACTAAAAAGGGGGCTCCAGATCAGGTCCAGTGGATGGAGCAGTGCCAACAGGCCTTCTCTGAGGTAAAAGCTGCACTGTGTGGGGGGCCACTTTTGCACTCCCGTGACTTCTCTCTCCCCTTTATTTTGCAGACTGATGCATCAGACAGAGGGCTGGGGGACATTTTGTCCCAGGAGGTGGAGGGTGAGGAATGCCCGATGCTGTACATCAGCTGGAAACTCTCGATGCGGGAAAGCAGGTACAGCACCATCAAGAAAGAGGGTCTTGCCATCAAGTGGGTGGTCCTCACCCTCTGATACTACCTGCTGGGGCACCCTTTCACTCTCTGTTCGGACCACATGTCCCTCCAGTGGCTCCACCGCATGAAGGATGCCAGTGCATGGATCACCCGTTGGTATCTCGCCCTCCAGCCATTTAAGTTCGAGGTGATCCACAGGCCGGGGGCACAGATGGTGGTGGCGGACTTCCTGTCCTGTTTGGGGGGGGAGTCAGCTTCAGGCCGGATGACTCCCCGGCTTGAGTCGGGCGGTGGGGGCATGTGGCAGTGGGGGCATGTGGCAGCGGGGACAGTTTGTGAATGGAGGGTGGGGTTGGGGAAGGTAAGTGGCTAAGTCATTCCACCTGCTGTCAGTTAATATGTGTGTGTGTGTGTGTGTGTGTGTGTGTGTGTGTGTGTGTGTGTGTGTGTGTGTGTGTTACAGGGACGGAGCATAAAAGGAGGGGGAGAGCAGAGAAAAGAGAAGCTCCCGACCAGAATGCCTGTGTGTGCACATGTGTGGGAGCGAGTCAGCTGGAAAGCTTGACATCTATGTTAAAAATAAAAGTTTGTAAGAACTTCAGTTCCTGCTTGCCATGCTTCTGTACTCCACCCACATCAGGGATTTGCTACAGTGACATCACGGTAAATGATGGATATGCTGAAGAATATAAAATGTCAGAGATTTTCTTCCACACTTTTTTGTTTACCACATAATTCCATATATTATTTCATAGTTTTGATGTCTACAGTATTCTACAATGGAGAAAATGGTCAAAACACACACACAGATTAACCCCTGATCAGGGCCGTAGCCAGGATTTTTCAAATACCGAGGTCAAGCATGGCTGACAGCACTGAAGCCCCCACACACACACACACACACACACCACCACCAGCACAACTTAAATAAATAAATAACAAAGCAAGGATAGATTTGGTGGTGGACACATTTATTTTAACAATTCTAAAACTGTGGCACATTAACTGTGGTGTTTTATCTGACATAAAAGTAGAAAGGTAGTGAACTCTTGAACTGAGTATACATACCTAAAGTACCAGTTACCTAAAGTATTGGCATTATTTACATTGCAGCATACACATGACAGAAAGGGTGTGAACTGCTGAATTGTAAGCTTTAGTATTACACCTTATAATAATAGTGTGAGTGTGTGTGTGTGTGAGAGAGAGAGAGAGAGAGAGAGAGAGAGATTGTGTGTTGTGTGTGGAGTTTGTGTGTTATTTATGTGTGTCTGTATGTGGAGAGACATTCTGAGCAGTAATGTAAAGGCATCAGTCTATCTGGCTGTCTTGAATTGAGATCCATTTGCATGCATTCTCTGAAACAGAGTGTTCTCACCATTGCCTATAATGTAAGTTTGGCTCACAACACATTTACTTTAACAATTCTAAAACTGTGCCATCATAACTGTGGAGTTTTGTCTGACATAAAAGTCAAAACTGAACTGAACTGAGTGTATTGCTCAGCTACCTGAAGTATTGGCATTATTTACATTTCATTATCTTAAATTACATTAGAATGTAGGGCTATTAGTTCTGTGTGAAGACTATTGTGGCAGCGGGGGTGTGGTCAAGCGCCGGTCTGTGACAGGAGGGTGGAGCCGGGGAAGGTGAGTGGCAGAATCGCGACACCTGAGGATAATTAACCTGTGTTTGTGTGTGTGTTTTCCCAGTAACCGCTCCCTATTTAAGGAGGCAGAGAGAGAGGAGAGGGAGCGCAACCCGGGACCAGACAAGTGTGTGCGTGTGAATGAATGAATGCGATTATACTGAAAAGTTGTAAAAATAAATCACCTGTCTGCCTCCAAACGCTGTCCTGCCGTCTTCTGTGCTCCACCCACACTCGATACGCGCTACAGTGGTGCCGAAACCCGGGAATAAGGTGGAGCACCAACCCAGCAGCCCCATGGAATCCTCCCCGTTCGCGGACTTGGTCCACGCCCTCGCCACGGCTCAGCAGAGCCAGCACCAGGCACTCGTCACACTCCGAAAGGAGCAGGAGCGCCGCTTTGAAGCCCTGGTGCTGGCCCAGCAGGAAGATCGAGAGGCGTTCCGGCGTCTCCTCGCGTCGGCGGGGTCCACCAGCGCCCCGGCCGCGGGCCCGTCTCCCCTCACCATGACCAAGATGGGCCCGCAGGACGACCCCGAGGCCTTCATCACATTGTTCGAGCAGGTCGCCGAAGCCTCAAGGTGGCCGATGGAGCAGCGTGCGGCGCGCCTCCTCCCCCTCCTGACGGGAGAGGCGCAGCTGGCCGCACTACAGCTCCCCGCCGACCGCAGGCTGGCCTACGCCGACCTTCGCCGGGCTGTCCTCCAGCGCGTGGGGCACACGCCGGAGCAGCAGCGCCAGCGCTTCCGCGCGCTGCGGATGGAGGAAGTCGGCAGCCCGTTCGCGTTCGGCCAGCAGCTCCGGGACGCCTGCTGGCGGTGGCTGAGGGCCGAAGATCGCGACGCCGAGGGAATCATCGACCAGGTGGTGCTGGAACAGTTCATCGCCCGCTTACCAGCTGGAACCGCGGAGTGGGTCCAGTGCCACCGCCCGGCGTCGCTGGATCAGGCCGTGGGACTGGCGGAGGATCATCTGGCGGCTGTTCCGGCAGCAGGACAGCAGACGGCAGCATCTTCTTTCTCCTCTCCTCTCTCTCTTTCTCCCCCCCCTCCTCCCGTGTCCCGTCCTCGCCCCATTCCCCCACCGCGGAGGCGGGGGCCGGCTCCACCCCAGCCCGCCCGCCGCACCCGTGGTGCCCTCCCATTTCTCCCTTCTGTGTCTGTCTCTCCCCCCCCTCAGGTGAGTGAGCCCCAGAGCACAGCTGCAGAGGGAAGGCCCGGGCCGGTTTGCTGGCGCTGCGGGGAACCGGGCCACCTGCAGCAACAGTGTGTAGCGATGGAAGTGGGGGCGGTGGTGCGGATCCCCGACGCGCCAGAGGCTGCCCTCGATCGGGCCGGAGCGTATCGCATACCAGTAAGTGTACAAGGGGCTACATATCAGGCGTTGGTGGATTCAGGTTGCAATCAGACCTCAATCCGCCAAAGCCTGGTGCAAGGCGAGGCATTGGGGGGAGCACAAGGGGTGAAGGTTTTGTGTGTGCACGGGGATATTCACAGCTACCCATTGGTGTCGGTCCACATACATTTCAGAGGGGAGAAATCGATAGTGAAGGCGGCGGTTAATCCTCGCCTTACCCACTCTTTGATTTTGGGGACTGATTGGCCAGGATTTCGGGGTTTAATGGCACGCCTAATAAAGAGTGGGTCCTGCCGGTTAACAGGGGAGGGTCCCGGTGTCGCTTTGGCTGGAGCTGCAGTCGCAGAGCCGTCTACGTCATCTCCGCGACAGAGTGAGGAGCCACCGGCCCCTCCTCTTTCTATTGGGGAATCCCTTGCGGATTTCCCACTGGAACAATCGTGAGACGAGACTCTGCGACACGCGTTTGACCAAGTGAGAGTAATCGATGGTCAGACGCTCCCACCGGGCGCCACCTCGTCCTTCCCCTATTTTTCCATTTTGAAGGATAGGTTATGCCGAGTGACGCAGGACACTCAGACGAAAGAGCGAGTCACCCAATTGCTAATTCCAAAGAGCCGCCGGGAATTGGTATTTCAGGCGGCTCACTTTAATCCCATGGCTGAACACCTCGGGCAGGATAAGACACTCGCCCGGATAATGGCCCGATTCTATTGGCCGGGGATTCGCGGCGACGTCCGTAAGTGGTGTACGGCGTGCCGCGAATGCCAGTTAGTAAATCCAGCGGCCATTCCAAAAGCGCCCTTGCGCCCCCTACCATTAATCGAGACCCCGTTCGAAAGGATTGGGATGGATCTCGTCGGGCCATTAGATCGGTCAACACGAGGGTACCGCTTTATATTGGTTCTGGTGGACTATGCAACGCGATACCCGGAAGCGGTGCCTCTTCGCAATATCTCAGCACGCAGTATTGCGGAGGCCCTCTTCCACGTCATCTCCCGGGTTGGAATCCCGAAAGAGATTCTGACTGACCAAGGCACCTCGTTTATGTCACGAACACTGAGCGAACTGTATGGGCTACTGGGTATTAAGCCGATCTGCACCAGTGTTTATCACCCACAGACGGACGGTTTAGTTGAACGGTTCAACCGCACCCTCAAGAATATTATCAAAAAATTCGTAAGTGAGGACGCACGTAACTGGGATAAGTGGCTCGAACCCTTGTTGTTTGCAGTGCAAGAGGTCCCCCAAGCCTCCACGGGGTTCTCCCCGTTTGAATTATTATATGGGCGTAAGCCGCGCGGCATCTTAGATGTACTGTGGGAAAATTGGGAGGAGGGACCTTCACCGAGCAAAAACGAAATTCAGTACGTTATGGATCTGCGCGCAAAACTCCACACGCTCACCCACCTAACTCAGGAGAATTTGCGGCAGGCCCAGGAACGGCAAGCCCACCTGTACAACAAGGGCACGCGCCTTAGAGAGTTCACTCCGGGAGATAAGGTACTCGTCCTGTTGCCCACGTCGAGCTCCAAATTAATCGCCAAGTGGCAAGGACCCTTTGAGGTCACACGGCGAGTCGGGAACGTCGACTATGAGGTTAGGCGAACGGACAGGGAGGGGGCGCTACAGATCTACCACCTCAATCTGCTGAAACTTTGGAACGAGGAGGTCCCCGTGGCATTGGTGTCGGTAGTTCCGGAGAAGGCGGAGCTGGGGCCGGAGGTCCAAAAAGGGTCATTGGCATCGCGTACCTCTCCGGTCCCCTGTGGAGACCACCTCTTCCCGACCCAACTCACGGAGGTCGCCCAGTTGCAGGCCGAGTTTTCGGATGTGTTCTCGCCCCTGCCCGGTCGCACTAACCTCATAGAACACCACATAGAGACGCCCCCGGGGGTGGTAGTGCGGAGCCGTCCTTATAGATTACCCGAACACAAAAAAAGGTGGTTCGGGAAGAACTTCAGGCCATGCTCAAAATGGGCATCGTCGAGGAGTCCCACAGTGACTGGAGCAGCCCAGTGGTCTTGGTTCCCAAGGCCGACGGCTCGGTCCGGTTCTGTGTGGACTGTAGAAAAGTCAACGCGGTGTCTAAATTTGATGCGTACCCAATGCCTCGTATTGATGAGCTGCTTGATCGACTCGGCACGGCTCGCTTTTACTCGACACTGGATTTGACGAAGGGATATTGGCAGATCCCCTTGATTCCATTATCCCGGGAAAAAACGGCCTTTTCCACACCGTTCGGCTTACACCAGTTCGTCACACTTCCTTTTGGGCTGTTTGGGGCGCCCGCTACGTTTCAGCGGCTGATGGACAGGGTCCTCCGGCCCCACGCCACCTATGCCGCCGCTTACCTAGATTATATCATCATTTATAGTAATGATTGGCAGCGGCACCTACAACACCTGAGGGCCGTCCTTAGGTCGCTGAGGCGGGCGGGACTCACTGCCAACCCGAAGAAGTGTGCGATTGGGCGGGTGGAAGTACGGTATCTGGGCTTCCACTTGGGCAACGGGCAGGTGCGTCCCCAAATTAATAAGACGGCAGCGATTGCGGCCTGCCCGAGGCCCAAGACCAAAAAGGGGGTGAGGCAGTTCCTGGGGCTGGCCGGCTACTATCGTAGGTTTATACCTAATTATTCAGACGTCACCAGCCCGCTGACTGACCTCACTAAAAAGGGGGCGGCAGATCCGGTCCAGTGGATGGAGCAGTGCCAGCGGGCTTTCTCTGAGGTAAAGGCTGCACTGTGTGGGGGGGCCACTTTTACACTCCCCTGACTTCTCTCTCCCTTTTGTGTTGCAGACCGATGCGTCGGACAGAGGGCTGGGGGCCGTTTTGTCCCAGCAGGTGGAGGGGGAGGACCACCCGGTCCTGTATATCAGCCGGAAGCTGTCGGTGCGTGAGGGGCGCTACAGCACCATTGAAAAAGAGTGCCTGGCGATTAAGTGGGCAGTCCTCTCCCTCCGTTACTACCTGCTGGGGCGCTCTTTCACTCTCTGTTCGGACCACGCGCCCCTCCAGTGGCTCCACCGCATGAAGGATGCCAACGCGCGGATCACCCGTTGGTATCTGGCACTCCAACCCTTCAACTTCAAGGTGGTCCACAGGCCGGGGGCGCAGATGGTCGTGGCGGACTTCCTCTCCCGTCAAGGGGGGGGAGTCGGCTGTGGGCCGGACGAGCGCCCGGCCTGAGTCGGGCGGTGGGGGTATGTGGCAGCGGGGGCGTGGTCAAGCGCCGGTCTGTGACAGGAGGGTGGAGCCGGGGAAGGTGAGTGGCAGAATCGCGACACCTGAGGATAATTAACCTGTGTTTGTGTGTGTTTTCCCAGTAACCGCTCCCTATTTAAGGAGGCAGAGAGAGAGGAGAGGGAGCGCAACCCGGGACCAGACAAGTGTGTGCGTGTGAATGAATGAATGCGATTATACTGAAAAGTTGTAAAAATAAATCGCCTGTCTGCCTCCAAACGCTGTCCTGCCGTCTTCTGTGCTCCACCCACACTCGATATGCGCTACAACTATGTATTAGAGAGAGTGTGTGAGAGTGTATTATTTGTGTGTGTGTGTCTGTATTTGTGTGTCTGTGTGCGAGTGAGTGAGTGAGTGAGTGAGTGAGTGAGTGAGAAAGAGAGAGAGAGAGTTATGTGTGCTCTATAATGCGATGTGACTATTAGCCTACGTTAGGTTAGGTAGGCATATGTAATAGACAGTGTTGGGCACGTTACTTTCAAAAAGTAATTAGTTATAGTTACTAGTTACTTTTCCCAAAAAGTAACTGAGTTAGTAACGGAGTTACTTTGTCATAAAAGTAACTAATTACCAGGGAAAGTAATTATTCCGTTACATTTTGTTCCCCCTCAAAAAAAATCAAATTCAATTAGTGTAATCATAATAAAAGTGAATGTTAAATGTGTTTAATGACTGAAATGGACACTTAACAGAACCAATTAGTAATGTTATCTACACTATATTAATATTTTTGTGGGACAATGTGAGATAAGACATCTATCAAATGTAATATATTTTTGTAGTTATTAAAATTATGTTACTAATTACTGGCCACTGACGAGGACAAACGCTTTGTTCCTCGACATAATGTGCATTGCATGTAAACACTCTTGCCTTTTATTTCAAGTAATGAAAAGTAATGGCTGTATTTCCAATGTGAAAGCGCAGTGCTGGGCTGACCGCTCGCCATCGCTGTCTCTTCCGATTGAAAGAGCGCGCAGTAGTGCAGTAGGCGTGGCCTACCTACGTATGTTGTCTAAATCTACTCTGATTGGCTTACTGTGCCGTTGTCTCGCGTCTCCCCGCCCCACACTAAAGCAAAGTAAAGAAAGGCTGAACGAGCAGCGTGCCAGATGAGAACAGCTTTAATAAAGTAACGCATAGTATTTTATTGTAAGTAACGGGAACGGCGTTATAACGATGTAAAAAGTAATTAGTTAGATTACTCGTTACTAAAAAAAGTAACGCCGTTAGTAATGCCGTTTATTTCTAACGCCGTTATTCCCGTCACTGGTAATAGAGCGTAGACTACACCCTGCCTGCTTTATCCAAAACCCAACTTCCCCGGCCGACACTAGTATAGGCTGCGTCGCGTGACGCTGCGTTAGACACGGCAACGATAGAGATAGAGGCTGAGAGATTTCAGATGACATTAGACAAATGTGAATTTTATTGGGGGGAAATACAGATGACATGTGGATGCGGACGCTGCGTTTTACATTGATCACTGCTCGAATTCAGCGTAGACCAATTTGAAATTTCTGAAAAAAATACTGAGGACATGACCTCGGTGTCCTCAATGGTAGTTACGGCCATGCCCCTGATCCCTTCAGAACATCTGCCCAAACATTCAGCCAATCGATCACTGTCCGAGTCAGTCCAATCATGCAGATACAGGTTAAGTGCTTCAGTTAATGTTCACATTGTGTTGAACCTGCTTGGATTTGGGTTTGTCCCCCCCCAACTTTGTGGCAGCCATATCAATAAGAATTTGTTTATGATCCTATTAATGCGAGCAGATGATCATTAGCTGTTTGTAGCATGAAGCCAGCATTACAACTGCACACACTCCTGAGGAGCTGTGCGTCATGTTACAGACAGACACCATGGGACGCAAACACTATTCCCTCTACTGAAAGGCCTGTTCAGAAGAAATCAGTCATTATTATGAGCTACAATCACTTTCAGTCTGATCCTTCACACTATATCAGAAGCTGAAGGCTGATATTTCCATTCTCAGTGAGAACTGTGTAACTATTTCAGAGTAAAATCTACAGATTACATATACGTGTCTGTGTGCCTGTTGGTTTAACTACTCCTAGTTCTTAAAGCATATATGCAGAACCACGGCCTCACTTTCGTTTATAAATGCCTTGAGACCTCAAGAATGGCACAGGAATAGTTTTAAGCATTAACAATAAATCTAATGTAGTAATTTTTACGATTAAAGTGATTTATATAGGTAGCGGTCTGAGTGAATGACCTTAATGTCCATAACGTCACAGCAGGAAGTCTATCGGTCTCATCGCCATTTCCGCTATATTAAAACACAGAGCTGACTGCAACTCCAACCCTCCATTTTGAGCTAATTTATCGCCATGCCACGTAGATGTGTTGCTGGCCGGTACAGCAACATGACAGAAGGTGGATTTACGTTGCATTCATGGCCCAAGAATGTTCAAACTGCAAAGATTTGGATGCATTTTGCGAGAAGTTCACGGACACATTGGGGGCCTACGAAGTGGTCTCTCCTCTGCTCTGCACATTTTACTGAAGACTCGTATGAGACCTCTGATCTGTTGAGGAGCATTGGTTATAAGCCCGTATTGAAAGAGGGTACTTACTTACTTACTTACTTACTTACTTACGCCTCTTCGTCCCCGGTGGGACATATGGCCGCCACAAACTGCTTCCACTATAGCCTATCCCTAGCCCTATGTTGTGCCTCTCCTAAGGTAAGATGGTTCTCCACGAGTTCTGATGTTATTGTGCGACGCCATGTTGTTCTTGGCCTCCCAGGTTTTCTCTTTCCAGGAGGAGTCCACCTTAGGGCTATCTTGGTGGTACGGTCAGGCTCCATACGGAGGACATGCCCCAGCCACCTCATACGCCTGCACTTGATATCATCTGTAAGGCATCTGGTCTTCGTCGCCTTGAAGAGGTCTTTGTTGCTTATTACGTTCGGCCAGTAGATACCGCATATTCTTCTAAGGCATCTGTTGTTAAAAGCATCTAGGCGCTTCATATCACTTTGGACGACTCGCCAACACTCTGAGCCATAGAGGAGGACAGACTTCACGTTGCTATTATAAATGCGGATCTTGGTTTGCAATTTGAGCTGTTTTGACCTCCAGATGGGGCGGAGGGCTGCAAAAGCACACTGTGCTTTCCCCAACCGCGAGTTGATGTCTTTATGGGTAGCCTCATTTGTGCTGACAATGCTTCCAAGATAAATAAATTGGTCTACCTTCTCCAATGGCTCTCCATCTACTAAGATTGGCTCGGTTGTGGTTGCATTGATATATAAGGTCTTGGTCTTGGTGGTGCTGATATTCAGGCCGGTCTGCTTGGCAAAACAGCTCAGTCTGTTGGTCTTCTCTTGCAAATGCCGATGGGTGGTTGAGAGGACAGCTAGGTCATCTGCAAAATCCAGTGATTCGAGATGGTAAAGAAGGGTCCACTGTATTCCTCTTGGCTTGTCTGAGATGGTTTTGCACATGATCCAGTCGATTGCGAGGAGGAAAAGCATGGGCAAGATGATACAGCCCTGTCTAACACCAGATTCTACTGGGAACCACTTCGACAATTTACCGTCAACAATTACACTGCATTCAAAGTGATGGTAGAACAGCTTGATCACATCAATCAACTTGTCGGGAACTCCGTATGATTGTACTATTTTCCATAAGGTGTTACGATGGAGACTATCGAATGCCTTCTGGAAGTCGATGAAATTGATGTAAAGGGGGGAGTTCCATTCGAGGCACTGCTCTATGATATTTCTGATGGTAAAGATTTGATCAATGCATCCTCTTCCCTTTCTAAACCCCGCTTGCTCTTCCCTTAGCCTCTTGTCAATAGCAAGATCTATTCTTCCCAGAAGGATACGACAGAAGACTTTGGATGGAACAGACAGCAATGTAATTCCTCGCCAGTTGTCACAGAACTGAAGGTTGCCTTTCTTTGGAAGTTTTACAATAAGGCCTTTCATCCAGTCCTCAGGGATGACGTTTGAGTCCCAGACAGAGTGGAAAAAGGTCGTAAGAATTTCAGTGGATGTATCCAGGTCCACTTTTAGCATTTCCGCATGTATTTGGTCTATTCCATGGGCTTTTCCATTCTTCAGAGCGCTGATAGCAGATCTTACTTCTTGTTCACTTGGAGGACTGACGTCGATGTCTAGGAGTGCTTCCGATGGTTCGATGTTAGCAATTACTTCTGGTTCCGGTCTATTGAGGACTTCTCGAAAATGTTCTTCCCAGCGTGCTATTCTTTCTCCCTCGGTGCTGATATTACTGCCATCTTTGTTCTTTAGGGGCGTAGACTGGTTGACCTTTTTGCCACAGAGCTTTTTTAGTGATCTTGTAGACAGTACTTAATTCCCCTCTAGCTGCAGCATCCTCAGCTTCTTTTGCAAGTTGGTCCACAAAGTCCCTTTTGTCTTTTCGTGCGCTTTTCTTTACCTCACAGTCTTTGATCTTGTATTCGGTTTGAACCTGTGCCCGCAGTCTAGGTGATTTGGTGTTAAGCATCTTGGCTTTCAGGTCCTTTCTCTCCTTTATCCTTTGCCATGTTCTAGGTGTCAACCATTCCTTATTTCCCTTTTTCTTATATCCTAAAATGTTAGTAGCGGTCTCCACATATATATGTTTTATATCGCTCCACTCAGTTTCCACGTTACAGTCATCTTTAGCATCAGCGAGGGCAGCAAAATGGTTTCGAAGTTCTATCGTGAACTGGCAGCTGGTCTTAGGGCACTTCAGTTTTGAGACATCGAGTTGCCTTCTCGGGGCTTCATTTAATGTTTCTTTGCAGAGTTTCAGCTTGATGTTCGCTACAAGTAGGTGGTGGTCGCTGTTGACATCTGCACCACAGTATGCTCTTAGATCTTGAAGGGATCTCCGCCACTTACCATTAACTGCAATGTGGTCGATCTGATTTGTAGTCTTACCATCAGGGGAGTTCCATGTAGTCTTATGGATAGTCTTGTGTGGGAATATTGTACCGCCGATTACACAGTCATTCTTTAGACAAAACTCTGCAAACCGCCTACCATTGTCATTCATTGTTCCGCATCCATGCTTACCCATGCACCTTTTGAAGTTGGTGTTGTCATTACCGACCCTGGCGTTCATATCACCCATCACAAGCAGGACATCATGCGCTGGAACTCTGCAGATTGCAGCTTGTAATTCATCATACCAACGATCTTTGTCATCATCTTCAGCTTCATTTGTTGGTGAATAGCATTGTAAGATGGTCAGCTTGGAATGCTTAGAGTTGAAGCGTGCTCTGATCAATCTATCACTGATGGGCTCCCACTCCAGTAAAGTTTTAGATTTCATCTTAGACACTATGATCGCGACTCCATGCTCATGCTTGGTAGGGTGTCCTGAGAAAAGCATAACTGCTCCATTGCTTGTTACTTGCTTGCCTGCGCCTGTCCATCTGCATTCGCTTATTCCAAGGATGTCTAGCTGGTATTTCTTCATCTCATTGAGGACTTGAGCTGTCTTAGATGTTGCATACATGGTCCGAACGTTTCATGTACCCAGGCGTATCTTGTTCTTAGGCCCTAGTAGATTGTGCATCGCACTTCTGACTTCCGGTAGGATTTCATCAGCAGTGGTCATTCTGCCAGGAGGATGGCACAAATCCACAGGTGGGCCGTCAGCATTAGTTTCTACAGTTGCGTTGGTTTCCATAACATAAGAGTTTTACAGGGTTGGGCTGTTAACCCAACGCCAAACCCCCAACCTGGAGGACCAGGGAGTCACTCTTCATCTGGCTCCTACCCTTCGACCTGTTCGGCATGGGTGACCCTAACAGGAGCCTAAGCGCTCCAGCCGACACAGCTCTAGGGGTCACTGGGGCACACAAGCCACACCACCACGTACAAGGTGGCAACTCCATCGGTGTGGAAAAGAAAACTACAAGAAAAGTATTTATTTTATTTTTTAAAAAAAGGAAAGTGAGTTCAGTTGCACCAGTCCTCCTCGAGTGAGCCGAGGGTTGTTGCTAAAACCTGGGATGGAACATGATGGGACGGGACATATCGCTCGGGCAGTGACCTCCCTGCAGTTGTTGCTAAAACTGGTGTCGTCCCGGGTTTTAGTAATTGCCTGAGCCCAGCAGTAATGGCGGAATACACAGCATGGAGAAAAGTGAATGGGTGGAGCAGCCATCTGATTTCTAAACTGGATATCGCTGCCATCTCACCCTTACGTGGAAGAAGCGAATGAACGGAGAACTGAATGAACAACCAAAAGTCAGACTGTTTCAAAAGAATCAGCTACAAGATCGGCCTTCAAGAAGCGAGAACACAGATGGGTAAACTTCGACTCTCATTTGGATTTAAAAAAAAAAGTTTACCTGCATTTAGATTAATCCATGTAACTTGTATTGTGTGTTTAAGTTAGCGGTATAAGATTATTTAATTTGCTTCAGAATGTGATTGTCTCAGTTCATCTGATTATTTAATGAGCCTTTTATGTTTTATCAGTGAAAATGCATGCATGTACATGTATATTGCATAAGTTATAACACCCATCCTGTTTTAATGAGAGTCAACCCACAATCAGTGAAGTCAAATCAGTCTTAGTTGAGCGAGTCGGTAACGGGATTTCTTACTTTCACCATAAATTTTTATTTATATGACTTTGGTCTATAGCTGTAAAAGGCCTCGGCCTTAAAACCGGTTCCCGCTGTGACGTCACGCACTCAGGGCTGGCTGGCTCAGCGGGGCAGCGCCAATGACAACTTTGCAGTCGATTTTAACTCTCAAATATATATATTTTTATTCCCATTTATGCAGCATACAAGAGTCAAGGATGGAGATACTATCCACTCAGAAACTTTTTTAAAAATAAAGGCTCTGTGTATCTGCTTTAAAATTCTAAGACAAGTATGCTCTCTCATACATCATTACAAAGTCGAGGTGTTTCTGAATCATCCCAGAGATATAAACCTGACTTTTAAATTAAATAAAATAATGATTTTCCAAAAAATGTTAGATCTGTTGTTAAAACAGAAAAATTGAAGGACAGTCAAAAAATTGCAGCGCCAGCATATTCTGGTGCTGGATGTTCTCTCAGACTGGTGTCACACATTAAACAATCAGATGCATATCCAATTTAAAAATAATTTATATATAAAATTATTTGAAGTTTAAAACATGGTCAGTGGGTTTTGATGCCCAGCACTGTGAACTTTTGCAATTCCACTTCACTCCAGTCCCTCAGCAAGTAGAGCTTCAATTACAAAACAAAAGGCTCCCCCTAGTGGACGAATCTCCATTACACAGGAATTAAAAACTGCATTTAAAACACAAACCCTTGTGATTTACTCACCATCACAGAATCATGAACAATCTGGGAATTTTCACATCCCTGATTAAATGTGGTAAAATTGATCTGATCATAATGGCAGGAAGTGTGACAGAGCTGGGGCTAAAAATATAAATAAAGCAGAGAAAATCATTCATAACATTCCAAACCCATCAGACACAGTGTGGGCCGAGAACTCCTGCATCATGTTCAGTCCAGGTGAAGAGGGAGTTTGAGATCTGGGACAAGGCCAGGTTTCGACATGGCCAGTGACAAATCTAGAAAAATCAAGTAATAAAATTAAATCGATAGTTTCAGATTCCTTAAAATTTACATGAATCAAAACTGAGACAATAAGTGGATTCAGTCAGTTGTTTCAGCTTCTATCTGCAAGTTCCTGACTGAACAAACCCTCAGACTCAATACATCACGAATAAAAAGTATAAACCATGCAAAGGGTTGAGTGCAGTTATTTTTCTTAATGTATTCTCTAAATATCTAAATCATAAATTTTACAATTTAAAATCTTAAAAAAAACCTGCAGTTTCGTGAAAAATATCATTAAACCTCCTTTAAAACAGAAGACATCAGCACATCTCCCCACAACCACGCTCTCACTGACCTTCAGTCCGGGCTCCACCAGAACCTTCAGTTTATTCAGCACATCGCAGAGCCGTTCACGTGATGAATTTCTTTAAAATGTATCCTGCATGGGGGGCGTGGCTTGGCCGCTATGGAGTAGGCTGTGTTTGACGCGAGCTCCCGTTAAGCCTCTATTTTAAGCAAAAAAAGTAAAGGATAATCCATCTCATGCTACAGTAAACTGTTTCTAAACTCAATCGGACAGTGTAACAAATCCACGGCGACGTCCAGATGGAAACGAGGTTGAATAAATTCAAGTTCACCGGACCCTCCAACACAAGGGCCAACACCTCTGGGGTCCAGAGTACTGCCAAGATCCCAGCTAAAGTAACTCCGCCCTCACCTGCCTCGGGAAAGATGAACGTTGAAGGCTTGAAGTCAGAAATCCTTCTCTCTCTGAAAGCAGACATTTCAACGGTGTTGAAGTCAGAACTGAAAAATGCCCTCGCTGACTATTTTGAAATCCTCAAGAACGAGCTGAAGGCGGTGAAAACGGAGATAATAAACAACACCGCGGCGCTGAAATACGAGATCGACCAGGCCAAAGTTAGCATCAAAGAGGTGGGGGGAGGGGGGGGCTATCAGCATGGTCGGATGAAGTGGTTACTTTACAAGAAACTGTGAGTGAGCTTTACAAGAAACTGTGAGTGAGATGAAGACAGAAATTGCAGAACTGAAAGCGAAGTGTGAGGATATGGAAGGGTGGTCGAGGAGATGCAACATAAGAATCATTGGTGTACCCGAGACACCCGACTCCAGCACTACAACCTCTGTATCAAAGCTGCTAGCTGAGGTGCTACAGTTGGATAAAGAGCCTCTGATCGATCGATCCCACCGGGGCCTAGGGCCAAAGAGGCCAGGTGGAAAACCTCGACCCATCGTTGCTAGGCTGCATTACTACCAGGAATGTGTCCAGATACTGCGACGTGCTCGCACCCGGGGTCCGCTCCGTTTCAACGGGGAACCAATGACCATCTTCCCGGACCACACAGCAGCGGTGGCTAAAGCGCGGGCGGCATTTACAGAGGTGAGGAAGCTACTTCACGACCAAGAGGGAGTCCGGTACGGGATTCTGTTTCCAGCACGATTCTGAGTCACGTTCAGAGGGGAGGACAGGGAGTTTACTGACCCGGACAAAGCTATGACTTGTGTCAAGAAAAATATCTGACTGAACTGTGTGCTCATAGGCCGACATAGTATTTCATGCTCGGCTTAGTGTTACTAGGTTCTGATTTGATGTTCTTACTTATAGGATATCATAGTTAAAATTAAAGACATGCTATTTCAGTTCCTGATTACTATTACGGGTCAATCTGGTCGGCCATAGTTGGTTATCTGTTGACGTTACACTTGATGGCATGCAATGTTAATTAAGGAAGTACACCACATGATTAGCGTAATACATCCTCTCCCAAGAATCATAATCTAAGTTTACTATGCATAGCTAAAAAATGTACTACTTTGCCCTTTGCTTTTTCTTATTTTCTTTATGTTTGAGGCTCGACGGGAGCCTGAGCGCTGAGCTTCATAGTTCTAACCATAAGCACTTAATGTGTGGATTTATTTCTGAGGGTTGCTGTAATCCCCTTGCTCGTGTGGGTGATACGGGGGCGGGTAACTACTGGACTTCTGTACGAACTGAATCTACTCCACCAGACTTTTATTTTTGTTTGTTTTTGTGTCCTTGGGTTTCATATATGGTGCTCATTTCTCTGTGTACACTAGATGGCCAATATAAATAACACCAGAGGTTATGAAGGTTGCCCTGCTAATTTCATAAGTTGGAATGTTAAATCCCTTAATCATCCAGTGAAATTTAAAAAGCTATTCTCACACCTAAAACAGCTCAGAGTAGATATTGCATTCTTACAAGAGACCCATATACGTTCTTGTGATGGTTCTCGTCGTGTTAGGGGATGGGCTGCTCAGGTGCATCAGTCCAATTTCTGCTCAAAGGCTCGGGGTGCTGCAGTTATGATAAGTAGAGGTGTACAGTTCACGGCATCTCATGTGCGGGCTGACTCTGCAGGGCGATCTGTGATCGTGGTAGGAAAATTATATTCACTCCCAGTTATTTTAGCGTGTGTTTATGCTCCGAACTGGGATGATTCTACATTCTTCACGAATTTTTTTTTTCTCACTTACCAGATATGACTTCACATCATCTTATACTTGGTGGTGACATTAACTGTGCACTTTCTCCTCTCTTAGATACGAGTGTTTCTAGGAGGGCATCCCTGTCGAAGTCAGCAAAATCTATTCAGCTCTTTCTGAAGACCTACGGTGTAGCGGATGTGTGGCGGTTTCGCAACCCCACCTCCAGAGCATACTCTTACTACTCCCCGGTTCACAAGACGTATTCACGTATCGATTACTTTTTCCTGGATAAAAGAATTCTGCATCTTACAAAAGAATGTGACTACGGGGCTATGGTCATCTCGGATCATGGTCCCTTAATCATGAAAATGTACATTCCCGACACAGTCATCATAGCGTCCATGGCGGTTTAACCCCTTGCTTCTGTCAGAAGATGAGTTTACTAAGTTCATATCATCTGAAATCAAAATGTTTCTTGACATCAATCAAACCTCAGGGATGTCGTCATCTACTGTATGGGAGTCGCTAAAGGCATATTTAAGGGCCAAATTATTTCATACTGTGCAAATAAAAAAAGGACTAGCACTGAGCGTAACAAAAAATGAACAGATGAGATATTAGAATTAGACAGGCTGCATAGCCATTCCCCATCAGCAGACATACTCAAAAAACGCTCGTCATTACAGACAGAGTTTGATCTCCTGTCCACCAGACAGGCTGAATATCTGATTTCCAAATCCAGACATGGTCATTATGAGCGTGGGGAAAAGTCCGGCCGAGCACTCGCTCACCAGCTGCGCCAAAGAACTGCTAATCAAACCATCCCTGTAGTTAATGATGAATGTGGTATAAAATGCACTGACAATGAGAATCAATTCCTGTTTCAAGAAATTCTACCAATTATTGTATAGTTCAGATGTGCCCACCAATCCCTGTGTCCCAGAGGACTTTTTTAAATCCCTGAAAATGCCTTCTGTAAGTGTAGAACTCTCGGCTGAACCGGAAAGGGATTTCTCAGTTAAAGAGATGGTGTCAGCAATCGGTGCCATGCAAAGTGGCAAATCTCCTGGACCAGACGGATTCCCAACTGAATTTTTCAAAAAGTTTTCCGACCAGTTATCTCCTCTGTTATTGTCAGTGTTTGAAGAATCCTTAGTCACTAATTCCTTGCCCCAAACTATGCGTCAAGCAGTCATCTCTTTATTACTTAAAAAGAATAAAAATCCCTTCAACTGTAGCTCATAGCGCCCTGTCTCACTGCTGAATACAGATGCAAAGATTCTTGCCAAAATTTTGGCCTGTCATCTTGAAAACATTGTCCCCTCTATTATTTCATCCGACCAGACAGGATTTATAAAAAATCGCGATTCATTTTTTAATATCAGGCGTTTATTTAATATCCTTTATTGTGCCACTCCGCCCGATCCTGGGAATATTGAGGTGATGCTCTCACTCGATGCTGAAAAAGCGTTTGATCGGGTGGAGTGGGACTCTCTCTTCAAGACTGTGGAAGCGTTTAATTTCGGCCCTAAATTCATCTCCTGGATTAGAATCCTATACGCACTCCCGATGGCTGCAGTTCGCACCAATAATAATTGATCCACCTATTTTGAGCTGAAGCGGGGTACGAGACAGGGGTGTCCTCTGCCACCACTTTTATTTGCTGTTGCACTTGAGCCACTTGCATTAGCCCTGAGGCAGTGCTCCACCATCAAGGGGACACACCGGGCAGGTTTGGAGCATAAAGTCTCACTCTATGCCGATGACATGTTATTATTTATATCGGACCCCTCTCAAGCCTTCCTGAATTATCGACTTTACTCACAAAGTTCGGAAGATTATCTGGCTATAAAGTCAACTTTGAGAAAAGCGAACTTATGCCCATCTCTTCTGCAGACAGATCATACTTTGGGATGACCCCTTTTAAATTTAGTCCTAACAAAATAAAATATTTAGGTATTTGGGTCACACGTAATCACAAAGATCTCTATAAGGCTAATTATCATCCCCTCTTAAGTAATCTTAAACAAGACCTGGAGTGTTGGGACCATAGGCGGTTTTAAACGGGGGCCAGGGGGGGCCAGTGCCCCTGTAAAATTGCTCCTGGCCCCTGTTGTGGCCCCTGTGCTGAACAGATAATAAGCTTTATTAATTTCGACGTGCGCTGGCTCGAAGATCGGAACTGACATGACGGAGTGTTCTACACGGACTCCTTAAAGCGCTACATGCACACTGTTACCTGCAGCAGAAAGACCAGCGGCAGTGCGAATTGTAAACTTTGGACGTGAGAGATAACAGCTTCAGCCCTGCAAGAACTAGGCTATTGCAAAGAGGCGAAGGTAAGGAAAATTATTCAATTTTGTAACATCAGTGTTTGCACATATCCGTGTTTTACTGTTGTTGTTCACTACAATAATAAATCCGTTTTATTGCGCTTTCTTAAAAGTGCGTTGCACAGCAATAAGTAGCCTAACTTAATATTTTTGGGAAATGGGTAAAATAACCGACAGTGTTTAACCTTCTTGTAAAACTCGGATGGCCTTGTGATATGTAGAGGCTACATTCCTCTCCGTTTACTTTTTAGTATAGGCCTACTGTAGGCTGTCATCATGGAAAGGAGCAAGAAGGACATTATGTCCTTTTTTGCCCCTGTTGGCAAAAAGCAACATAGAGAGAGTAAGGACGATGAAGATTATGAAAGTGGTATGGCACTTCCAAATGTTATGTATTCCCACTGGGCTGCCAATATAAGAGCTTTGCTGTATTGGTTGAGAGATGATGGCTCGGATGTTAATAGTACTGAATGGACAGGGTTGGAGAGAGCATCCATCGGGTCTTCCTCCCCAGCAGCTCTATTATGTTCCAAATTACCTTTGGAACAGCCGATCTCAGCCTTCACTACTAATCCAGTTGTTATCCATTCAATTAAAACCTGGAACCAGTTTAGAAGGACCTTTAATCTTACTGATCTTTCACTTGTTACACCATTGATAAAGAATCATATGTTTGTTCCGTCAATGATGGATGAAGTTTTTAATGTCTGGACGGGAAGTGGAACAGGTACACTATCTGACCTCTACACTGAAAATAAGTTTGCCTCTTTTGTACAGTTACAACAGAAATATGGTCTTCACAAATCTCACTTCTACAGGTATTTGCAGCTTAGAGGTTTTGTGGCTTCCAACTCCGACTGTTTCCCACTGAGCCCTCCTGAATCTCTGCTTGAAACAATTTTAAAATGTAAAGTTGACATGAAAAAAATAATAGACAGAATTTATACATTACTCAATACACATAACATGAACAGTCTGGACAGCCTTAGGATAAAGTGGGAATCTGACCTACAGTTAGGTCCATATATATTTGGACACTGACACAAATTGGTTTTTTTTTACCTGTTTACTGAAACATATTCAAGTTATATAATGGACATGGACATAAAGTCCAGATTTTCAGCTTTCATTTGAGAGTATCCACATTAAAATTGGATGAAGGGTTTAGGAGTTTCAGCTCCTTAACATGTGCCACCCTGTTTTTAAAGGGACCAAAAGTAATTGGACAATTGACTCAAAGGCTATTTCATGGGCAGGTGTGGGCAATTCCTTCGTTATGTCATTCTCAATTAAGCAGATAAAAGGCCTGGAGTTGATTTGAGGTGTGGTGCTTGCATTTGGAAGATTTTGCTGTGAAGAAAACATGCGGTCAAAGGAGCTCTCCATGCAGGTGAAACAAGCCATCCTTAAGCTGCGAAAACAGAAAAAACCCATCCGAGAAATTGCTACAATATTAGGAGTGGCAAAATCTACAGTTTGGTACATCCTGAGAGAGAAAGAAAGCACTGGTGAACTCATCAATGCAAAAAGACCTGGACACCCACAGAAGACAACAGTGGTGGATGATCGCAGAATAATTTCCATGGTGAAGAGAAACCCCTTCACAACAGCCAACCAAGTGAACAACACTCTCCAGGAGGTAGGCGTATCAATATCCAAATGTACCATAAAGAGAAGACTGCATGAAAGTAAATACAGAGGGTTCACTGCATGGTGCAAGCCACTCATAAGCCTCAAGAATAAAAAGGCTAGATTGGACTTTGCTAAAAAAAAAACATCTAAAAAAGCCAGCACAATTCTGGAAGAACATTCTTTGGACAGATGAAACCAAGATCAACCTCTACCAGAATGATCTCATCTCATCTCATTATCTCTAGCCGCTTTATCCTTCTACAGGGTCGCAGGCGAGCTGGAGCCTATCCCAGCTGACTACGGGCGAAAGGCGGGGTACACCCTGGACAAGTCGCCAGGTCATCACAGGGCTGACACATAGACACAGACAACCATTCACACCTACGGTCAATTTAGAGTCACCAGTTAACCTAACCTGCATGTCTTTGGACTGTGGGGGAAACCGGAGCACCCGGAGGAAACCCACGCGGACACGGGGAGAACATGCAAACTCCGCACAGAAAGGCCCTCGCCGGCCCTGGGGCTCGAACCCAGGACCTTCTTGCTGTGAGGCGACAGCGCTAACCACTACACCACCGTGCCGCCTACCAGAATGATGGAAAGAAAAAAAGTATGGTGAAGGCGTGGTACAGCTCATGATCCAAAGCATACCACATCATCTGTAAAACACGGCGGAGGCAGTGTGATGGCTTGGGCATGCATGGCTGCCAGTGGCACTGGGTCACTAGTGTTTATTGATGATGTGACACAGGACAGAAGCAGCCGGATGAATTCTGAGGTATTCAGAGACATACTGTGTGCTCAAATCCAGCCAAACTGATTGGTCGGCGTTTCATAATACAGATGGACTGTTAGGTTTATATAAGTATTATTCTTGACCAAGAAGGCAGTAATTTATTAAAATGGTGACAAAATTAAGGATTAACTTCGGTTCAGTTAAAAATGACCTTCTGTCTCGGCTGGACATTGTTTGGGAACATTTTGTTTATTTTGATATGAAATGTGTATTTGTGATCAGAGATGTGTCTGAACGACGCCAAGGTCTGTTTTGATGTCAGATCGACCCACACACACTTTAATGTTGGATGTAATGGTAGCCTTATTGCTGAACAAAGAGTTAAGACTTTATATTTTTGGATTATTGCATATACTATGGCAGTGATGTAATTAAGATGTGACCTGCACACACACACACACACACATAGACACAGATATCAAAATATGTCACTTACTCACACCCTCCCATAGACACACACACACACACACACACACACCCTTCTCTGAGGTCACATACAAACACACACACACACACACACACACATTCGACAGACACAATAGCCGTTTGGAGAGATTATGATTTGTTATAAAAGGTGTTTGTAATCTTTCATCTTTGGCGAGAATACTGTGAATAAACAGCAGTTAAACCGATCTCTGGTTCTCTGTTTTTTTGCGGTGTTCCGTCCCAGACGTCTGGGTGGTACGAGGGCGGGGGTCCCGAGAAATAAGTTGACCGATTGACCGTTTCAGACTGGGTTGAACCCCAACAATTTGGTGGCCCGTACGGGGACCCCCAATCAGGTAAGGAGTAAATTATTTTAATTGATTAATTTGATTGGTTAGACTTCCGCCTGGTTGGAGGTCTCAGAAAAAAAAAAAACCAGTTGCTGAACCTCGTGGAAGAGCCACGGGAAGATTGGATATCCTCGTAATTTGTTGACGGGAAGGTGACCCTCGTGAAGTGAAGGAGCTGTCACGGGAAGAGCGCGCTTTTTATGTTAAACCCATAATAATTACCCTAATTAATCTCGGGACTGATTCCTTCGTGCCACCATGGGGGGAAAAATTGTATTATATTAATTGTATTATTGTATTAAGGTACCCGGACCCCGAGAAAAAACCCACGGGATTGGATGAATTGCTGTGGTTTAGCATTCTACACAAATTCTAGACAGTTTGGCCGGCTCAGTTTTGATTTATCCTCATTCAGGTATTTGCAATCTCTAGGAGCTGTGTAATGTATCTTTAATTGTTATAGCATTTATATGAGGCATTACTGGATATGCACAAAATAATGAAACAATAAATCAGTACTCTGGACATGAACAGTCAGAACTGTGTTCCTGGTGTGCATAAATGTCAAACCTTTGGTCAATCAAACCTGTATAACCAACTTCCAAAATCCTTATTTCCTTTTTAAAATCCTTATAGGATGCAAATTAAAATGATTTACCTAAAATTTGAATGATAATTAACAATGATATATCCCAGGTACTTTTTATTCAATATTAATAATAATAAACTTTAAGAATGAATACAAGCTTCAATGTTTGACAAAAAACTACAAAGTGTAAATGTTATGTGCTCTTTTATCATCGTGGGAATTGATTATAGCTCTAAATAAATATTGAAGTGTTTTTTTTTTGTTAAAAGAATCCGTATAACTTTATTTGTACGCCCGTATACTATGTTTATTGAATCAAATCCGTATAAAATACGGACATTCTGTATAATTCACCAAGGCAAATCCAAGTGCAAAGAGCAGTTGCAGCAGCGCAAAACAGCTAGCATAACCCAGAGTTTAATCTCAGAGTTTGTTAGCTCTGTTTGTCAGTCGATGGAGGTCCAGAGTCAGGAGGCACACCACAGTGCTCAGGACCCCCTAGCTGTACCTGCTACGAGTTCAAGGATGAGCCAAGAAGCCCAGTGCATGGAGGGCTTGCCAAAGAAGCCGCGGTTAAACCTACCATCCGCCACGGACCACAGGTGGGCGCAACTGGATGAAGACCTCAGCATCATCCTAGACAACACCTTGAAAGGGGATGCTGTGAAAAAGATCAAGACTCTGGTGGAGACAGTGTACCAAGCATGCCACGACAGATTTGGAGTCAAGGAAGGAAAGCCTGAGAAACAGCCATCAGGCCCCAGTAGAAGGCAATGCCGCATTGCCGAAATGCGTAAAGATCTGCGAGAACTCAAGAAGAGGTGGCGGAAGGCAGAACATCAAGAGAAGGAAGCCTTGAGCGAGCTAAGTTCAGAGGTGCGGAGAAACCTACTCCAGCTGCAAAGGGCAGAGACAACGCGGAAAAGACAGAAAGAGAAGCGTCGGCAGAGGAAATCTTTCTTCAACAATCCATTCCGCTATACATCGGACCTCCTCGGCCAGCCCAAGAGCGGGAGACTGGCATGTTCCAAGGAAGAAGTGGAAGATGCTGTAAAGGCAGCACATAGCGACCCCAACAGAGACCTACCACTAGGAGAGTGCCCCTTCCCTATCCCAAAGCCCAATCCAAGCACCCCGTTCAACATGGCAGATTTCACTTTTGAAGAAGTAAGGTCAGTAGTGAGACGAGCTCGGGCGGGATCTGCTCCTGGTCCATCAGGGACATCATATAAGATTTATAAGAACTGCCCGCAATTGCTAAGGAGACTGGCCACACTCCTGCGCACACTGTGGAAGAAGAAGCAAGAACCCTTGCTGTGGACACTGGCAGAGGGCTGTTTCATTCCCAAGGAGCTGAATTCATCAAGCCTTGACCAGTTTAGAGAGATTTCCCTATTGGACATCGAGGGGAAGGTCTTCTGGGCAATTATCGCTAGAAGGTTGACTTCATACTTACTTGCCAATGGCTATGTCGATGCAAGTGTCCAGAAAGGAGGAGTACCGGGGTACTCTGGGTGCTTGGAGCACACATCGGTAATCAGCCAGATAATTAAGGAGGCAAAAAGTAATAAGAAGTCTCTCTCAGTGGTCTGGCTGGATCTTGCCAAGGCTTACCCAAACGTCCCACACCAGCTTATCTGCAAGGCATTGCAACATTACCAAGTGCCATCAGAGGTCATCAACCTGGTGATGTCGCATATGGGCTCTCTACACATGAGGTTCACCGTGCAGGATTTTACCACCGAGTGGCAGAGGCTGGAAAAAGGGATAATGGCTGGCTGCACCATATCAGTTTCTCTGTTTGTGGCAGCTATGAACCTGCTGCTCAGAGCCGGAGAGTCTCAGTGTAGAGGGCCAATGGCAGCGGATGGGACAAGGCATCCAGCCTGCAGAGCCTTCATGGACGACATCACCGTGATGACCCCATCCATTCTTGGGACACGATGGGTCCTGAGCTCACTGGAGAAGATGGCCACCTGGGGCCGTATGCAGTTTAAGCCTGGCAAATCCAGGAGCTTGTGCATGGTGAAGGGTAGTCTGTCGAATAATACCTTCAGCATCCAGGGATCACAGATTCCAACCATCCAGGAGGAGCGAATCCGGTGCCTGGGGAAGAGCTATGACAGTACCCTGAAAGACAGCGGGAACCTTGAGGATACTGCAGCCCAACTAAAGGAGTGGCTGAGAAGAATAGACAGGAGTTTGCTGCTGGGCAGGTTCAAGGTATGGAGCTTTCAGCATGGCATCATACCAAGACTTCAGTGGCCATTTCTGCTCTATGACTTCCCTATGACCAGAGTTGAAGCAATGGAGAGGGTCTGTAGCAGGTTTATCCGTAAATGGCTGGGCGTTCCTCCAGCTTTCAGCTCAGTCAACCTCTACAGCAGGTCATCAATTCTCCGGTTACCATGTTCCTCTGTCATAGAAGAATTCAAGGCCACCAAGGCAAGGGCAGCATGCACGCTTTTGGACTCCAGGGACACAAAAGTGAGGCATGCAAGTGCCGCCATCAACTGCGGTAGGAAGTGGAAACCCCTTGAGGCGGTGAAAGAAGCAGAAGCGTACTGGAGGCACCAGGAAATTGTGGGCACTGCGTGTCGCGGACGGCTCGGGCTTGGCAACTACAGCGTCAAGAGCTGGTCGAAAAGTAACATCAGAGACAGAAGGGACTTGGTGGTACAGAGGGTGCGGGAGGCAACTGAAGAAGACCGCCGAGTTAAAGCAGTGGGGTTGGGCTCCCAGGCGCGCTGGATGCAGTGGGAGGGGGTACTCGAGAGATCATTGTCTTGGAAGGAGCTCTGGGGCACTGACCAAGGCAAGCTGAGTTTCCTGCTGCGCGCTGTGGCTGATCTCCTACCCACACCAAGCAACCTAAAGGTCTGGGGCAAGGAGCAAGAGGCATCCTGTGGCCAGTGCGGCGCCAGCCTCTGCACACTGAACCACATTCTGACCAGCTGCCCAAAAGCCCTGGCGGATGGGCGCTACCGGTGGAGACATGACAAAGTCCTCACCGAGGTCGCTAAGTGGGTCGAACTACAGAGGTGCCACGCCAACAAACAGCCACCAATACCACCAAGGCTCACAAGCTTCCAGCCAGAAGGCAGCAAAGTCTCAAAGAAAAGACCTGACTGCCTACCATCAATGCTATACCGCGGATCAGATTGGGAGCTGAGGGTGGATCTTAGAAAGAAGCTGGTCTTTCCTCAGGAGGTGGTGGTAACTACCCTCCGACCGGATATGATCCTTCTTTCAAGGAGCTCAAAGTCCATCATCCTCGCCGAACTCACTGTTCCCTGGGAAGAGAGGCTAGCCATATCCCACCAGGCAAAGAAGGCTAAGTACCAGGACATAGTGGATGAGGCGACCCTCGCAGGGTGGCATGCCACCCTCTACCCAATTGAGGTTGGGGCTCGGGGTTTCCCTGCCTCATCTATGCGCAGTTTTCTACAGAAAATCGGACTTGACTCCAGACAGGTACAGAAGGCTATCAGGGAGATAGCCGCAGTGGCCGAAAGTTGTTCCAGGTGGCTGTGGCTGTCAAGGGATCGTAGCTGGACCCCCTCCGCAGGTGAAGGCTAACTCAGCCCTCGCTGCCCCACTCAGGAGAGGTGTACAGGTTAAGGGGCGAAACACCTGTGACCCTGAGATACCTGCTGAGGATGCAGAGGGGTCCCTGTGATCACCGTGGTACTCCACCAGATAGAACCTAAACATCCACATCCATAGTTGCTCCTGCAGTCTCTGCTTGTAGCAAAGCACCTTTGGTGTTTATTTCATCATAAGTTGACATGGGTGTGCATTTTAATCTCAACGAAAGCTTCACTGAATCGATTCTTTAGAACAAACTCGCATGCGTGTGAATCAATTTACTTGATTCACTCTTGATTCTTGACTCAGAAACTACGGAAACCTTATTTGTATTCCTGTTTTCAAATTGTAAACAATAATCACACTTTCATGCTGCATGAAATTAAAGTATGAACTTTCCTCAAACCATTACGTGTGCATGAACTCAACAAATGCAGTCCATGCGTCTGTATCGATTCGCTCGATCGAGTCATTTATGTTTCGTCCCGAAAAAGATCCGAATCGTTTGTGAATCTCATCACTGTTAGAAACCCAAGAGAAGAGATCCTCTTCCCTTAACATCATCAGAGGAAAAATCTGCTTCTTAATCAGTTAGTTTCAGCGTTTGGTGAGTAGATCATCTGCATTTTATTTTATATTCATTGTGTGTGGATAGTCCGAAACTTGTAACTGGAAAGTTATCAGGAAAGTCCCGAGTGGTCTGCGAGGTGATCTCTGAACAGGTCCGCGAGCACTCTACAGACTATTAATGCGTTTTAATAATTAATAGTGCAGCTATTAATACAGTTTCATGTCTGGATCTTATAAATGATGAATACGAAGTTTTCAAAATTATGAGAACTCCAGTTCCCATGATGCTTGTGAACTGGGCATGCGCACTGGATAAAAGAAAAAGCAGCTCTTTAGGGCAAAACTCTCGTCTCATCAGATTTGGGCAGTAATTCTATGCGTTCAGACCTTAAATAATGAAATAACTGTACAAGCAAATACAACACAAAAACCATTTTAAAACATTCATTTAAATTAAACAGACATGGTAAAAACAGAAGGAATATATTTAAGGCTTAGAGTTTGATTAATTCAGCCAAATCAAATATCACTTTCAGATTTGAAGATATTTATCAGGAATCATTTATAAATTTTGAGTATTATACCACTTCCTGTTTAAAGGCATAATAAAAGGCATCAAATATATTTACCCTCCGTGTGAATGGAAATGCCGAAAAGTTTAATGTTTAACCTCATGTTTAATGTTGATCTAAAACATTTTAAAACTGATCATGTGGTGGTATTTTTATTAATCATATGTAATTCTAACCTTTAAATATCCTATATACTCCTGTTTCTGACGCGTTTTAGTGAAATGTGGACTTGTCTTGTCTGGGAAGCATGAAATTAGTTCAACAGCGAGCTAACCCGCTCTTTACTTCATTTTTTACATTTTTTGAATAATTGTCATCCTATTATAATATTTAATATAAATATAATATTTTGAATAATTGTTCCGTCTCTATAGTCTCTCTGTCTCTTTCTCAGTCAGCATTGAGATAAAACTCCCAGACTGTTACAGAGAGCTCTAATATAAACAACTCATGCAAGAACAGCAGGCAAGGACAGAAATCTGCAATGGGCAGAGAAAATCATTATTTTTGGCACTTTCTCACAATAATAAATTTAATAAGTAATCTCTAGCAGAGGGTCGTTGAAACGACGTAGAGTTTTGGTCAGAATGGTCGGTTTCCGTCGAACGTCAGAAAATCAACGTTGAAACGGCGCCGTGAAACGTCGATTTCTCCGCCGTCTGAGAGGGTCGATTTATCACCGTTGAATCACCGTGGGTAAAGGTTGATCTGTCGACCGTCAGAGAAGGTTGAATATACGACGTTGAACCATCGTCACTTTTGCCGGCCAGTTTTCAACATTGGTAGGATGAGCAACTAATTCTGGCCCGTAGCCAGGGGGGATCGGAGGGTTCGTTCGATCCCCCCCCCCGCGACACCGCGCCCCGGACATACACGCCCCTCAAGATTACTCAAGATTTATTCATTTGTTCATGTCCGATGAATATACATTGATTCACATTTAAATTTACAATATCAAATCCAGACTAATCAAAAAAGAAAAGTAGACTAAGTGAGGACGAGTTAGAAAAACGGGTTCATTTCTCCTATGTTTATGTTTACACGTTTTGTTCAGACTGCTTTACACCCCAATCCAGTGGGTGGCGGTAATGCCCCCATTAGACCCCTTTCACTGACGTCACCCGAAACCGGAAGTAAACAAACCCTGCGCCACATTGGAAGACCAACAAACTCGTGATTTGGGGGAAATAACGGCAGCGCGCGGTCTGTGAACCCACGAGGCACTTGGTTCATCATAAACCTACAATGGTAAACTTTTGTGCTGTGTTAGGGTTCTAACAAAGCTGATGGGAAAGGTGAAAAGAAGTCTTTCTACAGAATACCAGCTGTGATTGAGACAACAAGCAAACCAAGGAGCTTTCTGCCGGGAGACAGAGAGAGGATTTAGCTGCTTTATGCAGAGCGGATCTGAATACTTCAAGTCTATTTTGTTACAGGTAAGTCACTAGGCTAGAGTGTTGTAGAACATTTTTTTAAATGTTTACTGAATAAAAACATCCTTAATTTTATCAAATATTCTCTACTCTATATTTCATTTCTTTCTTTTGTTTTAATTTTCCTCCCTCCATCCCTCTTTGGATTTTAAATATAGTTTTTCCCCATGTCCAAATAATGAGGTAGGGTGGCATTTAGAAACCCATAGCCTACTGCTGACTTTCTTTATCAATGCTGCATCAAATTAATTTTGGTTATGTTTTTCTGTTTCCATGTACAGGTCTGCGCCGCAGGAGGAATAGGCCACAATTATAAATAAATCATAAAATGTTTCTAAGAACTTGTTCAAGTGTGTTCTGCTCCTTATAAATGTTAAAAGTTATGCCTCATAGATAGCTTGACAAACATTAGGAGAGGTGCATTGTTGCATGCATTTTTATATCCTGTTGTACATTAAACAGGCCGTAGCCTACGCACATTGATATAAATTAAGTTTCACTTTCATGGTTGAAGTATGCATGTGTGTGTTCATCCTAGGCAAGAGCCCCGATGCTTTATTGTTAGCTAGTTTAATTTAGCCTGTTTTGCTTAATTTGTAGCCTTCCTGTTGTACATAAAACAGGAAGTAAAGTTGGATGAATCATCGCCGAAAATTCAACTATAAATCGACCGAAATCCGTAGTTGAATAAAGGGTGAAAGGGGGTCTATTCTCTGTCGACCACCATCCACTTTTCAACGTCGTTTCAACGGAAACTCGTATGAGCAAAGCGGTGTTGAATCAACGTCGGTGATCGACGGCGTATAGGTCGAAGAACATGCCGATGATTCCACGTCGAATCAACGACCCTCTGCTATATTATTAGGTAAATTCCATATACATAAAGTCAAAATGTCCAAGACAACCAGTTCCCATTATTACTGTTAATTGAATTAAAAATGTATTTTGAGTCTCTGTCACATATCGAATCCAACAAAGAGTGCTTATCAGCTATTCAATTTTATTCAAATACATTCAGTGAAATTGTTTGTCATTTCAATTTGCCCTGTTTTTTTATCTCCTTTTCTTTCTTTAAACTTATTGCTCCTTATGAGGCTAAGCTTAACCATGTTCCTCCTAATTTCGAACTATTGATATGAAATGCTCTGATTAACTGTTTGCTGAGTTTTAAACCTCCATACTTTTGCCTTTAAAAACCACAGAGGATATGGAATGGATAGGCTTTTAATGTATTTAGTTAACCATAATTTTTTTCAGCAAGAAACAGTTAACAAACGTTTACTTGAATAACTTTTTGTTTATAAATCAGAGACTTGGGTTTATCTTTATTTAACCATTAAGAAAAAACTTCATAAATTATCATGATTATGATACATTGGCTTGTATAAGTATTCACTGTCCTTGAACCTTTCTGCATTTTGTTGCACTGCAACCTGGAACTTAAATTGACATGAAACTACACAAAATATGATTTAATAAGCAGTACCTCTCTCTCTGGATGTCATCCTACAGTCTCTTCTTGAGCAAGGAGTGGTGAGACACTTTACACAAGATTTATGTAAGATTAATGAATTGATTGTTCCTTCTGTAATATCACAGGTTCCTGCTCATCATTGCTGTTTCCATTAATGATCTCTGTTCTGCCTTTTTTCCACGCACATGAGGAGATAGCGTTTGGACTCAGGGTTTCATTTGACTCTCCTGCTGTTTTTTTTTCAGCTGTAATTCATAACGCGCTCTGTGACCTTCTCCCTCCCTCAGGACTCTGTGGTCTGTGTGTTCTGGTGTCTGCTGAGTCACCAGAAATCTGCCAAGACACTGACACTTGCGCCGCTCCAACATCTGGCGCACAAGGGCTTTAAGGTTTCCAGAACCAAGCTGCAATATTGCATGGACACTTAATTATTTGAACTTTTGAAGTTTTGAACTTTCTCAAGGCTGTCATTCTAGACACAAAACGCCCTGCAACTAAACATGCACTGATGTCTTTTCTGGGTCAGAAAATGGATCCCTGACTGCTCTTTATATGACAAGCTTCTCCGTTCTGCAATCTCTCATCATGATCCACTGCGACATCCTTTGACCTGGACTGACGCTATGGTGGTCGCTTATCACTCCCTCAGAAGCACCCTTTGTTCCGCCCCTGGGTTACCTGCTCACTTCAAGCCCTTCCACCTCTATGCCTGTGAACACCAAGGCACAGCCTTTGGGGAGCGTGAGGGGGGGAAATGCATCATTGTGCGTTTTTATCCAAAACATTAGACATTGTTGCTCAAGGCTTACCTGTGTGTCTGGGGGCTGTCTCCGCATGTGCTTTGATGGTTTTAGATGCAGAAAAATTGGTTTTGTCTCACCCATTGATCTTGCACTCGTCACATCAAGTTAAACAGGTGTTACAAAATTTACAGACCCATTAAATTAATTTATCAGTAATTTAATAGATAATTAAATTAACATATGACTATTTATTCTCTGTTCTACTAACAATTTCGAAATTCGTGTCACATCCTCTTTTGATAATGTAGGTCGCGCTCTCGCACGCCTCCTTAATTCTCGGGATGATACTTGGGATGACATTGATATTGTCTGTCTAAAAATCGTACATACTACTAGTATCAGGTCTGATTTCTCCTCCAGCCCTCTAGGGATGGGGAAGTACTCTTTGTTGATGGTTCTTGTTCTAAATGGTATATAATATTTATAATTTATAATATTTATAATACCTCTGTGGTTACTCTGTGGTTAGCCTGATATTCTGCATGAGACATACGCTCTTTCTTTCTCATTTGATTTTTGTCATCTTGATTGTGGACAAATTCTCTAAATGGGTAAAAGTTTTTTTTTTCCTGTTCTCGAGAGAACACGAAGGTAGTTACTCGTTTTAATACCTAGTTATAATAATAATAATGATACATTTTATTTATAAGTGCCTTTCAAGGTGCCCAAGGACACTGGACAGTAAAAAAGAAAAACAAACAATAAAAGCAGAACAATAAAATAATAAGAAATCAGTAATAATAATAATTGTTATAGTTATGGGGTGGGGCGGCATGGTGGTGTAGTGGTTAGCGCTGTCACCTCACAGCAAGAAGGTCCTGGGTTCGAGACCTGGGGCCGGCGAGGGCCTTTCTGTGCGGAGTTTGCATGTTCTCCCCGTGTCCGCGTGGGTTTCCTCCGGGTGCTCCGGTTTCCCCCACAGTCCAAAGACATGCAGGTTAGGTTAACTGGTGACTCTAAATTGAGCGTAGGTGTGAATGTGAGTGTGAATGGTTGTCTGTGTCTATGTGTCAGCCCTGTGATGACCTGGCGACTTGTCCAGGGTGTACCCCGCCTTTCACCCGTAGTCAGCTGGGATAGGCTCCAGCTCGCCTGTGACCCTGTAGAACAGGATAAAGCGGCTACAGATAATGAGATGAGATAGTTATGGGGTTTCAAATGCCATAGACTCAGACAAGGGTACCCGTTTCACCTCAAAGGTCACACAAAACCTTTGTAAGTATCTCTAAACTAAACTGGTGCTTTCACATTCCTCAATCCTCTGGTATCGTAGAACGTACTAATCGAACATTGAAAGACAAATTAATTAAGGTCATGCAGGACACAGGTTTGGTTCTGTAATCCATAATTCATTCTGGCTGAAATTCGCATGACACCAAGAAATTATTTTTGGAAGAAATTATTCTCCCCTGGAAGAAGGGAACTCCGGTTCCGGGTACCTCTGATTTGAAAATGCATATGGATGAGTATTCTGCAGCCCTTATAGATAAGTTGCATAAAATTTGTACCAAAGTCAATAATACAATATTATCTCCACCTCACACCCCTTTCACGTGGGAGACAAGTGCTGGTGTGACTTTTAAAGTAATGATTTGGACAATTGGGAAAACCTAGATATGGTGGGCCTGCAGACATATTTGCCTTTACTTTTACTGCTGTTTTAACTGATCTTTTTCCACAGTGGATCCATGCCACGCGATTGAAGAGGGCTCCATAACAAAGTTGTGTTACAATGACAAGTTTGCTGCTATTAACGCTTTTTGTGTCCCTATCTAGTCTCCCTCTGGCCAGTTTTCTCTCTCTCTGTCTCTCTATTTCTGAGCTCTACACAGATTCGACTGAGAATCCTCAAGACGTTGTGAACAAAGAGGGGAAGAGATCTTGCGCCCCATTTGGAACCAATCATCCTCACTACAACCATGACAGTCCTCATCACGGGTTTCGTGACTTCATCTTTGCTCAGGGCAGGGTTACCCGCCCGAGCCTTCAGGACCACTTCATTGCTCGGAGCAGGGTTACCCGCCCGAGCCTTCAGGACCACTTCATTGCTCGGGGCAGGGTTACCCGCTCGAGCTGGACTTCGAGACAACGTCTTCTGGACTAACTTCGCTAACTGGACTGCACAAGCGCACACCACACGAATGTGTTATGTCTTTCATCTGATGCCGTTCTCTACTATTATTACACATCTCCATGCTCTGAAACTCTGTATTCTTACAGGACTCTGTTCTCACTATAGGTCGATATGCCTTCTAATTTCATTTTCCCTCATTGTTTTAGAACAAATTACTCTGAAGGAAGTAGCGTGTATTTGGGACGAATTAAGAGGTTTTGAGTTTCTCTAAGCTCCGGTGAGGTGGGACGAGGGCTGATCGGGCATGCCCGCCCTCTGAGCACCAATATACGTCAAGAAGGGCAAAGATTAACTCAAGATTAATTCTCGATGTAATCACATATATGATCATGAGGTGATAATATATGGTCCTAGGATTTGATAACAGTGATACTATTATCAAAGGGGGGATTGTTAGGTTTATATAAGTATTATTCTTGACCAAGAAGGCAGTAATTTATTAAAATGGTGACAAAATTAAGGATTAACTTCGGTTCAGTTAAAAATGACCTTCTGTCTCGGCTGGACATTGTTTGGGAACATTTTGTTTATTTTGATATGAAATGTGTATTTTTGATCAGAGATGTGTCTGAACGATGCCAAGGTCTGTTTTGATGTCAGATCGACCCACACACACTTTAATGTTGGATGTAATGGTAGCCTTATTGCTGAACAAAGAGTTAAGACTTTATATTTTTGGATTATTGCATATACTATGGCAGTGATGTAATTAAGATGTGACCTGCACACACACACACACATAGACACAGATATCAAAATGATGTCACTTACTCACACCCTCCCATAGACAGACACACACACACACCCTTCTCTGAGGTCACATACAAACACACACACACACACATTCGACAGACACAATAGCCGTTTGGAGAGATTATGATTTGTTATAAAAGGTGTTTGTAATCTTTCATCTTTGGTGAGAATACTGTGAATAAACAGCAGTTAAACCGATCTCTGGTTCTCTGTTTTTTTGCGGTGTTCCGTCCCAGACGTCTGGGTGGTACGAGGGCGGGGGTCCCGAGAAATAAGTTGACCGATTGACCGTTTCAGACTGGGTTGAACCCCAACATGGACAACGACCCAAAACATAAAGCCAAAGCAACCCAGGAGTTTATTAAAGCAAAGAAGTGGAATATTCTTGAATGGCCAAGTCAGTCACCTGATCTCAACCCAATTGAGCAGCATTTCACTTGTTAAAGACTAAACTTCAGACAGAAAGGCCCACAAACAAACAGCAACTGAAAACCGCTGCAGTAAAGGCCTGGCAGAGCATTAAAAAGGAGGAAACACAGCATCTGGTGATGTCCATGAGTTCAAGACTTCAGGCAGTCATTGCCAACAAAGGGTTTTCAACCAAGTATTAGAAATGAACATTTTATTTACAATTATTTAATTTGTCCAGTTACTTTTGAGCCCCTGAAATGAAGGGATTGTGTTAAAAAATGCTTTCGTTCCTCACATTTTTATGCAATCATTTTGTTCAACCCACTGAATTAAAGCTGAAAGTCTGAACTTCAACTGCGTCTGAATTGTTTTGTTCACAATTCATTGTGGTAATGTACAGAACCAAAATTAGAAAAATGTTGCCTCTGTCCAAATATTTATGGCCCTAACTGTAGATGAAACGATTTCAGAGGAAATATGGCAAAAAATTATTCAGCGAATTTATTCTTCCTCCATATGCCTCAGACACACTGTGGTTCAACTCAAGATAGTCCACCGTCTTCATTGGACCAAAGAGAGATTGTCTAGGATTGAGACGGATATCGACCCTACATGTGATCGATGCAGACGGGCTCCTGCCACATTACTGCACAGGTTTTGGTCGTGCCCTATGCTATACAGTTTTTGGCATTCTATCTTTGAGGCATTCTCCGGAACATGTGGGAAAACTGTGCACCCATCTCCTCTGATTTCACTATTTGCTGTGGCCCCAGTGGGGGCCTCTTTTTCTGGGAACCACCTAGGCATGATGGCCTTTTGCTCTTTGTTGGCCAGGAGACTTATCCTGTTTAAATGGAAAGATGCTTCCCCCCCAACACATGGCCAGTGGATTAGGGAGGTCATGAGTCATGTTCATTTAGAAAAAATTAGATATACTGTAAGACGGACCACCAGGAAACTCTCATTTGACAGCCATTTATTTCCTTTGTTGAAGGCACGGCAGCTATTAACATATCTATGTAACCCAAATGTCTATCTGTACCTGTGTTTTTTTTACCTCTCTCCGTTATGGTCTTTATTTACCTACAGTAGTTTGTGTGTGTCGATGTGCTCAAGAGGGAGCAACTGAGCACAAGCTTGCTGGTGACCTTCTACCGCTCCACCATAGAGAGTCTGCTGACCTACGCAGTGTCAGTGTGGCACTCTAGCTGCACAGTGGCTGACAGGAAGAGGCTGCAGAGGGTGACCAACACTGCACAAAGGATCATCGGCAGCCCTCTGCCTTCCTTAACTGACATCTACAACTCTAGATGTCTGAACAGAGCAAAAAACATCATAAGGGACATCACCCACCCTGGCTTCCATCTGTTCAACCTGCTACCCTCTGGCAGGCGATACAGGTCCATCCCGGCCAGAACAAACAGACTCAGGGACAGCTTCTTTCCTAAAGCAGTCACCATACTCAACTCCAGTCTGCACTGAGGAACTGGTGCTTTGAGAACTGGCCTACCTGTGCACTGTTCAAAAGGTAACTTTGTGTATGCGTGTGTGTGTGTGTGTGTGTGTGTGTATTGCATCATGTCTTTTTGCACTGTCAATACAAATGTCACCTTATCACTGAATGCTGCTATCACTAGCCACTTTACTTATACTACTGGAGTATTGATGCCAATATACTTGAGCTGTATATATATATATATATATATACAGAGTGAGAGTAAAAAGTATTTGATCCCTTGCTGATTTTGTTGGTTTGCCCACTAATAAAGACATGATCATTCTATACTTTTAATGGTAGATGTATTCTAACATGGAGAGACAGAATATCAAAAAGAAAATCCAGAAAATAACTTGAAAGAATGTATTTTAATTGATTTGTATTTCATTGAGGGAAATAAGTATTTGATCCCTCTAGCCAAAAGCACTTAATACTTGGTGGCAAAGCCTTTGTTTGCAAGCACAGCGGACAGACGTTTGTTGTAGTTAACTGCAAGGTTAGCACACATATCAGGGGGAATTTTGGCCCACTCTTCTTTGCAGATCCTCTCTAAATCATTAAGGTTGGTGGGCTGTCGCTTGGCAACTCGGACCTTCAGCTCCCTCCATAGATTTTCGATTGGATTGAGGTCCGGAGACTAGCTGGGCCACTCCATGACCTTAATGTGGTTCTTCTTGAGCCACTCCTTTGTTGCCTTTGCTGTATGCTTCGGGTCGTTGTCATGTTGGAAGACCCAACCACGGCCCATTTTCAACTTCCTGGCAGAGGGCAGGAGGTTGTCCCTCAGGATTGCACGGTACATGGCTCCATCCATCTTCCCACTGATGCGGTGAAGTAGCCCTGTGCCCTTGGCAGAGAAACACCCCCAAAACATAATGTTTCCACCTCCATGCTTGACGGTGGGCACAGTGTTCCTGGGGTCATAAGAAGCATTTTTCTTCCTCCACACATGACGAGTAGAGTTTAGGCCAAATAGTTAGGATGCAGTGCAAAGCACTGCAACTATTGTTCTTCTACGTATTTCTTCTTCTTCTTCTTCTTCCTCCTACGCAAATTTTGATTTCGAATAACTCAATAACCGTACGTCGCACACAGACAAACAATATATCAAAACGTGCGGCTCGATCGGACTCGCTATGCTATTACTTTTCTCTACAGAATACGATTTTTTCGCGACATAGTCGCGAAAAAATCACCCCAAAAAACCCCATTCATTTCTATGGAATTAATTGAAAAAAAAGCTCTTTTTCAACGTTTTTCAAACGTCCGCTGCTCTGGCATGCTTTAACCTAGAGACGTGATTCAAACTCTAAAACGTAGGAAAACTTCTCCTCTGTGGATCTGGCATTCAACTTTTCTGCTAGGTTCTACACTTTCGGTTCAGTCCCGGCTCAACCGCCATGTGGGTTCTGGGAGAAAATCCGGCTTTTGAATGGGTGTCTATTGTGTTACACACCAGTGAAGCTCGTTAACTTAGAGTGGAGAGAGGTTGAAAATAAAGCTCAAACTTTCTCGCTTAAACTGTGTTTTCAGCCACAAATTTCACTCTACAGACATGATTTTCTCAAAAGTAGTCGGAAAACTTGTCCTGATTCACACAATGTGTCTACCTAAACGATAGGATTTACGGTTTTTGAATGACAAGCCTCAAACTGAGGACAGGGCAGCTGACAGGCTTCATTGACACCCATTATAAACGTGAGAGAAAAGTCACTCGTTTTTAAATCACTCTAGTGTCGTTATTTTTAAGACTACAGACAAAAAAATACATCATTTTATTCAGGAGACCCTTCTAGCGCTCACTGTGAAAGAATTTTGTGAATAGCTGCTTCCGTTGTCGAGTTATTTGTCATTGTTCGAGGCCTGGTCCTTCATAAAAATCAGTAGAAAACTCCAGCCCTTGTGTGTCTTAGCTCATTGACACCCATTATAAACGTGACAGAAAAGTCAGTCATTTTTAAGTCGGTCTACTGTCCTCATTTTTAAGACTACAGACAAAAAATTACATCAGTTTATTCAGGAGACCCTTCTAGCGCTCACCGTGAAAGAATTTTGTGAATAGCTGCTTCCGTTGTCGAGTTATTTGTCATTGTTCGAGGCCTGCTCCTTCGTAAAACACAGCACAAAATTCAAGACCTTGTGTGTGTTAGCTCATTGACACCCATTATAAACGTGACAGAAAAGTCAGTCATTTTTAAGTCGGTCTACTGTCTTCATTTTTAAGACTACAGACAAAAAATTACATCACTTTATTCAGGAGACCCTTCTAGCGCTCACTGTGAAAGAATTTTGTGAATAGCTGCTTTCGTTGTTGAGTTATTTGTCATTGTTCAAGGCCTGATCCTGAGCAAAAATCAGCCAAAAATTGACAAGATTATGTGTCACTCTGTGCTTTCTCAGGCCCGTCGCCATGCCGACTGGGAGCAGTGAGTGACGGGGGGGGGGGGCTGCTGTCTCAAGCACACACAATCATTGCATTGAAACATCATTGCGGGTCACACATTCACGGCCAGCAAACATGCGTGACCGAATTGCTTCGCGCACTGCATCCTCTCACAATTTCCCCTGGGGAATTGTCCGGTCTAGTTCAATTTTGGTCTCGTCTGACCACAGAACCTTCTCCCAATCACTTTGTACATCTTTGAGGTGATCATTGGCATACTTTAGGCGGGCCTCCACATGTGCCTTCTTAAGCAGGGGTACCTTTCGGGCACTGCAGGATTTTAATCCATTGCAGCGCAAAGTGTTGTCAGTTGTTTTCCTGGTGACTGTGGTCCCAGCTGCCTTGAGGTCATTCACTAACTCCCGCTGTGTGGTTGCAGGCCGATTTCTCACAGCTCTCATGATCATTGCCACCCCACGAGGTGAAATCTTCTGTGGAGCACCAGACCGAGGTCTATTGATGGTCACGTTATACTTCTTAAATTTTCTCACAATTGCACCAATGGTTGTTACTTTAATACCCAGCATCTTGCTAATGTTTTTGTAGCCCATTCCAGATTTGTGCAGGTCAACAATCCTGTCTCTGAGGTCCTGAGAGAGTTCTTTGGTCTTACCCATGTTGGAGAGTTTGGAATCTGTCTGATTCTGTGAACAGGTGTCTTTCATACAGGTGATTAGTTAGAACAGGTGTCTTCAATTCAGGTAACAAGTTGATTGGGAGTGTCTAACTGGTCTGTGAAAGCCAGAACTCCTAATGCATACTAGGGGATCAAATACTTATTTCCCTCAATGAAATACAAATCAATTAATATATATTCTTTAAAGTTATTTTCTGGATTTTCTTTTTGATATTCTGTCTCTCCATGTTAGAATACATTTACCATTAAAAGTATAGAATGATCATGTCTTTATTAGTGGGCAAACCAACAAAATCAGCAAGGGATCAAATACTTTTTACTCTCACTGTATATATATATATATATGTGTGTGTATGTATATATATATATACTGTTATAATGCCAATTATGCACAATATGCCAATATACTTGAGCTGTGTGTATATATATATATATGTATACACTTATTATAATGCCAATATACTTGAACTGTAATTATGTTACACATGGTTGCACACCACTGGATGCTGCTACTATCAGCCACTTTACTTGCCCTTAAGGTTTTATCTACTGTGCTGTCTTGGGTGTATTCTCCATGCAGGACCTATACAAATGTGTCTGTATATAGTAACTAGTAGTTCAATAGTAGTTTTTGTATTTGTATATTGTACGTACCTTTTCTTTTTATTCTGTGTGTGCGAACTTTATGGAGCAGCTCTGAATCTCGTTATACTCTGTGTGATGACAATAAAGGCTTTCTATTCTATGTCTGGATGTATTGAAATTTGCTTGGGGTCCAGTACATGTGGGTGGGGGGCATTGGGAGGTTTGTTTGTATGGACAGGAACTAGATTTGATTGTCTCATGTGTGAATTGTATTTTCTTTGTTATATTTGAAAAATAAAAGACCTTGATAAAAAAAAAATCAATCCTGCATGAAGTGAATTCTCCCAGTTACACTCTAAAACTACTCCACACTGTAGACACGACGTGTACAGTTTCATCTTCATGAATCACATGAACTCCATGTGTGAGATGTTCAGCTCATCACGGAGATCAAGGCTGCTCTTCGGTCACTGGGGAAACAGGATGTGGATCTCCACTGGTCATGACGAGGTGTGCTGCAGCTTCACACCATTTTTATTTTTCACCTGAACTCAGTATTACAGAGAATAAAGATTCCTGCTGTCCTGCACCATCGAGAGAAAGGAGTCAAAACACAGCACATGGAGATTTTACATTTTTATTACATTTTTGTACAAGTGAAGAGTCTACTTCAGCTCCTTCACTGCCAGACCTGAGAGAGAGAGAGAGAGAGAGAGAGAGATGTTTAGAGCTCTAATTGAACGTCACACCCAGTAACTGACGCTGCGCTGCTGTGAATCAGTTTATCAGACTGAAAGTGTTTCAGGGTAAATGTTGGTGAACCGGTGGAACTGAAGTTTCTATAGAAAGCAGAAATTCAGCACTTGGTTCGTCTTTTGTTTTAGCAAGTGTGTAAATACACCGTGAGCACCGCTCCGGCCCAGGGAGTTTGGACAACTTGCACTGCAAATCACTGAATCTCCCACATTCACACTTTAATGAATTTACACAACCTTGTATTGTGCAGAGTTGTGTATTCTTCATCAAACAAGAGGAAATAAAAAAAAAAAACACACAATTCACTTAACGTATGTTGGGTAAAATAACTTGGAAAACAACTGTGCAAAGCTAATCTCATGAGGTGGAGGGAAGGCGTGGCCGAATGGTTAGAGAAGTAGCTTTGGGACCAAAAGGTTGCCAGTTTGATTCCCTGGAACAACAGGAAAGGCTGAAGTGCCCTTGAGCAAGGCACCAAACCCCAGCTGTGGTGTCCGTCACTCTGGATAAGAGCGGCTGCTGAAGGTCATTAATGTGGGACACGGCCATGCAGTACATTAACAAGCAGTCAGAGCAGGAGGCACAAACACACACAGACTGAGCTGAATCCTCTGATGGAGATGCTGAAACACATCCTGTTCCACTGAAACACCAAGATGGGGTCAGTTCCAGCCCACTGATGTGGCGTGAGTGAATCATAGTCCAGTATCTGTACTTTTACAACATCTAAACTCACTGTTAGACACAATCAACACTATTCTAGTCGAGTTGCTTCATGATCAGCGATGAGAATGAAAAATATTTAAAAAGTCTGAAAAAAGCTGGGGTTTGGGGGTCGCAGGCACCCAGCGGGGCCCAGGGGCAGAGCCACGGGAGCTAATGATTTTTTTTTTACCCCAAAACCATTAAATTTTATTAGCGAAAAGTTGCAGTTTATTTGGAAATAAATTCCCCTTCTTGGTGGACGAGCAGGTGAAAATGATTAATATGGGACAAGAGACTTGTTTTTAATCAATTCACATTTGATGATTTCAAAAAAAATCAATGCACCTTTTAATATAAACGAGCTCTACAGTATTATATTTCTGCATCTGTTTGGACATTCTAAGCGCTGATGCTTTTTCATCCTTTATTCGAGTGCAGAGGAGAGCGTAGCAGTGCTCCAGTCACCACGCCCAGAAATAACTCCCAATAACCCACTATCCAGGCGGCATCATGTGACGTGAAAGCGCTTTTCTTCAACACAAGCTGCACTGTGATAAGTGGACATGGGTCAGGAACCGTGTGAGTGTAGGTCAGTGGGGGGAGGGGACAATCACACTGAATGAGGACATCCTGAGATGGCCACACCCATTTACAAACTGACAGGCATTCATTCATGAACATCACTAATCTGATGAACCCTTGATGTTAAAGCCACTGGACTGAAAGTAACTTGAAGTAAAGAAACTCTAATCTGCGACTCTGAAGAAGCAGCTGTCGGTTCTTCATGTTATTTATAATTCTCCCCGTTCCTCTGGTTCTCCACCTCAACAACCGGATCCAAAACCACCATCACCTGATGGACCACTGACCCACCAGTGTGATGAGGATCCACCAGTGCAGGGGATGATCAGGAGCTGCTCTGTACCCAGTACGTACACTGGGTGTGTCCAGCTCAACCAGAACACACACCCCCCCCCCCCCACCCCAGAGATGCTCGGAAAAGGAAATCTTCACACTTCAGCCTGCAGGTGGAGCAGCCCATCCCCCACAAAGTTACTGACAGGTCTGCAGAATCCACAGGGTCGCAGTTTCCGGTTGGGAATCCAGAACTCCAGATTAATCCCAATTAATAACTTTCACAGTTGACTAAAGCAGCAGAGTGAGAACGCTGCATCAGCTCGTCTTCATCAGGAAAACCGTCTCACACTCCACACAAACAACGCTAATGTGGGCTGGAGGAAGGGGCGGGGCTTCAAGGGGGTGGTTCATATCAGTTCTAAAACCTACACCTGTCAATCATTCCATATCAACATGCTGTGTGGATCATCTGATGTGTGTTTACCGGGTGGCAGAGACTGTTTCAGCTTCTCGGCCTTCTCCTTGTCGGTGATGACGAGGGTGTACAGGTACCTGCTGCAGCGCACCTTGAACTTCACATTGTCCTTGTTCTTCTTGATCTTAACAGCTACACACACACACACACTAACCCATTATTCCTCCACATGACAGACCTGCAGTAGAAACTCTGGATGATGTTATTGTGTCAGAGCCGAATGACCCTCCACTTACACAACACTATTAAAGCACGT
Organism: Neoarius graeffei; assembly: GCF_027579695.1. Taxonomy (NCBI): domain Eukaryota; kingdom Metazoa; phylum Chordata; class Actinopteri; order Siluriformes; family Ariidae; genus Neoarius; species Neoarius graeffei. Next base: position 1,401,606 of record NC_083582.1, on the reverse strand, counting down.
TTACATTTAATCAAGTCATTTACATAAAACTCAAAACCTCACATTAAACTAACAAGGTGTGTGAAATAGAAGGGGTGGGGGGTGTACACCCATGTACACACTTCCATATCCTGTGTGCAAGTGACCTCACGCCTGACGCCCCAAACCAGGAGTCCACCATGTTGGATGATAAACAACCAGGAAGCAAGACTTCGTAATTTTCTTTTGATTTTGAAGACAGACTGTGCCTGCTGTGTGTGTGGGATATAACTGCAGTAATAACACTGCTCATGACAAACACAGTTCCTCAGAGTTCCCAAAATAATTAAAAACAGCGACAAAACAGAAGAACTGTCCAGAGAGCTGCGTGCGCTGCGGTTCAAAATAAATAAACACACACACACACACACACACGAAGGACTTAACCAAGGAGATCGCTAATTACACCCGCGTGTGGTGACTTTTATACCCGGTAAGACTTCACTGCTAATTAAAGCTGTGTTTTCTGATGATTAAATTGAACTTTTGAGCTTTAACACAAACACTCTGCTTCTCACCCTGCAGGAGCTCCGGCAAACCGACACGATAAAACAAACCCAGACTGGGCTCCAACACTCCCATGAGGACATGATAAGATCAAAACTAAAACTCAGCTCGCAGTATCGAGAAGCAACAGAAGTGAAAGATCTGGCTCCCGACGCAGCATGAGAAACCCGAGAGTTTGGATGCACGAGGAGAAGAGTGCGGGTCGGCTTCACCAGGTGAGAGATTAGCGATGCTGCTCCAGTGGTTTACTGATGCACCAGAGTGAAATGAGCCTGGACCTGAACCCCCAGCAGAGACACAAACTCAGGGTTCCTACACATTTTCAAATTTAAAATTCCAGACTTTTTCCATACTCAAATTCTCAGGTTTGGAGACTTCAGCGAACAAACTACTCATATTTAAAAGAATTACTTGAAAATCAAACAGGTACTCACATTATGACATACCTAGCCTGGGAAATCCCATGCTGCTTTGCACAATTGTTCCGATCTGAAAAGACAGCATGGAAACTATGGTCTAAAGCAGGGGTCTTCAATCTTATCCATGAGGGGCCAGTGTGGCTACAGGCTTTCGTTCCAGCCAAATAGGAGTCACCCTTGATAGTTGGTTGAAGACCAAGATGAACTGATTAAACAAGTGTAATCAGGTGTAGCTCCCACTTGGTTGGAATGAAAGTCTGTAGCCACACTGGCCCTTTGTGGATAAGATTGCCCACCCCTGGTCTAAAGGCTCGCCTGAGTTAGGGACCCAATCAGAGAGTGGGGAGGGGTGGAAAGACGGTGACGCGTACTACTCGACAAACGGAAGCTTGTAGTTTATTTGGGACTGTTTATACGGATCACATTTAACATGGCGGCGAGCGATACGAACCAAACTTTCAATCAAGCTTTAGACACTGTTCTGAATAGTTTAGAGCGAAAGTGTGTTTTAAAAAAAGAACAGCGTTTGGCGTTACAGTCTATTTTTGTTTTGCCTTCTCTCTCTTTCCTTCTCTTCTTCGCTCTAACTACGTCACCGGGTACAACTGCCATGATTGGCCATGGGCTACGTATACGCCAAATGATAGACATTCGCAACGTCCAATAAATGGCCGTTGACAATCGTAAGCCACACCTCCCCTACGAGAAATTCAATAGGCGGATTCCAGACCATATTTCACTTGTGATATGCTCTGGTGTTAACCAGACTATGACATACCACCAAAATGCATACCATATTTAGCTTGGCCTAAAATTTGTATCAGTGCCCTGTTTTTGTCATAAATATATATACACATTACACAAAATACAGGATGCCACTCTGACGCACACGTATCTGATGCACACTTCAAGACATTAAAACACAGGTGTGTGAAGATGTCAAGCACATACAGGATGTCCCGAAAAAAAATGTATACACACGTTTAATCACTGTAAAGTACTGTATGTGTTTATTAAAATCCGTGTAATTTTCAAAGAGTAATAGAATTTACAGACATTTTATTATTTAGTCACCGCCTGTTCTCAAACTGACATCCATTCTGGTCCAGTCACTGCTGACAATGCAAATCACATTCAATTCTCTTGGTATTTTTGGACATTCACTTTCAGTGACTGTTGCAGGTCTCATAGCGTAGACTATAAACATCAGTTAGAGGCAGTGATAAAACAATAAAGTGATGTCTGTAAATTATATTACACCTTGAAAATGAAACGAATTTTAATAAACACCTACTTCACAATGATTCAAAGTGTGTATACATTTTTTCGGGACACCCTGTATGTTGTGCACACACAAGTTTACTGAAGCTTCTAATTTGAAAACAGTCATTATGGCATTTTTTGTATTTACTATTGTGTTTTATGAAGGCCCTGTGTTAGTTCCACTGTAGATCACATTTTGTCCACATACCAAGAGATGGCAGACGTGGCCGAGACGCGGCCACCCTAACCAGTATGTAATGGCTGCAGTGCCCTTGAGCAAGGCATTTAACCCCACATTGCTCCAGGTTGTAACCATGTTGTACCCTGTAATAACTAAGTGGCTTTGGATAAAAGCGACAACTAAATGGAATGTAATTATAATAATAATGTAATAACAGCATTGTTCAGTTTATATGTACGTCTGCGTACACAGCCTTCATATTTTTGTTGGCAGTTTTTTTTGTCTTGGGTCGCTTGTTTTCAGGGTCCATGTGCCTTATTTTTCTAGCAAATTCTGGCAACACTGCCAAATAAGCCATAAGCATTTTTACACTGACCGGCGCTATGATGTGTGTTCACGCGTGTTCAAGAGGCGTTTTGTAGCAGGGGGTTTTCCTGCGTCTCGTCCAAAGTCTTGCAAGAAGCAAGCAGGTTCAGGGGGTGTGGCGGAGCGCGTGCCAGTACAACAGAACACCCGTTTCCCTCCCTCCGCACTGCAACACATTTCTTTGGCGAAATTCAACTGAATGTCGGAATGTTGAGCTTCATTTTACTATGTAGCGGCAAAGGTCTGGAAACACAAATATTTCTCCATACCCTAATTTCCATTTTCCATACTTTTCCAGACCTGGAAAATACTAAAATCAAATTCCATACTTTTCCATACTGCGTGGGAACCCTGGAAAGTGGTGGCAGATGGAACTCACTGGGCTACAAACATCTCAGACGGAGCGGAGCAGCAGAGACGACCTGTGAATTGGTGGAACTTAAAGGAAAGACATCAGAAGCTAATTTAGCCAGAGTACGCTGCGGCTCGTGTAATTTCTCTCCATCGACTGTTCTTTCTGATCAGTGATTTTAATTCGTCTAAGAATAGAAAACAGAATGAGCATAAACCAGTCTTAGCGAAGTGTTTATGGCCTGCTCTTACTGTGTTTGTACTCCATTTTGTCAAAGATGTTTATTGATTGAAAAGTAAAGGTTTATTGGGTTAATAATCAAAAGAATAAAATATTAAAATGTTAATAAAATCTACCACTTCTGCACATGCCCTCACATTCTGGATTTGGGCATCATCCAACATGGCAGCAGGTGCACAGGTCACTGTCTGTGTCACGATTACACACACAACACCACAACACACTCGTACAGATTTGCCCAACATTCAGGCAGGAAAGGGCTTTAAAACAAAATACTAACATTAATCTTAAATCCAATACAGACTTCTACACATCAGATCAACTATTCACAGTCAGATTATAACCAGGTTAAGATTAAAATACTCAAGTGTCTCAGGACCTTTCACAGCCTGCTCTGACGCAATAAAAGAGGAAAAAAAACCTGAACAGAGAAACAGATGAAAGACTCACATTTGGCGTCCTTCCTCCTGGCCGTCAGCAGGAAATCTTTAATCTCATCCATTTTGACAGGCTGAAAAACACAGAAGGGATAAAACATTAAACATGCCATCAACACGAGGTTCATTACTTCCCTCTAACAGCATGTCCCCAAGTGTTTTACTCCTCTTACACCACAGCAACTTACCAACACCTACATTTATTTATGAGTCATGCTATTAATCCATTTAGAGTTCTATTTAACCAGCAAGTTCCTGCTGTCAATCACATTATAGCAGCGATAAACTCCCTCATCACTCTATTCTCTGTCCTTTTTTCCCTGAGAAAATGTAAAGTGCAAACTCCAGTCCTGAAGAGTCAGAAAACTTAAAAGCTCCAGCGCTGACACTGGAGACTCCTTCCAGAAACATTTCTCCTTACAGAGAACTCATCTCATTATCTCTAGCTGCTTTATCCTTCTATCCCAGCTGACTACGGGCGAAAGGCGGGGTACACCCTGGACAAGTCGCCAGGTCATCACAGGGCTGACACATAGACACAGACAACCATTCACACTCACATTCACACCTACGCTCAATTTAGAGTCACCAGTTAACCTAACCTGCATGTCTTTGGACTGTGGGGGAAACCGGAGCACCCGGAGGAAACCCACGCGGACACGGGGAGAACATGCAAACTCCACACAGAAAGGCCCTCGCCGGCCACGGGGCTCGAACCCGGACCTTCTTGCTGTGAGGCGACAGTGCTAACCACTACACCACCGTGCCGCCCCTTACAGAGAACTGCACAATAAAAACATTAAAATATTTGATATCCACCAGCCACAGCCCTGCAAATAAGCTGTTACTGTAGAAATGAGAACATAAGAATCATCTTCTGGCTGCTCCTGATTAGGGGTCGCCACAGCAGATCTTTAGTCTCCATTGCTCCCTGTCTTCCGCATCCTTCTCTACCACTTTCATGTCCTCTCTCACCACATCCATGTATCTCCTCTTTGGCCTTCCTCGTTTTCGTGTGCCTGGCAGCTCCATCCTCAACATTCTCCTTCCCACATGCTCTGCATCTCTTCTCAGGATGTGCCCAGACCATCTCAGCCTCATCTCTCTTAGCTTCATTCCCAAGCTCTCCACATGTGCTGTCCCTCTGATGTGCTCGTTCCTTATCCTGTCCAACCTCATCACTCCCATCACAAACCTGAACATCCTCAACTCCGCCACCTCCAACTTTGCCTCCTGTCTCTTCGTTAAGGGTACGGTCTCCAATCCATACATCACAGCTGGCCTCACTACTGTCTTATACAGCTTACCTTTCACTTTTGCTGGGACTTTCCGATCACAAATGACTCCCGAAATCCTTCTCCACCTGCCTGCACTCGCTTTCTCACCTCACTATCGCAGCCCACATTTTCCAGCACAGTTGACCCCAGGTACTTGAATTCACCAACTTTCTTTACGTCGACTCCTCGCATCTTCACTACACTCAAAACGATAACACATCAGAGTGAGAGGATGAATACCCCTGCGCTACAGTCAGAGTGAGGGGATGAATACCCCTGCGCTACAGTCAGAGTGAGGGGATGAATAACCCTGCGCTACAGTCAGAGTGAGAGGATGAATACCCCTGCGCTACAGTCAGAGTGAGGGGATGAATACCCCTGCGCTACAGTCAGAGTGAGAGGATGAATAACCCTGCGCTACAGTCAGAGTGAGAGGATGAATAACCCTGCGCTACAGTCAGAGTGAGGGGATGAATACCCCTGCGCTACAGTCAGAGTGAGAGGATGAATACCCCTGCGCTACAGTCAGAGTGAGAGGATGAATAACCCTGCGCTACAGTCAGAGTGAGGGGATGAATAACCCTGCGCTACAGTCAGAGTGAGAGGATGAATACCCCTGCGCTACAGTCAGAGTGAGGGGATGAATACCCCTGCGCTACAGTCAGAGTGAGAGGATGAATAACCCTGCGCTACAGTCAGAGTGAGAGGATGAATAACCCTGCGCTACAGTCAGAGTGAGAGGATGAATAACCCTGCGCTACAGTCAGAGTGAGGGGATGAATAACCCTGCGCTACAGTCAGAGTGAGGGGATGAATAACCCTGCGCTACAGTCAGAGTGAGAGGATGAATAACCCTGCGCTACAGTCAGAGTGAGAGGATGAATACCCCTGCGCTACAGTCAGAGTGAGAGGATGAATAACCCTGCGCTACAGTCAGAGTGAGAGGATGAATAACCCTGCGCTACAGTCAGAGTGAGAGGATGAATAACCCTGCGCTACAGTCAGAGTGAGAGGATGAATAACCCTGCGCTACAGTCAGAGTGAGAGGATGAATACCCCTGCGCTACAGTCAGAGTGAGAGGATGAATAACCCTGCGCTACAGTCAGAGTGAGGGGATGAATACCCCTGCGCTACAGTCAGAGTGAGAGGATGAATAACCCTGCGCTACAGTCAGAGTGAGAGGATGAATACCCCTGCGCTACAGTCAGAGTGAGGGGATGAATAACCCTGCGCTACAGTCAGAGTGAGGGGATGAATAACCCTGCGCTACAGTCAGAGTGAGAGGATGAATAACCCTGCGCTACAGTCAGAGTGAGAGGATGAATAACCCTGCGCTACAGTCAGAGTGAGGGGATGAATAACCCTGCGCTACAGTCAGAGTGAGAGGATGAATAACCCTGCGCTACAGTCAGAGTGAGAGGATGAATACCCCTGCGCTACAGTCAGAGTGAGAGGATGAATACCCCTGCGCTACAGTCAGAGTGAGGGGATGAATAACCCTGCGCTACAGTCAGAGTGAGGGGATGAATAACCCTGCGCTACAGTCAGAGTGAGGGGATGAATACCCCTGCGCTACAGTCAGAGTGAGAGGATGAATAACCCTGCGCTACAGTCAGAGTGAGAGGATGAATACCCCTGCGCTACAGTCAGAGTGAGAGGATGAATAACCCTGCGCTACAGTCAGAGTGAGAGGATGAATACCCCTGCGCTACAGTCAGAGTGAGGGGATGAATAACCCTGCGCTACAGTCAGAGTGAGGGGATGAATAACCCTGCGCTACAGTCAGAGTGAGGGGATGAATACCCTTGCGCTACAGTCAGAGTGAGAGGATGAATAACCCTGCGCTACAGTCAGAGTGAGGGGATGAATACCCCTGCGCTACAGTCAGAGTGAGAGGATGAATAACCCTGCGCTACAGTCAGAGTGAGAGGATGAATAACCCTGCGCTACAGTCAGAGTGAGAGGATGAATAACCCTGCGCTACAGTCAGAGTGAGGGGATGAATAACCCTGCGCTACAGTCAGAGTGAGGGGATGAATAACCCTGCGCTACAGTCAGAGTGAGAGGATGAATAACCCTGCGCTACAGTCAGAGTGAGAGGATGAATAACCCTGCGCTACAGTCAGAGTGAGAGGATGAATACCCCTGCGCTACAGTCAGAGTGAGAGGATGAATAACCCTGCGCTACAGTCAGAGTGAGGGGATGAATACCCCTGCGCTACAGTCAGAGTGAGAGGATGAATAACCCTGCGCTACAGTCAGAGTGAGAGGATGAATACCCCTGCGCTACAGTCAGAGTGAGGGGATGAATAACCCTGCGCTACAGTCAGAGTGAGGGGATGAATAACCCTGCGCTACAGTCAGAGTGAGAGGATGAATAACCCTGCGCTACAGTCAGAGTGAGAGGATGAATAACCCTGCGCTACAGTCAGAGTGAGGGGATGAATAACCCTGCGCTACAGTCAGAGTGAGAGGATGAATAACCCTGCGCTACAGTCAGAGTGAGAGGATGAATACCCCTGCGCTAGGATGAATAACCCTGCGCTACAGTCAGAGTGAGAGGATGAATACCCCTGCGCTACAGTCAGAGTGAGAGGATGAATAACCCTGCGCTACAGTCAGAGTGAGGGGATGAATAACCCTGCGCTACAGTCAGAGTGAGAGGATGAATACCCCTGCGCTACAGTCAGAGTGAGAGGATGAATACCCCTGCGCTACAGTCAGAGTGAGAGGATGAATAACCCTGCGCTACAGTCAGAGTGAGAGGATGAATACCCCTGCGCTACAGTCAGAGTGAGGGGATGAATAACCCTGCGCTACAGTCAGAGTGAGAGGATGAATAACCCTGCGCTACAGTCAGAGTGAGAGGATGAATACCCCTGCGCTACAGTCAGAGTGAGGAGATGAATAACCCTGCGCTACAGTCAGAGTGAGGGGATGAATAACCCTGCGCTACAGTCAGAGTGAGGGGATGAATACCCTTGCGCTACAGTCAGAGTGAGAGGATGAATAACCCTGCGCTACAGTCAGAGTGAGAGGATGAATAACCCTGCGCTACAGTCAGAGTGAGAGGATGAATACCCCTGCGCTACAGTCAGAGTGAGAGGATGAATACCCCTGCGCTACAGTCAGAGTGAGAGGATGAATAACCCTGCGCTACAGTCAGAGTGAGAGGATGAATACCCCTGCGCTACAGTCAGAGTGAGGGGATGAATAACCCTGCGCTACAGTCAGAGTGAGAGGATGAATACCCCTGCGCTACAGTCAGAGTGAGGGGATGAATACCCCTGCGCTACAGTCAGAGTGAGGGGATGAATACCCCTGCGCTACAGTCAGAGTGAGGGGATGAATACCCCTGCGCTACAGTCAGAGTGAGGGGATGAATACCCCTGCGCTACAGCCAGAGTGAGGGGATGAATACCCCTGCGCTACAGTCAGAGTGAGGGGATGAATACCCCTGCGCTACAGTCAGAGTGAGAGGATGAATAACCCTGCGCTACAGTCAGAGTGAGAGGATGAATAACCCTGCGCTACAGTCAGAGTGAGAGGATGAATAACCCTGCGCTACAGTCAGAGTGAGAGGATGAATACCCCTGCGCTACAGTCAGAGTGAGAGGATGAATACCCCTGCGCTACAGTCAGAGTGAGGGGATGAATACCCCTGCGCTACAGTCAGAGTGAGAGGATGAATAACCCTGCGCTACAGTCAGAGTGAGGGGATGAATACCCCTGCGCTACAGTCAGAGTGAGAGGATGAATACCCCTGCGCTACAGTCAGAGTGAGGGGATGAATACCCCTGCGCTACAGTCAGAGTGAGAGGATGAATAACCCTGCGCTACAGTCAGAGTGAGGGGATGAATACCCCTGCGCTACAGTCAGAGTGAGGGGATGAATACCCCTGCGCTACAGTCAGAGTGAGAGGATGAATACCCCTGCGCTACAGTCAGAGTGAGGGGATGAATACCCCTGCGCTACAGTCAGAGTGAGAGGATGAATAACCCTGCGCTACAGTCAGAGTGAGGGGATGAATACCCCTGCGCTACAGTCAGAGTGAGGGGATGAATACCCCTGCGCTACAGTCAGAGTGAGGGGATGAATACCCCTGCGCTACAGTCAGAGTGAGAGGATGAATAACCCTGCGCTACAGCCAGAGTGAGGGGATGAATAACCCTGCGCTACAGTCAGAGTGAGAGGATGAATACCCCTGCGCTACAGTCAGAGTGAGGGGATGAATACCCCTGCGCTACAGTCAGAGTGAGGGGATGAATAACCCTGCGCTACAGTCAGAGTGAGGGGATGAATACCCCTGCGCTACAGTCAGAGTGAGAGGATGAATACCCCTGCGCTACAGTCAGAGTGAGAGGATGAATAACCCTGCGCTACAGTCAGAGTGAGAGGATGAATACCCCTGCGCTACAGTCAGAGTGAGGGGATGAATACCCCTGCGCTACAGTCAGAGTGAGAGGATGAATACCCCTGCGCTACAGTCAGAGTGAGAGGATGAATAACCCTGCGCTACAGTCAGAGTGAGAGGATGAATACCCCTGCGCTACAGTCAGAGTGAGGGGATGAATACCCCTGCGCTACAGTCAGAGTGAGGGGATGAATACCCCTGCGCTACAGTCAGAGTGAGAGGATGAATACCCCTGCGCTACAGTCAGAGTGAGAGGATGAATAACACTGCGCTACAGTCAGAGTGAGAGGATGAATACCCCTGCGCTACAGTCAGAGTGAGAGGATGAATACCCCTGCGCTACAGTCAGAGTGAGGGGATGAATACCCCTGCGCTACAGTCAGAGTGAGGGGATGAATACCCCTGCGCTACAGTCAGAGTGAGAGGATGAATACCCCTGCGCTACAGTCAGAGTGAGAGGATGAATAACACTGCGCTACAGTCAGAGTGAGAGGATGAATAACCCTGCGCTACAGTCAGAGTGAGGGGATGAATAACCCTGCGCTACAGTCAGAGTGAGGGGATGAATAACCCTGCGCTACAGTCAGAGTGAGGGGATGAATAACACTGCGCTACAGTCAGAGTGAGGGGATGAATAACCCTGCGCTACAGTCAGAGTGAGAGGATGAATAACACTGCGCTACAGTCAGAGTGAGGGGATGAATACCCCTGCGCTACAGTCAGAGTGAGAGGATGAATAACACTGCGCTACAGTCAGAGTGAGAGGATGAATAACCCTGCGCTACAGTCAGAGTGAGAGGATGAATAACCCTGCGCTACAGTCAGAGTGAGGGGATGAATAACACTGCGCTACAGTCAGAGTGAGGGGATGAATAACCCTGCGCTACAGTCAGAGTGAGAGGATGAATAACACTGCGCTACAGTCAGAGTGAGGGGATGAATACCCCTGCGCTACAGTCAGAGTGAGAGGATGAATAACACTGCGCTACAGTCAGAGTGAGAGGATGAATAACCCTGCGCTACAGTCAGAGTGAGAGGATGAATAACACTGCGCTACAGTCAGAGTGAGAGGATGAATAACCCTGCGCTACAGTCAGAGTGAGAGGATGAATAACACTGCGCTACAGTCAGAGTGAGGGGATGAATACCCCTGCGCTACAGTCAGAGTGAGAGGATGAATAACACTGCGCTACAGTCAGAGTGAGAGGATGAATAACACTGCGCTACAGTCAGAGTGAGAGGATGAATACCCCTGCACTACAGTCAGAGTGAGAGGATGAATAACCCTGCGCTACAGTCAGAGCTGCTGCTGGACACAATTAATCAACACCTTCTGACCAATCAGAGTGCAGAACTCAGCAGGTTCCTGCAACTATAATAATTACACAACATGTCATGTAGTGGTGTGTCGTTCACGAACGAACTGTTCTTTTTGAACGAGTCTTCGAAGTGAACAACTAGAACTAGTTCGTGCTGCCTCTCGTTCTCGGTCGTTGGCGAATCAGCAGTCTCTGCTCGCTGGCAGCAGGGCGGTTGCTGAATCTTGGTCGTTGGCGAATCAGCAGGATCTGTTCAGTAGCAGAAGGGCGTCCAACTTGCATTTTGATCTGTGCAGAGCAGCGCCACTTTACGTCTTTAAGGGCTATCTGAGCCCTATTATCAGAGCGTTGACACATGCCAGGTCTTTCGTTTACAATTTAGAGCTCTCACTCAGCAATACATTTCAGTTCACAGCGAACGAGCTCAGCAGTTCGCGAACGAACGAACAGCCAGCCTGCCGCCATACTGGGCTGGGCGCATAGCAACGGTTTCCATGACTGTGATAAACAATGAAGAACGTGGCTCTGGAGATCGCGGCATACTGTGTTCGTTTTTTTAATGTTAATACAATTTGTAATAAAGTGGTTTGTTCTTTGTAATGAGCGTTGCTGTTGAATATGAGCAAAATGGGTGTTACTTAATGGGTTTAAAGGAGGTCTCTTGCTCGAACAGCTGGAAAAGGTCTCGCTAGACGTGACGTCAATCGAATGTTCGTGCATAACAACCGTTTCCATGTCCATGACCAGGCCAAACAATGAATGATCATGAATGCAGCAGAGAGACATCGCAGGCTACTGTTCGCTGAATACGATGACTTGTAAAGTTGTTTATTCTCTGAAATGAGTGTTGCTGTTAAATAAGCAATTTTATTTTTTGCTTAATGGGTTTGAGAGAACAACTGCATAGCCGGCAGACCATGGCTCTACTAAAATAAATATAATAAATATAAAAACAGCTTTATTCTCATCTACATTTAATTAACTTTCAAAGCTTTGTTTATGTAGTCTTTTTCAGATAATGCTAGGATAATGTTTTTCTTCCATCTTTTCCTCAAGCACACTGTAATGTATGAGACTCTATTGTGGATGGCTCCTCGCCGCCTCTCGCTCACTCCAGAGGAACTGAACTTCAGACAGCCACTGTTGTGCCGCTTTGGTGTGACGTCATCAAAATGAACGAGTGAACGAACGAATTTCTTTGCTGAACTGACCGACATGAACGAACCGGCGGAAATGAATCGCCATGTCCCACCAATACTGTCATGCTCATCACTAACTGCATCCGGTTTAAACCCCGCCATTACAGGAAACTCATCACCCGGCAGCCAATCAGAGCTCAGTATTCACCCTGAGCAGTCACGTGGCGCAGCTGATGCGCTCTGAACTCACACTAAACTAAACCTAACATTAATAAACTAAACCACAGCGTGAGAAACTAAATCTAACATTAATAAAGTTAAGTAAGATTATGCTACAGTTAAAATAAATGAATAAATCAGTATTTTTGTTCATCAGCTAGCAAACACGCAGCCGGTGGCTAACTGCTAGCACAAACACCGCTTCATCCGGCGGGGAAACGGATTTAAAAGAGTAATGTGAGTAATTAAGAGAGTAATGTGAGTAATTAAGAGAGTAATGTGAGTAATTAAAAGAGTAATTAAGAGTTTAACTGGAATAAAATAACCCTGCGCGCGCGGCTCCTCACCATGATTCTGCCGGCGGACCCTGAAAGAGAGAAGAGGAGAAAGCGCGTTAAACCTCCGCCGCAACCACAGCAGCTCACAAATACTCAGTCCGCTGAGGAGCCGCCCGCGCCACCAGCCCGGCACTGCGGAGAATGCTGAGCTGCAGCGCAGGATTACTGCGGACTTTATAGATGAGTTTGATGGAACTTGTGCACAAACACTCACACTGTCAGCGCGCGAGGAGAGAAAAGGGGCGGGACTTCCGCTTCAGCAGAATTTATCGCTTCGCTACGGCGGCGCATGAGGGACAATTTAACACCAAAACGCAAAAACGCGAGCGCCCTCTCGCGGCGCTGCGAGAGTACTGCACCGAGTGATCCGAGTCATTTCAGAGAGAGACGATTCGATTCTTAAACTCACCGATTCCCTCTAGGGATTCATTAATTTCTGTAGCCGCTTTATCCTGTTCTACAGGGTCGCAGGCGAGCTGGATCCTATCCCAGCTGACTACGGGCGAAAGGCGGGGTTCACCCTGGACAAGTCGCCAGGTCATCACAGGGCTGACACATAGACACAGACAACCATTCACACTCACATTCACACCTACGCTCAATTTAGAGTCACCAGTTAACCTAACCTGCATGTCTTTGGACTGTGGGGGAAACCGGAGCACCCGGAGGAAACCCACGCGGACACGGGGAGAACATGCAAACTCCACACAGAAAGGCCCTCGCTGGCCACTGGGCTCGAACCCAGGACCTTCTTGCTGTGAGATGATAGTGATAACCACTACACCACCGCGCCGCCCCATTGTTATTATTATTATAAAGAAAATCACAGCGCATGTGGTGCACTGGAAGCCTCCAAAGACATTTGATCACATCCCGTGATCTTAGGTGTCAGGCTTGCTCACAGTTCTGTCGTTCCTCAACCCACTTCCACGCATCACCCCAGCTAGGTACTCAAGACCTTATGTAAGATTCTTGCAGTTCCAAGCAGGCACATTTTCTGTAGGAGGTCCAGTAAGGGAAGCATTTCCAAAGTCCTAAGTCCTCTCAGTAGTCCAGCTGGTACTGTACCCAAGGCTCCAGTGACCACAGGGATTACCTTACCTTCATGGCACTTCCACAGGCATGTGATTTCCACCTTCACCGGAGCTTTTTTATTCTAATTATTTTTTCTTTTTTCTGTGTTTGACGTTTGTTTGAGTGTTTTAGTCTACCAGTTGTGGTGTAGCTCCAGACCCAGTTTTTGGGCGTTGGTTCCCTCCAGGCCTTGGTTTGCTGTGGGTGATGCCTGTGCTCCCAGCTATGGACTGCAGTGAGCTCATTGCTCTTTTTAACATCATGGTTGTCCAGCGCTCTGTGCTTTAACGCTTGGCGTGATGTTCCGAGCGATGTTGCTCAGTGGCGTCGCGGCAGCTGTGCAGGCGGTTTGGGAAATACCAGCGCTCTGCGTGGCGGTGCTTCTGTGCTCGTTTTGTGGATCCATGGTGTGGTGTTCGAGCGATGTTGCTGGCGGCGTCACAGCAGCTGTGCTAGACATGTGGGACTTGTTTTCGTGCGCCTTTTGGTGGGGCTGTGGCCGCTACACCACTGGAATGATATCCTGACCTCTATTTGGTGGACTTTTTTTTCCTGCCTATTATTTAAAGCGACCTTGGGTTTTGAGAAAGGCGCTATATAAATTGAACATATTATTATTAGTATTATTATTCAGATCTCCACAGTTCTCTATTTTCTCTGTTTTCTTGTTGTTAACTCTAGTATCAAACGGGCAAGCCACATCTATAATCAAGCATGATCTTAACTGCATGTCGAGTACAACGAAGTCTGGTCTTCTATGTTCAATTCACTGGTCCGTCTGTATCTTTTACCTTGTCAGACCCTAATGCAGGTTGCGGGTTGTGATCGTACCATTTAGGTCCCTTTTCAAATCTGAATCTTTTGCACAGCTTTCAGTGAAAAATGGCTGCCGTTTTATCATGCCTCCATAAGCAGTACTGTTTTTGGCTGAGCATCTTGCACTCTGTGACAATGTGGCCTACTGTTTCCTTTCTCTGACCACAGAGTCTGCACAGTGGTGATACCGCTTGCTTGTCTATGCTCAACTTGATGTTGTTGGTTCTGAGAGCTTGGTCCTGAGCAGCCATGATCAACCCTTCCATTTCTGTCTTCAGTTTCCCTCGACGAAGCCACCTCCATGTCTGCTGTTGGTCTCCTACATGGGTGCTTAAAAATTTGTGAACCCTTTAGAATTTTCTATATTTCTGCAAAAATATGGCATAAAACATCCTCAGATTTTCACACAAGTCCTAAAAGTAGATAAAGAGAACCCAGTTAAACAAATGAGACAAAAATATTATACTTGGTCATTTATTTATTGAGGAAAATGATCCAATATTACATATCTGTGAGTGGCAAAAGTATGTGACCCTTTGCTTTCAGTATCTGGTGTGACCCCCTTGTGCAGCAATAACTGCAACTAAACGTTTGCGGTAACTGTTGATCAGTCCTGCACACCGGCTTGGAGGAATTTTAGCCCGTTCCTCCGTACAGAACAGCTTCAACTCTGGGATGTTGGTGGGTTTCCTCACATGAACTGCTCACTTCAGGTCCTTCCACAACATTTTGATTGGATTAAGGTCAGGACTTTGACTTGGCCATTCCAAAACATTAACTTTATTCTTCTTTAACCATTGTTTGGTAGAACGACTTGTGTGCTTAGGGTCGTTGTCTTGCTGCATGACCCACCTTCTCTTGAGATTCAGTTCATGGACAGATGTCCTGACATTTTCCTTTAGAATTCGCTGGTATAATTCAGAATTCATTGTTCCATCAATGATGGCAAGCCGTCCTGGCCCAGATGCAGCAAAACAGGCCCAAACCATGATACTACCACCACCATGTTTCACAGATGGGATAAGATTGTTATGCTGGAATGCAGTGTTTTCCTTTCTCCAAACTTAACGCTTCTCATTTAAACCAAATTGTTCTATTTTGGGCTCAGCCATCCACAAAACATTTTTCTAATAGCCTTCTGGCTTGTCCATGTGATCTTTAGCAAACTGCAGAGAAGCAGCAAGTTTTTTGGAGAGCAGTGGCTTTCTCCTTGCAACCCTGTCATGCACACGATTGTTGTTCAGTGTTCTCCTGATGGTGGACTCATGAACATTAACATTAGCCAATGTGAGAGAGGCCTTCAGTTGCTTAGAAGTTACCCTGAGGTCCTTTGTGACCTCGCCGACTATTACACGCCTTGCTCTTGGAGTGATCTTTGTTGGTCGACCACTCCTGGGGAGGGTAACAATGGTCTTGAATTTCCTCCATTTGTACACAATCTGTCTGACTGTGGATTGGTGGAGTCCAAACTCTTTAGAGATGGTTTTGTAACCTTTTCCAGCCTGATGAGCATCAACAACGCTTTTTCTGAGGTCCTCAGAAATCTCCTTTGTTCATGCCATGATACACTTCCACAAACATGTGTTGTGAAGATCAGACTTTGATAGATCCCTGTTCTTTAAATAAAACAGGGTGCCCACTCACACCTGATTGTCATCCCATTGATTGAAAACACCTGACTCTAATTTCACCTTCTAATTAACTGCTAATCCTAGAGGTTCACATACTTTTGCCACTCACAGATATGTAATATTGGGTCATTTTCCTCAATAAATAAATGACCAAGTATAATATTTTTGTCTAATTTGTTTAACTGGGTTCTCTTTATCTACTTTTAGGACTTGTGTGAAAATCTGAGGATGTTTTGGGTCATATTTATGCAGAAATATAGAAAATTCTAAAGGGTTCACAAACTTTCAAGCACCACTGTACAGCCTCCGTGTCTTTGAAGAACTGACGATGGAGAGGCTTCTCTAATAGTCTCTTCTTTCTCTCCTCGCATGAAACTCTCATACTGCTAAATTCTGCGTTCCATTTCAGGACATGCTCTTTTACTGCTGCCTTTACAGCTGCTTCTTTGCTGTTTTCAATATACTGACAGAGACTTTCAATCTCTGCATACATGGTGTCTTCTGTGCTTAGAAGCCCTCTGCCTCCATCCTTTCTAGACATGTAGATCCTGTCCCTGTCTGCTTGTGGATGAAGGGCTCGGTAAACAGTCAGCAGCTTGCGTGTCTTCCTGTCCATCTCCTGTAGTTCAGCCTTGGTCCACTTGATAATTCTGGCACCCTACCTCACCACAGACACTGCCCTTGAACTGATGGCTGTGATTGCCCTTAGCAAAAAGTAGTATACTTAAAGTTCATTTTATTAAGTATGCTTTAGTATAAGTATAGCAAGTATACTACAGACCATGTACTTTTAGTGTACTAGAAAGTATACAAATGTAATACTTTTTCAGACTAAATTGGAACATTTCAAGTTTATAAAAGTATACTTTAAAGTTCATTTTAAGTTTGCAAAAGTACACTTTAAAGTATACAACAAGTACACTCATCTATATACGTACTATCAGTGTACTTGGTATATCCCTCTCGTATGCTTAATGTATTCCACAAGTACACTTATAGATATACTGCCATTGTACTAGTTATATAATTCTTTTTAATGATTTTTTTGGGGCTTTTTTCACCTTTATTGGATAGGACAGTATAGAGACAGGAAATGAGCAGGAGAGAGAGATGGGGAGGAATCGGGAAATGACCTCGGGGCGGAATCGAACCTGGGTCCCCGGATTTATGGTATGGCGCCTTATCCACCTGAGCCACGATGCTCCCTAGTTATATAGTTTGAGTCGCTATTTTTAGTTTATTATTGTATACTTTAAGTATACAAACGTTGGTTATTTCATTAGTTTACTTGTTATACTTTAAGTTTGCTTGGCATATTACTTGTAGCTTACTGGAAATATATTCCTTAAAGTATTCTTAAAAAGTTTACTCATACTGTATGTACACAAGAGTGTGATGCATTTACAAAATCACAAGACAGAATGTTGAAAACAAGTTTGATATATTTTCAAACATTTCAAAAACAAAGACCTATGAAATCAAGTCCTTCCTTACTGGAAAAATTGATCAATAAAGTCAAGTCAAAAGTTTTTCTGTTTTTGTGTATGATTTTAAGGTACATAAAGATAATGCAATTGAGCACACATACTATATACTGTAAAGTTTTAAACTTCAGTATTCTATTCTATTCTATTATATTATATTATAGGGCGGCGCGGTGGTGTAGTGGTTAGCGCTGTCGCCTCACAGCAAGAAGGTCCTGGGTTCGAGCCCCGTGGCCGGCGAGGGCCTTTCTGTGTGGAGTTTGCATGTTCTCCCCGTGTCCGCGTGGGTTTCCTCCGGGTGCTCCGGTTTCCCCCACAGTCCAAAGACATGCAGGTTAGGTTAACTGGTGACTCTAAATTGAGCGTAGGTGTGAATGTGAGTGTGAATGGTTGTCTGTGTCTATGTGTCAGCCCTGTGATGACCTGGCAACTTGTCCAGGGTGAACCCCGCCTTTCGCCCGTAGTCAGCTGGGATAGGCTCCAGCTCGCCTGCAACCCTGTAGAAGGATAAAGCGGCTACAGATAATGAGATGAGATGAGATATTATATTAATATATAAATTAAATGTTGAGCATGAGCCAATGACTTGACCTTATTATGCACTTGGAGCAAGATATACTAAGTATTAGTACTTTGTGGCAGAAAAACATAAAAAGTATACTAAAGTATAAGTTTTAGTATTAAAGTATAAGTGTAAGTCTTAGTATTAATGTACTTAGTCTTAGACTTTTGTTTATACTTTTCAGTATAAGCCAAGTATACTTCACTATACTATTCTTAAATATATAAAATATAGTTTATAAAAAGTCAACTTGAAGTATACTTCCTCAGTTTTAGTAAAAAATAAGTATACTCATAGTACACTTGAATAAACTTCTTTTTGCTAAGGGTGTGTTTCCACCATTCAGCTTTGACTTCAGAATCTTTCTAACTCTACAAAAGTATTCTTTCTTCACAACCTCCTTTATCTCAGCATGCTTAATATCATCTGCTTCCAGTATACCCAGATACCCCTCACTTTCCTCATCCAGTGGTGTAATCCTTCCTTTAACTGTTAGGTCAATACCCTCAGTGTGTGTGACCTTGCCTCTTTTCATAGTAAGGGTTGCACATTTTGAAATGCCGAACTCCATACCGATATCTGTGCTAATGATTCGGTCTGATTGCACCAGGCTGCCCACCTGATTTTTGTTCTTGCCATCCAGTTTGAGATCATCCATATAGAGAAGGTGATTAATACTTCCTTCTTCTTTGCCAAGATCGTACCCGGCCTTCGTTTTCCTTAGAACCATGGTTAAAGGGATCAATGCCACGATAAAGAAAAGGGATGAAAAACTGTCTCCCTGAAAGATCCCCCTTTCAATGTTTACTTCTCCTAGCACTCGTCCACTGGCTGTCAATTCTGTTTTCCAGCCATTCATACTATTTTCTAAGAGTGCTCTCAAGTTATCTGAAGCTCCAAAAAGGGATAGACGTTTAATGAGCCAGGAATGTGGTATCATGTCAAATGCTTTCTTAAAGTCTATCCAGGCCATTCCGAGGCTCGTCAGTCTTCTTTTGCAATTCCTTATGATAATCTTATCAATGGGCAATTGATCCTTGGTCCCCCAGGAGTTTCTACAGCAACCTTTCTGTTCTTTTTTAGGGCATACCTAACAACATGTGTTTTCTTTCTCTCCCCCCCCCCAATCTGTCCCTCTGAGTTACATGTTGATCCTGGGATTGAGATGCTGGCCTCTTCTGCCCTTCGGACCTGCTTGGTCCATCCTGGTGCCCTGTGTCTGGTCGGAGTTTTATCGCATCGCTCCTGTGGAGGACGGCCCCATGAGGACAGTTGAAAGTCACACCTGGAGGACGCTCTGGACTCTTACAGTAATGCTTTTATGGCTGAGGACTACAGTTGACTTGCTAACTTTAGGACTGCAGTTGTCATGAACAGTTTTGCACTCAAGTTTCCATCAATGAAGAGTTTATAACATCAACGAAACTGACTTCATGTTAAAACTGTTAATATTATAGTCAGGCTGTCTGTTGTTGCCCAAATGAGGATGGGTTCCCTTGTGAGTCTGGTTCCTCTCGAGGTTTCTTCCTCATGTCGTCTGAGGGAGTTTTTCCTTGCCACCGTCACCACAGGCTTCATCATTGGGGATAGATTAGGGATAAAATTAGCTCATGTTTTAAGTCGTTCAAATTCTGTAAAGCTGCTTTGCGACAATGTTTATTGTTAAAAGCGCGATACAAATAAACTTGACTTGACTTGACTTCTTCTGGTAATAGGTTCTTCCTCTCAAGGTGGATGTATAGTTCTTCCCCCAGTATTCCCATCAGGAGCTTCCACATATGTGGTAGGCATGTGATCAGTCGGAAGTTCTTTACAGCAGGTCTAAGGTCTTTATCTTTCATGATGAGTACTGTCCTACCCTTGGTCATCCATACTGGGACACACTGTAGCTGTAAGCACTCATCTAGCTGATGTGCAACACGCTCCGTTAAGGCAGTGAAGTTCTTCAACCAATATCCTTGCAGGCTGTCAGGACCTGGTGCCTTCCAATTCGCTATTTTATTGGGCTGTATTAAGACCATATCATACTTGATCTTGATGTTGCTTTGTTTCTCAACATGATTGAGCTCTTCCTCTAACTCCTTTAGCCATTCAGCTTCCTCGTTATGGAAGACACTCTTTCCCCAAATATCATTCCAGAAATGCCTGCTCTCTTCCGGGTTTGGTGTCACATCATCCCCTCTATTGATTCCATCTATCTCCTCATAAAGGCTCTTCTGATTAGACTCGAACAACCTATTCTGATGGTATTGTTTCGTTCTCTCCTCGTACCGTCTGAGTTTTGCAGCCTGCACACTTAATCTTTGCTTTATAGAAGAGAAAATACAGAATGTTTCGATAAACATCAATAACATGACAGATTTGGACTAAAATCCCAAGAGGGCTTATTTCTCTATTTTTTTTTAATTCCACAGGTTTGATATAATGTTGGTCTGCAGGTTGGGAGAACGCTAGAAGGTGCTGTGGATCCATATAACACACACACACACACACTTGGAGGTGAAGAAGCAGTCATTATGTGTGTGTGACGTGTGGTGATGGAGCTGAGAGATGATTATCCTGGACGGAGGTTACTGCAGGAGGAAATGTTTCTCAGGTTGGATAACGAGCTGCAGAAGGAGCACAGATCTGCATTAATGAGGCTCTCCGTGATGGAATGAGGCTACGGCAAATGTCTCCAACCTCACAAAGACTCACTCCAAGTAAAATATGTGCATTTCATCAGAATCAGGTCTCAGGTCTGTACACTCACCGTCTTCAGCTTCGATGAGGTCTGGAATTAAAACCAGCAGCTCGCTCTGATTAATCATTCATTTCTGTGGGAGTTTTTGATGATTATAATCAATCAGTGCCAAACTCATCCGTCTCACATCATAACTCTGCTTTAAATAGAAATTAATATTTAAATGAGCTGTTTTTTATCCTGTTAGTGCTTCCTCTAGTGAAGTCTGTTCAATGAGTTAATTATTAGATGATTGTTTTCATGGATAAGTTCTGACTCACAGGTTCATTTGGTGTCTTTTGCTTCATAAAAACATTCTGTTGGTGTTTTAAGGAATTATTTAATTTCTATCAAATAGTTTTGTGTCCTGAAAATGTCCATCAGTGGTCATTAATATCAAACTGTTCTCATGTTTTCTGTCTTGAAGCTCAGATCCTGAAGCATAAAGAGAGTCAGAAGGGGCTCCTGGATCATCACTCCACCTCACCCCGCCTCCACTCGGAACATCATCACTCACCTCACCCCGCCTCCACTCGGAACACCATCGCTCCACCTCACCCCGCCTCCACTCGGAACACCATCGCTCCACCTCACCCCGCCTCCACTCGGAACACCATCGCTCCACCTCACCCCGCCTCCACTCGGAACACCATCGCTCCACCTCACCCCGCCTCCACTCGGAACACCATCGCTCCACCTCACCCCGCCTCCACTCGGAACACCATCGCTCCACCTCACCCCGCCTCCACTCGGAACACCATCGCTCCACCTCACCCCGCCTCCACTCGGAACACCATCGCTCCACCTCACCCCGCCTCCACTCGGAACATCATCGCTCCACCTCACCCCGCCTCCACTCGGAACATCATCGCTCCACCTCACCCCGCCTCCACTCGGAACATCATCGCTCCACCTCACCCCGCCTCCACTCGGAACACCATCGCTCCACCTCACCCCGCCTTCACTCGGAACATCATCACTCACCTCACCAGAAGTGGAAAGAAACAAAAACAAGAATTCGATTAAAAAAAAGCAAAGTAAAAAACTAAGGAATGTGAGCAAAAACAAACAAACAAACAAACAAACAAACAAAGAAGCTAAAGATGAACAGCAACAACCAGAGGATATTTTTTTTTTGAAAACTCGAGTAGATCAAGAACAAGAACTAAAAGTAGAACAAGTACTGGTTCTAGAACTAGATCCAGAATGAATATTATAGAAAGAAACAAAAACAGGATTTGAAAAAAAAAACTGTATCGGTCCAGATTATAATCAGAACCGATCCAGAACACCAGCCAGAATTCGAAATACAATCAAAAGTAGAACCGAGAATCACAAATAGAAACAGAACCAGAAAATAAAAACAAGAGTTTGTTACATAATTAAAAAAAAGACCAGATCAAGAACAAGAACCAAAACTGGAAGGGGGATCATTAGAGAAAGAGTTAGAACTAAATTGAGGATAAAATGAGATGCAGCCCTCGAGTGAAAAGCAGAATGAGGGTTCAGGATGGTGTGAGAGACCTGGGGTTTGTGAGAAACGGGGAGCGGCTGCCTCAGGGTGATGTCGAACATGACGGAGGCATTAAGGCCCATCTGAAACTGATCCGACGCTCGTTTCCTGTTTTATAAAATGCCCTCAAACTGCCCCAGTTAAAGGCGACACTGATGCACAGCACACGCAGCACAAGCTAAAGGCAGCACAGTTAAAGGCGACACTGATGCGTCCTCCGTGTCGCCTTTTACCCATAAATCTGTGCTGCAGTTCCCTCAAGCAGCTTCAAAAATAAAAAACACGGCGGGCTGAACTTCACAGGAAAGTGATTTCAGAATCAAAAATAAGTTTTTGGATTTTTTTTTTGCTTAGATTTTTTTGAAAAGTGATGAGAAATAAACATCGTCCTCTCGGAGAACCCTGTGACTGAAACTGAATAAATGTGATCAGATTTGGGACGGACCTGTTACCCGACTAGTTCACGCTCAGGTTTAGTTACACGGCGTGTTAAGTTACGGTGAACACGATCCCCAACCATCCTCAGCAGATTCCTTCACTCTAAAGTCCTGAGCAGGAACCTAAAGCAGCCCTGATCTCCATCAACACATCCGACATCATCACATCCCAGAATCCCCTGCTGAGGGCGTGGCAGGAATGTGTGGTTCAGGGTCCAGAATCAGACCCGTGTGCTTCCTGCTTCACTGTTGCTCAACTGAACTCATTATCCGATTACTCAGATTAGATTTGTGATTAGTGGCTCATCAGCTCAGCGCGAGGTGATCAGCTGGAATATAAAACTGTGTGGATTTGGATTCGCTGAAAAAGAAAACGGATTTCAGGATTAAAATGATTTCAGTGTGTTTTAATAAAATTATAATCCTCATGATGTGATTAGCAGCTAATGCTAACTCATTAAAACGCTCATATTTATCTGCACACGTTTCTCGCTGTCTATCCTTCAGTCTCACTGTCAGACTCGCCCGGTTTTTATCATTTTAACATTCGGGTCATTTCATCTGGACATGTTTTTAATCCCCCCCTCCCCATCTCTCTCTGCACTGCATGCTGGGAGTTTGCTGGTGGAAGGTGTGGTGAAGTTGGCTGAGAGCTTACATTTCTCTTTCTAACTGTTTTGCAGTATTTGTTAACTGTTTTGTAGTGTTTGTTTGTAGTTGGGTTGTGTGTGTGTGTGTGTGTGTGTGTGTGTGTGTGTGTGTGTGTGTGTGTGTGTGTGTGTGTGTGTGTGTGTGTTTGTTTGTGGCTGGGATGGCGTCCTCCAGGACTCCACCCTGTCCCTGAAACATGGGATTAGATAAGATAAGTCTTTATTGTCATTGTCACTTTTTTCAAAGGTACAATGAAATTCGGACAGTACCACAGCCCGCGGTGCTGGTAGAACAGGTACTGCCCGCCGTCGGAGAGCAGGTGGGCTACAGAAACATCATATGTGCCTCCTGCATGAACAAGGCAGTAGTCGTGTTCATGAAGCACATACATGTCAACCTTTGGTCAATCAAACCTGTATAACCAACCTCCAAACTCCGTATTTCCCTTATAAAATCCGTATAAGATGCAAATTAAAATAATTTACCTAAAATTTGAATGATAATTAACAATGATGTATCCCAGTTACTTTTTATTCAATATTAATAACAATAAACCTTCAGAATGAATACAAAGCTCCAATGTTCGACAAAAACACAAAGTGTCGCTCTAATGTTCTGAATTGTACTCCATGACAGCTTTTTTAGCGCTCTGCACCAATACCTCACGAGGCTGCATGTCACAGCAAGTGTCTGTGCTGATCTTGCCGGAGCGCCCATTCAGAATCTTTTCAGTCGCTAGTGAAAGTCGCTCAGGTGGAAATACACTTTTCAAACAAAATGTTACTTCCCGGTTGGCGGGATTCTCGCAATGCGGTGTGCGCATGATCAGAAGTGGAACGAAGTCTCGCTACCACAAGATAACGCGCGATTTCATAAGACTCTTTACTGGCTGTCTGTGGTGTACAGTACGTTTGTAAATGTTATGCGCTCTTTTATCATCGTGGGAATTGATTATAGCTCTAAATAAATATTGAAGTTTTTTTTTAAAGAATCCGTATAACTTTATTTATACGCCCGGGTACTACATTTATTGAATCAAATTCGTATAAAATACGGACATTCCATATAGGTTGACATGTATGGAAGCACCGGGAGCTCGTTAATCAGCTCATAGAGAGCAACATTTACATCGATAATGACTTTGTGCACGTTTTCCCGCTGGCAGTGCCTTCCGTCTGGGTAACCGTGTCCGGAGTTCCCTGAGAACGAGATAGCGAGAGCTAAAGCACTTCGGGAAACTCGCGAGTGATTTCCGGACGGTGAGTTTGGGCTGTAAGGGCAACAAATTGAAACATGTTCAGTCTCTACAGGTGTTTTTGTTTATGGACTCTCCAACTCAGACACTGGATGTTTCCTTCCGTGTGGAGCATGAGGAAGGGTTTTACATGGTGTACGCGAGCTCAGGAAACATGAAGTGTTTTGAGTGTGGAGACGTCGGACATAAAAGAATTACCTGTCCACATAGACAGGTCGAACCAGTGGCTAGAACTGCTAGCGGGGAAAGGAGTGGCGTGACGGGCATCGGCGAGGAGGTCAGCGGTGACTGACAGCAGGGGGAGGGGGGCAGTGGGGTAGCGCTTGTGACTGATGGTAGGGAAGTGAACTGTCATGTGACTGATGGTACAGAGACAAGAAGCGCTGTGACTGACGGTGGGGAAGTGAACAGTGTGATGGCTGACGGTGAGGAGCGGAGTGACTGACGGTGGGGAAGTGAACAGTGTGATGGCTGACGGTGAGGAGCGGAGTGACTGACGGTGGGGAAGTGAACAGTGTGATGGCTGACGGTGAGGAGCGGAGTGACTGACGGTGGGGAAGTGAACAGTGTGATGGCTGACGGTGAGGAGGTGAGGAGCAGAGTGACTGGAGGTGAGGAGGTGAGGAGCGGAGTGACTGACGGTGAGGAGGTGAGGAGCAGAGTGACTGACGGTGAGGAGCTGAGGAGCTGAGTGACTGACGGTGAGGAGGTGAGGAGCGGAGTGACTGACGGTGAGGAGGTGAGGAGCGGAGTGACTGACGGTGAGGAGGTGAGGAGCGGAGTGACTGACGGTGAGGAGGTGAGGAGCGGAGTGACTGACGGTGAGGAGGTGAGGAGCGGAGTGACTGACGGTGAGGAGGTGAGGAGCGGAGTGACTGACGGTGAGGAGGTGAGGAGCGGAGTGACTGACGGTGAGGAGGTGAGGAGCGGAGTGACTGACGCTGAGGAGCGGAGTGACTGACGGTGAGGAGGTGAGGAGCGGAGTGACTGACGGTGAGGAGGTGAGGAGCGGAGTGACTGACAGTGAGGAGGTGAGGAGCGGAGTGACTGACGGTGAGGAGGTGAGGAGCGGAGTGACTGACGGTGAGGAGCTGAGGAGCAGAGTGACTGACGGTGAGGAGGTGAGGAGCGGAGTGACTGACGGTGAGGAGGTGAGGAGCGGAGTGACTGACGGTGAGGAGGTGAGGAGCGGAGTGACTGACGGTGAGGAGGTGAGGAGCGGAGTGACTGACGGTGAGGAGCTGAGGAGCAGAGTGACTGACGGTGAGGAGGTGAGGAGCGGAGTGACTGACGGTGAGGAGGTGAGGAGCGGAGTGACTGACGGTGAGGAGGTGAGGAGCAGAGTGACTGACGGTGAGGAGCTGAGGAGCAGAGTGACTGACGGTGAGGAGCTGAGGAGCAGAGTGACTGACGGTGAGGAGGTGAGGAGCGGAGTGACTGACGGTGAGGAGGTGAGGAGCGGAGTGACTGACGGTGAGGAGGTGAGGAGCGGAGTGACTGACGGTGAGGAGGTGAGGAGCGGAGTGACTGACGGTGGGGAAGTGAACAGTGTGATGGCTGACGGTGAGGAGCAGAGTGGCTGACGGTGAGAAGGCAGGCAGTGGTGTTGCTGTGGTGACAGATGGTGGGAAAATGAGCAATGATTGGCTGGCGTTATCTGAGTCTGCTCTTCCTACTCAAACTGAGGCCGGAGGCTCCGTGCCTGCAGATACGGATGCCGGTAGCTCCATGATCAGGGCTGCCGGTAGTAGCGATTCAGTGGAAATCGTAGAGGCTGAACGGAGCAGGGCGGAGCCGGGAGAGGTCGGTGTGGGGGGTCTGAGCAGGACGCAGAGTCTCCGGTTTTACGGGAGGCGTCAGACCCGACAGTGAGACAGAGGAGGTGACAAAGCTGGACGGTTGTTATAGTGACAATGTGACAGATATGGAATGTGACTCTGATTCTAACACTGTTTCTATAGCGGACAGCATTTTTCAAAGCGAGGACCTTTATTCACTTGAGGACATTAATAACTTTTTGGATGAAACTTTTGGAAAAAAAAAGCGAATGTAAAAGATTATTTTCCCGACATTGAAAAGTTTATCAAATCAGTTAGCACACTTCAAAGAGCTGTTGGAATGGATTTACTGGATGGAAAGAAATGTTATCAGTTAAAACAGCATGTTACTGGTCTGAGGAAAGGGTTCAAAAAAGAGTCTAAGAGTAGAATGATTAAGAAAATGAAACTCAAAAAATAAAAGTTTTCAGTGACTGCACAGCACTGGGTTTTCATCTCTGCTGGTTCCTTCCATCTGTCTCTTTACGTTTCTGTCTCTCATCTTTCAATATGCAGGGGTTAAGAGTCGCTTCTTTAAATATAAATATAAATCCACTCTTAAACGTCACCCTGTGCTGCTCTTTCTTCTCAAAGTATGTATTGACTATTGCCAAATTCATCCTCTTTGAAAAATCAACCACCATTTGCCCTTCCACATTTCTCTCTCTTACACCATATCTGCCCATCACGCCCTCATCTCCTCTGTTTCCCTCGCCAACATGTCCGTTGAAATCTGCTCCTATCAGCACACACTCCTCCCTCAGTATACTTTCCACCACTTCATCCATCTTTTCCCAGAAAAACTCTCTTCATTCTCACATCCAACCTGTGGGGCGTACGCGCACACAACATTGATCACCACTCCTTGAATCTCCAACTTCATGCCCATCACTCTGACACCCTCTTCACATCAATCACACTGTTGACCAACTCTCCCCTCAAAACAATACCAACACCATTTCTCTTTCCATCCACTCCATAATAAAACTAAAAAAGCACTCGGAGAGCGCAGACCTCCGCCAAGCAGCTCATCTCACAATGATAAAGAATTCTTTAAAAAAATCCTGGATCCAGAAGGTGATCTGGATCACCGCCAAAATTTAATGGATTGTTACTTGTGCCCAGTCACACCTCTGGAAAAAATTTCAGAGCAATCCGTTCATAACTTTTTCCGTAATGTTGCTAACAGACAAACAAACAAACCAACACTACCGAAAACATAACCTCCTTGGCAGAGGTAAAAAGTTGGGACAGGGGCAATAAGAGGCTGGAAAAGTTAAAGGTACAAAAAAGGAACAGCTGGAGGACCAAATTGCAACTCATTAGGTCAATTGGCAATAGGTCATTAACATGACTGGGTATAAAAAGAGCATCTTGGAGTGGCAGCGGCTCTCAGAAGTAAAGATGGGAAGAGGATCACCAATCCCCCTAATTCTGCGCCGACAAATAGTGGAGCAATATCAGAAAGGAGTTCGACAGTGTAAAATTGCAAAGAGTTTGAACATATCATCATCTACAGTGCATAATATCATCAAAAGATTCAGAGAATCTGGAAGAATCTCTGTGCGTAAGGGTCAAGGCCGGAAAACCATACTGGGTGCCCGTGATCTTCGGGCCCTTAGACGGCACTGCATCATATACAGGCATGCTTCTGTATTGGAAATCACAAAATGGGCTCAGGAATATTTCCAGAGAACATTATCTGTGAACACAATTCACCGTGGCATCCGCCGTTGCCAGCTAAAACTCTATAGTTCAAAGAAGAAGCCGTATCTAAACACGATCCAGAAGCGCAGACGTCTTCTCTGGGCCAAGGCTCATTTAAAATGGACTGTGGCAAAGTGGAAAACTGTTCTGTGGTCAGACGAATCAAAATTTGAAGTTCTTTATGGAAATCAGGGACGCCGTGTCATTCGGACTAAAGAGGAGAAGGACGACCCAAGTTGTTATCGGCGCTCAGTTCAGAAGCCTGCATCTCTGATGGTATGGGGTTGCATTAGTGCGTGTGGCATGGGCAGCTTACACATCTGGAAAAACACCATCAATGCTGAAAGGTATATCCAGGTTCTAGAGCAACATATGCTCCCATCCAGACGACGTCTCTTTCAGGGAAGACCTTGCATTTTCCAACATGACAATGCCAAACCACATACTGCATCAATTACAGCATCATGGCTGCGTAGAAGAAGGGTCCGGGTACTGAACTGGCCAGCCTGCAGTCCAGATCTTTCACCCATAGAAAACATTTGGCGCATCATAAAACGGAAGATACGACAAAAAAGACCTAAGACAGTTGAGCAACTAGAATCCTACATTAGACAAGAATGGGTTAACATTCCTATCCCTAAACTTGAGCAACTTGTCTCCTCAGTCCCCAGACGTTTACAGACTGTTGTAAAGAGAAAAGGGGATGTCTCACAGTGGGAAACATGGCCTTGTCCCAACTTTTTTGAGATGTGTTGTTGTCATGAAATTTAAAATCACCTAATTTTTCTCTTTAAATGATACATTTTCTCAGTTTAAACATTTGATATGTCATCTATGTTCTATTCTGAATAAAATATGGAATTTTGAAACTTCCACATCATTGCATTCCATTTTTATTTACAATTTGTACTTTGTCCCAACTTTTTTGGAATCGGGGTTGTAAATGAATCACGATGGCGAGCGTTTATCAGAACGCGAGGTGAGATGCACTCATGGTCCTCGATGCTCTCTCCTCCTTTCCCGCTGTCCTTGTTGAAGAGGCGAATCCCGGTGACGATCACGGTGAGCTCGTTCAGCTGCTGTTCTTTATCACGCCTGAGCAGAGACATGAAGGCGGCCAGCTCTGATGGCGGGAACACACTCTGCAGTGCGGCTAGAACACACACAGACGTACCGTAAGAAGAGGAAGGTCTTGTGCTACGGTGAAATGGTGGTCCGAGAAACCAATTTGGCTGCCGTTATGCAAAAAAGATAGTAAAACCGTCTCTGAATATTTTTACAGTTTAGAGGCCAACGCATGGTCAAGACACCTTCAGAAAGTTGATCTTTGTGATGGGATTAGATCCTTTAATGCTAGTAAAGAAGGATTTTCGTACAAGTTGGAAAATTATTCATCTGTTGAGTTCCCTGTTAACATGATGAGCAAGGTATGGTGCTCCTCCACCTACAGCACTTACTCCAAGCTGAGACTCCACCACAGCTGTGTCCTCACAACTCTCCTATATGGTTCAGAATGTTGGAGGCTGACTGTGAACGATTTAACAAAGCTTTCCACGTTTCACACCAAGAGCCTCCGCCAAATTCTACGCATCTTCTGGCCCCAAACCATTTCAAACAAGGACCTGCTTGAAAGGTGTGGAGCCGAATCCTTGGTTATCATCCTAATGAGGAGACGCTGGAGGTGGATTGCCCATGTCATCCACCAAGAAGCCTCCATCGTCAAGACTGCCTTACACTGGACACCAGAGGGAAAGCGAAGGAGGGGTCATCCGAAGATCACATGGCGGCGGACGGTGGAGAAAGAAATGCAGCAGATGGGAAAGACCTGGAGCAGCATTTCAGTCATGGCGAAAGACCATCAGAAGTGGAGGGATCACGTTACTGCCCTACATGCCACCTGGCGTAATGGGCATGAGTGAGTGATGAGTTGAGTTCCCTGACATCTCAAAGTACCTGGTGCTACAGACATCATTCAAGACAGACAAATAAATGAAAACCTGGAAGATCATGGAGGTATACTGTACAACTTTTTATATGCGGCTGGATTAAAGATCTGGGTTCAGTTGTTCAAAATAGTTATTTCCGTTAAAATTTTAACTTACCGTTAGTTAAAAAATCATTTCTTGAAGCTAATTGAACCATACCATTAGCAAACCAATTGTTTTAGCCCTAACCAAATCAATCCCACAATGCCACACCCACCAAGTCTCCTGACTTGGAAAAAAACTGCTGCTTGCATAAAATCTAAGGGCAATGAGCACCTCGACGGACAATGCATGGCTTCTTCGCGTTGGGCGTTCCAAATCTTCTTGAAACAAATCAAATATATAACGGAGAGATTCTCTACCAAATCGGTACCGATGTCGAAGTTCTGCCTCATTGTATCAAAGTAGCTCGTTTGGTCCTCGTCTGAATTGTTTTGGACGGCACGCATTAACAATCGGGAACATGCGTGTTTGCCTTTTGAGCTGTATGTAGCCACTTGGTTAAAAGATAACGGAGGCTGGGAGGTGCGTTAACTTTAACGGAGTTTTGAACAACAGTTTAACAGCAGGTTATATTTAACATAATGCTAAATAGTGATTGGACCATTGATTAAAAGATAACCATGTTTTGAACAACCGGACCCAGGGGATCAGGACACTACAAGATAAATCCTCCATCATTTTTTCCTGGGTAAGGAGGCAGTTTCAGGCTTTTTGTACGCATCTTTGCAATGATTGCTAGGATGCTACACAGTTTAGTATCGGGCGAAAGCAAACCACAGCCACTCGATTCGCAATCTTCCCTGCTCTGCTCTTCCAGATAAATCAATCACAAAGATCCACAGAAACCCCTTTAAAGGAGAACTGAAGTCATTTTTAAACTTGCTTTATTTCTTAATTAACGTATTATTCAATGACGTTTTCGGTTTTAGAACCTTATATCGTGACTCGTATTGGCAGCTAATCGCAATTAAATATGATACTTATCGGCCTATTCGGTTTTTAGCAGTGTTGAATGTAATTCGTTTTGTTCCACACCAGGCGTCGCTTATCCGCGCGATCTTCATGAGACTTGTGCGAGACTTCGAAACATGAAGCGTCGGCCAGGTGTCAGTGCCGCCATTTTGAAAACTGTTT
Organism: Neoarius graeffei; assembly: GCF_027579695.1. NCBI lineage: Eukaryota > Metazoa > Chordata > Actinopteri > Siluriformes > Ariidae > Neoarius > Neoarius graeffei. The sequence continues at coordinate 1,370,324 of NC_083582.1, read as the reverse complement.
TCCAAACGAGTTGAAATGACGATTATTGCCTACTTTTTTCAAACTTTTTGTTTGTTTGATTTTTTTTTAATTGCAAATGTTCAGGTATACAAACGTTCAGGCATACAAATATGTTGCATGAGTGAACAAAAATGCTCAAGGCACAGGGTAAAACAAAACACTCCCATTCACTCATACATTCACACAGTTGTATAATTACCATTAGAGGTCTTCAAAAATTTTCAGATGATGAAATGCATTCAAGAGTGACGTTGCTTTTTTGCATTTCATCCACTTTAAGGCGGTGAGAATTTTCTACAAGATGTTTTTTGAACACAGTGAAAATGGGCTTTACTTTTTTTCCATTTTGAGCAGTGAATAAAATATTTCGAGAGCAATAGAAAATTATTTATAACACAGTCTGCTTGTGAATCCTTCAGACTCGTCTCAAATGTTATGTTGTCCAGGGTAAGTGTGTCCTGTAGCTGGATTTTAGAAGAAAGCCAGTCCAAAAAGTCCTCCCAAAATGTTTTTGTGTAAATACACTGAAAGAAAAGATGGTCCGTAATTTCAATATCTGATTCACAGAAAATACAGTTGTTATCAATACTGTCAATATTAAACCTCACTCTCAGCATTTCACCGGATGGATAAATCTCATTCAAAATCTTAAAATGCGCTTCCTTCACCTTTGGGACTTTTTCACATTTTTCCACCTTACAACCACGAACTTAAAAGTTTTTTATTGAGATTTTATGTGATGGACCAACACAGAGTAGCACACAATTGTGAAGTGAAACGAAAATGATAAATGGTCTTCAAAATTTTAAACAAATAAAAATCTGAAAAATGTGGTGCACATTAGTATTCAGCCCCCTGTACTCTGATACCTCTAAATACAATCCAGTGCAATCAATTGCCTTCAGAAGTCGTCTAATTAGTTAATAGAGTCCTACTGTGTGTAATTTACTCTCAGCATAAATACACTTGTTCTGTGAAGGCCTCAGTGGTTTGTTAGAGAACACTGAAGAACAAACAGCATCATGAAGACCAAAGAACTCACCAGACAGGTCAGGGATAAAGTTCTGGAGAAGTTTAAAGCAGGGTTAGGTTATAAAAAAATATCCCAAGCTCTGAACATCTCAAGAAGCACTGTTCAATCCATCATTCAAAAATGGAAAAAGTATGGCACAACTGCAAACCGACCAAGACATGGCCGTTCACCTAAACTGACAGAGCGAGCAAGGAGAGCACTGGTCAGAGAAGCAGCCGAGAGGCCCATGATCACTCTGGAGGAGCTGCAGAAATCCACAGCTCAGCTGGGAGAATCTGTGCACAGGACAACTATAAGTCGTACACTCCACAAATCTGGCCTTTTTGGAAGAGTGGCAAGAAGAAAGCCATTGTTGAAAGACAGGCATAGGAAGCCATGTAGGGGACACAGCAAACATGTGGAAGAAGGTGCTTTGGTCAGATGAGACCACAGTTGAACTTTTTGGCCTAAATGCAAAGCGCTATGTGTGGCGGAAAACTAACACTGCTCATCACCCTGCACACACCATCCCCACTGTGAAACATGGTGGTGGCAGCATCATGCTATGGGGATGCTTTTCTTCAGCAGGGACAGGGAAGCTGGTCAGAGTTGATGGGAAGATGGATGGAGCTAAATACAGGGCAATCCTGGAAGAAAACCTGTTGGAGGCTGCAAAAGACTTGAGACTGGGAAGGAGATTCACCTTCCAGCAAGACAGTGACCCTAAACATACAGCCAGAGCTACAATGGAATGGTTTTGATCAAAGAATATTCATGTGTTAGAATGGCCCAGTCAAAGTCCAGACCTAAATCCCATTGAGCATCTGTGGCAAGACTTGAAAATTGCTGTTCACAGACGCTCTCCATCCAATCTGGCTGAGCTTGAGCTATTTTGCAAAGAAGAATGGGCAAAAATTTCAGTGTCTAGATGTGCAAAGCTGGTAGAGACATACCACAAAAGACTTGCAGCTGTAATTGCAGCAAAAGGTGGCTCTACAAAGTATTGACACAGGGGGGCTGAATACTAATGCACACCACATTTTTCAGATTTTTATTTGTTTAAAATTTTGAAGACCATTTATCATTTTTGTTTCACTTCACAATTCTGTGCTACTCTGTGTTGGTCTATCACATAAAATCTCAATAAAAAACTTTTAAGTTCGTGGTTGTAAGGTGGAAAAATGTGAAAAAGTTCAAGGGGTAGGAATACTTTTGCAAGGCACTGTATACAATTCTGTGCACACTCATACACTCACAGTCATATGCATATTTATGCATACACACACAGTGGCGATCCTAGAGTGATTTACTCCCCGGGCGAAACCCCCTGCTGGCGCCCCCCCCCCGGCCCAACCCGACAACCACCTCCCACCCACCACCTAAGAAAACACTAACTTCATCCAGAACACACACGACCCCATACACTAACTCACAACAGCTATTTTCAAGAACAAATTTCCAGTTTTAATGACTAGTGCAATAAAAAATACAAAGAAAAACAATAAACAAAAAGACTCAATGACTTCGCATTACAGCTATCCACAGCTATTTAAGAAAGCACAACTGCACTACAGCACCACCCGATGGTCAAAATATTGCACAAGTCAGTCAGTTTTACCAACAGAGTGCACAATGAATTATCATAGAGTCCCATTCACCATTATTATTAACAAGAAGACTTAAACCTCCATTAAAGTCGCACCATATAAATAACAAAAGAAGATAAACAGTTAAACAATCACCATTACAGAATAACATGAAGTGACAAAAGATCTAAAAATACTATACATTAAAGTGGCAAAAATGGTAAAACGCAATCATGTATCATAAATAAATGAACTAACAGAGAAGAGGTAAATGATGGCTTTTGCTGCATGTTACACGTGTGTGTGTGTGTGTGTGTGTAACACTGCTGCAAACCCTTAATTACAATTGAGCTACAAGAACTGACCAACTTCAGGTATTGACGCCTCTTGTTATGATGACGTCACCTGCGCAACTTTGGTATTGGGCTTCCCCATCCAAAATGTTCACACCCCCCCCCGGTCTTTTTTTTTTCGGGTTTTTTTTTTTGTGGACCTTTTTTTTTTTTTTTGGTCGGACCGCCCCCAGGACCGCCCCTGTACACACACACACACACTCTCACAAGTATGCACACGCAACATCTATGAGCACTCTCTCTCTTTCACACACACACTTTCTCTCTCTCCCTCTGACACACACACACACTGCAGACACAGGAAAGCTAAGATGGCTTAAGGCTACGTTTACATTACGTCGAATCAGCGGATCATCAGATTAACGTTCTTAAAACGATTCGCGTTGACACTAAAACCGTTAGCCGTGCACACAGCAACACCAATACGCGGATACGCTCGGCTCCGCAGGCATCCTGCGCTCCAAATCACTCCGCCCTGAACAGCGAGTGCCCTCTGGAGGGTGTGCACTCCGGCCCTGCGCAGCTCACAGAGCGCGCGAGTGAAGTGAACAAGCCACGATTCGGGACTGAGCCGCTGTGTGTGTGATCCCAGCGCAGATCACTTATTACTTGCAAGTGGAAGGATGGCAAGCCTAAAGACAATCATAACTACACAATGGGCAGTATTTGCATCAGTATTTGCAGTATTTTCATACTTTTATACTCTTTAATGAAAGGTGATACAAGGCGGAAGTCTGCGCCGTTTTTCAGCAGTCGCGTCACATGACCAACGCCAGCGAATCAGGAAGGTGGATGTCACAGTGACGTTGTCCAATGAGACGCCAGCTAGAGCTCAGCACAGCGTATCCGCGTATCTCAATGTTTACACAGCACCGGAGCTGACACGATCTGGATTGAATACGTGGACGCTGGCGGATTCCCGTTTCCCCGCTTTTTCAGGGGGGTTAATGTAAACGGACAGTGCGTCCGCGAAGAAAACGAGACAGATACGGTCTAGTGTAAACGTAGCCTAAGATTACAGCGTGTGAGAGACATAAGGAAGAGACACATGTATAGTTTTGTACATATATAAATGTACATTTTCACACCACAGAAACACACACACACACACACACACTGCAGACACAGGAAAGCTAAGATGATTGAAGATTACAGCGTGAGACAGAGATGAGGAGGAGACGCACATCACCTTTGAACATTTGATGAATAATATATGGCATGTGACTGTTTTGTTGGGTGGCAGGATGTCCTGGGTTGCGGAACCTCACGTGCGAGGGCCCGTCAAGGCCGCTAGCAGCTTTAATTATTATTATTATTTTTCTGCCACGTTTGGCCTTATTTGAGGCGTTTCCCATGCACAAAAACTCATGAAACTTGATACACACATCAGTCATTGTAACGGCTTCTCAGCCACAGACGTTTGGCCCCGGGCGTGGCCCAGGGACTTCACAGCGCCCCCTAATGTCATGGAGTCCTTGGATTGGCATATAGTTTCAGCTACCCATACCAAATTCGGTACGTATGTAGTTCGTCTCAAGACAAACAACTTTTGTATATACATTGCATTAGCCACGCCCAACAGGAAGTGAGGTAATTGGGCTTATATGCGTTTGGACACATGGTCATTTTTAACGTGCTCCTCCTAGACGGTTCATGAGATTCATGTGAAATTTGTTATACATGATGCCAAGATGTCGCTGATATTAAATTGCGAGGGGATTTCTGATATCTTGTAATATGTTGAAATGGCCTTATGATTTTAATATCTTGCCACATAAACAGGAAACGTGTCAGAAAGCCACAGTGCGTTGACTGTATGGTCGGACACTTCTTACTTCAATAGATATTATGATTATTATGATAACCTGACCCCCAATGGGCCTGCCTGTTATAGCGCCACCATCTGGCCAAGCAGGAAATGGGCAAAAAATGTTCAATTCATTGATGGATTGAGCTGAAACTTTACAAAATATTGGATATCGTGATTCTGATGATATTGACACATCTAATTCACATGCCTAGCACAGTATCACCATCTGGCCAAGCAGGAAATGTGCCAAAAATTTTCAGTACTTTAATGGATTGATCTATGACATGCCTGACATAGCGCCACCATCACACTCACACTCACTTATACACACACACACACACACACACACACACATACAGTGGGGCAAAAAAGTATTTAGTCAGCCACCAATTGTGCAAGTTCTCCCACTTAAAAAGATGAGAGAGGCCTGTAATTTTCATCATAGGTACACTTCAACTATGAGAGACAGAATGGGGGGAAGAATCCAGGAAATCACATTGTCTGATTTTTAAAGAATTTATTTGCAAATTATGGTGGAAAATAAGTATTTGGTCAATAACAAAAGTTCATCTCAATACTTTGTTATATACCCTTTGTTGGCAATGACAGAGGTCAAGCGTTTTCTGTAAGTCTTCACAAGGTTTTCACACACTGTTGCTGGTATTTTGGCCCATTCCTCCATGCAGATCTCCTCTAGAGCAGTGATGTTTTGGGGCTGTTGCTGGGCAACATGGACTTTCAACTCCCTCCAAAGATTTTCTATGGGGTTGAGATCTGGAGACTGGCTAGGCCACTCCAGGACCTTGAAATGCTTCTTACGAAGCCACTCCTCCGTTGCCCGGGCGGTGTGTTTGGGATCATTGTCATGCTGAAAGACCCAGCCACGTTTCATCTTCAATGCCCTTGCTGATGGAAGGAGGTTTTCACTCAAAATCTCACGATACATGGCCCCATTCATTCTTTCCTTTACCCGGATCAGTCGTCCTGGTCCCTTTGCAGAAAAACAGCCCCAAAGCATGATGTTTCCACCCCCATGCTTCACAGTAGGTATGGTGTTCTTTGGATGCAACTCAGCATTCTTTCTCCTCCAAACACGACAAGTTGAGGTTTTACCAAAAAGTTCTATTTTGGTTTCATCTGACCATATGACATTCTCCCAATCCTCTTCTGGATCATCCAAACGCTCTCTAGCAAACTTCAGACGGGCCTGGACATGTACTGGCTTAAGCAGGGGGACACATCTGGCACTGCAGGATTTGAGTCCCTGGCGGCGTAGTGTGTTACTGATGGTAGCCTTTGTCACTTTGGTCCCAGCTCTCTGCAGGTCATTCACTAGGTCCCCCCGTGTGGTTCTGGGATTTTTGCTCACCGTTCTTGTGATCATTTTGACCCCACGGGGTGAGATCTTGCGTGGAGCCCCAGATCGAGGGAGATTATCAGTGGTCTTGTATGTCTTCCATTTTCTAATAATTGCTCCCACAGTTGATTTCTTCACACCAAGCTGCTTACCTATTGCAGATTCAGTCTTCCCAGCCTAGTGCAGGTCTGCAATTTTGTTTCTGGTGTCCTTTGACAGCTCTTTGGTCTTGACCATAGTGGAGTTTGGAGTGTGACTGTTTGAGGTTGTGGACAGGTGTCTTTTATACTGATAACGAGTTCAAACAGGTGCCATTAATACAGGTAATGAGTGGAGGACAGAGGAGCCTCTTAAAGAAGAAGTTGCAGGTCTGTGAGAGCCAGAAATCTTGCTTGTTTGTAGGTGACCAAATACTTATTTTACCGAGGAATTTACCAATTAATTCATTAAAAATCCTACAATGTGATTTCCTGGATTCTTTCCCCCCATTCTGTCTCTCATAGTTGAAGTGTACCTATGATGAAAATTACAGGCCTCTCTCATCTTTTTAAGTGGGAGAACTTGCACAATTGGTGGCTGACTAAATACTTTTTTGCCCCACTGTACACACACACACACACACACACACACACACACACACACACACACACAAAGTTGCAATCATATACACATACATGAATACTGTACTCACGAGAATGGGTAACATATACAATTCTGTGCACACACACACACACACACACATACACACATACACACACACACACACACACACACATACACACACACACACACACATACACACACACACACACACACACACACACACATACACACACACACACACACACACACACACACAGTTATATGCATATACACACATACACTCTCTCACAAGTATGCACACGCAACATCTATGAGCACACTCTCTCTTTCACACACACTTTCTCTCTCTGACACACACACACACTGCAGACACAGGAAAGCTAAGATGACTTAAGATTACAGAGTGAGATAGAGATAAGGAGGAGACACGTATAGTTTTGTACATATATAAATGTACATTTTCACACCACAGAAACACACACACACACACACACACACACACACACACAGTCTTTGTCTATCTCTCATCCGTCAAGCAGTCATGGCATTTGCAACATGCACATCACCTTTGAACATTTGATGAATATATGATGTGACTGTTTTGTTGGGTGGCGGGATGTCCTGGGTTGCGGAACCACACGTGCGAGGGCCCGTCAAGGCCGCTAGCAGCTTTAATTTAGTTTGTAATTGTAAAAGCCTTATATGATCACTCTCTGACAGTAGTGAGCGAGTAGTAATTGAGAGTATATCTTTTATAATACTTTCCTCTTCTATATTATTTTGGCTTCTAACCTGTTTACTAAAGGAGATGGAGAATTGAATTCCCAGTTCTGAGAGTATGATAAGGCTTCGTCATGTAAGGTTTCTTGTATAAGGTTTGCTATGCCTTTACAAAAGTTATCATATTTTAATAAACTAGAATAAAATTTCCAGTCCCCTTTTCTCCTGTGGGACTGTGATGGGGGTGTGACCAGTAACTCAACGCAGCCATGGTCACTTAGAGGTGCGGGCATTATATCACAGAGTGAAATGTGATTGAATAGAGCATCAGTAATTAACCGATAATCAAGTCTTGATTTGGATGAGCCATCTGGTTTGAACCAAGAGTATTGTTTTACATCTGGATTTTTCTCTCCATGCAGCTACAAGTTTTAATGAATCACAATAGTCAGCCAGCATAGTATTGGGGTGAGGGTTTGTAAATCTACGAGGAAGCCCTTCATCCTTCACCATGTTCCAATCCCCTCCCATTATTATATTTCCAGTTACATATTTAGTTTTAAACTGCAAAATAACTTCTCTAATCTCTGTAAGAAGGTTTCTGTTTTGTGCTATGTTAGTGTCCATAAACATTTCCTAAAATTAGTGTAGAATTATCTATTTGGAGTACGCATATTACCCAATGGCCATTGTTACTACTTTTGGTGGCAATTATTTTCCCCAGTGAGATATTGAGTAAAATTGCAACGCCTGCTGATCTTGATGTACCATGTGAAAAAAAAAATTGTCTCCCCATTGAGTTGTCCAAAACTTTTCGTCTGATTCCTTTGAATGGGTTTCCTGAAGTAGTACACATTGAGAACTTCTGCTTGTGTAGAATAGAAATAAAGCCTCTCTCTTTATATTATCCCTTAGAACTCTGGTGTTAATTGTCAAAAGCTTTAGATTACACTGTAAAGACATTTTCATTCACACACATTCACTCAAACAAAGACGAAAATAGGTTGTAAAACCTGAAGGTAATTGAAAGCTTGCTTTTGAAGCGAACTTAAACTTAGGCAGGTCCCTAAGAACAGTGTGGACATTGTCCTCTAATCACAAGTATTCAGAAAATTTAATATCTTGGAACTTCGACTCTTCAAAAAAAAAGAAAAGAAAAAAAACATTCCTAAAAGGGAATCAGGAGAGTATAACAACTTTGGATTCAATCTGAACAAGTGGAACAAAGCTTTTTTTTTTTACCCTGAGTTTATAAAGCATCAACTTGCCGTATCACATTATGATTCAAATGGCGATGCATTTTCGGCAGTGACCACGCCCATCAATAACTGCTATGTGGCCTTTGTAAAAAGCCACCTTACCCTGAGATCTAGCATGTTTCTTTTTTGGCCATAGTTGTTCTCTCGCCAGTCTGTCCTCCTTGGTGAAGTTCTGGGCAAAGCGGACCCCTCGCTCCTGGCAGATCTGGGCGTCCTGAGTTGCCTTCCAGACCGCATCCCGGTGAAGTCTCCTCACGAACTGCATGAGGACCTGCCGGCTCCGGCCCTTTCACTGTGTGAAATATCTTGAAAATCAGAAATGGCCAGCAGGGCTCTTAACTTTTCAATGTTCATGGCCAGCATTAAAAGTTGATGGCCAGTGTGAATGTATGTATGTAAAAAGTATAGACATTGTCATGTTTATTTCAAATTAAACAGTTAAGATTTTGTTTATTTATTTTTCAGAGAAATCTTACACTTCTCAACATGAGATATTGCCTCCACAAAGACCTTACACTGTTTATCATTTCTGCATGTCGATCCAACTTTTAGTCCCTTCTTTTCATCCAGTGATACCATCCATACAAAGTCCTTGAATGATTTCGATTTGTAGGCAATAGCATGTGCGTTCCTGAACAAAATAGACAATCTTTCATAATCGGATTTGTTCAGACTCATAATGCACTTATCTGCTTCTGTTTCGTTGGATTTGTCCCTCACCCACACACGTCTAGTTGCATACACATGACCCTCGGATGCCTGATGCACATCTAGTGTGTGTTTTTTGAAGTTCTGTGAGCCCAACACAAGAGGAGCATTCGCATACCTGTGATATTTGTCAGTTTTCAGTCCGGGTTTTCTAACAGCGTACGGACCATAAATTGAACGGCAAGGTCGGCAAAACATCTGTTTTTGTGTATTTGAGTACAACAACCAATTGTATGTCTGCAGCCAACCTGGTTTAAATGTCCTCTCCCGCTTTTCTTCCTCATATCGTTTCTTAGTAGCTTTGATTTCTTCTTCTGTTTTCTTCTGCTTCACTTTTTTCTCAGGCAAACCCAGAAACTTCCACATGATTGTCACGAAAAGGCGAAAAAGCGCACTCCTGTAGAATCTCGCGCCACAATGTCGGCAAAATGTAATGTGATAAACTGCTCATTTAAGAGACGGCAGCTGATTCGCTTTCATTTTACAGATTTGTGATGTATCTGACAAAATAACCAGTGAAAACAATCCTTGCAAAAGGTGGACGTGTCGTGTTGGGACATGGTAATACAAGCATGAAACCGTCAAAATGTACGTTCACAGGCGGGCCAATGTTTGTGGCATGATGGACTCACTACTTTTTATAGTTTATGGCCCGACGAAAAAGTTGATAGCGTTGGGCTACCGGGCACATGGTAATTTCGCACACTGGTCCCTTTTCTTTCTTGCCTACGCGGTGCACCGAGTCGACCACATCGCCAATGTTGTCAGCCCACTGTGGGAAAATATTCAGCAGGAGCTCTTCGGTCTTCTCTCTGATGTTGTTTTCTCCTTCTTGTTCTTTGAGCCCCGAAAGTCGCAGGTTCCAGCGGCGTTTCTAACGTTCAACCTCAAGCACCTTTTCCTTCAGTGTGGTGTTTTGTTTCTTCAGGTCTGACTGTTCTTTCTCCAAAATGTCCATGTTGGAGTGCATTCCTACAGTTTCCACTGAGTTCTGGTCCACGCGCTGTATGACGCTGCTAAACAAGTCAGAGTTCTCTTTAAGTTGTTTTCCAAAGCATCTACTTCGCCCTCCAAGCTACGAATGGCTGCCAGGACATCAGCTAAGGAGAGCACGGCTCCAGATCCGGCTGCCATTTTCTTAGCGGGTGGCATTTTTGTCGGCGTAGTGTTTAGTGGTCTTCTGGTGCCTGATGTGCTAGCGTTAGCTTTGCTTGATTTTGGTGTGTCCACCGGAATAGCAGCTTCTGTGCTTGCTGTGTGACTAACATTAGCTTTGCTTGAGGTGTCCATCGGAGTATCAGCCTCTGCGTTTGTGGTGTCGTTATGGAAGGCTAGCGGGTTTCCCGTCTTACCATTAGCTGTCTTGAGCGGGGAAAATCTTTATCTTTGAGGGCAGACATCGTCTTATTTTGATTCCTTTGTTCCAGCAAGTTGAAAAGGTTAAAGTTTTTCTCTCTGAAGAGGACAGTTTAAATCCAAAAGTGTGGGACCAAGCAAACGGAGCTGAAATAGTCGCTTGTGCCCTGATCGCCATCTTGCCCCGCCTCCACATCACGAAAAGTAGCGAACAACGATGAGGACGAACCAAGGCAAAATATCCCATCGTGCATTGCAGTCGCGCTGAAAGAAATCAAATTAAAAGTCTCAAATTTGGTTTAATAAAAGGCAGCGGCGAAGAAGAAACAAAGTATTCAGCCTTGATTTAAAAGAACTGAAAGCTGCAGGGACTTTGTATTGATTAATGTGTGAAATGCGCTCAGTATAATATGGATTTATCGCAAAAACACAAGCGTGTGTTTATTATTTTGAAACCCACCAGCCGACTGATCTGGCATGTTTTAATTGTACAACCATAATGACATAAAAACCTCTTAATCAGGGCTTGAATTGCATTGGAGATGGTTTTGTTAGTGATCTCACCTGACTGTTCACATTTGTCTTTGCTTTCACTGTTTTGGGATTTGGGCTGGGCATCGGTGTGGGATCATGAAGCCTTTTCACATTTTCTTCCTCCATCGCCTCAGTCTCTTCTTGATCACATGCCTCCTGCAGGCCGTCAGGCTGTACTGTAATCATGGTCTGTTAGCCCTGTAGCATTAGCCGCTCTATTAGCATTAGCATCTCACTCTCGGTAAGGCAGAGAACAGTTTAGTGGTCTGACCCAAGAAGCCAAACTATCATGGGGTTTAGTGGGTTTTCTGAGTAGTTGGTAGGTTTTTTTCTTCTCCTTTTGTTTTCCAAAGATAGCTGTTCTAGGACGGTTTGAAACTATCTTTTATCAGAGCCTGCAAACATGCTCGCGCTCAGTCCGCCATCTTCCCCCCTCCTCCATCCACCTCAGCAACCTGTTCATGAGAAAGCGGGACTTCTATGAGCAATAAACAACGCAAAATAAATCAAATCAGGTTTTGACTCCCCTTGTGGTAATAAAGAGTCATTTATGTCGATTCATTTTCACTCCTCACTAAATTCCAAACTGGCAGAATGAGGAAAATATTTCAGCAGAACAAATGACACTGAAGTGCAGATGACAGTGAAATATTTCTGCTTTATTTCCATCCTTAATGAACACAATGTGGTGGTTTTTAGTGCTTGTAGTGAGACACGGTCCTGCTGTAAATCCTCTTGTGTGTCTTTTAGTGAAGATACAGAATTGATGTTTCACGGCTGTGTGTGTGTTTCAGTGATGTGGTGCTGCTCTGTAAAACTGAGCCTCCAAATAACAACTCGATTGTATTTGCATATTATAGAATTCTATCTGGAGTTCTGATTTTAAAATGTGATTTAACTGCATACACTTCATGGACAGAAAGAAAGAACAAAATGGGAAAAGAAAATAAATGACCTGAAACCCTTCGAATCTCACTTTGGGACAGGGCCAGCTTAGGGCTAATAATGAGGTAAAACAATCCAATAATGATGTGATTTGAAACAGGGGATGGCAACAGGTGATTGTAGTCATGATTCGGTAAAAATCAGGATCCAGGAAAGGCCCAGTCTGTCCTCGAACGGCAACATTATAAAGTGGTAAACGCTTTACTGTCCCAACGGTTTCTGATTTGGGGTTGTGGATACGCTGGTCATGATTACATCTTTTTTAAAAGAATTTGGTCTCTTAATATTATTCTGGTCGTTCCAGTGACTCCATAGTTAATGTGATGCTCCACCATGTGGGTACTCTGCTCGAGACACCTGTATGAACCTGAAGGGAATCGACTACATACACATCCGCTTTAAATGAATAAAGAAGGCCACTCTTTAGTCATAACATGGCTGCAGAAAGAAGCCGCTCCAGTCACCTGATCAGCAAAACTTGATAAAAGAAGAAGGATTTGTGAACGAAAACAGACAACGTACAGGCAGCCCCAGAAATACCACCAGCTGATTTGGGCAGCAAAATTGAGATTAAAATCAAGAAAAACAGCCGAGAAACATCTCGATCTCGATGAGAATTAGCAGATACATCTAGATGAGATACGATTCAAATCAGGACCATGGAGCATGGGGACAGAGGAAGAGTAACGCAGCAGAAACCATTCATCAGCCTCAAGAAGAAGAAAATAAAGGTGACATCTGCAAAAGAACACACAGAAACACAGCAGCTTCTGGAGAAGCGTCTTATTTTCAGATGAATCCAAACTGAACTTGGATGGATGTGGTGGTCGAGTGTTTGTGTGGAGAAAGCCAGGAGAAGAATTCCAACCAAACTGCACTAAGGTACGATAAAGCACGGAGGAGGCTGGGGCTGTTTCTCCTACAGCGCTGTTGGTGAGCTTGTGTTCAATAACCGCATCAGGAACTTTCAGAAATCTGCGAAGAAATTATTCAACCAACAGAAGTGGATTTTTCAGAAGGACAATGAACCAAAGCAGATGACTGACAGCGATAAACATGTCTCTGCCAACCGTATTGAACACAGTTGTACACAATTATACACGAAATATACAGATAAAGGAAAACAAGTTTCCTGTAACTTGTTTAAATGATCAATAAAACATCATCTTTTTATCATCTAAACCTTTATCTTTCTGGCTGCTGAGTCATTAATATTGCGACGTTTTCTTCTGCATCTCCTGGACAGAAAGTTTCTTCCTGAATTTGACAAGAAAGAGGAGGGAATGTGTGAATTAGTGAAGGTCAGAAGTGTGTGTTGAGGTGGAGAAAACAAAAGAGGTGGATTGTGTTTGTGTTCAAACCCTTTAGATGAAGAGAGTTGGACTTCCAGATTTTTCTGAATGATTTTCCCCCCACTGTATTTACTTATTTAACTTGAGTCGAGTCCACTGAATCAACTTTCATAAAATCTCATCAAATGAATCCTAATCAGTGCAGCTACACGGGTTATACTTCTGCACTGAAGGGAGGTGAAATGGTTAGTAGAGGAGTGTTCATGACTTCTGTGTTTGTGCTCCCCCTCTTCCTCTATTGCGCTTTCACACACAGAAACAGGAAGTAACTCGTCATTTCAGAGAAAACAAACTGTTCTCTTTTTCTCTCTCGCTGTGATTTCAGGAAAATGGCTGAGGCCAGTATTTCAGTAGCTCAGGATGAGTTCATGTGTCCAGTGTGTCTGGATCTCCTGAAGGGTCCGGTGACGATGCCCTGTGGTCACAGTTTCTGTAAGGTGTGTATTAATGGCTGCTGGGATCAGGAGGATCAGAAGGGCGTCTACAGATGTCCTCAGTGCAGAGACACTTTCACTACAAGGCCTGTTCTACGCAGAAACAACATGCTGGCAGAAGTGGTGGAGAAACTGAAGAAGAAGACTGAAGTCCAAGCTGCTTCTCCTGCTCACTGTTACGGTGGATCTGGAGATGTGGAGTGTGATTTCTGCACCGGGAGAAAACACAAAGCCATCAAGTCCTGTCTGATGTGTTTGGCTTCTTATTGTAAAACTCATCTGAAACCTCATCTGGAAGTTCCTGCTTTGAAAAAACACACATTAATTGAAGCCTCAGCAAAACTCCAAGAGAAGATCTGCTCTGAACATAACAAGCTGATTGAGATCTACTGTCGTACTGATCAAACCTGCGTCTGTTATTTGTGTACGATGGATCATCACAAAGGCCACGACACCGTCACAGCCGCAGCAGAAAGAGCTGAGAAACAGGTGAGAACTAGAAATCTTTCCAGAATTAAATCATCTTAATTATAGTTTCCCATCGAGAAACAGGTGCTTTAGTCAGTGATATGATTTGAACCTTAATTTCAATGTGTGTCTCAATCAGAAGGATTCTGTAAAAGCTGATTAAAATTGTCTGTGTTCTGGTGAACAGACTGTTAAATTTGTCTTCAGTGATGAGCGTAATCTGGTTAGGGGTGGGTTTCCTGATAACTTTGCCCTTTAGATCTAAAGAGAGAGTTGAAAGACTCTCTTAAGGAACAAACATTGTCTCTGTATGTGGTTTTCCTGAACTCACTCGTATGAAGGAGTCTAAAGATCAACAGGATGAAGAGCGTCTTTGCAGTTGGCGTCCGTGATATAGGCGTTAGTAGCTGCTAAAGGCAATCGTACTGTCGCTGAACACATTAGTAGTTGCTAAATCCAGTCGATAAAGTCACATGGTGCTCGTTTTTAACCAAAATCTAATGAAATATAAAGTGTTTAAAATAAGTTAATGTATAGTATCATCCTGAAGCATTACATATATAATGTGGTAATTAATTAATGAAACTATTTTATGTTTTTGGCATTTTCTTTATTCCAAGTGTGTTTTTAAGTCAATGAACAAATGTTCACATGAAAGAATGAGCAAATAATAAACTCAATAATGAGGTAAATGTGTTCCCCGTGCTCGCTCATTTCACTGTTACCCCCCGATCATGCAGTCAGGATTATTTCAGCTGTTCTCCACAGTGCAGAGTCGGCCATGTTCTCCATTATAAGTGCATAGAGAGAGAGAGAGAGAGAGAGAGAGAGAGAGAGAGAGAGAGAGACAGACAGACAGAGAGAGAGAGAGGTTTTGATCTGTGTGTAGTGTTTACCTAAGGAGGTTTAATATATATATTCAACCTTATATATAAGGAGATCAATTCAACCTCCTCAGGTACCCACTACACACACATCAAAACCTCTCTCTCTCTCTCTCTCTCTCTCTCTCTCTCTCTCTCACACACACAACATTAGAGGTGCAGAAATGTGTCTCATTTATAACACTAAATTAGTTAATCACTCGCCTAACGGAGCTAAATTTGATTAAATATAGGGATATAAATGTGACATTCTGATATCCATACATAATTCCATAACATACTGAAATATATTCATCCTGTTTTGTGTACTATATTAATTTAATAATTAGCAGAGGTGGACAAGGGGCGGCATGGTGGTGTAGTGGTTATCACTGTCGCCTCACAGCAAGAAGGTCCGGGTTCGAGCCCCGTGGCCGGCGAGGGCCTTTCTGTGCGGAGTTTGCATGTTCTCCCCGTGTCCGCGTGGGTTTCCTCCGGGTGCTCCGGTTTCCCCCACAGTCCAAAGACATGCAGGTTAGGATAATTGTCCAGGGTGAACCCCGCCTCTCACCCATAGTCAGCTGGGATAGGCTCCAGCTTGCTAGCAACCCTGTAGGACAGGATAAGCAGCTACAGATAATGGATGGATGGAGGTGGACAAAGTACGCAACTTCATTCCTTAAAGCATATACATTTATAAATGCCTTGAGACCTCAAGAACGGCACAGGAATAGTTTTAAGCATTAACAATAAATCTAATATAGTAATTTTTATGATTAAAGTGATTTATATACGTAGTGGTCTGAGCGAATGACCTTCACGTCCGTAACGTCACAGCAGGAAGTCTATCAGTCTCATTGCCATTTCCGCTATACTAAAACACAGCGCTGACTGCAACTCCGATCCTCCATTTTGAGTTAATTTATCACCATGCCACGTAGATGTGTTGCTGCACCCACCAGTAACATGACAGAAGGTGGATTTACGTTGCGTTCATGGCCCAAGAATGTTCAAACTCCAAAGATTTGGACATGTTTTGCAAGAAGTTTGCGAGAAGTTGGCGTCACGCACTCAGGGCTGGCTGGCTCAGCGGGGCGGCTCCAATGACAACCTTGCGCTCGATTTTAACTCTCAAAAATATATTTTTTCCATTTATGCAGCATACAAGAGTCAAGGATGGAGATATTATCCACTCAGAAATTTAAAAATAAAAATTAATAGAATTTAAAACTCTATTAAAATAAAATTTAAAAATTTTATTATTTTTAAAATTTTATTTAAATTTATAAAATTTTAAATTTATAAAATCTGTTTTAAGTCAGAGTGCAGATCCCGCTGGTCAAATGTTACTCTGATACAAGTGAAAATTGTCCAGTCAAATTTTTACTTTAGTTAAAGTACTGCAGTATTTGCTTTTAAAAATACTTAAGTATTAAAAATACATTTTCTGTCAGTGCATCGTTGTATTATTGCCACAACGCTTACAAAACCCTAACGCCTCTGAAACAACCGACTGGATTTACTGACTAACTTGTAGAACCTGTAGAATAAACGCCTGGTAGAACGTTACAACATGAAACACAACCAAACTGAAAAACTCATTTTCATTTTTTTATTTATTTTTATTGTAACCCTCCTCCCCTCCCCCACAAAGCAGCATGGTAGTGTTCTGACCCGGCTCTGGCAGTGTTCTGACCCGGCTCTGGCAGTGTTCTGACCCGGCTCTGGCAGTGTTCTGACCCGGCTCTGGCAGTGTGCACACACGTATGTGTGTGTTAATCAGGAAGGCAGTGGAACAGCTGGAAATGCAGCTTCCTCAGAAAATAAAAATGACAATCCAACCTGATTAAAACCCAGATCCACACCTCCAGCTTAATAATGGCCCAACAGCAACACTGCTTTAAGCAAGACAAAAAAAAAAGGTGCAAGACCATCATCTGACATCAAAACAAAAAATTCCAGCAATTTGTTGTGACTGACGAGTACAATACTGTCCATCTCACAGGTCTCACGTGTGTGCGTGTGGAAGTGTATGTATTCATGCACATATGAATCTGCCTGTGGAATCATGTCAGTGAAGCTCCACCTGACATGCTAGCAAACTCTTTTCAAACTCGAAATCATATTGGGTAGCTAACGTCACTTGAAAAAGATTTCTACATTTTGTTTATTTGGCAAGATTATGCTAAAACATTTCTGAAAGGACTTTAGGTAAGTTAATGTTATTCATGTTAGTGTAACTTCATGTTTACATGCTAACTGACAGTGTCCAAGTTAACTAGCTATGTGTAAACATTAGCCAGGGACAAGACTATGACAACTTGAAGGGCAAATCCAGAGAAAGTCATTTGACTAACCAGACTGTGTAGAACCAATTCGTCTAGGTCAGATTGTAAAGTAGAAGGTTGGCACAGGATTCTTGTTTCCAGCAGGTTCATGTCATCCATGTATTTCCATACTGGATTGGTGGCATTACCTGCAGCATCATCAATAAGTACAAGGAATAGGATAGGCCCGAGTAAGGTTCCTTGCTCCACACCACAAGACAAATATTCCCAGTCGGAAAGGGACCCGCGGTAATGTACACGCTGTCTTCTAATGGAGATAAAATCAGCTACCCATACAGTAGCACCAGTTCAGGTCAGAGTCCCATGTTTATCAGTTTAATAATTACAGTGTTGTAGTGAACTCTGTCAAAGGCTTTGGAAAAATCTGTAGCTACGACAGTACACATAGTAGATGGTTTGTCTGTTCCCTTGTAAAGACTGTCAACCAGGTTAATAAGAGTATGAACTGTAGAGCGCCCTTTCAGACTGCCAAACTGACGATTGTCGAATCCTATGTCCTTTAGAATCCATTTTAAGGCAAAGGATTCAGCAATCTTAGAAAACTGAGAAGTCAGGGAAATTGGTCTTAACTGGTCTAATGTCGGTGACTGGAATTTAGGAACAGGCACAACTTCTTGTTTCCACTGACTGGGAACGATGCAATTTGCAAAAGAGGTGTTGAGAATATGGCAGAAAGGTGAACTGAGTTCACAGGCAAACTCCCGTAGCAGCTTGGGGGGTATGCCATCTGGACCCGGTGCCTTATTTATCTTGACCGCCAGAAGGCTTTTACAGTATACGTATCCTGAACCTGCAGAGTTGGTAACGTTTGAGGAGCTGGTAGAAAAGCGGGAAGCTGAGTAAGGTCCAATGCAGAAAGGGCTTTTAATACTTCGGCAAATACGGCGTTAATGGTGTCTGCGATGATGGAATTATCGTTTGTATCAAGTCCAGGGATCGTTATCTTACTATCACACTTTTTCATATTTGCCATGTTCATAATTTCCTGATGCCAGAGTTGGAAGTTTTAAGAGCAGTAACTCAATCTGAGTAATAGCTCTTCTTAGATTGAGCAAGAGCTCTTTGCGTAAGGTTCTGATAAAACTTCCAGACAGTTGGAACCTGTTTGTTGAAGGCCTTTTGTCTCAGGCTAATCAGTCATTTGATGTTTGTCAGTATTATGTATTCTGATGGATTTAGTCAGGAAAAAGGTTTCAATGGAACTTTCGAGCATGGCATAGAAAGCATTAGCCTTTGCAACTACATCTTCAACGTCATATACCTCTGACCAGTTGTGAGATGTAATCCACCTGCCAAACTCAAACATACCTGTCTCATTCAGCTGTCGAAAAGTTTTCTTCTTAGGTTTGTTATCCGTGACTTTGTTCTTTGGAACCCAAAGAACAGAAGAGTGGTCGCTCAGGCCCACTGGCAGCAAAATCTGAGGACTGAGGTACACATCTTTCATATTGGTTATAATCAAATCCAAGATGGCATTACCCCAGTATTGCTTTTCACCACTTGCGAAAAAAGACCTCCTTTACAGATATCTGAAATGTCTGTTCTACTAAAATCTCCAAGAAACACAAGCCTGCAGTCAGGGTACTTAGTACGCAGGTCATCAGAGACAGTTAGCAGGTGGTCAACAAGAGTTTCCTGATGAGATAAGTTGGGGGCAAGTAAATCCCGCAGACAACAATTCCTGACAATGGTCTAGGCAGACAATGCGGCCTAGTCCAAACCTACACACATTCCAGGTCAGGCACTATGTATTCTGTCAGCTGTTTTGATGGTATGTCCTGTTTAACATACGTAGACTGCTACTCCTCCCCCTCTCTTATCTGCTGTGTACTTGGAAAACAAGTTATAATCACTTACCGCAATGGCAGATGCAGGATGGACTTTCAAAAAACAAGTTTTGGCCACTACGGCAATGTTCACTTGGTTCTGAGACAGTGTGTTTGTGAAGATTCTCAGTCATCCAGGTCATAGTAAACTGTGGGTGGTAAAAGAGAGCAACTGGACTTGCTTGAAGATTCTTGAA
Organism: Neoarius graeffei; assembly: GCF_027579695.1. Classification (NCBI taxonomy): domain Eukaryota; kingdom Metazoa; phylum Chordata; class Actinopteri; order Siluriformes; family Ariidae; genus Neoarius; species Neoarius graeffei. The sequence continues at coordinate 1,350,593 of NC_083582.1, read as the reverse complement.
AATGTTTCACCTCTCATCCAAAAGGCTTCTTCAGTTCTGTCTGACAAATAGGGAGTATCAGGTATTTATCCTCTCATGGATGAAAAGCAATCCTCAGGTGTCGTTGAGTCATCCTGTTGGTGTGGGTCACTGGGGGCTGGGTGTGAATGGCCTCGAGAGTCATTGGGGTGATCAATGGATTGCTGGTTCTCTCTGTCCTCCTGTGAGTCACTGAAAACAGCTGGGTTTTGGTGTGCATTCAGTTGTCTGGGAAGTGTGCCAAGGACTGCATTGTAGGTGGCTGATAAATTATGTCTTAGACCCCCACCTCTGTTCAGTGATGGCTGTTCCAGGTTGACAAAAATGGCTTCTTTAACTCCTCGCTCATACCAACGATCCTCTCTGGCTAAAATGCATACATTGCAATCCTGAAATGAGTGTCCTTTGTTGTTAAGATGAAGATAGACAGCAGAGTCCTGGCCTGAGGAACTGGCTCTCCTGTGTTGAGCCATGCGCCTGTGAAGCGGTTGTTTTGTTTTCCCAATATACGAGTCCATGCATTCCTCACTGCACTGAATTGCATACACTACGTTATCCTGTTTGTGTCTGGGTATTCTGTCCTTAGGGTGGACCAGTTTCTGCTTCAGGGTGTTACTGGGTCTGAAATGTACTGGAATGTTGTGTTTGTAGAAGATCCTCCTGAGTTTCTCAGATAGACCAGAAATGTAGGGAATGACAATGTTCTTGCATTTGTTCCTGTTGTCCTCCTTGTCCATTATGTTCCTTTGTCTGCTCTTGAAAAATTTCAAAAGCAAATTTCAAGAGCAACGGCGGCACGGTGATGTAGTGGTTAGCGCTGTCGCCTCACAGCAAGAAGGTCCTGGGTTCGAGCCCCGGGGCCGGCGAGGGCCTTTCTGTGTGGAGTTTGCATGTTCTCCCCGTGTCCGCGTGGGTTTCCTCCGGGTGCTCCGGTTTCCCCCACAGTCCAAAGACATGCAGGTTAGGTTAACTGGTGACTCTAAATTGAGCGTAGGTGTGAATGTGAGTGTGAATTGTTGTCTGTGTCTATGTGTCAGCCCTGTGATGACCTGGTGACTTGTCCAGGGTGTACCCCGCCTTTCGCCCGTAGTCAGCTGGGATAGGCTCCAGCTTGCCTGCGACCCTGTAGAAGGATAAAGCGGCTAGAGATAATGAGATGAGATGAGAAATTTCAAGAGCTTTCAAACATTGGTGTCTAAAACCACCTCCTCCAGCAAGACAGAAGTGCTGACTTGGAGAAATAAATCTGACCAGGCTACACAACCGGACATAGAAGAGAAATGGGTGAAGAACTTATCCGACAGGGTACTCACCCAACCAGAGAAAGATGTTTTATCTAAGGGACTTAATTTTGCAGTTTCACCAGAGCGGATACCAGTGGTAGACCTCATCACAGCCACAGAGTCAGCCATCAGAAACAACAATCTGACCAACACAGAGGCAGAACAACTTAGACTGAAGATATCAGCTGCTCTGTCCAGTGTGAAAGCACCCCCTCCAACCTCACCAGTCAAGAAAGGAGGGCTCTGACATTGCTTCAAAGAGACCAGAACATCACCATCCTTTCTGCTGACAAAGGGAGATGCACAGTGGTGCTAAACACAGCGGACTACCACTCCAAGATGACCAGTCTCTTCAGTGACACAACCACCTATGAAACCTTGAGGCAGGACCCCACCAGTTGTTACAAAAAGAAAGTTGTTAGTTGCCTGCAACAACTAGAAAAGGACCAAGCCATCAACTAATCTCTGTGCTACAGATTGTACCCTGGGGAAGCCGTTCCTCTCATATACGGACTCCCCAAGATTCACAAGGAAGGAGCTCCACTCAGACCTATCATCAGCAGTATAAACTCTGTCACCTATAACATTGCCAAACACCTGGCCACCATACTGGCTCCTCTTGTTGGGAATATGCCACATCACGTAAAAAAATTCCCAAGATTTTGCTGCTAAAGTTGCAGACCTCAAACTAGACTCAGATGAAACCATGGTTTCCTATGACGTCACTTCTCTTTTCTTCTCACTTCTCTTCCTGCATTCCCACCACAGAAGCAGTCGAATCTGTTAGAAAATGACTCCTTCAAGACAGCACCTTACTGGATAGAACAAACCTCACCACAGACCAGATTTGCACCCTGCTTGGCCTCTGCCTGACTACCACTTATTTCCAGTTTAATGAAAGTTTCTACAGACAGAAGCATGGATGTGCCATGGGCTCACCGGTGTCCCCTATTGTGGCCAATCTTTACATGGAGGAAGTGGAGCATAAAGCTTTGACCACTTTTTCAGGAGTTGCTCCCAGCCACTGGTTCAGATATGTGGATGACACCTGGGTTAAAATCAAAACCCATGAGGTGGAAGCCTTCTCTAAGCACATCAATGCCGTGGATATCAACATCAGTTTCATCAGTAGCCTTCTTGGATTGTGATGTACACATTAGACAAGACAGAAGACTTAGCATCGAGGTCTACCGGAAACCCCCACACACAGACCAGTACCTACTCTTCGACTCTCACCACCCACTGGAACATAAATTGGGGGTCATTAGGACCTTGCAACACAGGGCTCAGAACATTCCTACAACAGTAGAGGGGAAAAGAGAAGGAGCAGAATCACACCAAGAAAGTGCTTCAGAACTGCGGGTATCCCAACTGGTCTTTCCTCAAGAGCAGAAAAAGGAACATAACAGACAAGGAGGACAACAGGAACAAACGCAAAAACATTGTCATTCCCTACATTTCTGATCTATCTGAGAAACTCAGTGTGGCAGCGGGGGTGTGGTCAAGTGTCGGGTGTGGCTGAGAGAGTAAAATTTGCACTGAAAAGTGAAAATAAAAGAGTTTTGTGAACTCAGTTCTGGCCTGCCGTCCTTCTGTGCTCCACCCATACAAACTGCTACACTCAGGAGGATCTTCTACAAACTCAACATTCCGGTACATTTCAGACCCAGTAACACCCTGAAGCAGAAACTGGTCCACCCTAAGGACAGAATAGCCAGACACAAACAGGACAACGTAGTGTACGCAATTCAGTGCAGTGAGGAATGCACAGACTCGTATATTGGGGAAACAAAACAACCGCTTCACAGGCGCATGGCTCAACACAGGAGAGCCAGTTCCTCAGGCCAGGACTCTGCTGTCTATCTTCATCTTAACAACAAAGGACACTCATTTCAGGATTGCAACGTACGCATTTTAGCCAGAGAGGATCGTTGGTATGAGCGAGGAGTTAAAGAAGCCATTTTTGTCAACCTGGAACAGCCATCACTGAACAGAGGTGGGGGTCTAAGACATAATTTATCAGCCACCTACAATGCAGTCCTTGGCACACTTCCCAGACAACTGAATGCACACCAAAACCCAGCTGTTTTCAGTGACTCACAGGAGGACAGAGAGAACCAGCAATCCATTGATCACCCCAATGACTCTCGAGGCCGTTCACACCCAGCCCCCAGTGACCCATGCCAACAGGATGACTCAACGACACCTTAGGATTGCTTTTCATCCATGAGAGGATAAATACCTGATACTCCCTATTTGTCAGACAGAACTGAAGAAGCCTTTCGGATGAGAGGTGAAACGTCTTCAAGAATCTTCAAGCAAGTCCAGTTGCTCTCTTTTACCACCCACAGTTTTCTGAGACAGAGTTATTTGGAACTCATCCAATTTATTGATCAAAGACCTTGGGTTACACAAAAACATATGAGGGGCACAGGCCTTCTTGTCAACAGTTTATTTGCATTGAACGGAACAGAGAATACGGGGCCTTGCCATAATATGTTGGAAAGTTGAGTTGTCTTGTTTCTCAAACACTGATTTGCATACGATGGTAGCGGCTTGGGTTAGGGACGCCGGCCTATTTCCAATCACAGTTTCAATTTTACGAATACAATTCCTACCTCCCTTACATCCTCTGGGTCTGGAGGACATCCAAAGCAGTCCAGCCTCCTTTAGGAATGCTGTTTCCTGTGGTAAAAGGGGCTGGGTTGTTGGCTGGCAAGCACGTCAGAAACTGGATGGGTATCTAAATAGTGTCACCATTGTTGACATACACCACCACAGTCACAACAAAGTACAGCACACAAAAGCCAATCGTATGGTCACTTATCTAACTCAACTTCCTTCTCAGTTTGAGCCAACTATCTTCATTCACGTTCAAACAAACATTTAAGATATTCTAAACAAGCTAACTCTTTAAAAATATATTAATTTTTCACAACCAAGCGCGGAGCTCTACAATTTGTGCTTGAATTTGTGCTTGGTTGCCCTTAGAAGCGCCACCTACTGACCTACAGCACGGACATGGTACCATATAGAACCGTGGGTGTGTGCATTCCCCAGAAGAACCGCCTCCTTCCATTCTGCCATTAACTGATCATGTTAAATAATGCTGCAGAGAAATCATTGATCTTGATTTTATCCAGTCTATGGATGTGACGTGACCCTAGTGATTACTGATAGACTGTCTCAGTGTCACCTGTGAGAAAACCAATCACGTTTTAGAAAAGAAAAGAAAAAAACATCTGCTTTCAAAGCTGCTTCTTAGTAACGAGTAACGAGGACCTTGATACAAATGTAATGAAGTAAAAAGTACGATATTTGTCTTGAATGTAGTGAAGTTAAAGTCTCAAAAAAAATCATACTTAAGTACAGATACTCAAAGTGTACTTAAGTACAGAACTCAAGTAAATGTATTTCGTATTTCCCACGGAGCACCATTAAACCGAGAGGTTGCGCGGGAGCGAGGCTGCGCGAGAACGGGCCGAGAGGTAGCGCGGGAACGGGCCGCGTAACAACAACCAACGCAATGCCCCCGAAGAGAGCTCCTACGGTTGAGGAGATTGACGATATTAAAAAATCCCTCGACTTTTTGGGTGAAGAAATCTCTGTCAGGATGCAGCAGAAGACCATCCTGGACCTGGTAGAAGAGGTCAAAGCTCTGAGGCTGCAGAACACAGAGAAGGCAAAGAGGATCGCCATTCTCGAGAACCGAGTGGAGGAGCTGGAGCAGTACACCCGGATAAATGACGACATTGTGACCGGACTGCAGATTCAACCCCGCTCATATGCTGGAGCAGTGGCGAGAAGAGACGGAGAGGAACTGAACGAGGAGGATGCTAACTCTGTGGAGAAACAGGTGTTAGCATTCCTGCACTCCAAGGGGATTGAGGTAAAAAGCACCAACATCGAAGCATGTCACCCTCTCCCACGGAGAAGCAACACAGGCAAACCAGCTGTAATAATGAGATTTGCCAACAGCAAGTATAAGATGCAGCTGTTAAAGCAAGGGAGGAAACTGAAAGGCTCAGACGTTTTTTTAAATGAGCACTTAACAAAAAAAAAATGCAGACATTGCAAGAAAGGCGAGACTCCTAAGGAAACAGGGGAAAATCCAGAACACTTGGACACAAAACTGCAAGATTTTCATCAAGCTGAAGGGATCTCCAGAAGAGGCCAAGATCCTGGTCATCCGAGATATTGGGGAACTGGACAAATTCTGAGGGAGCCAATCAAAGCAATTTACAATCATGACACAAGGACAGGACACTGGACACAAGGACTGGACACTTTCCTTTATACTGAGCACAAAATACAAGATATGGAAAATAATATTGATCCGGAAAATAATCTTTTCAGCAACATCAATATCAGCTGCTGGCATTACACTGAAAATCAATACAATGCAACAATCAGAGACGGAAATAAGATATCAATTATTCATTTCAATACCAGAAGTCTGTATGCCAATTTCCATAGAATGAAGGAATATCTCAGTCAGTTCAATACTCCATTCAATATAATAGCCATATCAGAAACTTGGATCAGTGATGAGATGGGAGTAGATTTTGAGCTGAACGGGTATGAATTAAATTATATCAACAGAAAGAACAAAAGAGGAGGGGGAGTGGCAATATATGTTGATAATAGTTTGGAATATAAAATTAATAATAAAATGACGGTAGCTGTTGATGATTGGATGGAGTGTATTACAGTAGAAATATGTTGTAAAAAAATGAAAAATATAACGGTGAGCTGTATATACAGATCTCCTGGATCAAGCAGAGAAGTTTTTATAGATTGGATGGAAAGTATGTTTATAAAATCAACACAGAAGGTCATGTACATCTGTGGTGATTTTAACATCGACCTCTTAAATCATAAGAAACATAAAATGACAGAAGAGTTCATTAACTCAATGTTCAGTATGGGACTGTATCCAACTATTACCAGACCAAGCAGGATCACTTCTCACAGCACCACTTTAATAGATAATATATTTACTAATATCCTGGAAAATAATACAGAGAGTGGACTACTATTAACAGACATCAGTGACCACCTACCTATTTTTAATGTATATTACTGTAATTATAGCAAGAAAAATATACACGCCATAACCCGACACGGGTATTCACACATCAATTAGAGTTTTCTAAAGTTCCTAGCTCCTTTGCTTCTCATGTCTCCTTCTCCTAAGCTCCATGTTTCTCTCTCTCCTGTCCGCCTCCAGCTTCTTACAGATGTCTTTAGACAACCTTCTCCAGGAAGAGCGATCCTTGACAGTGTCGCTCCAAGAGTGCAGGACTCCCCGCGCCTGAGAATGTCCTTAAGCGTGTCTTTATATCTAAGAAGGGGGCGCCCGACTCTCCTGGTGCCCTCGTTCAGAACTCCGTACAGTAGTGATTTCACAGGCCGCTTGTCGGGCATACGGGCAACGTGACCAAGCCAGCGCAGTCTATTTCCAATGAGCAAGATCTCGATATCTGTGGCTTTCGCGCGGTCCAGCACCTCGTCGTTTGTGACGAAATGGTCCCATCTGATGTTGAGGATGGATCTCAGGTGGCGCTGCTGGATTGTCCTCAAAAGCTTGATTTGGTGACGATATAGGGTCCAAGTTTCGCTTCCATACAGCATCAGCGGGATGACGCATTGATTGTATACCTTAAGTTTTGTTTCTACTGTCAAATCCCTACAGTCAAGAAAAAGGATACTAAAAATTATAAATATATAAGAGTGAAAACTGAAGAAACCATGATTGCACTAAAAAATGACTTAATAATACAGGACTGGAATATAATTTATAAAGAAAAAGATGTTGATAAAGCATATGAGGAATTTTTAATAATATTCAATGAACTATATAATAAAAATTGTCCTATAAAGAAATACAGTAATATACATAAATATACAAATAGTCCGTGGGTCACCAAGGGGCTACAAAATGCCTGCAAAAAGAAAAATATATTATACAGACAATTCTTAAAGCATCGAACTATAGAGGCAGAGGAAAAATATAAAAATAAATTAACTAATATTATGAGGATATGTAAGAAAGACTATTATAATAAATTAGTGGAGAAAAATAAAAACAATATTAAAGGTATATGGACTGTACTAAATGGTATTGTGAGAAATGGATCCAAAACTACAAATTACCCGGAGTACTACACTGAAAATGATAAGACCATAAATAATATGGAGGATGTGGTGAATGGTTTTAACCAATTCTTTGTAAATGTGGGACCAGATCTAGCGGCAAAAATAAAGGAACCCGAGACAACACAATGTGGGGACATAGAAGATTTGGGGGACAGAAATCCAAGTACAATTTTTCTAACTGCAACTGATGAGGAAGAAATTATCCAAATTGTAAGAAAATGTAAAAACAAAACCTCTGCAGACTGGAATGATATAGACATGTCAACAGTAAAGACAGTTATTGAGGGAATTGTGAAACCACTCACCCACATCTGCAATTTATCTTTTCAATCAGGTACAGTGGTGCTTGAAAGTTTGTGAACCCTTTAGAATTTTCTATATTTCTGCATAAATATGACCTAAAACATCATCAGATTTTCGCACAAGTCCTAAAAGTAGATAAAGAGAACCCAGTTAAACAAATGAGACAAAAATATTATACTTGGTCATTTATTTACTGAGGAAAATGATCCAATATTACATATCTGTGAGTGGTAAAAGTATGTGACCCTTTGCTTTCAGTATCTGGTGTGACCCCCTTGTGCAGCAATAACTGCAACTAAACGTTTGCGGTAACTGTTGATCAGTCCTGCACACCGGCTTGGAGGAATTTTAGCCCGTTCCTCCGTACAGAACAGCTTCAACTCTGGGATGTTGGTGGGTTTCCTCACATGAACTGCTCACTTCAGGTCCTTCCACAACATTTCCATTGGATTAAGGTCAGGACTTTGACTTGGCCATTCCAAAACATTAACTTTATTCTTCTTTAAACATTGTTTGGTAGAACGACTTGTGTGCTTAGGGTCGTTGTCTTGCTGCATGACCCACCTTCTCTTGAGATTCAGTTCATGGACAGATGTTCTAACATTTTCCTTTTGAATTCACTGGTTCAGAATTCATTGTTCCATCAATGATGGCAAGCCGTCCTGGCCCAGATGCAGCAAAACAGGTCCAAACCATGATACTACCACCACCATGTTTCACAGATGGGATAAAGTTCTTATGCTGGAATGCAGTGTTTTTCTTTCTCCAAACATAACGCTTCGCATTTAAACCAAAAAGTTCTATTTTGGTCTCATCCATCCACAAAACATTTTTCCAATAGCCTTCTGGCTTGTCCACGTGATCTTTAGCAAACTGCAGATGAGCAGCAATGTTCTTTTTGGAGAGCAGTGACTTTCTCCTTGCAACCCTGCCATGCGCACCATTGTTGTTCAGTGTTCTCCTGATGGTGGACTCATGAACATTAACATTAGCCAATGTGAGAGAGGCCTTCAGTTGCTTAGAAGTTACCCTGGGGTCCTTTGTGACCTCACCAACTATTACATGCCTTGCTCTTAGAGTTATCTTTTTTGGTCGACCACTCCTGGGGAGGGTAACAATGGTCTTGGATTTCCTCCATTTGTACACAATCTGTCTGACTGTGGATTGGTGGAGTCCAAACTCTTTAGAGATGGTTTTGTAACCTTTTCCAGCCTGATGAGCATCAACAACGCTTTTTCTGAGGTCCTCAGAAATCTCCTTTGTTCGTGCCATGATACACTTCCACAAACATGCATTATGAAGATCAGACTTTGATAGATCCCTGTTCTTTAAATAAAACAGGGTGCCCACTCACACCGGATTGTCATCCCATTGATTGAAAACACCTGACTCTAATTTCACCTTCAAATAACTGCTAATCCTAGAGGTTCACATACTTTTGCCACTCACAGATATGTAATATTGGATCATTTTCCTCAATAAATAAATGACCAAGTATAATATTTTTGTCTCATTTGTTTAACTGGGTTCTCTTTATCTACTTTTAGGACTTGTGTGAAAATCTGATGATGTTTTCGGTCATATTTATGCAGAAATATAGAAAATTCTAAAGGGTTCACAAACTTTCAAGCACCACTGTACATTTCCAGACAAAATGAAAATTGCAAAAGTGATACCATTGTTTAAAACCGGAGATAGCCACCATTTCACAAACTACAGGCCTGTTTCTTTACTCCCCCAATTCTCCAAAATACTCGAAAAACTTTTTTCAGATAGACTGGACAAATTCATTGAAAAACACAACCTCCTTACAGACAGTCAATATGGATTCAGAACGGACAGATCAACATCGATGGCACTAATGGAACTAATAGAGGAAATCACAAACTGTACAGACAATAAAAAAATAGCAATTGGAGTATTTGTGGACCTAAAAAAAGCATTCGATACCATTGATCACAGTATATTATTAAGTAAACTAGAAAAGTGTGGTGTTAGGGGAGTTGGGTGGAGCTGGCTGTCGAGCTATCTAAGAAACAGGCAACAGTTTGTGCAGATAGGTGACCATAAATCTGATTTCATTAACATTACATGCGGGGTACCACAGGGGTCAATATTAGGTCTGAAATTATTCATAATATATATCAATGACATATGTACAATTTCGCAAGTACTGAAATTTGTTTTGTTTGCAGATGACACCAATATTTTTTGTTCCGGTGAGAATTTGCAGCAGACTTTAGAGACAATCACAACTGAAATAAATAAACTAAAACTATGGTTTGACAAAAATAAATTATCATTAAATCTAAGCAAAACAAAGATCATGTTGTTTGGGAGACACAAAATAGATTGTAATGTAGAATTGATAATAGACAATACTAAGATAGAAATGGTACAGGAAATTAAATTTCTTGGTGTGATTTTGGATCCTAAAGTCTGCTGGAAACCTCATGTAGGATACGTACAAGCAAAACTGGCAAAGTGCTCGGCAATTCTGTGGAAAACAAAACATATTCTTGATTGCAAATCTTTGCGTACTCTATATTACTCATTATTTTTGCCATATCTGACTTATTGTGTCGAAGTCTGGGGAAACACCTACAAAACCACTCTGCAGCCGATATGTACAATACAGAAAAGAGCAATAAGGACAATAAACAAAACAGGATACAGAGATCACACAAACTCACTATTCATAAAATCACACATGTTGAAATTTATGGATCTGGTCAAATTCAGAACAGCACAAATAATGTACAAAGCGAGAAATAATCTATTGCCAAAAAATATACAAGGAATGTTCAGTGAGAGAGAGGGGGGATAGAATCTAAGGGGAGACCTAAATTTAAAAAAACCAAAGGTTCGAACAAATATGAAAAGCATGTGCGTATCGAGCTGTGGGGTGACTTTATGGAACAGACTGGAGACAGAAATAAAACAAAGTGCAAATATAAATCTGTTTAAAAAAAGGTACAAAAAAATATTTTAAACAAGTATATTACAGAGGAAGTATGTTAATGGAGGATGATGAGGGATAAATAGAATAGGGTTGATTGTTATATTAGAACTAACTTAGTTTATGGTATATATTTATTTATGGGGATAGATATCTTCATATTTACAGGGATAGGTATGTAGTAGATATTTATTTTTGTAATTATATATTTATATAGATATTTATGAAGTGTATATATGGTATGTAGTATATATTTATTTTTGTAATTATAAATTTATATGGATAATCATGAAGTGTATATATGGTATATATTTTTATAGGTGTATTAATGTAGTTTGGATTTCGGGGTAGTTAAAAAGGGGTAGGAAATTAAAAAAGTATTGTACTTCTTCCCACTCCTTTTTCGAACAATGTGCGGTGTTTTGTAACGTCTGAGCTCTTTATGTTATTTTATTTATTCTTTTGTCACTTTCTCGTTTTCTTTCTTTTGTATGTACAAATAGTTACATACATTTTTATACATGTTCAAAATGTTCGAAATAAATAAATAATTCAATTCAATATAATTCAATTCAATTCAAAATTCAAATTCAATTCAATTCAATTTGTTACTGTCCACCTCTGATAATTAACTCGATGTATTTGCAATGTAGAAGAAAACTAATTGAACACCAGCAGCAGATTGAACCCCAGTTTCCCCCGCTGACTGTGAGAGTCCCTCAGAGCCGCATGCGCATTCTGTGGATTCGGCAGCGAGCGAGTCGCTCTTTGTTTGGAACGAGTGCTCCGGGTCTCTCGTAAATTCCGAGCAAACTAAAGGACGACTTGGGCTACGATGTTGTTCAGGAAAACCACGTTAGCTTGATGATGGATCTTAAGAGGTCATTTAAAACTCTCGGCCTTAAGAGGCTTTCGGGAAACCCAGCCCAGATCAGTTAGTGAACGTTTCTCTCTCTCTCTCTCTCTCTCTCTCTCTCTCTCTCACACACACACACACACACACACACACACACACACACACACACACACACAGAGTACATAACCTTCAGAGTGAAACATGAATGTACTTTGAACTGACATTAATATGGAACCAGTTCGCTCGTACTGTATAGAAAGCTGAATGTATTTTATTTGTCCTCAGAGTGAGTTAAAGGAGGAGCAGATGAAATCCCAGCAGAGACTCCAGGAGAAGCAGAAGAAGGTGCAGGAGCTGAAACAGGCTGTGAACACTATAAAGGTGAGCAGTGAGCAGAGACAGAGCTGCTCCGAGAAACACACACAACATGGACAACGAGTCATTTACAGTCCCAGTAAGAGAGGGAATGATAGATGAGTGTGTGTGTGTGTGTGTGTGTGTGTGTGTGTGTGTGTGTGTGTGTGTGTGTGTGTGTGTGCGCGAACAGCTCAGTGCACAGACAGCAGTGGAGGACAGTGAGAGGATCTTTACTGAGCTGATCAGCTCCATGGAGAAAAAGCGCTGGGAGGTGACGGAGCTGATCAGAGATCAGGAGAAGGCTGAACTGAGTCGAGCTGAACGACTCCTGGAGCAACTGGAGCAGGAGATTGCTGATCTTCAGAGGAGAGTCACTGAGCTGGAGCAGCTTTCACACACACACGATCACATCCATTTCCTCCAGGTAACACTCACTGTCTGATCTACAGAGCCAGCTGTTCCTCACACACTCTCTAAAACACCTCTCATTAAGGGAACAATAAATGTCCCTGTCTGACATCACAAGTGGGTTTTACATTTCATTCACTTTCTGTAGGTTTTAGCTTCTGGACATCGCTCTCCTCAATTTCAGAGACCAGAGTTTCACACATCCGGCGTCACTGTCCATCAACATCTCTCATTTGATGGAGTGAGGAATTCTCTCTCAGATCTGAAAAAGAGACTCGAGGAATTCTGTGAGGAGGAATTCAACAAAATCCCTCCACATGGTAAGAGGAGCTGTTCCTGCTGGAGAAACACAGTGATGTGGGATTTCTTAGCGATGCTCCTGCTTTCTTTTCTGCAGACACTTTATTCACCCGACACTTTGAACTAAAACACTGATTTAAAATGAATAAACTGACTGGATCACTTTAAACTCTTTCCATCTTTTACACAAACTCATGTTTCCATTTTTCTCTCCACAGCTGCAGCAGTTCAGATCATTTCAGAACCAGAACCACAGAGCAGAGAAGACTTTCTGAAATGTACATCTAACACACACACACACACACACACACACACACACACACACACACACACACAGTTCACATAAATATATTGTGTGAATTAAACCCATGTTCACATTGTTCAGTTTGTTTTTCTCTTTTATTTTAGGTTTCTGTTATCTGACTCTGGATCCCAACACGGTACATCATCTCCTCATTCTGTCTGAGAAGAACAGAGCAGTGAGATGGAGTGAGAGCGAGCAGCGTTACTCTGATCATCCAGAGAGATTTGATTACTGGGAGCAGGTGTTGTGTAAGGAGAGTGTGTGTGGACGCTGTTACTGGGAGGTGGAGTGGAGCGGTGATGGTGGTGTGTCCATATCAGTCTCATATAAAGACATCAGCAGGAAAGGACGGGGTAATGAGTGTGTGTTTGGACGCAACAGTCAGTCCTGGAGACTGTGGTCTTCTGCTTCTTCTTCTTCTTCTTCTTCTTCTTCTTCTCTCTCTTTCTATCACAACAACATTGAGACTGATCTCAGAGTTCCATCTCCCTCCAGAATCGGAGTGTATGTGGATCACAGTGCAGGAACTCTGTCCTTCTACAGCGTCTCTGACACGATGAAGCTCCTCCACAGAGTCCACACCACATTCACTCAGCCTCTATACGCTGGGTTTGGGTTCTGGTTTTGTGGTTCTACAGTGAGATTGTGTGATCCAGAATAAAAGTGTGTCGTGTTTTCTGTAAAATCCCTGCACGTTGTTGCTCAGTCGTCTGTTTCACTAGAACACAATCCAGCTGCACAGAAACACTCATTTTAATATTTAAATTCAAACAGATGAATAATTTAAAATAATTAAAAAGGAAATGTTAAAAATTCACTGTCAGACAAGAAACTCATCAAATTTAAAAATGATCTCATGACCTTCGCATTATAAAGTTCTGTTTGTTTCAAATTAAGCAGCGTCTCATTAAATAACTAATAAACAGTAATAAAGCCAGAACAGAACAACATTTTAAACCTGTTCAGGTCACACTATATAAAAATAAAACATCACCTTTGGAATGAATTTGATTTTTCTGCTTGTGTTCTAAGATGTAAAATCCACATTCACTTTTTCAAATCTGAAGTTGTCTCTAAACCCTGAGATTTGATTGTAAAACATTGAACAATATTTAAACTCCATTAGAACATCCAGTACATGATCGGTTCAGGCTGCCGATGTCGTGTTCATCCCATATTCAGCCTGGATGATGATTGGCCCACAGATAGAACCTTTTAAATCCAGGTTTATCTGTGAGTTTGGGATTTTTATTCAAATTTTACAATGTGATTTAGATCCTGAACATGATTGTTAGAAAAACTTATTTTTTAAAAAATCCTTTTCATTTTTTTTATTAATTCCTTTCATGAAAATGCACAATATACAGTACTGAATTTGAACATAATTCAAGATACATACGGTAGATCAACGTGACTCTTTTCATGATTGGAAAGGAGCAGCAAGAAGAATATCATTCTTATTTTTGTCTGCCCCTTTGTAAAACAAAGAATCTTAGATGGTCTGTAAATTACACCGCATATCATTTACCTACACCATCAGCTGCATATGCCAACAACTTAAAGGAAAAAAAAATAACCAATAAAAGCAAAAATTTATAAACTCAAAACAATAAAAATGATCATCTACATTCGATGCCAACAACATAAAAAATAACCCATAAAAATCAAATTTTACAAGCTCATAACAAATAAAATGAACATCCAGTTAAATTTCATGTGCATATTTTCTCATTTGTCTCTCTTTAGACATTTTTTAAAACTGAAAAATATCTGTGCAACACTTTAAATCATTCTGTTGAGAATTCCAAAGTTTTACGCCAACAACAGAAATACACATTTGTTTTAAAGTGGTGCGAGCAACCTGATGCTTAAAATCAAATCTCCTTCTGTGATTTTCATCTTCTGAGGTAAACACAAACAACTTCTGCATGTTCTCTGGCAATATTCAGTTCTTGGCTTTAAACATTACTAATAATGTCTGCAGTTTGATTAACTTTTTAAGTTTCAATAATCCTGACTTAATAAATAATATATCGGTAAGTTCTCTAAACTCAACTTTGTGAATTATTCGAATTGCTCTTTTCTGCATTAAAACCAATGGCATTATATTGCTTATGTATGTGTTACCCCACACTTCTACACAATAACTGAAACAAGGCAATACAAGTGAACAGTACAGCATTCTCATCGTTTTACAATCCAAAACATACTTGATTTTGTTTAAAATAAAAATATTCTTTGACACCTTTTGTTTAACATATGATATATGAGATGTCCATGTCAATTTTTCATCCATTATAACTCCTAGAAACCTAAACTCAGATACTTTCTCAGTGTTAACTCCATTAATAGATAATGAAACTTCATCCTTTCTTTGATTTGCAAAAACCATAATTTTTTTCACATTTAATGATAAGTCTTGGTTTGATGAAAATAAGTTAAGTCGAACCATTTAATTTTCAATACTTTCAGAGAATGATTTTAAGTTATCTCCAGAACAAAAGAAATTTGTGTCATCTGCAAACAAGACAAACTTGAATAAATTTGAGACTTCACATATGTCATTTATATATAAAATAAAGAGTTTGGGCCCCAAAACAGAACCTTGTGGAACTCCACATTCAACTGTCAAACATTCTGAAGTATTACCAGCAAAATGCACGTATTGTTGTCTGTTCTGTAAATAGCTGGTTAACCAGTTAAGGACAACTCCTCTCACACCATATGCATTCAACTTTGAAATTAAAATAGAATGATCTATTGTATCGAATGCTTTCTTTAAATCAATGAATAACCCTATTGTATATTTCTTTTTGTCAATAGCTGTTGTGATTTCTTCTATTATATTCATTATTGCTAGCGCTGTAGACCGTTTTGTCCTAAAACCATATTGACTCTCACTCAATAAGTCATTATTTTCGTTAAAACTATCTAATTTTTGAACAAACAATTTTTCTAGCACTTTTGAAAACTGTGAAAGCAATGATACTGGTCTGTAATTGTTAAAGTTGTGTTTGTCTCCTGCTTTGAAAAGTGGTATGACCTTTGCCGTTTTCATCCTATCCAGAAAAACACCAGTTTTAAATGAAAGATTGTAAACATAACAGAGTGGTTTAACTATACAGTCAATGGTCATTTTTACTATTTTTATATCAATTCCATCACGATCAGTAGATGTCTTACTTTTTGATTTAGCTGCCACAGAAATGATTTGATTTTCATTCACTTCACCGAGAAACATTGACTGCATCACTTTATTTTCCCCTTTCCAGACACTTTTTGTTTGTCCACGTTTTTTTGTAATTTCATTTGCCAAACTAGGTCCAACATTCACAAAAAAAAGAATTAAATTCATTAACCACTTCATTCATGTTTTTAATCACCTTATTGTCCTTTATAAAATGGTTGGGTCGATCTGTTGATCCCAATTTGTTCCTCATTACATTGTTCAGTACATTCCATGTACCCTTAATGTTGTTATTTACTAGTAAAATTTTATTATAATATTCCTTTTTCGCTTGTCTCAGTATGTTGGTTAACTTATTTTTGTACTTCTTGTCTTGCAGCAGTCTCTGTTCTAGATTTTATGAAGTCTCTATAAAGTTTGTTTTTCTTTTGACATGCATTTTGCAACCCTTTTGTTATCCAGGGCTTTTTATTATAACAATGTTTATGCATGTGTAAAATTGTTGGACAATGTTTATCACAGAGAGCTAAATAACAATTTAAGAATGACTCATATGCAGTATTCGCCTCCTCTGTATCCACCCCATTCCACTCTTGTTTTAAGAGATCATTTCTGAAGGCATTAATTGCCTCATCAGTCCTTACCCTTATGTATCTGTGGCAATTTTCTGCTTTCTTTCTCTGTAATTAATAATTAAATGTTACAAATACAGGTAAATGGTCAATTATATAATTTATTTGTAAACCGCTTCTAATTTTATTCTCAAACATTTGTAAAAATATTTTCAATTACAGTTTCTCACATGCTAAAACACATTTCACAAACGTTTCCTCTATGTTCCCCAATGTCTAAACACAACACCCTTTTCTAAAGCTACATAAACACAACCACACCTTCTCACTTCAAAACTAGAACTTTCACACCAAAAGAGCAGCTCGAAGCTTTCAGAAATGTAAACACTATACACATCATTACACACTACAGCAAAACAATTGAAAACACAATGCTCAATTTGTGAGAAGGTTCTTTGTTTCATAACGAGGGTTATGTATATAACCGCGGTTCTATGAGTTTCGGATGACCGCCAGAGGCGGTGCTTTCAGCACATGGATATCCATCACACGAACGTGCAGGTCGAGTAATAGTAACAACAAAGTCACGTGTGACCTGGGTGACGTCACCCCGTGACCCCGGCATAAAAGACCGGTAACCCCAGGAAGTGACCTCTTGGCAAATCTTCTCGTGTACACTCCGAGTGACTGCCAAGCTCTGGCGGTCATCCGAAACTCATAGAACCGCGGTTATATACATAACCCTCGTTCTATTTCGTTTCTACTGACCGCCAGAGGCGGTGCTTTCAGCACATGGATGACTAATACCAACCAGGTCATGAGGAGTGCCTACCTGTACCCAGTGCTGCTGCGACGGGCCTGGAATGACAGCCGTCGCCACAGGATTATGTGGGACGACATTAAGACGGTAAAACCTGGTGAAGGTGCAGCTGGAAGCCCAGGAGGCTGCGCTGCATATGTCTGAAAGGGGCACGCCCTTCAGTGATGCCCATGAGGCTACCACGCCCCGTGCAGAGTGCGCCCTGGCAGCCGGAGGAATCGGGAAGCCACTGTGCCTGTAGGCATGTAATATGGCCTCGACTATCCACTTGGATAGCCTCTGCTTAGAGAGCGCCAGACCCCTCGACGGTCCTGTGTGGCACAGAAACAGGGCGTCACTCCTACGGAAGCCCTCTGTACGCGACACGTACACCCTGAGGGCGCGAACTGGGCACAAAAGTTCCGACCTCTCACCATGGCCCGCCTCGAACGCCGCAAGGCTAAGGGGCTGGTTGACGAAGGTAGCAGAGAGGGTCTTTGGGAGAAAAGAGGGGTTAGGCCACAGGGTGACCCCACTGTCGCTGGAGTGCCACTGCAGGCACTCCCCACTGACTGACAGCGCGTGTAGTTCCCCGACGCGCCTCGTCGATGTAATGGCCAGAAGAAAAGCAGTCTTCAGGAAGAGCCATGAAATGTCTGCCGTGAGCAGGGGCTCAGAACGGTGCGTCGCAGAGAGCCTGCAGCACCAATGAAGGTCCCATGTGGGTACCCGGCTCCGTCGGGGGGGTCTCAACCGGAGAGCACCCTTCAAGAAACGTGCCACCAAGGCGTGGGACCCCACGGTCCTTCCCCCAACTCTGGCATGCTGAGCAGAGATGGCAGCTGCATAGACCTTGATGGTGGCAGGGGTAAGACCCTTATCAAAGCAGAGACTGGCGGAACAGTCAAATGGTCGGCAGGGGGCAGCATGTAGGCTCCTCCCCCCGAGTTAAGCACCAGTTGGAGAAAAGCCTCCATCTGTTGGCATAGAGGGCATTGGTGGGGGGTGCCCGAGAGCTTGCAATGGTATTGACCACTGCCGGCTCACAAGGACCTCGCAGGGGGTCCGGCCCTTCAGCGGCCATACCCAGAGCTGCAGACGGGCTGGATCCGGGTGCCAGATCTGCCCTCCCAGCTGTGATAGCAGGTCAGTCCTCACTGGCAGGCACCAGGGGTCGCCGTTCAGAAGTTGCAGCAACTTGGGAACCACACTCTGCCCGGCCACCGGGGGGGCGACAAGCAGCAGCCCGTGGTGGTCCATCACAACCCTGTGTAGGGTTGGCACGATCAGCAGCAGAGGGGGGGAGGCATACAGCAGTTGCCTCGGCCAAGCATGCGCCAGCGCATCCTGGCCCAGGGGACTGGGGCCGTGGAGGCTGAACCACAGAGGGCAGTGTGTCGACTCCTGGCAGGCAAAGAGGTCCACCTCTGCCCTGCCAAAACGTTCCCAGATGGCGAGAACCACCGCTGGGTTGAGTCTCTATTCCCCGGGATCGGGGTCCTGGCGGGACAGCAGATCTGCTGCCCTGTTGGCAGTGCCTGGCAAGTACATGGCACACAGGCTCAAGAGATGTCGATGGGCCCACCGCAGAAGTTGGCCAGCCACTTCCAAGCACTGGAGGGACTTTGTGCCTCCCTGGTGGTTGATGTAGTACACTACCGTAGCGTTGTCCGTCCGCACCAGAACGTGTCTGCCGGTCAGGCCTAGGAGGAAGTGCTGTAGGCCGAGGAACACAGCCCGTAGCTCCAGCACGTTGACGTGCTGCGCCCGTGCAGCACCGGGTGGAGGTGGAGACCGTTGAACCACCTCTGAAGCGGCATAAGTCCAGAAGTCCCAGCGGGACCAGAGAGGAGGCTGCCGTAAGCATGCCCAGCAGGCGCTGAAAGGTCTTCAGGGCGAGTGACTTACCCCGTCCGAAGCGGCCAAGCAGTAGGCGGATGTTGTGGATCCTGGTCTGGGAGGGAGTTACCATCAACGACCTCGAATCCAGGTGCATGCCCAAGAAAGTCGTCTCCCGGCTGGGCACCAGTGAGCTCTTCTTGTAATTCACCCTAAGCCCCAGCTCTACGACATGCGAGAGCACAGTCGCGATGTTGGTGCGGGCCTGAGCTGCTGACCGTGAACAGACAAGCCAGTCGTCCAGGTAGGGCAGGACACGCAAACCCCTTGCCTGAAGTAGTGCCGATGCCGCTGCCGCACATCCGGTGAACACACGGGGTGCCAGCGATATCCCAAAGGGCAGAACATTGAACTCGAAAGCCTGGCCCTCGAAGGCAAACCGCAGGAACTGCCTGTGGTGTGGCACAATGGGAGCATGGAAGTAGGCGTCTTTCAGGTCGAAGGTGACAAACCAGTCGCCCGCCTGGATGTGGTGTAAGACATCCACTGTACGCAGCATGCGGAATCTCATGGTCCTCAAGTGGGAATTGAGGGACCTCAGGTCGAGGATTGGGCGGATACCGCCGTCCTTCGGAACCAGAAAATACCTGGAGTAGAACCCACCTTGCTGTCTCTGCCTGTCGACGGGAGAGACTGCTCCTTTCTCCAGGAGGGTGGCGATTTCCTGCCGGGGGACGAGGGACTTCCCCGGATGGCTCACGGTGGTGTGTTTGACCCCATGGAATGTGGTGGACGGCGGCAGAACTGGATGCGGTAACCCTCGGTGAGGGTCACCAGCACCCAGGGGTCAACGCTCTCCAGCTTTGGAGCTGTTCGCTGGAAAAGCGGCCGACCGCCGGCGCGCTGATGTCAGCGCCGTCCAGAGCGCCCCCGTCGGTCACCATGGGGGCGACGAGGAGTGGACTGGGTGTAGGGGGCGGCACCACGGGTCCGGGAGGTGGTGGGGTGGCGAAAGTCATCAACCCGTCTGGTCTCCTGGCGGGTGCGTGGCCGAGACAGAGTCGGTGTGGGCCCCCTGAAGGACTGGGCAGCATTGCCATGGTGGTGGGCCTGGCGGGGGCCAGCGAACTGCTGTTACGCCTAGATGACCTGGGCACTCCGATCCAGGGCTTGCTGAGTGGCTTCGCCAAACAGCTCCCCGGGGACAACAGGGAGAGAGTGCAGCACACGCCGGTCGGGCTCGGCCAGAGGGGACTGTGCCCGCCATATCTGCTGGCGGCCGAGGGTGAGATACGACATCAGCCGGCCCAGTTCCCGCGACCAGTAGGCAAAGGCCTGGAGCCGCGTCACACAGCTCCCGTGATGCCGCGCTCGTCCCCTCCAGCGTCTGGGGTCCATGACACCTGGCTGGCAGAAGGGAACTTAAATAGGGCGAGAACGCTCCAAGTAAGTAGCCCAAAATAAACTATCAGGCGGAAATAAAAAATAAACGACCGGGCGAACACACCCGTGGTCGGGAATATTAACAAGGATGGCGCCGTGCGCTACAGAACTGATAAACAGCGGCGAGAAACACCGCTTTAATTTAAATGAATGAAGACCGCTTACCTGAGCGACAACAAACCGGCCTCCAGCAGCGAGGACACGCCTCGGAGGGCTAGTCAGCTAACTCCACCGAGCGAGAGCGCTCAGCTTAACGGAGTAACAAACAATACGAATATAACACACAAGACAGCCGGCCCGTGAGCAGGCCGGAGACAAGGCTACACAAAACAAGCGGTTGATAATATTAACAAAGGATAGGCACTGTGCGCCACAGAACTGATAAACAGCGGTGAGAAACACCACTTTAATTTAAATGAATGAAAGCCGCTTCTCAATGTTGGGCATCTGCAGGAGGCCATAGGTAGGGGTGTCCTGCATTGCCGCCAGGGCCCTGCAGCGGGAACACTGCCCCCTGTGGCGGAGGCTGAAGATTCGCCAGCAGGGCCTTCATCTCCTCCAGCTCGGTGGACATCACCTCCACCTTCTGAGCCAAATCGCCCGAGCGCTTCTTTTTCGCCTTAAAAGCGAAGACGTGTGGGGGAACCCACGGCGCTTGCTGGGCCCCGCTGCTGCAGCCGACACCGTGTCCTGTCCCCCCGAGGCCCGGGGGATGTCAGACGGAGAATCCAGCCGAGCCAGCCCGGCGGTCCGCGCAGCCACGCTCAGGCACATGCAGTCTGCGCAGGCCGTGTCCGTCAGCCCCTGCCGCAGGTGATCAATACCCAGGCATGAGGGGCACTCGCGGTGGCCGTCCTCCGGTTCGAGGGGGACTGGCAGTTGGCGCAGCGAGAGAAGAGGTCCATGACGCCTGGCTGGCAGAAGGGAACTTAAAAAATAGGGCGAGAACACCCCAAGTAAGCAGCCCAAAATAAACAATCAGGCGGTAATGAAAAACGACCGGGCGAACACACCCGTGGTCGGGAATATTAACAAGGATAGGCGCCGTGCGCCACAGCACTGATAAGCAGCGGCGAGAAACACCGTTTTAATTTAGATGAATGAAAACCGCTTACCTGGGCGACAACAAGCCAGCCTCCAGCGGCGAGGACACCGCCCCGGAGGGCTAGTCAGCTAACTCCACCGAGCGAGAGCGCTCAGCTTAACGGAGTAACAATACGAATACAACACACAAGACCGCCGGCCTGTGAGCAGGCCGGAGACAAGGCTACACAAAATAAGGCGGTTAATAATATTAACAAAGATAGGCGCAGTGCGCCACAGAACTGATAAACAGCGGCGAGGAACACCGCTTTAAATTAAATAAATGAAAACCGCTTACCTGAATGAGGACAAGCCGGCCTCCAGCGGTGAGGACACCGCCCCGGAGGACTAATCAGCTAACTCCGCCGAGCGAGAGCGCTCAGCTTAACGGAGTAACAAACAATACAACACAAGACCGCCGGCCTGTGAGCAGGCCGGAGACAAGGCTACACAAAATAAGGTGGTTAATAATATTAACAAAGATAGGCGCAGTGCGCCACAGAACTGATAAACAGCGGCGAGAAACACCGCTTTAAATTAAATGAATGAAAACCGCTTACCTGAATGAAGACAAGCCGGCCTCCAGCGGTGAGGACACCGCCCCGGAGGACTAATCAGCTAACTCCACCGAGCGAGAGCGCTCAGCTTAACGGAGTAATAAATCAATACGAATACAACACACAAGACAGCCGGCCTGTGAACAGGCCGGTGGCGAGGCTACACAAAACAAGGTGGTTAATAATATTAACAAGGATAGGCGCCGAGCGCCGCAGAACTGATAAACAGCGGCGAGAGGAACGCCGCTTTAATTTAAATAAATGAAACCCGCTTACCTGAAGCGAAAACAAGCCGGCCTCCAGCGGTGAGGACACCGCCCCGGAGGGCTAATCAGCTAACTCCACCGAGCGAGAGCGCTCAGCTTACGGAGTAATAAATCAATACGAATATAACGACAAGAGTTGGTGGACTTAGCGCAGTTTCTTGGAGGGTGCATAAGCACAGCCCCAACCCTACGGGTAACGAAACTACCACAGCGCTTTGTCCAAATTTCAACCCAACTCGCAACCTGCAAACGTGAGAAGATGTAAGAGGTCACTTCCTGGGTTTACCGGTCTTTTATGCCGGGGTCACGGGGTGACGTCACCCAGGTCACACGTGACTTTGTTGTTACTATTACTCGACCTGCACGTTCGTGTGATGGATATCCATGTGCTGAAAGCACCGCCTCTGGCGGTCAGTAGAAACGAAATAGAACTGCCAATGCATATTTTTTGAAACTTTACAGTAACGGATCTTAGATCTCTGTAGAGGATTAGGCATTTAGATTTGTGAGTTTCATATGAAGAGTATAAATCTATAGAAAATACTGCATGTACACTACTGTAACAACTCAATGCAAAAACAGAATCTATTGCACACAACAGTACTCTTGAAAACATGTTCAGGGTGTGAAGTTTTTTTATTTACTTTATTCACACCACACACACACCACAATCACTGTGCGGCATCATGTCGCTGAGCTGCATCGGGCCACATCACCTCATCCACATCGCAGGCTATATTCTCTCTTGCCAGGCACTGCGGGAAAAACGCCCTGGAATGGCGCATCCATCCTTGGAAGGCCTCCACTGGGATGTCACCACAGGCCAGCTCCATTGCCCTTAGGAGGTTCTCTCTAGTGTATGGTTGTCTGTCATAAACCTTCCATCTCCACGATGAGAAGAACTCCTCTATAGGGTTCAGGAAAGGGGAGTAGGGTGGCAGACAGACGTTTAAAAACTGGTTACTGTTGGTGGTGAACCACTCTCTGATTTGGTTTGTTTGGTTTGTTCTGTGGAAGCGGACATTGTCCCAAATGATCACATAAATGGGATGTGCGGGCCCAGGATGGTGTTGTTGGCGGTCCAGGAGGATGTCTCTTAGCTCCTCTAGGAAGGTGAGGAGACGTTGGGTGTTGTAAGACCGAAGGACAGCATGCCGGTGGACAAGCCCCTCCGAACCCATGGCTGCACAAAGAGTAGTATTACCCCCCCGTTGGCCAGGAACCTCAGTGATGGCTCTTTGGCCAATGATGTTACGGCCTCTTTGCCTTCGTTTCTGCAGGTTGAAGCCAGCCTCATCCAGGAAGAGGTACTCATGAGGTCTGGCCATCGTGTCCAACTGTAATATCCTCTGTGAAAATGTGAAAGTGCACAGGTGTTCAGAACAACAGTCAATCAGGTAGCACAGTATTGTCCAGAAGTAATGTAGGCCACTGAGCAACACAGCATGTCCACTAACTGTACTGTGAAGATGG
The DNA here is from genome assembly GCF_027579695.1 of Neoarius graeffei. NCBI lineage: Eukaryota > Metazoa > Chordata > Actinopteri > Siluriformes > Ariidae > Neoarius > Neoarius graeffei. Next base: position 1,326,427 of record NC_083582.1, on the reverse strand, counting down.
ATGTATACTTACTTGCACATACTTGTAACGTAGGTCTGTGTCGTGCAGAGTTGCGCTCAAAGGGAACCCCACAGACCTGTTTCATCTGCATCTTTTGGCACCGGAGAACTCGGTCTATTGTGGCCAAGCTGACATCATCAATGCTCTCAAAGTTGACATTATCGGCAATGACTTTGTCTCTGATCTCCTGGAGTCTGATGAGGTTGTTCTCATGAACCATATCCACAATGAGGGTTTCTTGTGCCGCTGTAAATATGGCAACCCTCCCACCTCTATGTGGCATTCTTTCAACTCTAAAGAAAGAAACGTGTTGTCAATTGACATGTTTTACAATAACAATTGATTTGAAACCAATAGACTACTTTCACAGGCTTGTAAAACTGTATTGTGACAAAGAAAGCAATAGAGTACAATACCTGTTGTGTTGTCTGAATGCCCTGATAATGGTGGCCACGGTGAACCTACTCAGGTTTGGACGGACTCTTAGTCCTGCTTCAGCCATTGTCATGCCATGGACTATGACATGGTCAATGACTGTTGCTTGCATCTTGTCCGTAATGATGGTGCGAGGTTGTCTTGCTCTCCCTCCTGGACCTTGTCCTCTCCCTTGTTGGCCTCTTCCTCGTTGGCCTGCACCTCTTCCATGGTCAGCTCCTCTCCCTCCTCTGACTCGAATTCCTCTTCCCCTGACTCTGCCTTCATCCATTGTGTTTGTTTGGAATCTTCAGCAAACTGTGCACTCTGAACTTGCTTTTATACATGTGGTCACAGCATTAGCAACAAGTGTCTTCGATTTTGAGTCGTTGTGTGTAATTAATGACACCAGGTGTGTTCATTGTGTTCAAATATTGCTGACTGTGGCAAGCATTTTGCATCACATGAGCTTTCATTTGAGAATATGAGCAGAGTTCTTTTGCAACTTGTGTTTTAGCAAGGAAAAATGTGTTTAGATTTATGAGAACGGAGGATTGTGTTTTGTGAATTGTGTCTTCATGTGAAATGTGTTTATGATATTGGCAAATGATGGCTACATTTAGTAAATGTGTTTAGACAACTGGTCATTTGGTTTAGAGGATTGGCTTTTGTGTTTTAGCATTTGAGAAAAACTGTAATGTTGCACTACTTGTTGTGACTCTACTAGGCTTTATAATCAGTGGGTACAACCCTCTACTCTAATACATCCAAAACATCAGAAGTTTCTTTATGTGTCGAGACCTTTAAAAGGTCGATGTTGAAATCACCACAGATTATAAGTGTTTTATTGTCATTTAAACCATTCATTAATTCTTCAAAACTATCCATAAAAGTTTCCACATTTGACCCTGGTTTCCTGTAAACGCATGTAACAATATTTCTCATTCTTTCTAATTCAACTTCCACAGCAATACACTCCATTAAATCATCAATTACAGATGTCATGCATTCAACTGGTCAACATTTTAAGTCACTGGCCACATAAAGGGTTTTTAGGTAACCTTCTACAATTTTCAATCAAACAAAGCAACAACAACAAAAATCTGTTCCAGTTCTCTATTCTGATTGGTCAGAAGGTGTTGATTAATTTTCTATAACAGCAGCTCTGACAGTAGTGCAGGTTTATATTAATGGGCTTGCTCTAATATGTTCTTGTTTCTATAGTAACAGCTCATTGAAGTGAAGTTATTTTAGACCTGTGTGTTCACAAAGAAAAATGAAAGAAACGTGTGGATGAACACTAATATTTAACCTGGACATTTCTCCTCCAGACCACCAGAGGGCGCCTTTACACACATTTTAAATCACTTCTTCACTTCCTCCACCCATTTCCTGTCTGTTGTTATAAAATACACATGTTCCATTCAGTTACTGTAAACCCTTCCAGTGTGTGAGTAAATCTTCTCAGTTGTGGGCCGTGGTTATTCTGGATTGATCTCCTGTTGATGATCTCGCCTCGTCTCTGTCTTTCCCTTTGATTTTAATGATATTTCTGGTGGAGGGGGTTTGAACCCTGCACTGACTGGGATTAGATAAAGTCTTAACATTACTCGCAGATTTCTTTCTTCTGCCTTTCAGGAGATTCATTTCAGTCTGTTAATGTTAAAATAACCCAAAGGTAAAATGACCCGTGTCAGTGTGGGTTTCCTCCTGGTTCTCCAGTGTTCTCCTACTTCTCAAAGGCACATCTAATGACTGACTGAGGCGACTCAGGATCTCTGATCTCAAACATATTCATCTACCGACTTCATTTTCATCTCAGCAACCTGTTCATGAGAAAGTGGGACTTCTATGAGCAATAAACAATGCAAAATAAATCAAATCAGGTTTTGACTCCCCTTGTGGTAATAAAGAGTCATTTATGTCGATTCATTTTCACTCCTCGCTAAATTCCAAACTGGCAGAATGAGGAAAATATTTCAGCAGAACAAATGACACTGAAGTGCAGATGACAGTGAAATATTTCTGCTTTATTTCCATCCTTAATGAACACAATGTGGTGGTTTTTAGTGCTTGTAGTGAGACACGGTCCTGCTGTAAATCCTCTTGTGTGTCTTTTAGTGAAGATCGAAGGAAATAAGGTGATGAGATCGGGGACCCGTCCAGTAATAGCAGTGAATCAAAACAAAACCATGATTTGGTAAGAATACAACTTTTACTCTATTTCTCTTCAATTTATTCATTATTTGAAACAATCAGTCACACAAACAAACACTGATCAGATTGTTTCCCGGTCTGCGCTTGTTTTATTCGGTCGTGGACTGAGTGTCCGGCGCTAAAATCATTCACTGCTAACCTGGACTGCTTGAGCAGGAAGGATCTTGAAGGTACTGATGTGTCACAGTCTTTGCAAACCGTTTGCTCAAACTCACCTTCCTGTCCATGACATGAATCCCAATTATCGAATGATTATTGAATGATTTAATATTTAATTATGAATATCATGATTTGTTTGTGTGAATGGTGCTCTAAAATGTTGCTGCCACAAGGAACTGTGGGCTGGCACACAGGAGAGCGAGGGGGTAATTCGGAAGAAACTTTGATGCAACTGTTGGACGGTGCAAAAGGTGGTTTTGGCATAATCTGGATTGTGAGTGAATCCGGATGGCTAGTAGTCATGGAGGACTTTCTGAGGAGGAAGATGTGGACCTGGAATGGACAAGAGGAGGTAAAAATAGGAAAGGAGGAGGAAGGAAGGAAAGGAAAAATGGCACAGTTACAACAGCAGGCAAACACGCACTTGAAGAGGATGAGAAAAGAAGTGAAGCATGGAAAAAAATAATGAAGGAAGAGTTTAAGAATATTCTTAAGTTTAAAGCAGGAGATGAGGTATCGTCTGTAAGTCCAATTGCCTTGACTATTGGACTGAGAAAAGCCACTGGGCATCTAGAGACGGCTGAGGTGTTAAGAGATGGCAGGTTACTGGTGAAGTGCAAAAATGCTGAACAGAGAAATAAAGCATTTAAACTACAAACAGTGTGTAAGAAAGGAATAGCAGAAAGAAGAGTGATTGGTGAGAGAAACAGAGTTAGCAGAGTGATATCAAGAATCCTCTGAGGAGACAATCTGGATGAACTGAAGGAAATGCTTAAAGGATGAACAATAACAGGGATTAGACAGCTACAAGCAATTAGGAATGGGGAAAGAGGAGATGGTCCATCTGTGTTACTGGAGTTCAAAGACAAAGGCCCTGTCCACACGGCAACGGATTCAGGTGAATCCAATAAAATTTTTAATCGTTTCGGCCTGGCGTCCACACGGCACTGCCGTTTTGGGTGCCCCAAAATGATATTTTTTGAGAACGGTTTCCAGAGTGGAAAAATCTGGCAATGGCGCCGTTGCAAAGTCATCTGGATGAGTAGAACGGATTTGTTTACGATGACATCACAACCACAAGACTAGAACAAGCAGCACGCCGGGCATAGACATATAAACATAGACACTGCATTGAGCTGGTGGCCCGTTGCTGGGATACGTCAGAGTGTCCGCCATATTGGATGTGGCAAATCTTCCCTGTAAACCAATGCAAGTAAATGGACTGAACTTCATAAAGCCCCTTTCTACAATAGTATTTAACTCGATGCCTTTTATTCACCCATTAAGACACACACGTATATATTTGGGAACCAAACAGGCATCAAAACAACACATATAACTTTTAATGTGATGGTTATAAATAGTGGCGGCACGGTGGTGTAGTGGTTAGCGCTGTCGCCTCACAGCAAGAAGGTCCTGGGTTCGAGCCCCGGGGCCGGCGAGGGCCTTTCTGTGTGGAGTTTGCATGTTCTCCCCGTGTCTGCGTGGGTTTCCTCCGGGTGCTCCGGTTTCCCCCACAGTCCAAAGACATGCAGGTTAGGTTAACTGGTGACTCTAAATTGACCGTAGGTGTGAATGTGAGTGTGAATGGTTGTCTGTGTCTATGTGTCAGCCCTGTGATGACCTGGCGACTTGTCCAGGGTGAACCCCGCCTTTCACCCGTAGTCAGCTGGGATAGGATCCAGCTCGCCTGCGACCCTGTAGAAGGATAAAGCGGCTACAGATAATGAGATGAGATGAGGTTATAAATAGTGTGCGAAATACCCGTCAATATTCCGTGGGAGGTGTGACCTAAATTTCCTCAACATGCAGCAGGCCTATACCGGAATCAAGCTATCGGAAACTTGTTTTTTTTTTATTCCGCTGCTACTATAGTAGGCTACTAACGATATCTACACATCAAGGCATGTTTTGGAGCTCAGCGGGGATTGTGTAGAATAACGTGCTGTGCTTACGCTGCTGAAGCCGTGCCGTGCCGTCTCCGCATCACTTTCATTAAACGCCGTGCAGATAGGCTATAAAATGTCTCCAAAAACAATTTTTGCAAGATACAGTGCTATGTGGAAAAAAATTCAATTAAACCATATTACAATGGGATTGCTCCATGTGATTGCTTCACAGTCTGACATGCTTCCAATCTCTCCTATTTTTGAGTGTGCCATCACCATCTGACAGCTGGTGGTGAAATTGGTTGGGTGGGCTATGAAATAAATTATATTATATTCGTTGTTTGGAGACAGGTTTCACCAAGCGGCTATTATGCGCGAGACTTCATATTAGCCACAAAGTCAGAAAAATCTGTTCATAAAATTACGTTATAATGACCAAATACAATGAAAAGTATTTTTCCAGTCTCACCTGTGAAAGGTAATCCCATGTGATCTCGTTTGGACGGTAAACCTGTTGGTACAGTTAAACGCAGCACATGAATGAGGCATCTTTATTCTCCACTTTGCCCCATCCAATATGGCGGCGAGGATGACGTATGATTCTATGCGGAAGGCGGCGTCTATGTTTATATATCTATGCACGCCGGGTAGAAGAAGGGGTTTATGCGCATGCGTCCTACTTCTCCTATTGTTCTGGTGTCTCCGATGGGACCGTCTTACAGCGCACGTAGAGGTGTGGCATGTGTATTGCATCGTTTTCAGCAAGCGTTGCGTTGCCATATGTACCTGATATTTTACTGATCCGTTGCCCATGTGGACGCGATATTTTTTTTACACACTAAAAAAAAAAATCTCGTTGCCGTTGTCGTGTGGATGTAGCCAAAGTTCCTCCAGGAAAGGTGATGGTGATATATGAGCTTCAGTGTAAGAGCACATGTTCCTCCTCCCCTTAGGTGCTATAAGCGTCAGAGGTATGGCCACATTGCTAGTGTGTGTAAGGGAAAGTAGAGATGTGGAAGATGTGGAGGGCAGCATGCATATGGAGAACATGAGAGGAATAGTGCAGTAAAATGTTGTAACTGCAGAGGAAATCACACAGCGGCATATGGAGGAAACAGGCAGTTGAGGTTCAGCAAGTAAGAACAGAACGGAGAGTAACGTATGCAGAAGCAGTGAAGATTGTGAATGTAGGGGAAAATGAAAGTATCATCCAAAATAAACAGGCGAGCAAAGACAGAGGGTTGTCAGACAACTACCAAACAGGAATCACAACGGACAGATTGGTTCTGTTTCTAGCCTACGTTATCAACTGCTCAGAACAAGCAACGACTAAAACAGAAAAAAAAAAATCAAAATTATAGTGAAGGCAGCAGCAAAGTTCCTGAACACAAAAGACTTATCTTGGGGGAAAATATGTGCAGATCTTAGTCAAGGAGAAGGGACAGCAGAGGGACGTCATCAAATCATACCGTAATGTTTATTCTTCAGTGGAACGTTAGACGTATGATAGCAAATGGGCAAGAGTGTAAAGGCTACATCAATTCATTAAAAACAAAACCAGATGCTATATGCATACAGGAAACATGGCTCTAAACTTTAATATTAAAGGATATCGTGGCATACGCAAAGATCGCGTCACTGGAAATGGTGGAGGATGTGCAACATTTATCAGACAAGGTATGAAATATAGACAGCTAATGACAGTACAAGAGTGAGAAATAATAGTGATTGAAGTATGGACTAGAGAAGGAAGTATGAGAATTATAAATTTCTATAACCCATGTAAACAGTTAGAGAAAGGAAAATTGGAATCAATTCTGGAGCATTGGAGAGGGAAAGTAGTCTGGTGTGGAGATTTCAACGCACACAGCACAATATGGGGAACCAAGAAGATCCAAATGGAGACATAATAGAAGAAATAAAGGATGAAAAGGAATTGGTGTGTTTAAATGATGGTTCGGGCACAAGGGTGAATGTGGTAAGAGGCACAGAATCAGCAATCGATATCACACTGGCTTCACAATCGCTGGCTGGAAAAAGTAGATGGAAGGTGCTGAAAGGAAGTACTCGAGGAAGTGATCACTACCCAATATTAGTTAGTATAGGAATAAAATAGGATATAAAACGGGATGAAAGAGAAGGAAGATGGAAATTTGAGGAAGCTGATTGGAGAAAGTTCAAAGGATTATGTGAGGAGAAATTGAATATTGTAAATATAAATCAACCAGTTTATGACTTGAACTCTGAAATCAGTGGGATTATAATAGGAGCAGCAAAAGAGTCTATCCCAAAAAGAAGTGGTAACAGAAGGGAAACGTTAGCTCCATGGTGGACACAAGAAGGCACTAAGGCAATACAAAGTAGAAATAAGGCTTTCAAAGTTTTTACAAAAACACTGTTTTCAAAATTTGATTGATTGCAAGAGAAAGCAGGCAGCCGTGAGAAGTATAATAAAGCGAACTAAAAGAGAGAATTGGAGGAAATATTGTGAATCTCGAGGTAGAAATACACCATTAGATAGAGTATGGGGTATGATTAAAAAAATGTCAGAAAATAGGAAAGAGTATGGGTATCTGATAATGAAAGATGGTAGTGATATTATAATAGACAATAAGAACAAAGCAGAATTATTAACAAGGACCTTTGTTAAAGTACATAGTACAGGTAATTTGGGTGATGCGGAAAAAAGAGGGAGGGAAGGGATAATGGCTACAAACCTAGAAGCACTTCAGGACGAAAAGGAATATGGAAATACAATTAATCTGATGTTTTCAATGACAGAATTGAATAAAGCATTGAAGATATCTGAAACGACAACTCCAGGGAAAGACCAAATAAACTACTTAATGTTCAAAAATCTTAGTGATAGAAGGAAGGAAATGGTACTAAAAATGTATAAGAAGATATGGGAAGAAGGAACATTGCCCAACCAGTGGAAGGAATCCATAACTGTACCTGTTTGTAAACCGGGTAAAGATCCGAGCTTGGCATCGAGTTATAGACTGATAGCCCTAACATCGCATGCAGGAAAAATTATGGAAAGAATGATTAAAAAAAGTTAGTTTATTATTTAGAAATTAAAGGTGTAATAAAATGTTATCAAAAGTGGATTTAAGAAAGGAAGAAGCACTATAGATCCCACTCTGTGTCTAGAACATGAAATTAGGAAAGCTCAGGTTAATAAAGAGAGTGTAGCGGCTGTATTTTTTGATGTTGAAAAAGCATGTGATGTGATGTGCAAAGAGGGATTAATAATTAGGTTACATCAATTGGGGATAAGAGAGAGAATGCGTAGATGGGTTAAAAGTTTTTTCACTGATCTCAGTAAGAATAGGAAAAGGAGTATCGTGGGAATTATTTAGTAGAAAATTGAATCCTGCAAGGTAGTATAGTAAGTCCAATATTGGGCGGCACGGTGGTGTAGTGGTTAGCACGGTCGTCTCATAGCAAGAAGGTTCTGAGTTCGAACCCAGCGGCCGGTGAGGGCCTTTCTGTGTGGAGGTTGTATGTTCTCCCCGTGGGTTTTCTCCGGGTGCTCCGGTTTCCCCCACAGTCCAAAGACATGCAGTTAGGTTGACGTGGGGCGGCCTTGGGCTGAGGTTCCCTTGAGTGAGGTATCGAACCCCTGACTGCTCCCCGGGCGCTCTGGTGTGGCTGCCCACTGCTCTGAGTGTGTGCGTGTTTTCACTGCTTCAGATGGGTTAAATGCAGAGGATGAATCTCACTGTGCTTGAAGTGAGCATGTGACGAATAAAGGTTTCTTCTTCTTTTCAATTATGATAAATGAAATATTTAGTAATGTAGATGGGTCTATTGGGGTCTCACTGTTTGCAGATGATGGGGTAATGTGGAAAAGAGGAAGAAATCTAGAGTTTATAGTGAAGAAACTACAACAAGCAATGGAGAAAGCAGAGGCATGGGCACAAGAATGGGGTTTAGATTTGCAGTGATAAAGAGAAAGGTACTTTTTTTACTAAAAAGAAAGTAGATAATCAAATTTGTCTTAAACTATATGGAGAAAACCTAGAAAGAGTGTTTGACTTTATTCACATTCCTAGATCTACAAAATCTGGTGGGGGTGTGGGAGTCCTTCTACGAAAAGGCTTTCACGTGAAACAAAACTCGATGTCTGTTTTCCATTCAATGGAATATATAGACCTCACCATCAGTTCTTTAAATTCATCAATGCGTTTTGTGGTTGTCTACAGACCTCCTCCGTCAAAGGCCAACAAACTGTCTTGTCTATTCTTTGATGAGTTTTCTGTCCTTGTGGAAGTCCTGGGAGCAAAGACTTGTCCTTTGGTAATCGTGGGAGACTTCAACTTCCATGTCGATGATGCCTGTAATAGGGAAGCTGTTAATTTTTTAGATCTATTAGAGTCAGCTGGTCTTGAACAAAGAGTGACTGGCCCCACCCATAAACGTGGACATATCTTGGATCTGGTTATTGTTCGATAGGATGACTCGCTGCTGTCTCAGGCTCCAGAAGTTCTCGGAAATTCCCACCAGATTTCTGATCATTGTGTTATCTTACGCATAGCTCACATGGCTTGACCGTATCCTACTCAGAAGATTTTACAACGTCGAAACTTATGTCACATTAACATGGATTCATGGAGTGATGATATTGAGAAGTCCGCTCTTAATGTCACCAATAGCATATCTGCTGATGCTAGCGTTTTAGTAGAGCAGTACAACAGTGTGTTGCGACAACTTATGGATAAACATGCTCCTGTTCGTTCTCATTCTGTCATCCTGCATCCACACACACCCTGGTTTAATGATACTATCAAGTCCTTAAAGAGACTGAGACGCCAGGCTGAACGCAGGTATATCACTTCTGGTCTTGTAGTTCTGGAAATGTGCAGAGAATGTTGCTGCATATACACTGATGCTTTGAATTCCGCCAAGCATGACTATTATAAAGCTAAGCTCTCTGGGTCTGACCAAAACCAGTTGTTTCGTCTTATTGACGGTCTCTTTAAGGTTAAGACAGTCCCAGTGCTTCCATCACACGATTGCCCTGCGGCGTTAGCTGAAGATTTTAACAACTTCTTTAATAACAAGATCTGACTTCTCAAAGATCAGATGTGCTCTTCGCCTCTGGTGTCTATAGACCTGACAGTTGGGCATAGCGAGTCTTCTTGCAAAAGTGTATTCTCAGAGTTCTCTCTGGTGTCTGTGAATTATATCTGTGAGGTTATCCAGAAGTTGAAGTCCACGTCTTGTGCATTAGACCCTATTCAGACTGATTTTTTGAAACTATCCATTGATGACCTAGCTCCATTTATTACTGCCATCATTAATGCTTCACTGAACTCTGGGGTTTTTCCATTGCCACTCAAGAAAGGTATCATCCGCCCTTCTATTAAGAAACAACTATTAGATCGTGAGGTGAAATCAAGTTACCATCCCATCATGAATGTTGCGTTTATTTCGAAAATACTTGAACGTGTAGTTGCTACTCAGCCATTAAACTACCTCATTATGAGCGGTTTACTTGCAAAGTTCCAGTCTGCTTATTGGTGCTTTCATAGCACTGAAACTGCGCTACTCCATGTTTTCAACAACATTTTGGTTGCCATTGACAGTCGGCAGGAGGTGGTACTTGTTTTACTGGACCTATCTTCTGCTTTTGATACCATTGATCACACTGCTCTTCTTAGACGACTTGAAAAGCGCTATGGTATTACCCAGATTGCTTTGAAATGGTTTGAGTCTTACCTCTCTAATAGAACCCAGCAAGTCATGATTGATGATGTCTTGTCTTCTGAGATTGATCTAAATTATGGCATGCCGCAGGGCTCCGTGCTTGGGCCATTACTCTTTTCCCTCTTTTTTGCACCCTTGGAGGACGTCATCTCAGCTCATGGCCTGAATGCCATGATGTACGCCGACGATACCCAGCTTTATGTTACAATTAATTCACATGAAGATTGCCCTGTTATCCTGTTCAATCTTGAACTATGTATAAAGGATATTCTCGTCTGGTGTATGTCAAACGGCCTGGCCTGCAATCTGGATAAGACTGAACTCATCCATCTTTCTTCATGTTTCTCAAGCCCTGCTAATGTTTCCGGTATCAGTATCGATGGGTTTAACATCTCGCCTAAATTGGATGCACGAGATCTTGGTGTGACTTTTGACTCGCACCTCTTGATGACTAAACACATCAACAACATCTGCAAGTCTGCTTTCCTCTCCATCAGGAACATTGGCCGAATACTGAAGTATCTCCGCCAAGAGACTTGTGAAAAGCTTGTCCATGCTTTTATAACATCAAAGTTAGATTCTTGCAATAGTCTACTCGTAGGACTTCCTGATATAGAGATATCTAAGCTCCAGTGAGTCCAGAACACTGCTGCTAGGCTAGTTAAAGGAGTGAAAAAGAGTGATAGCATAACACCTATTCTCCATCAGCTCCACTGGCTCCTGATTAGATCTAGAATAGACTTTAAGGTACTTTGCTTAGTGTACAAGGCAACTCACAATCAAGCCCCTGAGCCTTCTCGCTCGTTGAGGTCAGCTAGCTTCAACCTGTTATCAATACTTAAAGTTAGCACTAAAACATATGGAGAAAGAGCATTTTCAGTATATGGACCAAAACTTTGGAAAACTCTGCTGCTTTCTATTAGGAACTTAGATTCATTTGTAACTTTTAAATCGTCATTAAAGACATTTTTTTCCCCTTAGTGTTTATAATGTATAGAAACGTGCTCTGGAGTGTATGTTTAGATTACATTTATTTTATAGTTTTTCATTGAATGTATTGATAGGATTTGTATTATGTAAAATAGGTTATAGCTTTTAATTCATTGTAAAGCATTGAGACTGTGTGTAATGCTTATTATTATTATTATTATTATTATTATTATTAAAGAGTGGATTATTTTAAATATTTAGGGATTTGGTTTGACAAGAAGCTCACTTGGAAAACACAGATTGAAAGAATAGCAGGAAAATGTAAAAAGAGCAAATATTATTAGATGTTTGAGGGGTAGAGCGTGGGGAGCAAATAAATCGGCCTTGAAAGCTACCGTATCTATAGAGGTCGAATCAGGTCAGTTCTTGATTATGGGTGTATAATATATGAATCGGCATCAAAGACATTACTTAAAAAAATGGACACAATCCAGAGTCAAGTTTTGAGACTGTGCTGTGGGGCCATAAAGACGACTCCGATACCAGCTCTACAGGGAGGAATGGGTGAAATGCCTTTGGAAAAGCAAAGAACTCAGATAGCACTAACGTACTGGGCAAATTTAAAAGGTCATAATGAAAGTCATCCGGCTCAGAGTGTATTAAAATCATGCCTGGAGAAGGAAAAAGAACATACAAAGAGTTTTGGTTGGATGATAGAGAATAAGATCAATGAAGTTGGAATAGCTGATAAAATGGTAAGTCCCACTGTGCCACTCTGTGTTGTCCCACCATGGATTCTAGAAGAAACAAGGGTCGATTTAAATCTGCTAAAGAAGGAGAAAAGGGAAAATATAAGTAAAAATCAAGTTGGTATCTACGTCAAAGAAAGTTATGCAGAATGTTAAATTATTTTCAGACGCATCTAAAACATTGGACAGTAGAGTAGGAAGAGCATTTATCATTCCAGAAGTTAATATCATGTTCAACAAAAGGGTTAGTGATGATTTAACAGTACGTATATACAGGGGAACCGTTCGCTATTCTTCTGGCTCTAAGCTGGGTAGCGGAAGTAAAACCAGTTAGTTTTGATAGGTTCTGATTCCAGTAGTGCACTAAAAACTATTAAATACAGGCAGTCAAATACAAGACAAGACATAGTATGAGACCTAACTCGAACAGTATTCAGAATTTAAAGAGCAGGGGTGGAAGTTAAATTCATGTGGATTCCTGCACATAGTGGTGTGGAGGGAAATGAGCTGGCACACAGATATACAAAAGGAGCAACAAGAAAAAGAGACATAAATACGGATGTAAAATATAGTAAGGCAGAGGTTAAAAGTATAATCAAGACAGAAATGGCAGGAAGAGTGGGATACAGGGTGTCTACAGGTTTGTCCAAGTTAAATTTAAGACTTTTTAAGACCATGTTCCAAAAAAAATTAAGACCAAATCTAAAGTCACACAAAAACGTACTCTTTTGAAAAAAAAGCAATATAATTTAAATGTAACTTATTGTTCTTGTAAACATTCACCAGAAAACACTATTCTAGTAGAAGTACTTCATTTCTTTTCCTTGACAGGCGTTCACACACTCAGAACACAATATGAGGATAAACTCGTAACTGTGACAATCAGAACGCAGTCGCAACGTTTGAATCCAGTGTAACAATGTGAAAATGTGAATGAAGTCTCACACACAGAATCCAATGCAACAGGGTTTTTTAGATTATTATTTTCTCTGCTTGGGGAGTCACATTGTAAGCAGAATTGTTCAATTCCATCTTTGGTCAAACAACAATGCAGAAAACAACAGTTAAACAATGTGAATGCACATACACCTGAAACTCCGGCTCACTCACTTGAAAGGTACTGTACGCTCACCTGCACTTCTTAAAACACTTGGAACGATACCCACACTGTAATAACTGTGGAAACTGAGAGCAATATATACATGTCCACTAGGGGGAAATGAGTAGAAGAGTTACCTGTTGGGAATGTTACAGGAGAAGAAGAGAAAAACTAGCGCTGGGTACTATTATGCCGCTTTTTCACGACCAACGCGGCTGAGTCGGGCTGAGCCGTGCCGTGCTGAGTTCGGCTGAGTCGGGCTGAGCCGTGCCGTGCTGAGTCGAGCTGAGTGGGGCTGTTGGAGTTGCATTTCGACTACAACCGCGCTGAACCGTGCTGGCTGGAAGTGGGTGGACACATTGGGTGGAGTTAGCGAAAGTGGGTGGATGTCACGTGATGTTGTTATGCGGCGCAAACAGTGACATCAGAGACCTTTTAAGCGGTAGTCTCACAACCCGGAGAGTAAACAATAAACATGGAGGACATGGAGTCGTTAGTGTTGCTGGTCTTGGTGCTGTGGCTTGTTGTCACCGACAACGCCAACAGATACTGGCAAGAGCGTATAGATGAGGCGAGGCGCATAAGGCTTCATAATTCTCGTAATTCGTAATTATTCTTCTTCCGGGTTTACGGTGTTTACAGATCCCAGCGTGCTCGCGGGGTGTGTGTGGGCGTGTGAGGACACTCCTCCTCACCAATCGGTGCACAGGGGAGTGTCTGCTCACGCCCCCAGCCTCACTCAGCTCGGTTTGGCTCGCTTCAGCCCCACTCCAAAACCGTGCGAGTTTTGGGGGCTGAGCAAGGCTGAAGCGAGCTGAGTCGTGCTGCTCTGAGATAGTTGAAACGCGAGCCGTGTCGGGCTGAAGTGAGCTGAAAAAGGGTAGTGGAAAAGGGCCATTTGAAATGATGTGATAGAGACTGCACTGTGTTCGTCAGTAACAAAATAAACTTCCCCCATGTTCAGCAAAAAAAGTCTCCCGTGAGTTACCACACACACACACACACACACACACACACACACACACACAAACAATACTATTCTCTCACATGCACGCAATAGAATATATTCTCTCTCTCTCTCTCTCTCTCTCTCTCTCACACACACAATATTCTCTTCCATCTCGCAGATCTATCCTCTTCTCCACGACCGTTAGTGGTGGCAGCGCTGAAGTCGGATATTTGAGGCTGATGCTCACGGCCTTTAGCAAAAGCAACGTGCTTGGCGCTCTTCATATGAGTCCACACCGCTCTTATCCCCATTGTGCCCAACTAAAGTCTTACAGCATGCTACACAGTACGCCTCGTTGGCATCTTTGGGTACAGCTTTCAGCCACCACGAGTATTTTGCATCTTGCAGCCAGTTATCATTAAATTTACATTTACCCATTGTGGCTCGGACTACCCTCCATCAACACATCAGGCACTGAGTGGTTGTCAAGCACGCGCATGTCTAGCAACCGGTGGATTCGGAGCCTGCGCGGTATAACTGTGAGCATCAAAAACGATTAAACTTTTTCCCCATCCAGAGTGTACCACATTTTAACGATATGACTGAGTAAAATCTCCATAAATTTAAGATTGAAAATTTAAGACCACGGGGTTTGAAATTTAAGACTTTTTAATGGCCTTATTTTAGGAAAATTAAATTTAAGACTTTTTAAGGACCCGCGGCCACCCTGGGGATAGAGGAAATAAGGGCCGATATTACTACAGCATTCAACAGAAAGTAGGAGAAATGAGAGGAAGTGATAGAAACAGAAAGGAGGAAGACATTATATCAAGGATGAGGTTTGGTCACACTGGTCTGAACAGTACATTAAACATAATGGATAAGCATGTTGGTGGTAGATGTGAACATTGTGGACTACAGGAAACGGTGGAGCATGTGACGTTGGATTGTCATCGATATCAACAAGAGAGACAGACACTTAGAGACGCTTCAAAGGAATCATATGGCACTAGGTACCAGAGAGATGTTGCAGTTGCGGTCAGATAATGTGGGATATTGGGCTATTTTTAGGTTTTTAAATGATACAGGAAAGAAAAGCACTCGGAGAGCGCAGACCTCCGCCAAGCAGCTCATTTCACCACATATTGAGACTCACACCTAAAATGAGATACTAGAATCCTTTAAAAAAATCCAGGATCCAGAAGGTGACCCGGATCACCGCCAAAATTTAATGGATTGTTAGTTGTGCCCAGTCACACCTCTGGAAAAAATTTCAGAGCAATCCGTTCATAACTTTTCTCATAATGTTGCTAACAGACAAACAAACAAACCAACGCTACTGAAAACATAACCTCCTTGGCAGAGGTAACAACTTACAACCACCTCCAATGTTCTTGGCCTTGCTTCCCTTCTACCTCGTCTCCTGCACACACAAAAAGTCCAACCTCCTTCTTTCCATCGTACCTGCTAACTCTCTCACTCTGCCAGTCAGTGTTCCCACATTCAGTGTTCCTACCCTCAAATCTAAGCTCCTTCCCTTCCATCTTTCACACTCTCTCCTAACACGCCTCCCCTCCCCCCTTCTCCTTTTCCATTTTGGCGCAACAGTAGCACACTTTCCACCGGCACCCTGTTGACCAACAGTACCGGAGGCAGTCGTTGTTAACCGGGCCCCGACCGATCCGGTATGGTATTTCTCTTTTCAGTCCGCATGTTAGATTTGGCACAGTTTTACGCCGGATGCCCTTCCTGACGCAACCCTCTCCAATTTATCCGGGCTTGGGACCGGCGTCAAGAGTACGCTTATGCACCCCCAGTGGCTGGATTTATTACATGATCTTAATTTTTGTAAAAATTTTAAATTATTCTGGATCTATTGGAGATCCAGGAAGGAAACTTTTCCTTCACTCATTAAGTGGTGGGAGGTAGGAAAGGCTCAAGTGAGAGTGTTTTGTCAGCAGTACTCCTCTAATTCAACAAAATCCAGAGAACTGTCCAGAAACTGGAGGAGGAAATAAGGGATTTGGAAAATTGTTTTACCTCACAAGCTGATCAACAAAAAATGATTGGTTAATTTTTAAAAGACGGGAGCTTAACTTAGTGCAGTTGGTTAGCACTGTTGCCTCACAGCAAGAAGGTCCGGGTTCGAGCCCCGGGGCCGGCGAGGGCCTTTCTGTGTGGAGTTTGCATGTTCTCCCCGTGTCCGCGTGGGTTTCCTCCGGGTGCTCCGGTTTCCCCCACAGTCCAAAGACATGCAGGTTAGGTTAACTGGTGACTCTAAATTGAGCGTAGGTGTGAATGTGAGTGTGAATGGTTGTCTGTGTCTATGTGTCAGCCCTGTGATGACCTGGCAACTTGTCCAGGGTGAACCCCGCCTTTCGCCCGTAGTCAGCTGGGATAGGCTCCAGCTCGCCTGCGACCCTGTAGAACAGGATAAAGCGGCTAGAGATAATGGATGGATGGAACTTAACTCCCTTCTGCAGGATAGAGCTAAAGGAATATTAGTCTGAGCACAGTTTACTAGACTCCAAGACATGGATGCACCAACTTCTTTCTTTTTTAACTTGGAGAAATCTGCTGTTTAGAGGAAACAAATGGTCTGTATTCATCGTCCTGATGGAAACATCACCACAGACCCAGCTGAGATGAGGAAGCTTGCAGTGGAGTTTATACAGATTTATTCAGCGCAGGCAGCTGTGATGTAGACTCTGCTGCAGAGCTTCTGCAGGGGCTTCCTCACCTGAGCTTAGAAGACCAGAACACTCTGAATTAGGGCTGGGCGATATGGGAAAAAGTCATGTCACGATTTTTTTTTATATCAGTCAATACTGATATATATCACAATATAAAACAAATCACTATTTTGTGAATTTTAAAATGTGCCCTGTTACTCTTAATTGAGATTTGAAGATATCAGAAGGTTAATTTTTAATTAAATATTTATTTTCTGTCAAAGTTGAACATGGCATGTAACACTATACAACTGTTTTAGATAATTACAGAACAGGTATTTTAAATTAAAATCCTATATCTGACTGGTCAACTCCAAATAAATAAAAAATTCTAAAACTTAAAATCTTAAAGCTTTCAAGCTTCACAGGACACAAACAAAACAGACATTATTCTGTCAATGTCAAATTATTATCAAAATATAATTAAATTTTCAAACTCTCTCCTTCATATATAGCCCAGGAGTAATAGGGTTATACCCGGAACAAATTAGTAACAAGCTGAAAATTTCAGAATATGTTCAGAATACCTTTAGGAATAACATACTAAAAGTCCCCGGAAATCCCCCTTGTGCTCTCTGAGAAATTCAAGATGGCGTCCAAAATGGCCGCCAAATGGAGATCTGCCCATATCTCAGGCCCAAAACAAAATATTAATGCAATTAAAAGGTCAGAATATATGTTTTGTAGGGTAGGAGAGTAAATTCCAATGTGTGTGTATTAATTACATTGTGTATTAACATTATATAATAACAATGTACACATTATTATAACAGTATATTTGTGTATAATGCGTTCGCTTGCCATGTCTGGTTAGATTGTCATATTTTTGGCACTGGGAGTTTCACTAAAACCAAAAACATCATGAACTCCAAAACATTACCTTCAATCCATTATAACAATTTATTTACATATATTGTTCATTATAACAAGAAGCTAATCCAACACAATAAATCATGGCGACTGAGTGTTCCTCAAATAATGAACCTATTTACAAGAAGACAACTGGTCATTGTTCTATAACTTTCAACTTCAACAATCAATAATAATTACAGACTTATAATTGTAAATCTATACATGTGCTATTTAATGTACACTACCAATTATAGAGTGTGGATCCATTGGTTACTCGTTCACTCCGTATCATCCCGTTCTGTTCACAAAACAACAAACACAATTACTAGGGGTTGGAGCACTTATTTTCATTAATATTAATTAAAGTAAATTGGTGGTGTAAAATGAAAAATGGCATGTTAAAAGGTCATGCTGAGTTCAGTCATTTTTAAAAGGTCATGCTGAGTTCAGTCATTTTTTGTCCGAACACACTGGCATTGCTAGTAGTAAAGACTGGCACTAGAAACTCAAAGATTAATTTTTTTCCACCCTTAAACAAGCTTGAATAAATTCCCTACTTCATTGATGGTACAACAAAGGTCCAAGCATTACAACTGAGGCACTGAGAAGTGTTTAAGTCTACTCATTGTTTATAAGCAAGAGCTTTTATTGAGGCAGACCTTTTTGTCATGAAAGTCGCCGGAATGTTGAAGAAGTGTACTGAAACAGCTTGCCATTGTAGTTTTAGAAGATAGAGTTCTCAAATTTAATTTCCCTTTAATATTTTATCAAAGCTTAAAGATGCACTAAATATTAAGGAAATTGATGTCTAATTGTTGTCTTACATTATGTTCATGTATGTAGGTAGCCTACTAAGCTAATCTGTCAATCATGTCAACCATCAAATTCCATGTAATTTCCACATTAATGACCTTGTAATCTTGGTTAATTTTAATTTTAACAGTGTGACAATGGTGAATTTGCATTGCTTGTATGAGAGAACATATAATTTAACATTTTAATTGCATTTATATTATGTTTTATCCCTGAGATATTGAAAAATCTCCAATTGGCGGCCATTTTGGACGCCATCTTGAATTTCTCAGAGAGCACAAGGTGGATTCCCGGGGACTTTTAGTATGTTATTCCTAAGGGTATTCTGAACATATTCTGAAAAATTCAGCTTGTTACTAATTTGTTCCGGGTTGGACTCAATTTTGAGCTAATGCTCTTGGGCTAATAGATTGTTTTAAATATTGTTTTTTAAGAACAAACAATAAAATAGAACAATAAATAGCCAAAAGAATGTGTGATACTCTCAGTGCAGTTTCAAGCAGCTTTCAAAGACAACATAAATAAAATAGACATCGGCTCAACTGTTATCAGCTTATGCTCAGAAAAAAGGCCCGAGAAATCCCACTGAGTGCAGCACTGTCTGTCAGTGCTGTCAGTGTTTTGGGTCAGACAGACAGAAGCCTACACTAGATTGCAGGTGAGGAAAACAAGTCTATCCACTGCTTCCGGTTTTAAAGCCGCCCTGTTGCAGGTCACAATATTACCCCCTGTGCTAAATACCCTCTCTGAGTGGGTGCTGGTCGCCGGGATGCACAAGTAGCGCTTTGCCAGGCAGCTCACTCTTGGGAAGTTTTTTTCATGGATTTTCCACCACTGCAGTGGGTCCATTTCACTGTCCGCATCTGGTGCCAGCAAGTACCGTACTTGTCAAGCTCCCTTTCCACTGTCTCTTTGTCAGTAAGTCCCGTGCTGGTGGTGGGACATGATTTCTTAAAGAAACTACCCAGTGATTTTCTCTGTTTCTTCTGGGTGGGTAGCACTGCAGCAGCTCCTGCCCCTTCTTCTCCTGGTCCCTCTGTTCTGGCTGAAGTGGATGGGTCCTGGTTTCCCTCCAACATCTCAGACGCTGCTCTCATTTTGATGGCATCAATCTTTTCTGGCTTGATGTATTGTACCTTAAAACGTGGATCCACCAAGGTTGCAACATCAAGCAGGTCATCTGTTTTCTGGTCAGCATAATTTTCATCCAGGTATGCCATGACTGTCATCTTCATGTCCTTTGTGAGTTGTGATTCATCATCAGAAGTTTTCAGAATCTGTGTTTTGAAGAGATGCAGCATTGGCTTCATGTATGACACACTCACACATAACATTCACCAGAGAGTGAATCAGTGAACTCCAGTAGAGGATTCAGGGCCCCATGCATAGCCTCCAGCACTTCTAGGTCTTGCCAGGAGGGAACCAAGTGCCTGGTCTTCTTATCTGCACCCAGTACCTGAGAGATGGCTTTGTGTTGCTCCAACACCCTCTCAGTCATTTTCTGACGTGAGCCCCACCTGGTGGGCGACTCTGCCACCAGCTTGTGTTGGGGTCGGTGAAACTCTTCCTGAGCAGCAGCCAAGTCTCTTTTCTTCTTTCACGAGAAAGTGAAGGAAGCCACCACTTTCTTACACACACCCACAGCTCGCTCCACCTTCTTGTCTTTTCCTGCTCTCTCTGAGGAAAAAAGGTAAACAGTAACAGCATAAATTAAACTGTTGAGGTTATTTTACAGTATATATTGTTCCTGTTTTTGTGTCTCCTGTTTAAATTGATATTTTACATATCCTTGTTTTTTATACTTCTTGTTTACTATTTGTTATTTCTTTATTCTCTCTATTTTTGCTATCACTTTGTTGCTGTATGCTAATGGGGGATTTCAAGCTCATTCCTCCATATTTATTTGAGCTGGACATTTCTAAACATTTCCTTAACAGTTCCTAATTTCTAAAGTAATTAGGAACTTAAATAAAACAATTTAGGAATTGAAATTTATATAGGGGCGGCACGGTGGTGTAGTGGTTAGCGCTGTCGCCTCACAGCAAGAAGGTCTGGGTTCGAGCCCCGTGGCCGGCGAGGGCCTTTCTGTGCGGAGTTTGCATGTTCTCCCCATGTCCGCGTGGGTTTCCTCCGGGTGCTCCGGTTTCCCCCACAGTCCAAAGACATGCAGGTTAGGTTAACTGGTGACTCTAAATTGAGCGTAGGTGTGAATGTGAGTGTGAATGGTTGTCTGTGTCTATGTGTCAGCCCTGTGATGACCTGGCGACTTGTCCAGGGTGAACCCCGCCTTTCGCCCGTAGTCAGCTGGGATAGGCTCCAGCTCGCCTGCGACCCTGTAGAAGGATAAAGCGGCTACAGATAATGAGATGAGACATCCAACAGTACAGTAAGTTAAATGCTAATTTAACATGCCAGAATTTAATCACCCTGTCCAGGTTTTGTTATTGTTTGCATATTGCAACACTGTACATACATTTTAAAAACACGTATTTTTTATATATGATATTGATGAAATCATAAACCTGCATAGCTGTACTTCAAACTTCATTAATCTCTGAGGGGGAGAAATTTTGTCCCCACCAGGGATACAAATTATTTCAGCAGAGGCAGGGATATATACAGCAGAGGCGGGGATATATACAGCAGAGGTGGGGATATTTACAGCAGAGGCGGGGATATATACAGCAGAGGCGGGGTTATATACAGCAGAGGTGGGGATATATACAGCAGAGGCGGGGTTATATACAGCAGAGGCGGGGATATATACAGCAGAGGCGGGGATATATACAGCAGAGGCGGGGATATATACAGCAGAGGCGGGGATATATACAGCAGAGGCGGGGATATATACAGCAGAGGCGGGGATATATACAGCAGAGGCGGGGATATATACAGCAGAGGCGGGGTTATATACAGCAGAGGTGGGGATATATACAGCAGAGGTGGGGTTATATACAGCAGAGGCAGGGATATATACAGCAGAGGCGGGGATATATACAGCAGAGGCAGGGATATATACAGTGGGGGGGATATATACAGCAGAGGCGGGGATATATACAGCGGGGGGGATATATACAGCAGAGGCGGGGATATATACAGCAGAGGCGGGGATATATACAGCGGGGGGGATATATACAGCAGAGGCGGGGATATATACAGCAGAGGCGGGGATATATACAGCAGAGGCGGGGATATATACAGCAGAGGCGGGGATATATACAGCAGAGGCAGGGATATATACAGCAGAGGCGGGGATATATACAGCAGAGGCGGGGATATATACAGCGGGGGGGATATATACAGCAGAGGCAGGGATATATACAGCAGAGGCGGGGATATATACAGCAGAGGCGGGGATATATACAGCAGAGGCGGGGATATATACAGCAGAGGCAGGGATATATACAGCAGAGGCAGGGATATATACAGCAGAGGCGGGGATATATACAGCAGAGGCAGGGTTATATACAGCAGGGGCAGGGGTATATACAGCAGAGGCGGGGATATATACAGCAGGGGCAGGGATATATACAGCAGAGGCAGGGATATATACAGCAGAGGCGGGGATATATACAGCAGAGGCAGGGATATATACAGCAGAGGCGGGGATATATACAGCAGAGGCGGGGATATATACAGCGGGGGGGATATATACAGCAGAGGCAGGGATATATACAGCAGAGGCGGGGATATATACAGCAGAGGCGGGGATATATACAGCAGAGGCGGGGATATATACAGCAGAGGCAGGGATATATACAGCAGAGGCAGGGATATATACAGCAGAGGCGGGGATATATACAGCAGAGGCAGGGTTATATACAGCAGGGGCAGGGGTATATACAGCAGAGGCGGGGATATATACAGCAGGGGCAGGGATATATACAGCAGAGGCAGGGATATATACAGCAGAGGCGGGGATATATACAGCAGGGGCAGGGATATATACAGCAGAGGCAGGGATATATACAGCAGAGGCGGGGATATATACAGCAGAGGGAGGGCTTACCAACAGCTGAGTGAAATCGATGCCCAAAGCATTGCAGCCGAGTCCAGCTGTTGAGGGATGTGGCCTTGACTATATTCGTCCCAATGTCTGTTGTGATGCAGACTTGTTTGTCTTCACTCAAGCCCCAGGATGCAAGTGCTTCTGACAGTCCTGCAGCAATTATTTCACCTGTATTGTCTTCCGGAAAGTACGCCTTTTGAAGGCATTTGCTTATCAGATTCCAGTGTTTGTCTATGAAGTGGGCAGTGAGGCTCATGTATGGCTCAGATGTGCGACTGGACCACATATCTCACGTGGTAGCAAAGTGTGCTACATTTTGCAGTTCTTTCTCGACTCTCTCTCTCTCTCTCTCGCCACTCATTATACATCTGTGGGAGTGCGGTCTGGGAGAAATGTTTACACCCAGGCAGTTTGTAACGAGGGTCCATAACTTTTAGCATCCACTTGAACCCCTTATTTTCCACTGTGCTTATTGGTAGCATGTCTTTTGCAATACAATAAGCTACTGCATTTGTAATATCACGGTGTCTCTGAGGTGTTTTGTCATACGGCATGGCGCTGGATAAAGCAGACTCTATGGTCTTCTGTTGCTGCTGCACAGGCGTTATTGGGGGAAGATTAGCACTTGTTCCGGGCGGTGTTTGTAAAAGTTTGCGTTCTCCGTGCTCAAACAGGTGGCGCTGCTTCAGGTGAGGAAAAAGATTAGTGGTATTCCCTGTCTTTGTCGGAACATGTGCTCGACATAATTTGCAGTGCACACTACTCTGTTTCGTGTCGGACTTCAAAAAACCAAAATACCTCCACACCACCGAACTTTTCGGGCCCTTCTTATCAACAATGTCATCAACAATGTGTGTCTTCCATCATTTCTTCCGAGGGAGCACTCATTTTCTTTTTTTATACGGCTGCAGCAGCACAAACAAACACGCCACTACTAGCTGCTGGCACGGCTCGATTCCAGCCACGTGACTGGTTCAGCGCGGCGCAACTCTCGTTGTCATTGGCTATTCGTATTGTCTGTCAAAAGATAGACGAATGTAATCTATCAAAAAGTATATCGACCATGTTTCATATCTCTATCGAGGAAAAGTTATTCCTCGATAGCTATCGTTATCATTTTATCGCCCAGCCCTACTCTGAACGCAGAAATCGTTTTAGATGAGCTGACTGCTGCGGTGTCCCAGATGACACCAGGCAAGGCTCCAGGACTACGTAGATGGTCTTCCTTCTGACTTTTTTAAACACTTCTGGGCGATACTGGGACGGGACCTTTTGGCCGTTTTTAAAGAGTGTTTTAAAAAAGGGAGCCTTCTGGCTTCCTGTAGGCGAGCTGTTCTTTCACTGCTGCCCAAGATGGGAGATCTACAGTAGCTCTTCTAAAGAACTGGAGACCTGTAGCTCTTTTATGTACGGACTATAAGATCCTCTCCAAGGTTTTATCAAATAGATTAAAACATTTTATTGATTTATTTATTGGTGCAGATCAGTCTTATTGTATTCCGGACAGGTCGATATATGATTATTTTTAATAAGAGATATATCTGATGTCTGTAAACTATGTAATATTAATATTGGCATTTTATCCATTGATCAAGAAAAGGCGTTTGATCGTGTGGATCATGGTTTTCTCTTCTCCACCTTGCAGGCTTTTGGAATTGGGGGAAGTTTTTATCCTGGGCCAAACTATTGTATAATGAAGCCTGCTGTTTAGTGAAGGTGGGAGGAGGGTTGAGTCCCTGTGCCAGTTCGGAGAAGGATCAGACAGGGCTGCCCCATCTAAGGCCAGCTCTACAGCATTGCAATTGAACCTCTCCTGTGTAGGCTGAGCAGGTTACAGGGTTTATGTCTCCCAGAGCTGGCTCAGAGCCGCTCTGTAGCTATATCAGCTTATGCAGATGATGTTAGTGTTTTTATCTAAGATCAGAGAGATACCCAGGAACTCAAAGAAAGCCTGACACTGTATGAAAAAGCTTCCTCCGCCAAAGTAAACTGTGACAAATGTGAAGCCTGTTAGGTCAGTGGAGTGTAAGAGACATCCCTGATCTTCCTGGGAACCTAAAGTGGGGGGGAAAAAGGCATCAAAGTTCTAGGAGTGTACCTAGGGTGTGAGGACTTCCAAAAGCAGAACTGGGAGGGAGTGCTGGAGAAAGTGGATGCCAAGTTGTCTAAGTGGAAATGGTTGCTATCCCAGCTGTCCTACAGGGGAAGAGTCCTGATAGCTAATAATCTGGTCGCCTCTTCTTTTTGGCATAGACTGGTTGTCTTAGTGCCACCACCAGGCCTCGTGAAGGACGTACAGTGGCTCTTGGTGAACTTCTTCTGGTCGGGTCAACATTGGCTGAAGGCACCAGTTCTCTACCTGCCTGTAGCAGAGGAAGGACACGGTCTTATGGACATCCCCTTCAGAATTGCTGCCTTCAGATTGCAGATGGCATGGCGGTTACTATATGGCTGTGACTACTGCTGGCTGACTTCTGCTCAGGTGCTTCAGAGGAAGGCTGGGACTGGGCAAACAGCTGTTTCTCTTAAGGTCTTCTGAAATTGACCTGACTGGAATAACACCTTTTTATAACTCAGTGCTTGAAGTATGGAGGACGTTCAAGTTCACAAGGACCGCGGACCTCAGACCTGGAACGCCACTGTTCCACAATGACTTCTTCACATCTACTATGCTTTCCACCACATCATTAAGAGCCAAGTTTGTCAAGGCTGGCATTGTTAAACTTGGCCATCTTATAAGAATATCTCCGGAAAGCCTTGGTCGAGTCGTTAACATCAGGTCTTCCAAGGTGCTGAGGAGGATAGTGGAGGAGGTCTGGGAGTCCCTGACTGTACCGCTGAGGGTATTCGCACGAAACCGTACCCTAATTGGCCAATGGCACGAGGCTCAGGACTACATCTTTCCCGCACTAAGCGCCAGGCCTGCTGTTGAGGAGTGGCGAGAGGAGAGCGGGCTGCTTCTGTCCCTGAAAACACCAGCGCTGGGCAACTTCAGCTCTTGTGTGTGTGTGTGTGTGTGTGTGTGTGTGTGTGTGTGTGTGTGTGTGTGTGTGTGTGTGTGTGTGTGACAATTTTTATTTTTATAGAGAAAGGTCCTGTGTAATGGATTTGATGAGTTGTAGTAATCAATTTTTACAAATTCACTTTTTCTTCTATATTCTTATTAAGTTTTACTTTTAGTAGATAAGAACACAAATGGAACACTGAAATAATTAAAGATGGTTCAAAAGTCAGTCTCTCTCTCTCTCTCTCTCTCTCTCTCTCTCTCTCTCTCTCCCCTTCTCTCTCTCTCCCCCTTTCTCTCTCTCTCCCCTTCTCTCTCTCTCCCCCTTTTCTTTCTCTCTCCCCCCTTTTCTCTCTCTCTCTCTCTCTCTCTCTCTCTCTCTCTCTCTCTGTTGGATTAATCAGCATGAAAAATCTTTTTTTAGTCTTGTGCTTTGCTTTCAACTCATTGTGATCAGATCAGATCATGTGGATCAGAACACGCAGTTTGTCGTGTCAGTCAGGACCCAAGCCCGGTACTTCAGGTTAAAAAAAGATAACCAGCTTTAAAATATGCTAAAGATCAGTTTGTGCTTTCATTAATCCTGAAATGAAAGATTTGTCTGTTTGAAAAAGCAGGTGATGAAATAATTAAATAATGTGCAGTATTGTGATGAATCTCAGAGACTCGGACAGCACAGAGAAAACGTTTGGAGTGCAGTCGGTTCGTCAGAGCAGGAGAAGTGATTCCACGGGCGCAGATAGAGGGGGGGATAGGGGGGATTCGTCCCACCCAGATTTAAATTCACCTCGTTCGGTCCCCCCCATAAGGTTTGCCTTATGCTGTCTTTCTTTGCATAAGGCAAACCTCACGGAAAAATCAAAAGACTAATTACCATTCGGTTTATTGAGGTGCACAGCAGTACAGACATAGTTGCAACTGCTCAGACTGCACAGGTTGCGAGCTCGAGCTTGGTTGCTATGGTTACAAGTTTGACAGGCATATCGGGGACAGCTCCTCCTAGTTCAGGACCCCAACACGGCATGATGAAGGGTGCCAAAAGGCAGAAAACGATTGCATCGTTTTTTCAACAAAAAAAAAAACGACTGTAAGTAAACTGTGCCTTACTTTATCATATCACCTTGCAATTTTTTGATAGTCTGTTCAAAGTAATGTCGTAGTGAAAGTAAAATCGTACGGAGTAGAGATGCCTTTCTGGTAGCCTCCTTCTTTCGGTGGTAGCCTGTAGATACAGTGCTCAGAAGGCAGTTTTAATGTTTAATCTGGCGTTCCCTGCCATAATTTCAGCGAGCATATTGTTTCATAAGGAAACTTTGTGAAGAGTTGTTGACTGACTGCTGCTCACGCAACACACAGGCATAGTTAGAAAGTCAGGATGCACTGGATTACACTTTACACACACACACGTAGCCCAGCCTCTCGCTATGGTTAACAGTTGGAACTTAGCGGTTTTAAAACTAGTTTTGCAGTTTTGCAATTTCTGTGCGTGATGATAATGTGTAAACTTTGGATTTCCATAGGCTATGTTAAAATGTTATCATTGTCCTGGCCTGCAGGTAGTTCCTGGTGATGGCAGTGAGGGAGGTGAAATAACATGTATACACACTACCGTTCAAAAGTTTGGGGTCACCCAGACAATTTTGTGTTTTCCATGAAAAGTCACACTTTTATTTCCCACCATAAGTTGTAAAATGAATAGAAAATATAGTCAAGACATTTTTCTGGCCATTTTGAGCATTTAATCGACCCCACAAATGTGATGCTCCAGAAACTCAATCTGCTCGAAGGAAGGTCAGTTTTATAGCTTCTCTAAAGAGCTCAACTGTTTTCAGCTGTGCTAACATGATTGTACAAGGGTTTTCTAATCATCCATTAGCCTTCTGAGGCAATGAGCAAACACATTGTACCATTAGAACACTGGAGTGAGAGTTGCTGGAAATGGGCCTCTATACACCTATGGAGATATTGCACCAAAAACCAGACATTTGCAGCTAGAATAGTCATTTACCACATTAGCAATGTATAGAGTGGATTTCTGATTAGTTTAAAGTGATCTTCATTGAAAAGAACAGTGCTTTTCTTTCAAAAATAAGGACATTTCAAAGTGACCCCAAACTTTTGAACGGTAGTGTATGTGTGTGTGTGTGTGTATATATATATATATATATATATATATATATATATATATATATATATATATATATATACACACACATACATATATACACAAAATGGAATCATTTGCTGACAGCTCAGTCCCCCCCCCCCCCCAGTTCAAAAATCCTATCTGCGCCCCTGAGTGATTCACAAACTCAGACAGATCTTCAAACAGCCAGGAGAACAAAATGCACACAACAGATCTTATACAACCATCAAATAACTTTTTTTTGTTATTTTTTTATTTGTGTATTTGTCTATATCAGAGTTTTTTTCTTTGTTCTCATTCTCTAGGCTTTATGGGTTTTGATTTATGGGTGTACAGTGGTGCTTGAAAGTTTGTGAACCCTTTAGAATTTTCTATATTTCTGCATAAATATGACCTAAAACATCATCAGATTTTCACACAAGTCCTAAAAGTAGATAAAGAGAACCCAGTTAAACAAATGAGACAAAAATATTATACTTGGTCATTTATTTATTGAGGAAAATGATCCAATATTACATATCTGTGAGTGGCAAAAGTATGTGAACCTCTAGGATTAGCAGTTAATTTGAAGGTGAAATTAGAGTCAGGTGTTTTCAATCAATGGGATGACAATCAGGTGTGAGTGGGCACCCTGTTTTATTTAAAGAACAGGGATCTATCAAAGTCTGATCTTCACAACACATGTTTGTGGAAGTGTATCATGGCACGAACAAAGGAGATTTCTGAGGACCTCAGAAAAAGCGTTGTTGATGCTCATCAGGCTGGAAAAGGTTACAAAACCATCTCTAAAGAGTTTGGACTCCACCAATCCACAGTCAGACAGATTGTCTACAAATGGAGGAAATTCAAGGCCATTGTTACCCTCCCCAGGAGTGGTCCACCAACAAAGATCACGCCAAGAGCAAGGCATGTAATAGTCAGTGAAGTCACAAAGGACCCCAGGGTAACTTCTAAGCAACTGAAGGCCTCTCTCACATTGGCTAATGTTAATGTTCGTGAGTCCACCATCAGGAGAACACTGAACAGCAATGGTGTGCATGGCAGGGTTGCAAGGAGAAAGCCACTGCTCTCCAAAAAGAACATTGCTGTTCGTCTGCAGTTTGCTAAAGATCACATGGACAAGCCAGAAAGCTATTGGAAATGAGAAGCGTTATGTTTGGAGAAAGGAAAACACAGCATTCCAGCATAAGAACCTTATCCCATCTGTGAAACATGGTGGTGGTAGTATCATGGTTTGGGCCTGTTTTGCTGCATCTGGGCCAGGACGGCTTGCCATCATTGATGGAACAATGAATTCTGAATTATACCAGCGAATTCTAAAGGAAAATGTCAGGACATCTGTCCATGAACTGAATTTCAAGAGAAGGTGGGTCATGCAGCAAGACAACGACCCTAAGCACACAAGTCGTTCTACCAAAGAATGGTTAAAGAAGAATAAAGTGAATGTTTTGGAATGGCCAAGTCAAAGTCCTGACCTTAATCCAATGGAAATGTTGTGGAAGGACCTGAAGCGAGCAGTTCATGTGAGGAAACCCACCAACATCCCAGAGTTGAAGCTGTTCTGTACGGAGGAACGGGCTAAAATTCCTCCAAGCCGGTGTGCAGGACTGATCAACAGTTACCGCAAACGTTTAGTTGCAGTTATTGCTGCACAAGGGGGTCACATCAGATACTGAAAGCAAAGGGTCACATACTTTTGCCACTCACAGATATGTAATATTGGATCATTTTCCTCAGTAAATAAATGACCAAGTATAATATTTTTGTCTCATTTGTTTAACTGGGTTCTCTTTATCTACTTTTAGGACTTGTGTGAAAATCTGATGATGTTTTAGGTCATATTTATGCAGAAATATAGAAATTCTAAAGGGTTCACAAACTTTCAAGCACCACTGTATATCACAGTTTATAGAGTGCCATGTAACTGCATATACAATCCTGTGAAAAGCAGTACTTTGTACTGTGACGGTGGCCAGGAAAACCACCGCAAAAACACGCATCACTCCTCGCACTACTGCTCCCACAGTGCGAAAAGACAACAGCACTTCAGCACCAGTGTTTTGGACAGCTGAAAGCAGCATGGGGGCGGGGCGGGGCAGGGCCCACTGATCACACACGGCGGAGCGGTGTAACCTACACCTCAATCAACCCTCTTTGAGCAGCCAGGGGAGTATAAAGAGGCGCTGCTTCTCTCAGAGGTTAATGAAGCTCACTCCATGCACACTGACTCACTTTCGCTCTCCTTCACTCAGGGCACCTCGCTGATGATGCGGAAAAAAACGAGACCCAGACACTGCCAGCCCCGCCTGCGACTTTACCACTGGCCAGCTCAGGCCCTCCGACACCTGCACAGATCTCACACTTCACCTCCCCTGCGCTTCCTCTCTCTTCTCTCATTAAATACTGAGAAGTTTGTTTCTCTAATTCCTGGGCTGTTTGTCCGTCTTCATCCTGCTGCAGCAGCGAGTGCCGCAGTACGTCAGGGTCATCTCAAGAAAACACTAAAATAACACAACTACAGGTCATGCGTTTCCTCTGTAAAAATAATCTACAGAAACTGAACACACGAGTCCGTTTCTGATTCCAGCACAGTGTGGGTCAGACCTTGATAAATACTCAGGCTCTGGGTTCAGGTTCTGCTGGTTATGGTGTGTCAGAACCCTCACTGTCGCAGTAAAACAGCAGCTTTCTGTCTGTCACTGTTTTCACTAAGTGCTGAGTTCAGGACTCGCTGCTCAAAGTGCCACCATTCAACTTTCCGCTGAACTCCTCACCTCGCAAGTGCCGTCACATCATCAGCATGATGGAACTCTGTCATATCAGAGGTTCTCTGAGTTATTGGACTCGTAATGAAAGTCAGGGGCGGAGCTAGGATTTTTCACAATTTGAGGTCCACAGGGGCCACACTCAGCACACAGGGGCCAACTGTTTAGTTTAGTTTAATGATGAATTCATCACAAAATCATACAACACGATACTAATGAACCAAAATAACAATATTTAACACTTGCACATAATAAATTGATAAAATAAAAAGAAGGGTGTGACAGGGAAAGGAACAGAACGCTTGCCTCAATTGCCACGTAACCCCCACTTAATAAACGATAAGATAGACAATCTAAAACTACAGAAAAACTTTAGAAATATGTTACATAAATAAAAGCAATAATGACAATGAATGCAAAAAAATTCTTTGTGGAGGCAAATTATCATGCTGAGGAAGTGTACGCAGGCACTGACCAGCAATGGGTCACACGTTCTCAGAATTTTATTTAAAATAGAAGGATTATATATATATGAGTAAATTCTAGATTCTACCCTGGAGGACCGCATGTTTCTCACTTCGATACATAAGTATTAATTAGAGTGATCTTAAATAAACTCGGTGAATTAATTGCTTTAATACTAGATGGTAACGAGTTCCATAATTCAGCAGTTCTGATAAAATATGAATTCCTATAGTAGTCCTGTTTATGTAGAGATATAAAGTTGTCAAGTCAAGTTTATTTGTATTGCGCTTTTAACAGTAAACATTGTCGCAAAGCAGCTTTACAGAATTTGAACGACTTTAAACATGAGCTAATTTTATCCCTAATCTATCCCCAATGATGAAGCCTGTGGCGACGGTGGCAAGGAAAAACTCCCTCAGACGACATGAGGAAGAAACCTCGAGAGGAACCAGACTCAAAAGGGAACCCATCCTCATTTGGGCAACAACAGACAGCCTGACTATAACATTAACAGCTTTAACATGCACTGTAAAAAAAATCCCGTTGTTTTTACGGAAAAAAACTGGCAGCTGGAGTCACCAGAAAAAATCCGTAAAATATACAGCAAAACGGTAATTGCTTTTACAGCACAGCATGTACATTTTACAGTTTAAAGTAGCAAATATAACAGAAGTCCAGTGTTTTATATGCTGGATTTAACTGTAAAATGTACAAGCTGTACCGTAAAAGCAATTACCGTTTTGCTGTATATTTTACGGATTTTTTCTGGTGACTCCAGCTGCCAGTTTTTTTCCGTAAGAACAACGGGATTTTTGTATGCTGGTTTCAATGATCTACTAGACAGATATTTTTTTGGGGGGGGGCTTTTTTCACCTTTATTGAATAGGACAGTGTAGAGACAGGAAATGAGCTAGAGAGAGACTGGGAAATGACCTTGGGTCAGAATCGAACCCGGGTCCCCAGATTCACGGTATGGCGCCTTAGTCGACTGAGCCACGACAGTGGCCGTTTTTGTATTTTTTTTAACAGGGCAATTATGTAATTTTAACTATCACATTCTGTTTTAGTATTACAGTTTGTCTGTGTTTAAACTACAACAATTTGTAAATTCTACAAAAAAATATGATCAATTCAACATATTCTTACTGTTAAATTAACAGTGGTATTTGGTTAGGAGTTTTACAGTATATTGATGTAAATTACACACTGCTTCATTGTTTTTGTATTTACAGTTTTTTTATGTCATGATTTTACATAAATTCCCTGTTAATTCTACGGACATTTTTTACAGTGTGAAGTCAGTTTTGTTGATGTTATAAACTCTTCATTGATGGAAACTTGAGTGCAAAACTGTTCATGACAACTGCAGTCCTAAAGTTAGCAAGACAACTGCAGTCCTAAAGTTAGCAAGACAACTGTAGTCCTCAGCCATAAAAGCATTACTGTAAGAGTCCAGAGCGTCCTCCAGGTATAACCCTCAACTGTTGTAATTGTTGGGATCATAGTTACGCATTCTACATCATGGCTTAAACATATCTCAATCATTCTTGACATTAGTAGAAATGAGGCCCTTTCTGGACTTGAAAAAAAAGTAACTATGTGTTCTACATTCATGTATAATTCTGAGTTCAGAGAGCTTTACAGATATTTCATCAGTCACAGCTTATTTGCTGTTGGCAACATTCAGAAAGAAGCAGGATGGAACGCCTTTACTGTCACTGCACAAATGTACAATGAAATTTACTTCATCATCGGAGAGCAAAGCCGCTGCGTACGTGCACACTGCCGCTCTGGGGCACTTCAGCCCGAGGCCATCGCATATTAACCTAACCTGCATGTCTTTGGACTGTGGGGGAAACCGGAGCACCCGGAGGAAACCCACGCGGACACGGGGAGAACATGCAAACTCCACACAGAAAGGCCCTCGCCGGCCCCGGGGCTCGAACCCGGACCTTCTTGCTGTGAGGCGACAGCGCTAACCACTACACCACCGTGACGCCCTCATCATTAAAATGCTCACATCATTAAAAATATTTTGTAAATTATTCATTAAAGCCCCTTAAGTTCAAGCAAAAATATCAGACACAGACAGCAAAAGAAAGTAAATTCGCTTTACTGTCCATATATACCCAAACACAACACAATACATTTCATCGAGGTAGAGCTATTTTGGTGGCATGTATATCCATCCATCCATCCATCCATCCATCAGTTCATTATCTATACCACTTATCCATCAGTCACACTGTTTAATGCTCAGAGATGTCGGGGAAAACCCAAGATCTCCATCATGTGACCTACAGACTTCTGTAAGCACATTAAATGCTTATTCATGACGGCACAATCAGAAAAACACTGGACGAGAATCAGGATTTATTGTCATTGTAATAAATACAACAAAATTAAAAGCTAATCTTAAAGTGCAACATGACATATAAATAGAAAAAAGCCACACAAGACCACAAAATAGAACAGTGCTCAAAACATACAACACACAACATACAGCTCAAAAAAACAGAAAAAAAATGCATATTGCATTGGTTATTATTGCATTATTGAGGTAGATAACTAATGATAGATAATAAATAATATGGAACAATCAACAGGGAGCGGGTTTAGTGCATGTTGGCGTTCAGTAGGAGGATGGCTTTCATGGAAGGGTGGCTAGGAAAAAGCCCTTCTCTCCAAAAAGGAAATGGAGCATGACTTAGGTTACATCTGAAAAAAAAAAAAACACAAACATTGTGGAAGAATCTCCTTTGCACTGATGAGACCAAGGTGGAGATGTTTTGTCATCATGCACAGCACCATGTTTGGAGAAAACATAAACACGGAGCATCATCACAGTCACTCCATACCAACAGTGAAGCATGGCGGTGGAGGGGTGATGATGTCATCAAGAAGATTGGACCAAAGTTTCTCCAAAACAACACGAGAGACTGAAACTGTGACAGAAATGTTTACTTTAGGTTTGTGATGTTACTGAATCATTGGGTGTACTTATTTTTTCACACCGGGTTTCTGAATGTTGGGTGATGTTTTGGGGAAAAAAAAAAAAATATATATATATATATATATAAAATAAACATTTGTAAGAATTTCAGGTCCCGCCTGCCATGCTTCTGTACTCCACCCACATCAGGGGTTTGCTACAAACACCTTCATGTGTTTTCACCGACTCAGAGTGTGAACAAAAGGAGAAAGACCTGTGTGTGTGTGTGTGTGTGTGTGTGTGTGTGTGTGTGTGTGTGCAGAATCAGGTTATACAGCTGCTTCAGTGGCTTGTCTGAGCTCCACATTCAGTTTATTGCATTATCGTTGTGGAGTTTGTGCCTCTGAGGTCCCCAGATGTTTGAGTCGAAGTGTGTGAGACCTGTGAGTTTAAACCTGAAGAAAGGATGAGGGATGGAAAATGTGGACTGGAAAGAAGGACTGATATGATGTTGCATAAAAGAAACCATTTAAAAATAAAAATGCCATGACGGATGAAATGATATCTGAGTGAGGAGACGGTGAGTGTTGAAATAAAGCGAACAGGAGTCTCATCACACACCAGTGTGTTCCTGCATGAACAGAACTGGTTTTAATGGTCCCAGTAATCACTGGTTTAATCTAATAAACTGGTTTCCACACGCGTTATTCAGCAGCACAGAGCCTCTCTCAGTTCTCTCCTGTCTGTAGGAGCAGATGACCATGAGGTTATTTCTTTTTCCTTTTCTTTCTTTTTTACTGATATCTCTCATTTCCCTCTGTTTGTTTCTTTTCTTTTTCTGCCATTTTTTCTTTCCTTCCTCTAAATCACTTCTTTGATATCTTTTTTTGGGTAACATCTCCCTTTTTCCTTTCTTTCATTCCTGCTGCTGTTCAGGTCTAAAGTGGAACATCTCCCCCTGCTGGACATGTGTGGTAATGATCTCAGCTGTGGTGTCACTGCACTCAGGCAGGAGGTTGTAATGTAAAACACACTGCTGCACTTCTTTCATTCTCAGCTCTTTTCTTTCATTAAGGACTCAGCCATGTGCATCACACACACACACACACACACACACACACACACACACACACACACACACACACACACACGAGTGTTAGATTAGAGGTAAAAGCTCAGATGGAGATGGAGGGATGAGATTAACAGTAACAGCGAAGCAGCACTGATTGGTCGCTTCCCCTCATCCCTCACTTTATTACCCGAGCACTTCTCTCTCTGTTCTCTCGTTCTGTCCTGATTGCAGGAGTAAGAGCTTCATCAGATGGGTTACGATCCACACCACACACTCAGGAGCTCGGAGACAGGAGACAGGAGACAGGACCGGGGGCCTGAGATGAGACGAGCCTCTGTCTGCCCTCAGCTCACCTCTTTCACAGTGTTCATTCGTCTGTTTGTTTGTGTTAATGACAGGAGAATAATGATGTTCAGGTCTCTCTCTCTCTCTCTCTCTCTCTCTCTCTCTGTGTTCTGTTGATTGAGAGAGTGTACTACACTCAGTCTGTAATTCCTCTGCAGGTCCAAACCTTTACAAAATGAGCACCTCTCTCTCTCTCTCTCTCTCTCTCTCTCTCTCTCTGTGTGTGTGTGTGTGTGTGTGTGTGTGTGTGTGTGTGTGTGTGTGTGTGTGTGTGTGTGTGTACTGGTTGATATTCACAGTGCAGTGTGTTCCTGTCATTTAGCTTCTTTCTTTGATGCTTTCTTTCTTTATTTAATTTATTTATTTATTCCTTCTTTCATTTCATGTTTCCTCAGAACATACTTCATCACTCTGTTCTTTCTGTTTCACTCCTTTTCCTGTTTTCATCCATTTTTAAACTCTCTCTTTTTTCTAGACGTTTATAATAAAATTGTTTCTCCCTTAATTTCAGTTCTTTGACTCCAGAGTTTATGTTCTTTCTTTCTTTCTTTCTTTCTTTCTTTCTTTCTTTCTTTCTTTCTTTCTTTCTTTCTTTCTTTCACCCCTATGTTCCTTTATGCCGTTCATCCATCTTACTTTCTTTGGTTATTCTTCCTCTTTTCCTTGTTCTTTATTTCCTTCTTTTCATAAATGTCTGTTTTTCAAAGTTATATTTATTTTTTTTATTCTGTGTTCTTTCTTTTTTCTTTCTTTGTCTATCATTCATCAATTTTATTTCTATTTTTAGTTCTTTCACTTTTTGTGTCATGTATTTTTTGTGTCTTTCATTCATTTTTCCCTCTTTTTTTACCCCGTCTTTGGTTCTCTCAGTCTCGTTGATCATCTCTTGTTCCTTTATTCATTCATTGTTAGTTTATTTTTATTAAAATATTTTTATTTTCTTTTTTTGCTGTCTTTCTTCCTTTCTTTAATAGATGTTATCACTCAGATCGACTGTTTCCAGCTGTGTGATGTAGGGATGGATTGCCATGCCCGTAGACATCGGAACCATTTATGAACCATCTTCTCCCTTTCGCTGTACAGCGTTGAACACACCAATCCCTGCACTCGACGCTATGTTCTATCTCCGCCCGTTCTTCGGACTCCCTGTAATGGTATTGGATGCAGAGATGATACCGGATACCAAATACAGTGACGTCACGACTGCGCTTCAAACCCGCGGCGGAATCGAAATTCTTTCTCTCTGGCGGTGGGTTTCCACGCATGAAAGAGATGCCGCTGCATCTGTGCTACAGAAGGACAGAGAACAAAGAACGAGCTATTGATACCGGACCTTTAGCCAAAGTTCAATGTATCTGACCTTTGCAGAGTTGTAATAATAACTGAACCGGTTAGTTACTGCAGCCCACGCAGTATTTCAAAGAGAAAAGGCGACCGGATCCCTTTTCCCTTTCGCAACATCGACGAATTATAAACAAGATTCCTTCCAGATCATCGGACGACCGATGGGACACCGAAGATCTTCAGCTGACGAGCTGTAAAAGCAAAAGGAACAGAACTGTTTTCTCCCTGGACCTGCACTCCGCACTGTCTGCGGATAACAGACGACACACTTTCAGTCGCCAAACAAGAGCGATCTCCAGTGAGGCTGGCATCTGGGCAATTGTTAGTCTTAGTTGTGGCTAGTTAATGCGAAGAGTGTTGTTTATTTGAATTCATTTATGGTTTAAATGTACGCATTTTGATTCACATAAAAGTCAGTCTTAGACCGCGTGTTGTTTGATTTACTTTGTTTACTATCTGTATTTAGTTAGATCGTGCATGCATTCTCTCTCTCTCTCTCTCTCTCTCTCTCTCTCTTTTAACTCCCTCCGTCGTACTCCACTCCTCAACATTGGGATTTCAGGAGTAGCTAAGGGTTAAGTAAGAGTTGGGTTTAAGGCCTAGCCGAGACTAGTTTAAACTACAGATTCCTTTGTTTCTTATTTTGTGCGTGCTCTCCCTGTGTTGACCATCCCCCTCTGGGCGTGGCCTGGCACAATGCTCACGCATTCCATTCGCATTCCATACACACACACACTCTTACAAGCACACACACACACACACACACACACACACACACACACACACACACACACACGTGATTTCCCTATCACATTTTAACATCCACTTGCCCCTACACTGTAACACTGGCATATAGCTTATTACTTCTGATCACCATTAGTGCCTTAATTATCATACACACTACTGATTCTTATTTGTATACATTGTATCACCATTTATATTGAATTATTCCTTGGCTGCTATTGTTGCTGTATCTGATCAGTATTAGTTTGCTAATTCATGTCAGCTAACA
This sequence comes from Neoarius graeffei, assembly GCF_027579695.1. Taxonomy (NCBI): domain Eukaryota; kingdom Metazoa; phylum Chordata; class Actinopteri; order Siluriformes; family Ariidae; genus Neoarius; species Neoarius graeffei. The sequence goes on along the minus strand of NC_083582.1, from coordinate 1,288,818 downwards.
CCCACTGAGTGCCAACCTCTGCCAAAAAAAGTATTCTAATTGCCTTCACCCATTTGGTTGTATGAATGTTATAGATCTAGAGTAAACATATTACATCAGAGCTACAATACTCAATAAACTATAGCAACATCACCACCAAGTTATTCCAGTGATTTTAACAGGTTAGCTATAAACTCTTAGACACTTGAATTAATGATTAATGAATTTATGAGACTGATTTGATAAGCCTACTGCACCCACAGTGATTATTGCAGTTTTGTTAATGAGAGTTTAACCAACACACCTCCATCACACAATTAGAAAATTCATTACATTAAATTTCTGCTCAAAACCACATTTTGTTCATTAAATACCAACTTGAGATTTAAAAAAAGCCTTTCTCTGCAGATACTAACTCAATCAAAACACAGCGAACTCGACTCAGTGGCAGATCATTCTTCCACAGCAGCAGCGTACATTTCTGTTTGAGGATCATATCATCAGGAAGTGTGTTCATCTCCACCTTTCACTTCCACAGGCACCAGCACACGACACAACACACAAAATACACTCTGTGTGTGTTAGTTTCATCTCATCTCATTATCTGTAGCCGCTTTATCCTGTTCTACAGGGTCGCAGGCGAGCTGGATCCTATCCCAGCTGACTACGGGCGAAAGGCGGGGTTCACCCTGGACAAGTCGCCAGGTCATCACAGGGCTGACACATAGACACAGACAACCATTCACACTCACATTCACACCTACGCTCAATTTAGAGTCACCAGTTAACCTAACCTGCATGTCTTTGGACTGTGGGGGAAACCGGAGCACCCGGAGGAAACCCACGCGGACACGGGGAGAACATGCAAACTCCACACAGAAAGGCCCTCGCCGGCCCCGGGGCTCGAACCCGGACCTTCTTGCTGTGAGGCGACAGCGCTATGTGTGTTAGTTTGTTTTATTAATTTCCTTTTGACATTTTTTGCTTGGGTGTTGAATGTGTGCATTTTTTCTCTAAAAGTGAGCGAGTATTGATCTTTACTTTATAGAATAATAAATAAGAGATAAAGTGACAGAACTGCAGCAGTAAAAACATTTATTTGAAACATAAAGTTGCTTTCAGTGCAAATGGACAAACTGTCCAATATTCATGGCCTTTGATTCCGAATGTGTAAAATAACAAGATGGAGGAACTGGGAGCTCACTGACCCACTCCGAGAAGAAGAAGCCTTTATTTGTCACATCCACACTCAAGCACAATGAAATTCATCCTCTGCATTTAACCCATCTGAAGCAGTGAACACACACACACAGCAGTGGGCAGTTATGCTACAGCACCTGGGGAGCAGTTGGGGGTTTGGTGTCTTGTTCAAGGGCAGTTCAGCCCAAGGCTGCCTCATGTTAACCTAACCTGCATGCCTTTGGACTGTGGGGGAAACTGGAGCACCCAGAGGAAGCCCACGCGGACACGGGGAGAACATGCAAACACCACACAGAAAGGCCCCCATTGGCCGCTGGGTTCGAACCCAGAACCTTCTTGCTGTGAGGCGACAGTGTTAACCACTACACCACCGTGCCGCCCCGACCCGACCCGGTCCTGGGCTATAACCCAGTGTGTGATTGCATGTAAAAGGTGGAAAGCTGCATTGCCCATCTAATCCCAAACACCCTCGTATTTCCTCTGACCTGTTCCCTTTCTGCAGCGCCAGTTGGAAGTCTAAAGTCTGAAAACAAAAGAAGGCGTCTCAGTGTTGTCGGGACCAAGCTGGTAGAACTCAGTGTGATATCTGCTCCTCTCTGATCAGGAACATCACCGGTGTCTCTTTTCCTCATGATGTTTCTTCTCCACCGATGTGTTTCTGCCAGTTAACCCCAGCTTCGTCCACGTAAACCATCTGATTCACCTCCAACTCCATGACTTTGGAAGAAATCAGGTGCAGTGTGTGTAAAGGCTTTAAACGCAGCAGGACTGTAATGTATCAGTGTCGGAGTTCTGTGACCTGCTCACTGCTCGTTCAAAAGGAACTCAGTGGTAGTCAGGATGAAGCTTTCCACCTTCTGAAAGACCATTTTAATTTTATCACACTGTCAGAAATGTCCATGCTCTTGGTCTTCACTGAGGATTTTCTCTCTCCAGAAGGAGGAAGACATCGCATCCTTTAGAGGAACAAAAGTTCAGCCCGTGTATTAGCAGTGGTTCTGGTGGCCTACAGTCACTGTGATGTCATGGGAGGTGAAGCCCTGAGAGATGAAACGCATTACTGACCTGCTGCTTGTTAAATTCCAGATAATGGATGGATTAGATTGGACTCTTTCACTGGGCTCTCTCCGTGATGGACAATGGCTGTTATTTCATCAGTGACATCAGCTCTTACTCTCCACTGAACATCACCACGCATTCTTCCTGCTCTCCCACTCGCTCTCCTGCTCCTGCTCCAACTTGTCTTTTCATTGTTGGCTGCTGTGTGAAACCATTTGTAAATAAGACAAGAAAGAACCATAATATTGGTATTGGCTATAAGCTTAAACACTAGTGTGTGTGTGTGTGTGTGTGTGTGTGTGTGTGTGTGTGTGTGTGAATGTTGAATGTTCATGCTATGTATGATGTTCTGTCTTTTCAGAAAATTATTTAAAGTATTACGTGAAGTGATGGAGTTCATGAACAATCTCTCTCTCTCTCACACACACACACACACACACACACACACACACACACACACACACACACACACACACCATAGAACAATAAGTGTACATGACATCTGAGATCTTGTACAGATTGATTTTCTGTCACAATTACATCTCTGAGAGGTTGACCTTTGACCTGAGACTCAGCGAGACCAAAGTGTTTCAGGTTTTTTCTTCTGTTTAAACCGGTGTCCTGCACATGCTGTAACCATGGAAACAGCCTGAATATATAGAGGTCTTACTGATTAACTTATTCTCTCTCTCTCTCTCTCTCTCTCTCTCTCTCTCTCACACACACACACACACACACACACACCTTTTCCTCTATGTTCTGTACAAAATAACTATTATTTTTTGATGAAAGCTGGAGATGTCCAGGACTTGAGTGGTGCTGCACAGGGTATGAAAAAAATACTCAATAAAATAATAGTAATCATAATTCTTCCAGGAACAGACCTGTAAACACATCAACTAACACACATAGCAACATGTCTGTGAGTAATAAACCTGGTGTGTGTTGCTGTGATAGTGAAACACTGAGTGACAGCGTGGCGTGATGATTGTTAGGACTCTGAAGCTGATTATTTTCACAGCTCTCACAATCTTCTTGTCTTCAGCTGCTGTTGTTTTCTGTGGCTGAGCTGCTCCTTGTCTGGTTGTTCGCTACACCACTGGTTAATTTCTTTTTCAGGACATTCCAGATTGTTATATTGATGATGTCCAATGCTTACACAATGGCTCTGATCAGAGTTTCGCTCTGTTCTCAGCTTCAAAATTCAAAAACTTGCTTTTCTGCCACAGACAGCTCTCTGGTCTTCATGTTGGTTTATCCTTTTAAACAACAAATGCAGTCTTCGCAGGTGAAACCCAGAGCTCAGACCAAGAGTAAACATTCAGAGCTATTAATTGTGTAAACAATTGATTAATCGAGCTAACAGGATTCACCTGGGCAACAAGAAACACCTGTCAGTCACGTGTTCCAATATTTTTGATTACCCGAAAAATGGGTGGGTTCAAATAAAATGCACCATGTTCTCAGTTGTTTACTACATGAACGTAGATGTAAATATCAGGAGATGAAAGCTGAAGTTCTGATTTATTGTCTCATGTTCATCTTCTGATCTCAAACCCAACGTTTGGAGTGGACTGTGTGTGGGCAAACTGTAAATCGGTGAATGAATCTGAACGAATCATTTAATTAAACAGATTTAAATGACTCGAGTCGCTAAAAAGACTGAAGAATTTTAACTTTATTCCTGATTGTTTCATCATTAAAGCTAAATGCACAAGTGATGGGAAATACTGAACTGATTTCATTAAACCTCTCTCTCTCTCTCTCTCGCTCTGTCTCTCTCTCTCTCTCTCTCTCTGTCTCTCTCTCTCTCTCTCTCTCTCTCTCTGTGTGTCTCTTCGTTGAATTGACAATATCAGCTGGTCATTATACAGAATTAGGTAACTTGGAAACCTGGAAATATAAAATAGATCTTAAATGTTGATATATGACTGTTTGTTTCCTAAAGTGCTTTTTCCCCTAAAATACCTGTGGCCTGTTTATTAATCTAAAATAATCTTAAATCCATGCACATGTGACCAAAAACACTGCATCAGGATATAGCCTCATCTATCTATCTATCTATCTATCTATCTATCTATCTATCTATCTATCTATCTATCTATCTATCTATCTATCTATCTATCTCCACTTGCAGTCAGTGATTTTGGTCTTTCAGTGATTTTTCTGAACTGTTCTTTTTCTGTGGCAGAATGATTACACAACGTACCTCTTTAATAGAAAAAAACAAAACAAAAATTTGCTGCTCAAGAACAATCAACACAGGGTCAAAAATATGCATACACCTCCTCAAGCCCTGTTTGGATGGGATTAGTTTGACACAGGGAGGTGGGGGAATGTAATTTTACAGCAGAACATCTGCAATATTGATGGGCAACTCGCACAGGACAAAAAATCTTAGAATAAAGGACAGAGATGGGCGTGGCTACTCAATTTACACCCTGCTGTAATACGGAGCTCCTGCTGCTCAGTAATGAGAAAACCAACTCGAGGGAAGAAAACACACAGCTGGACAAGTGCTGGACCTCTGTGTCTAATTTCAGTGTGGCGTGAACGTCGCTTTCAGAAAGAGTTTGAAGAAATGGTACAAAACCATTCTGTCTGTGAAGGTGGCCCTTATCAAAAAGAAGTATACTTCAAGTTCATTTTATTAAGTATACTTAAAGCAGATACACAGAGCCTTTATTTTTAAATACATTTCTGAGTGGATAGTATCTCCATCCTTGACTCTTGTATGCTGCATAAATGGGAATAAAAATATATTTGAGAGTTACCGGTAAAATCGACCGCAAAGTTGTGATTGGCGCTGCCCCGCTGAGCCAGCCAGCCCTGAGTGCGTGACGTCACAGCGGGAACCGGTTTTAAGGCCGAGGCCTTTTACAGCTATAGACCAAAGTCATATAAATAAACATTTATGGTGAAAGTAAGAAACCCCGTTACCGACTCGCTCAACTAAGACTGATTTGACTTCACTGATTGTGGGTTGACTCTCATTAAAACAGGATGGGTGCTATAACTTATGCAACACACATGTACATGCATGCATTTTCACTGATAAAACGTAAAAGGCTCATTAAATAATCAGATGAACTGAGACAATCACATTCTGAAGCAAATTAAATAATCTTATACCGCTAACTTAAACACACAATACAAGTTACATGGATTAATCTAAATGCAGGGAAACTTTTTTTTTTAATCCAAATGAGAGTCGGAGCTTACCCATCTGTGTTCTCGCTTCTTGAAGGCCGATCCTGTAGCCGATTGTTTTGAAACAGTCTGACTTTCAGTTGTTTGTTCAGATCTGTTTCAACCTTGCTCTGACCATCACTACGGTCTATAAAAGGAATGATCACCTTCGTTCTGCCTATCACCGAGACCATATGTCAACAAAGTCATGTCCATGACCTCCGGAAGCAGAACGACTCGCGTTATAAATAGCAGAAATTGCTCCCGGTTCAGTCTCTCACCTTGATCGCCTCGTACGAGACCGTAAGTACGAGACCCATAAGGTAAGAAATCCTGATTTCTTTGCTTCACATTCCACTAATTCGTTACCTGCGTGGTACGGGTGCCTTGTGTTCCCGAGGATTGTTGTGGTTTGTGTATTTCTGAGCTACGTGCTTAACTTAATTTGCCGGTAGGCTGTAAGCTTGTTTTTTCAGGTATCCTTTTTGTTTGACATTATATGCGCTAGATTTCCGGGTAATCTGAGTTTGTTACCACTGTGTGCCTATACCGCTGTTCGCAGCCATGGGCTTAGTGCGAGCCCACTAAGTGCATTCGCGCGCTGGTGTGGGCTGCCATAATGCCTATGTTCTGTGTTTTTTACTGCTGTTGTCGCAGCCGGAAATTGTGTGAGCCTGTCAGACTGCTGTTACAGGCCACCTAGCGCTATACTTGTTTGAATTATCATAATGCATTGAATTGTTTGGATTTGTAATATACTCTTGCTATTATGTTGTGCCTTTTTTTGTTGTTGTTGTTGTTTACTGGTGTAGCCTGCTAGGTGCGTTTGCACGCTGTGCAGGCCTCAGCAGTGTTCCCTTGCCACACCCTATACCCCTGTCTGCAGCTGGTCGGGCTAGTGTGCGCCCACTAAGTGCATTCATGCACTGGTGTGGGCCATCATAATACTGTGTGCTGTTTTTCCTGATTCCATCAGGTGCATTCAGGTGCAGGCTGCGACAGTGCTGCTCTGCGACGCCCTCCCCTGCCACGCCCTATACCCCTGTTTGCAGCTGGTGGGGCTAGTGTGCACCCGCTAAGTGCATTCGTGCGCTGGTGCGGGCCACCATCGTGATCCTGTGGCATACTCTATACCGCTGTTCACAGCCAGTGGGGCTAGTGTGTGCCTGCCAAGTGCGTTCGCATGCTGGTGCAGGCTACCATAATACCTTGGTGGACTACTCGAGGAGGACTCCAGACATCAGACCGCCTAGGCCTCTGTGTGGCTTCCCACTACTGCAGGATTTGCAGGGCTTCAATGAGTTCCAGAGATGGGCACAGGGAGTGTCCAATGTGCCTTGGAGCTGGCCATGTGCTGGAGGACATGGACAACCCCTGCAGCGCGGCCTGCGACCTCTCCAGGGGGGAAAGACAGCACCGGGCCAGCCAGGTTGGCGGCCATGTGTGCAAGAGCTGGAGAGAGAGGCGACGCTTCCCCGACCAGCCGTCCCTCTCCAGTAAGCATGGGCATAAGCACAAACGCAAGCATTCACGTGACCGGCAGCGGGAGTCCCCCCACAGGCCTGCCCAAAGAGAGGCACCCAGACCTGCTAAGCACCCTGCCTCAGCTACAGTGACAGACAGTGGTAACACGGAGTTGCTCCAGATCCTCTCAGTTCTCCAGGCTCTGTCACAGAGGATGGACAGGCTGGAAGGTCACCAGGGCTCGTCATCTACTTCCCTGACCCCGGGCCAGGGGGGTACCCTCTCATTCAGGCCTGAGAGCTATGGTGAGGAGGATGGGTGGGGCGATGTGGATGTGCTATCCCTCTAAGCTCCCCACACAGTGATGGACAACACAACAGGTAGGGACGGCCTCGGGGGAGACCTGCATTCTGGCTCTGCAGAGCCGGCTGGCAGCTCCATGGGGATGGAAGAGGCCCCTGTCAGCTAGTCTGGCTAACGCGACTTCAAAGCTCTACGAGCTATTGGTCTGGCCAAGATATTAAGCCCAACCGTTTCCCAGAGCCCGTGGTTGACCCGCCTCCCTGAAATGCCTCAGTTTGCTACTGGTCGAAGCCAGAAAAGGCTGTGATGAAGCTTAAACCAATCACATCACTCTTTCCTCTGACGTATGTGACACGACGGGGCTAACTGGTAGATTAAACCATAGACATCCTATGATTAAACTCTTACCGAAGCTGGTTGGAAGCAAGGTGAAAACGTCCTTCCTTTCAATAAATACCTCCAGGGCTGCTCTTTGCTCCGTTTTCAATGAGAACTTCCCGTTGAATGCTTTCAATACAGCATTCGTGAATGAAGCGCTTCCGGCATAGATTCTGTAAACAATCTATAGCTTCCGGTCGCATTTCTACTACGTCAGTGCCTTGAACACGCCTCTACCCAGGGCCGTTGGAGATGCTCAAAGTTGATTGGTTCCCGATTTTTCGGGAGCTTGGAAGAGCTGTAGATAGCTTGCCTGGCCAGACTAAGCTCGCAACAGGCCCTTGTGTTGCGTCACGCTTAGGATGGGCGGGCCCAGGCTACCTGTCAGCTCCCTGGTGTCACGGGTGCTGAGTGCTGCCAAGGTCCTGGGCCTTCAGGTGCCCGGCTCCTTTGGGAGGAGTTTGGGAGGGCATCTCTCATGCTACCCCACCACCTCCGATACCTGTGGTGGATGATTACGCAGCAATGCTCAAGTCAACATGGGGTAAGTCATCGCAACACCCCTGGTTTCATGGACTGGGGGACATGCCACCAGTTGAGCCATCAATGGCCGCATTGATGTCCCTGGGCCTTGCCCGCGTATCCCCCAATCCACATTGCCCTCATAAGGAGTGCGCCAAGACGGACCGCCTGGCCACTCGCTCTTTTAATGCATCGGCACAAGCGGCCCGAATGGGTAACGCTCTAGCCATCACCCTGGCGGCTCTACAGAAGACACTGAGCCCAGATGATCAGGATGCCAGGGCCCTGGTGGACGCAGCTCTTTCTTCCCACTCCAAGCTGACACAAGACATGGGGGACGCTATGGCCTCTGCAGTGCTGTGCCGCAGACAGGTTTGGCTGGCACAAACCTCCCTGCCGGAAGTCATCAAGCAGGAGCTGCTGAGCCTCCCCATGGCACCTGGGCACATCTTTCACCCAGGATCCCAGGAGGTGCTTGATCGTGCTGAGCGCACTGCGGTATCTAGGGAAGCTGTCCAGCGTGTGTGCTGTAAGTTGGCTTCAACTGCCAGCTGGGTGCCTATGGGTAGGTATAAGCTGCGGCAGCCCACCCAGCCTCTGCCGGTGGGCAACGACCCAGTGGCCCCACGGGACTGGCGATTTCATGCACCCAACCGAAGTACGGCCCCAAATCCCCGACCCAGGGGAAGAAGAGGACTGCAGCGGGGCACAGGCAGGGGTGTAGGCCACGGCGGCGGTCCTGCATAGGAGTCTTGGGTCACCCGTCAATTGTCCTTCCCAGCTGTCACGGACTTCCTGGGAGGGGATTGCGCCAGACCCTTGGGTCATGGCTATGGTAGCTTGCGGCTACTGATTGCAATTTCAACGGTGACCCCCTATGTTTTCAGGGGTCAGGGTAACATCCGTAAAAGACTCGGCTTTGATGTCCGTACTCATGAAGGAGGTTCAAGAGTTACTTCTAAAAGGGGCCATCTCAGAAGTACCGCCCAGCACACAGCTCACTGAGTTCTACTCCAAGTATTTTATTGTTCCCAAAAAAGACGGCAGTCATCGGCCTGTTCTCGACCTCAGGCCCTTGAACCGATATCTCAAGGTGCTGCCTTTCAAGATGGTCCACACAAGAGTGGTGATGCAGTCCATCCGGCAGGGGGAGTGGTTCACATCTCTGGACCTAAAGGACACGTATTTCCACGTCCCAATCTGCCCAGAATACAAGTTCCAGGTCCTTCCTTTTGGCCTTTCCCTGGCCCCAAGGGTTTTTACTCGTATGGTGTCAGCCGCGCTGTACCCCCTCCAGGCTCGAGGTCTGAAAATCCTACCCTACCTGGATGATTGGCTCATCTGTGCCCCCTCCCAAGAGCAGGTAGTGTGAGACACAGACACAGTTCTGGTGCACATCCAATCCTTGGGCTTCACTGTCAACCACAAGAAGAGCAACCTGCAACCCCACCAACAGGTGGAATTCCTTGGCATCTTCCTCGACTCAGTCGGCATGATGGCGTCTCTCACTCTACGGAGAGTGAACAGCTTGATCGAAATGCTGAAGTATTTCCACTTGGGCAGTCTTGTTACGGCTCACAGAGTCCAGAAGCTGCTGGGTTTGATGGCTGCAACAGCAGCAGTAATTCCTCTTGGCCTGCTGAGGGCACACCCCCTGCATTGCTGGTTCAATGCTTTCCATCTCCGTCTGAAAGACAACAGGCAGGTGAGGCTGCGTGTGTCTCGGGCTTGCATCCAAGCTCTACGTCCTTGGAGGGACTGGGAGTTCCTGCTCCGAGATGTCCCACTGGGGGGCCTTCCCCACAGGAGACAGGTCATCTCGATGGACGCATCCCTGACAGGCTGGGGAGCTGTCTGGGAAGGACGGTTGGTGAGGGGCATGTGGCAACCCCCATGGATGTTGACACACATAAACATCCTCGAACTGAAGGCCATCCATCTCGCTCTTTGAAGATTCCTGCCGGTGTTGCAATACCAACATGTTCTTGTGAGAACAGACAGCACCTTGGTGGTGTATCATATGAATCACCAAGGGGGCACGAGGTCCCGGCGGTGCCTCCAGGTGGCGGAGGAGTTGCTGACATGGGCATGGCCACGACTCTCTTCACTGAGGGCAGTGCACATCCCGAGTGTGGAGAACAGAGTGGCCGACATTCTCTCCAGGACAGGGCCACTCCCGGGAGAATGGAGACTGAACATGGACGTCATCAGCCAGATCTGGATGTGGTACAGTGTTGCACAAGTGGATCTCTTTGCGTCAGCAGAGACAACACACTGCCCGGAATGGTACTTCCTCATGGGGCAGTGGGGCAGTCTGGGCCTGGATGATCTGTCACAAGAATGGCCAACAAGCTTGTTGTATGCTTTTCCTCCACTCCCTCTCATAGCTCAGGTCCTCCGGAGGATCAGAAAGGGCCAACACTCAGTCCTGCTGGTTGCTCCATGGTGGCCATTGAGGCCTTGGTTCCCTGACCTGCTCTGGCTGCTGCAGGGTCAGCCATGGCAGTTACCATGCAGAGCTGATCTTCTCTCACAGGCGGATGGGCGGATCTGGTATCGAACCCAGGTGCCCTACGTCTATGAGTTTGGCCCCTGCAGAGTCCATCACTGAGCAGCTAGATGAGTTTGTCCAAGAGATACTCGATAACGCCAGGGCTCCATCTACTAGAGCTTGCTATGCACTCAGATGGAGGATATTTTCAGATTGGTGTGCCGGCATGGGTCTTGAGCCAGCAGTTTGCCCTGTGCCACATGTTTTACACTTCTTGCAGTCCAATTTGGATCAAGGCAAGGCAGTCAGTACAATAGAGGTCTATGCTTCAGCCATTTCAGCCTTTCACCAGGGCGCAGACAACAGACCCCTGGGTAGGCATCCTTTGATTGGCCAGTTGTTGAAGGGAGCCCGCCGGTTGCATCCAGATCGCACCTTGCGGGTACCGAGCTGGGATCTGCCCACAGTCTTAACATTGCTCACTGAAGGTCCGTATAAGTCTATTTCAGATGCAGATTTGTGATCTTTGTCCCTTAAGACTGCTTTTCTCTTGGCACTCTGTTCAGCAAAGCAGGTCGGAGAGCTGTGTGCTCTCTCCATTAGCGACAACTGTCTAAGGTGGCAGGCAGGAGGCACTGGCGTGTCGCTTTGGCCAAATCCAGCTTTTCTGCCAAAGGTTCTTAATCAGCAATCCATCAACCAGGTTCTGGAGGTGTCTCAATTCCAGCCTTCCTCTGCCTCGCAGGGAGAGCAGGACAAGTTGCTCACTTTGTGCCCAGTCAGGGCCTTGAGGGCTTATCTGGCCTGTACACAGTCCTTGAGGAGAACGCACTCTCAACTTTTTGTCTGCTATGGGGCGGCGAAGCGCGGGCTGCCGCTTTCCAAACAGAGGCTGTCTCATTGGCTGGTGGAGGTTATTTCCCACGCTTACAGGGCTCAGGGGATACCGGTCCCTTCGGATATGAGGGCTCACTCTACCAGAAGTGTAGCTACGTCTTGGGCTGCCCTTAGGGGTGTGGCAGCAGGCGATATCTGTGCAGCGGCTTCATGGGCTATGCCATGCACTTTTACCAGATTTTACAGGGTGGACGTAACTCGCCCAGCTCCAATCGGTGATGCCGCCCTCATGTCCATGACTGAGTGAGGTTCTAATGATTAATTCTGGGTTCCTCGTGACTCTTTTGGTATGTGTCATCCCTTTTTTAGACTGTAGTGATGGTCAGAGCGAGGTCGAAACAGATCATAAGTTACGAAGGTAACTATGGATCTGTGAGACCGAGGTATGGCCATCACTATCCTTGTTGCTCGGACCATCCTGAGGTGCTCAAGGTAGGAGACTGAACCAGGAGCAATCTCTGCTATTTATAACGCGAATCGTTCTGCTTCCAGTGGTCATGGACATGACTTTGTTGACATATGGTCTCAGTGATAGGCAGAACAAAGGTGATCATTCCTTTTTTAGACCGTAGTGACGGTCATCCCTCGGTCTCACAGATCCATAGTTACCTTCGTAACTTACGTTCTCCATTCATTCACTCCTTCCATGTAAGGGTGAGATGGCAGCAATATCCAGTTTAGAAATCAGATGGCTGCTCCACTCATTCACTTTTCTTCATACTGAGTATTCCGCCATTACTGCTTGGCTCAGGCAATTACTAAAACCTGGGACGGAACGGGATGTCACCGGTTTTAGCAACAACTGCAGGGAGGTCACTGCCCGAGCGATATGTTCCGTTCCATTCTGTCCCGGGTTTTAGCAACAACCCTCGGCTCACTCCAGGAGGACTGTGCAACTGAACTTACTTTCCTTTTCTTGTAGTTTTCTTTTCCTTTAATTGTTGGTACTGCACCCTCTTTCAATACGGGCTTATAGCCAACGCTCCTCAACAGATCAGAGGTCTCGTACGAGTCTTCAGTAAAATGTGCAGAGCAGAGGAGAGACCACTTCGTAGGCACCCAATGTGCCCGTGAACTTCTCGCAAAACGCGTCCAAATCTTTGCAGTTTGAACATTCTTGGGCCGTGAATGCAACATAAATCCAGCTTCTGTTGTGTTGCTGCACCGACCAGCAACACATCTACGTGGCATGGCGATAAATTAGCTCAAAATGGAGGATTGGAGTTGCAGTCAGCTCTGTGTTTTAGTATAGCGGAAATGGCGATGAGACCGATAGACTTCCTGCTGTGACGTTACGGACGTCAAGGTCATTCACTCAGACCGCTACCTATATAAATCATTTTAATCGTAAAAATTACTGTATTAGATTTAATGTTAACGCTTAAAACTATTCCTGTGCCGTTCTTGAGGTCTCAAGGCATTTATAAACAAAAAGTGAGGCCATGGTTCTGTGTATATGCTTTAAGTAAAGTTAAAGTATATTTCCTTCAGTATACTTTTGTGTACCAAGTATACTGATATCAATGTACTGACAGTATAATTGTAAGTAAACTAATCTAATACTTTTTGGGACTAAATTGGCCCACTTTTAGTTTATAAAAAGTATACTTTTAGTCTAAGAGAAATAAACTCTGAGTATACAACTAGTGTTTTTTATTTTGTACTGCAAGTATACCACAAGTAAACTTATCCCTTGGTAAAATTTTCTATAGATTTCTATAGAAAAAAATCTATAAAAATTCTATAAAATTTCTAAATGCAATTTTATAGAATTTTTATAGACTTTTTGTAGAAACTTTATAGAGTTTTAATAGAAACTTTATAGAGTTTTAATAGAAACTTTATAGAGTTTTAATATAAATGTTATAGAGATTATACATAGAAATCTTATAGAATTCCTATAGAAAGTCAACAGAACGATTGGTTCTTGAGAATGGTTTATATTTCGTATCTGAATATTTAAAGCATAAGAAGCAAGAAAGAAATAATTCCTGCTTTCACTTAAGAGATGGTTGGATTGGGACCCTGCAGTTAGTGGTTGCAGTGTGTAAAAATGAAGCTCATCTCATCTCCTCTAGCCGCTTTATCCTGTTCTACAGGGTCGCAGGCAAGCTGGAGCCTATCCCAGCTGACTACGGGCGAAAGGTGGGGTTCACCCTGGACAAGTCGCCAGGTCATTACAGGGTCTGACACATAGACACAGACAACCATTCACACTCACAGTCAATTTAGAGCCACCAGTTAACCTAACCTGCATGTCTTTGGAGGAAACCGGAGCACCCGGAGGAAACCCACACAGACACGGGGAGAACATGCAAACTCCACACAGAAAGGCCCTCGCCGGCCACGGGGCTCGAACCCAGGACCTTCTTGCTGTGAGGCGACAGCGCTAACCACTACACCACCGTGCTGCCCGTAAAAATGAATGTGAAGATGATATATGTAACTGTAAAAAAGAATTGTACTGTATATTTCGACGTTTAACATCTACTCGAATAATGTTTCAATTAAATACAGGTATATATAAAGTTAAGGGGCATCAAATTAGAGAGGTTGAAATCACTAATGAATTGATAGCATGTAATTTATCTGATATAGCAAATAAGTATAGTAAAATACCAAATAATAGCCCGGGCTATTATTTGTCTCAATCACGTAAGAGACCCGGCGCGTATTAGAGACTAGGCGGCTATTTGGAACAGGCGATTAATTCCTTCTTCACAAACACCTTCCCCAAAATCTACCTCAAAACGGGGAAAAAATCATTCTCAGATAGGCCTACTTTTAACCAGTATAACTTACAGTTTGTTTAGAGTTAGATTACAGATAGCACGGCGCCGACTTCGGGGAATTTTGAAGACGCAGAATGCATCTTCGCATGGCACAGTCGGGGTGGATAAAGGATAAATCACACACCTTTTCCTGTTAATGACTAGTTAAGCGCATGCTTTACAAAATAATCAAGAAACCACACCATTGTCTGTGCGCAGCACTGTGATTTAATTACTCTGCAAAGTTATGGTCACTTGCTATCACCCTCACCCATGCAGCCTCCACCCTTTGCGCTTCGCGATGTCTGTCAATCTGAAATTGCACGGAGGGCGCGACGTTGAAGCAACATAATTAGGGTGCGAAGTGTCAAACCAAAGGGTTTTTTCTTATGCTGAAAAATAAGTGACCTGCAGTGGCTACATACTGTCATCTTGCATCACGTTTCTCTCCAAGACGTCTCCCTATTTGGCCGATATGAGCCTATTCCCCGAGTGAGTTGGTACGGTGGCTCGACCCCGTAGAAAACTTAAAGTTCGGATGAAAGTTAGTTGAATAGGTTACTGACTTGTAGGCCTACATGTTGCCTGCCTGACGCGTGCTTCTGCCCAACTTGCACGACAGATTACTTGTTGAAAAGGCCCCTTGGATTAGATTGGCCGCGAGCAGACTGAAATGCATGTTAGAACGCTCTCACCTTTTTTGTAAAGCGTCTTCCAGATCCGAATGGGTAAGGGCAAGTGAAATGGTATAAGGTCTTTAATAAAACTCAGTGTGTGCTTTGACGCATGCATTCGGCAATTTAGGTCGTTTAACAGAAGCAGCAGTCCAACCTTGGAAACCCGCAGTCCTCAATGTCACCACACACGCTGGCTTTCGTTGGGTATACCCAAAGGGGTGGCTAAGACATCTGTCAAAAGTTACGGAGTTGCATTCCTCAAGAAATATTACGGTAGACCAAGATTATAACATTGAAATGGCATGTTTATTATCACGTAACAAAATGTTGTAAACAGTATTATAGAAATAATTTCATTCATTCATTCATTCATTCATATTGTTTCGGTAGAAAACTATGCAATGCAAAATCATTTAAACACCAGAAAACCAGAAAAGTGCTGGGCCTCAAGATTCTAGATAGAACGTTCGGACGCTTTTTTTTTTTAGACCCCGGCGAGTATTCGGAACCGGCCTTTATTTGTCACAACACACGCGTACACCCGGCCGTTAAAGGGAACTCGGCGGTTAATTGGAACTCGGCTATTATTTGGTATTTTACGGTATTTACATGAGAATACAAAGAAAGACGTTTGTTTCACTTCTTCCAAATGCCATTGAGCTTGACTGAAAATTAATGTATAGCATATATCAGCGTTTATTTTGGAAGTACATTTATTAAATTATGTCTTAAACTGTAATTTACATTTGGATCAGTTGAGTTGTTGATCAGAAGTGTTATTATGTGAGATAAAGTAAATGAAATAAAGAACATTTTTATTGGAGATAAGTACTAAAGTTGTTCTTTGGATGCAAGGCCTTTTGTCTCAGACTGGAATTTCTGTAGGGTCTTTAAAATCCACCAAGTTGTGTTTTTATGCAAATAACCATTATGAAATTTATAAAATTCTGTTGGCCCTAATAAAGTAGAGCTTCTATAGAACTCTGTATCAATTCTATAGAAATCGTTTTGTATAGACTACTATTTATATAGAATTCTGTTGAGATTCTATAGAAGCTGTTTTCTATAGAGTACAACTTCTATAGAAACTATTTTCTATAGAGTATTAGTTCTATAGCATTCTATAGAGATTGTATAGAAAGAGGGGTTTCTATAGGATTTTCTATAGAGTTTCTATAGAATTCTAAAAAACATTTTGACAAGGGATACACTAATAGTTTACTAGTTCTATATTTGTAGTCCACTCTTTAGTTTACAAAAGCATACTTCATAGCAGACCTGGGCATTTTACGGCCCGCGGGCTGTGTCCAGCCCTTTGGTTCATTCTGACCGGCCCGCGTAAGGTTAATTAGAAATTACAAAATAAACGTATTTTCTAATTTTACCTCATGCATGGACTGAATGTGCGTTGCTTTTATTTTTGAAGTTGTGTTCAACAAAAATGCAATGCACGCGACATGAACATGACATGAAATCCCACGAAACCTAATCCCGCGATAACTACTTCCGTAATTTGTCCAGACCAACCACAAACTTGTAGGTCATCCTTCAAACGGTCCAGCCAATCACATAGTGTGACGTCACCAGCAGGCGCCGGAGCCCGAGCCGATCTGTAGATCTGATACCTACACCCAATCGACGTTGTTGCGAGCAGGTCACAAGAAGACTTTCGCCCCCAAAATGTCTGCAAAAAGAAGAAAGGTAGATGCCGAATGCAGGGCTTTCAACAAAACATGGACTGCTAAATATTTATTTACTGAAGTCAGAGATGAAGCCGTGTGTTTAGTTTGCGGAGAGCAGATCGCAGTGTTCAAAGACTACAGTACAATTTGAGTCAGCATTACCAAATGAAAAACACCAAATGAGGTGATTAGACTACAAATGTGGGCATCATTATTATAATATGATGTATCTTGCTTGATATTTGGAGTAGAAAGACAATATTGTGATGTCTTTATTGTGTTTTGGGGTGAATGTGACTGAAAAAAATGGTACAAACGTTCACATTTTGTTAACCATTGTTTTGGGAAATTTGATTGAATAAATGACATTTTTTGTAAGGCAACCTCGTTTTTTCCATACTCTTACCAGTCTTAGCAGCTTGTAAAAACAATGTTATTTACTGCTTTATATAAAGAAATACAATTAATATTATGCAGAATTTAGTTCAGCCTTTTGGTCCGGCCCTCCACAAAACTTTCTGTTTCTCATGTGGCCCCATGGAAAAAATAATTGCCCACTCCTGCTTCATAGTGTACTGGAAATAGACTATGAGTTTACTTGTTTTATACATCAAGTCCATTTTTTAGTTTACTAAAGTATACTTTGTAGTATACTGGAAATATACTATTGGTTTACTCGTTACACACTTCTAGTCCACTTTTTAGTTTATAAATGTATACTTTATAGCATATTGGAAATATACTATTAGTTACTGGTTATATACATCTAGTCCACTTTTTAGTTTTGAAGTTCACTGCGATTACCCTTCTAGGTATACTATTAGTTTTGGAGCCCTAACCCTTACTTCATGCACACTACCAGTAGACAACTTAAGTGTTTTGTACCTGAAGTTACAATGAAGTTATAAAGGTAAGAATTCACAAAATAACAACAGATACTCAGGATTAAGAACATATTCATTTTCTTTAAAAATCAAAATTTAAAGCAACATTGTATTAAATGCCAAAGTATAAAACCATGGCAATGATGATTGAAATTGGCATCCAAGCTCTAAAGAAAAATAAATTAAATTTAATTATCTCACTCAGGAGAAAAAAAAAAAACCTTTTATGGAACCACAGACATAACGAAGAGTCAACAATGCTGAAGCATAACTACAGGGCGAGTACACTTAAACATAAGGCACAAATATTTTAATACTTTATTACACTTTTGTTCAGGATATCTTGGTCAAAAGTTTAAGTTTAAGCTTAATATACTTAGACTTTTCTCTATACTTTTCAGTATAAGCCAAGTATACTTATGTATGACTTTATTAAGTATATCTCTGATAAGTAAATGAAAAGTAAACTGAAAGCATACTCTCTTATTTTTAGTTTAAAAGAAGTAGACTAGAAGCACACTTGAATAAACTTCTTTTTTGTAAGGTGGATTTCAACAGGTTTGTGTTTTCAGGTGGAGTTTGGACATTGGATGAAATGCCACAAGCACATCAACTATCTGAAAAATATATATTTTTGGCTCGGATCCTATACACTGCCCGTACTTCCAAGAAATAGATGCCGTATTGAGTAAAAATCTTAATCAATCAGTGTATTGTGTGGCTGTAACACAGATATTCAGATATTCACTGAGATACTGCAAGTGATGGAAACAAAAGCAAATCAGTCATTTGTATTGGTGATGTTGTGAAGGTTAAGAAAAAATAAATCTAAAGTCAATCCTTTTTAAATGTATGTAAATCATTTGCCTCATTAAGCAATACATGAGTGAACCTTACTGAGAAAGACTATTAAGATTAAAACCTGCTTGGAATGAGCTGACTGCTGATTTTTAGAGACAACCAGGTTCCTGTAGAACCCTTTAGATCTGACTAGGGAACCATGAAATGCATCTACAGTCAGTTCCAGAACACGTATTAAATCATTAGAATCCTTTACACTGATATTAACGCATCAGGAAGACACAAAATACCGTGAGTGACGAGTGGACACCAGCAGGAACCAACAGAAACTTTTAATGGTTTCAGTAGGGAATAAAAAGTGTCTATAATTTTTTATTATGGTATACCAACCATCAGAATCGCTGAATAAAATCAACATTTTTTTCCACCCGGGTACAGGTTCCAGATCCAGGAGATCATATGAACAACCTGAGGTCAGAGGATGAGCGCCAGGCTGAAGGGAGCCGACATGATAAATATAGCTCCTGGGAACAAAGTCAGTGATATCAAACAACATTAAACACCAGGAAACTGAGAGTATATATGAAACACACACACACACACACACACTAGTCATCTCAAACATGACAGTCCAGGCATTTAGCAGACGCTCTTATCCAGAGCAATGCACAGCATACCCACAGCAGCCTGGGGAGCAGGCGGGGGTCAGGGGCCTCGCTCAAGGGCACTTCAGCCATTCCTGCTGGTCCAGGGAGTCGAACCGGTGACCTTTTGGTCCCAAAGCTGCTTCTCTAAAAATTAGGCCATGACTTTCCCAAACAATTAAATTATCGTGAAAAAGTTCAATATTTTCCACCAGTTATTTCAGAAAGTGAAAATATAATATATTCTAGACTCATTACATATAAACTAAAATGTTTCAACCATTTGTTGATTTGAATTTTGATAATTATGGCCTACAGCACAAAATAAATAAACAAACTCAAAATATGAGAGTATTTCATTTTGAGTTTGAGTAAAACAGTATAAACACTGTGCATCTCTCGGTCTGGTTCAGTTCACACAACCACAATCGTGGGGAAGACTGCTGACTCGACACAGAAGATGATCATCTTTTTTTCATTTCATTTATTTATTTGCACAAAACAAGAATAGGCAATAATCATAAAATCTACATGCAGGAGGAGGGGAGAAGCCTAAAAAAGCTTATACTAAACCCTCCTCCTTTAAACTGCTTAAGTAAATAACAGTGATATTAATCAACTAAGAACATCAATAAAACAAAATTCAAATACAATACCATACAATACATTTAAAAATAATAACCTAACAATATATGATACTAAACACTAAATTACAAACATTTTATCAAAAACTCAGAAATGGCTAGGGTAGGAGAGGAGATGTTTCTTAAGGTTCCGTTTAAACATTATTATGGAAGTAATTTTTCAGGGGAAGATCATTCCATACATTGACACATTTATATTGCGCACTCATCTGAGCCATAGAAGTTCTGAATAGGGAAATGTGTAATTGAGTGCTTTATCGAGTTTGATATTGGTGAAACTGTGAATTAATATTAAAAGTTTTCAAACATATCAGGAAAATTGTTATTAAGAAATTGAGCTGTGAAAAGAGTGAATTGAAATCTATTAATATCTAAAATATTTAAAATGTGAAGCTGTTTGAACAATGGTGAAGAGTGGGTGTACAATCTGGAACCGGTAGCGATACGTACAAATCTTTTCTGAAGTAACAATAAAGGGTGAAGTGAAGTTCTGTACGCACACCCCCAAACAATACTGCAGTAAATCAGGTAAGGGTAGACTAAACTATTGTATATAGTAATAAAGGTTCTCTGAGTAAGATTGCATCTAATTTTACCCATTATCCCAATAATTTTATATATATATATATATATATATATATATATATATATATATATATATATATATATATATATATATATTTTTTTTTTTTTTTTTTTTTTTTTTTTTTTACTAGCATAGCAATCTGGGCCTTCCAAGTTAATCCATCATCAATAATTATACCAAGGAATTTTGCCTGACTCTGTTGGGAGAGAGGAAAATTCTTTAAGTAGATTTTGGCTTTATTACTATTATAAATCTTATTTTACTACAAAAGATAAGATAATACATCTTTTTAACACTGACAGACAGCTTGTTAGCTTCAAACCAAGTAATGATCTTTTCTATTTCTTGGTTGGCCAGTCTTATTAAAGAGTAAAAATCCGAGTGTGACAGAAAAAGATTTGTATCATCGGCAAATAGAATGAAGAAAATAATCGAGGATGCTTCTGCAAGATCATTGATGTAGATAAGAAACAATAAAGGTCCCAGAATTGATCCTTGAGGAACTCCACATTTTACTATTTTGCTTGATGACATGATTTCATTAATAGCTACATACTGCTGCCTGTTAAATAAGTAACTAATAAACCACTTAAGTGCTGTATCATTTATGCCATAAGCTTTTAGTTTACTAAGTAGAATAGGGTGATTTACCGTATCAAACGCTTTAGACAAATCTAGAAAGATTCCTATGGTGTATTCTCTGTTATCAATAGCCTTTGTAATTTTATCCATTAATTGTATTAATGCCATTGAGGTAGAGTTTGTACAAAATACCATTTTCATTAAGGTGTTTCAAAAGATGACTATATATAAGTTTTTCGAGAACCTTTGAAATGCATGGCAAAACTGAAATCGGGCGGTAATTGTTAACTGAGGTAGAATCATTGCTTTTAAAAATAGGAATTACTTTTACTATTTTTGTTGCGTTGGGAACCACGCTATTTTTAAGTGACAATGTTAGGATATACGTACAGTAAGGGGAGATATAATATGGGGGAGAGATATCTTTAGGATTTTTGCACTGATTTCGTCGTGTCCAGCAGCAGAATCTTTCAGATTACGTACTACATCTTTAACTTTGGCCATGGATGGTGGTTCAAATGATGTCAGTTGACTATTAAAATGTATCTTAATATAATCAAGAGGGTCTTTTGACAAAGTGGGAATTTTGCTTTCTAGAGTGGGTCCCATATTAACAAAAAAATCATTAAATTCTTCACAAATCTTGGTTTTATCTGTGATAAATTCGGTATCATTTTGGATTTCGTGTGGGGCTGCTTTTATTCTATTGTTGCGATTTAACAAGTCATTAATTACATCCCATGTTTGCTTAACGTTACTTCTAGCTTCCTCACATTTGTTATGGTAATATTTCCTTTTCGCAGTTTTTATAGTATGATTTTATTTGTTTTTGTATTCTTTATATGCATACTGAGTCAGAGGCATTGGGTTTCTAATATACTTCATATAGAGTTTGTTTTTCTTCTTAATAGACTTAAGCAAACCACAGGTCAGCCATAGTTTCCTATGAGAATGTGAGCCAATTTTTGTAGTTTTCATTGGAAATGATTCGTCACACAAAGAACTACATTTGTTTAGAAATTTGCCGTAGGCCTTTTCTATGTCAGTCTCATCTAAAACGAGGTCCCAAGATGTACCTGATAGAGATTCAATAAATTTTAGTTTATTTGTTTCATTAATTTGACAATAAGAAAAACTTATATCATCATTTAATGGTTCCTCTATTCTAGATATCAAGAAAATCAGAAAATGGTCTGATATGTCAGTTACCATGATGCCAGACGCATAGTCACTATTTAGTGAGTTTGTATAGATATTGTCAATTAAGGAAGCAGAAGTTGGAGTTATTCTGGTAGGTTTGCATATTAGAGGGTAGAATGTGGAAGAGTAAAGGTTATCAGTGTGATCAGTGGTGGGGAGTGTGAGTTTTTAAGTAAGTCTATATTATAGTCACCTAGGATATAGCAATACTTCTTTCTTTGTTAATCTTACTCAGGCATTGTGCTAATTGATCATTAAATTCCTGAACATCTGTATTTGGTGGATGATATACACAACCAATGATGACTCCCCCCCCCCCCCCTTTTCTAAAGTTTGTACTAGTTCAATGAAAATGCACTGTGTTCCAGATTCATCCGTTTCAAATTCTAAATCATTTCTTTCTATTATGTTAAATCATTTTTTACGTATAGAGAAACCCCCCACCCCCACCTTTGAATGTCTACAGTGATGAATGTTTTTATAGCCGGGTATCTTGTAATTATTGATGATATTTTTAGTTAGCCAAGTCTCTGTTATGGCAATTACTGAGAACATATATTTCAAAGAATACAGGTATTCATCGAGCTCCTCGAAGTGACATGGAAGGCTATGGACATTTATATGAAACGTAGACAAAGAATTACATTTACTTGAATTACATATGTTCAGAAAAGAATCAACTGTAAAGTACTGAGTTTTGTTCTTATTTAGTTTATAATAATTGTTAAAAACATTTAAATCAGGATCTAGAGATGAGAAGAGTGTTTCTGTAATATTATCATTCAAGTCAAATGGGTTAAAAACCATCGATTCCCTCCAAAAGGAGAGTAAACCACAGACGGTCATTGCTGAAAAGGCTGGCTGGAAAAGGTGCACAAGCAACAGGGATGAGCGCAGTCTTGAGAGGATCATCAAAAAAAGTTGATTCAAGAACTTGGGAGAGCTTCACAAGGAGTGGGCTGAGGCTGATGCCGGTGCATCAAGAGCCACCATGCACAGACGCCTTCAGGAAAGGGGATACAACTGTCACATTCCGAATATCAAGCCCCTCCTGAACCAGAGACAGCGTCAGAAGTGTCTTACCTGGGCTAAGGAGAGAATCCCTTCTCTCCCCTGCACTCATCCCTGTTGCTTGTGCAAAATGACAATTGATTCCAGTCTTTTAAAGGATAGATGTTAATGAGGATATTTTTTCATGATGAGTTTTATGATGGGTTAAAAAAGACACTGCTCTATAGATCGTGTCTGTTCTTCATGTTTTATGATCATTAATTAGAACGGTATATATTGTCCTGTCTTTCCAGTGCTGGAGAATCTTCAGTTGAATTTCAGCTTGACGTTCTTCAGGACCCACCATCAGTCGACCGAAAGGACGAGGAGACGCCTCACAAAGCTTTGGTAGTTTGTGATGTTCCTTTATGTGCATTTACAGTAATTTTGTTCATATTTTTTAACCTGTGAATGTAAAATCCTAAGAGTCACTTCTTTTCGAGGAATGAAATGTGTTTGAATCCCTGTATGCTCAAGGTTGAAGTCATTTTTGTGAAAGTGGGCTGTGGCTGTAGATGTAACAAGAGGAAATTCCAGGTGATGGAAGTTGGAGAAAAACCTGAATAGATGTTCCAGTCTGAAGGTGAAAGTGCTTCAGATGGAGACCTGGTGAGCTCTGAGAGGGAACAGCTGGAATTGGAGAAGGAAGCAGAAGGAAACTGTTTGTTTGTTTGTTTGTTTGTTTGTTTGTTTGTTTGTTTGTTTGTTTGTTTGTTTGTTTGTTTGTTTACTTCCTTACTTACCAACAATAAGAAGAGATTATTTTACTTTAAAATATTTGCAAGACATTTTATTTTTAGAAATCACATGCACTTTCTTCATCATCATCATCATCATCATCATCTTTATAGTCCTTTATTAATCCATGCAAGCATGGGTTGGACTGTCATCTGATGCTTTTCCTCCATTTCACTTGATCTTGTGCAAGGCAGCTGAATATTCCTTTGGATCGTAGATCTTGATCAACAATTTGATGCCAGGTTTTCCGAGGGCAGCCACGACCTTTGGAACCATTCACCTCCAGGCACTGGACACGTTTCAACCAGCTACTTTCATCACATCTCGCCAAACCAACGTCATTGACAGTGTTGTACCTTGTTTTCAAGAGAGTCAGTGCTGACAAGACTCCTCAGTTCATTACAAGATTTCATCTCTCCTTCCAGGAGGAGCCACACATCCAATGTACCATGTCTGTTTCATTATGATGAAGTCTCTGAACATCCTCAGCTTTTAATGGCCATGTTTCATAAATATACATCAATATTGATTGAACACAGATTTGATAAATTTGCTGCTTGCTTTCAATGAGACAGCTCGGGAAGTCAGAAGAAGCAGTAACTCACGGAATTTTTTCCATTCACTGTGCACTCTGTTGATCACAGCAGATTCAACTCCACCGCAGGCATCCAAGGTATCACCAAGATATCAGAATGATATCAGTGACCTCCAGACTGAAGTTACCAAGTTGTACCTCTGTCACAGATTGTTCTGAATTCAAATCTCCAGAGCAACATTTGCAGCAGAAGCCAACAACCTTTGATAATGAACCTTTAATGAACCCAATGACTGCAGTAAGAGCAGAAGATGGAATTGCTGCCCACACCTTTGCAGCAGACACCACGGGGTACTTGACAGTTTTATTGGTAGTGCCCTGGTGGTACTGAGAAATCATTACCTAAGTTTTGCTAATGTTCACTTGTAGACCTTTACTTTCTATACCATCCTTCCAGGTGACAAATAGGCCATCAAGTTCTTCTAGGCTCTCAGCAATCATGATGAGATCATCTGCAAATAGCAGATGATCAAATCAACACAATCAACAGTGTTGCAAATTAGTTTGAGTTTGAAATATCAGTTACAACATCATCCCTTTGTGTTGACTGTTTGTCACATTTGAAAGATAAAAGATGACAAACTTGAAGTATTTAAGTTTTAAGGAACTCAGGTCCTGCCAGATGTTTTCTGTTCTGAAAGTTTACTGAGTGTGTACTTTACTGTATCTTTTCCTGAAAGAACTTGAACTGTTATTGTTTCTTTTGGCTGCTGCCCAGTAGAACCTCAAAAATATGACAGAAGTTTTGTCTTCATAACTTGTTGAATGTTTTTTTTTTCTTTTGGTTTTCTTGAAGGAACTTCAACTGTCATTGTTTTTATGGCAGCTGGTCAATAAAAGACTCTAAAGCCTTCCAGATGTTTTCTGCCTCGATGACTTCATTGATGTTGAGTTTGAATGGCATCATTACTGCTCTGAGTCTGTGGCTGCTCAAATTCTTCATGACTCTCTGAATGGAGTGGGGGTGTTGATGAACTCCAGATTGAAGCTGGAACCATGCATCTTATGTTGTTTGTCCTCGACTCATTTCTTTCATCAGAGTTCACCACCTGCCCTAAAGTCGTCCAAATGCATGTTCCATGTGTATACATGTCCCGACTTAGGTGCTCACTGAACCTGACTCGTGAACCTTGCTGTGGCCTTTAGAAAAGCCTTCATCACACTCTTAGTGAGACTGTAAGCTGAGTTAGCCACAGTCACAACAGGAATCTCCACACCATTCCACACACCTTCCATGTAATTTCAAAGAAGAAAGATCCATTCTCCAACTTCTGAGAGAGGCTGGAACACTCAAACATTAATGGCATTTAGCAGACGCTCTTATCCAGAGCCTGAGGAGCAGCCTGGGGAGCAATTGGGGGTTAGGTGCCTTGCTCAAGGGCACTCCAGCCATTCCTGCTGGTCCAGGGAATTACTTTTGGTCCCAAAGCTGCTCCTCTAACCAATAGACCATGGCTTCTTCAATGTAACATGTTCCAGGCCACCCTTCATCAGAGTCCTTGGAATAACATGTTGTATCACACTTTGTGGTTGTAGTAATCAGTGTGGAGCTCTGATGGTACAATGATATAGATGTGTGTGCTGTCCAGGGCGCTCTCACACATTGGAAATCTGGATTTCTTCTCAAAACTGTCGATGATGGCTTGCATCTCTGGTACATTTTTTTGGTCGAATCGCATATTTCCTTTTGAGTTGACAAAGTGCTTTTCACACTTCCCAAAAGAAGTTGCATGCAGTGACTCCTACACCAAATAAATTCCATATTGTTTGCAAGGGGAGACATCATTAAAGAGCTTATGAAACACTGTTTGTGGCGTCCTAGTATTGAGGCACCAGCCATCATCATTCAAAAGGCTTTTTTCTGGAGGTTGTGGTTGGTGGTGCAGGGTGCGAAGCATCAACTCCAAGCTCAAAATAACAATCTAATAATTAGAATATGAAATATTGCCTATCAACTATAAAATATTAAATAGCCATTATTTATATATGGCGACACTCACTGGCCACTTTATTAGGTACCTTGTATCTAAACTGATTATTCATTTTATCAGTTGCCTTCCACATAAAGGTGCACTTTATAGTTCTACAATTAGAGCTTGCAGTCCATCTGTTTCTCTCCTTAACCCATTCATCAGTAGTCAGGACCACCACAGGGCAGGTGACATGCTTATTACACACATGCCAGAACTGTCATGCCTTTGAGGAGTCCTTTAGATTGTCTTCTGGGGTTGAGTGCTGGATGTCGTACAACTCCTAAGGTTTGCCACAGACTTGACCGACCTGAAGTATCTGTGCCATGCAGGATAAAAGTAAATGCTGGAAGCTTCTTCGTGCACAACATAAAAAGGGTTTGATTGACACTCATGGGATTGACCAACACACAGTACAATGGGAAAATGCGAGGAGCTCAGTGCAGACCTGAGAAAGAGGATCACAGATTTACACACTCAGGAATGTCTGTTGATACTGTTTCCTAACAACTGCAGATTCTGAAGTTCATCAGTTCAAACAATTGTACATAAATACAAGTTATTGGGTGGTGAAGCCACTTTGCTGGATGAAGATCCAAACTGTCCCCCTCAGTGGAGAGGAAATTGGTTCAGATGGTCAGGAACAACCCAGGAACCACCAAGGCACAGGCCTGCCATGAACTGGAAGCTGCTGGAACACCAGTGTCACTGTTTACAGTCAGATTAGTTTTACATTCCCATGGATTGAAAGGCTGCTGCCCAAGAAAGAAGCTCCTGCTCCAAAATCCACACCTTCAAGGTCAACTAAAGTTTATAGCTGATCACATGGACAAAGAAAAAGCCTTCTGGAGGAAAGTTTTATGGTCAGATGAGACAAAGATTGAGTTGTTTGTCCACAATGACCAGAGGTAGAGAGGAACACTGTACCAACTGTAACGCACAGGGGTGGTAGCATCACGTTCTGGGGCTGTTTCACTGCCAGTGGAACTGATGCATTGAACAAAGTACATGAAATCATGAAGAACCTCAGAATTCTTCAGCATAACCTCAAACCATCAGAAACTTGGACACAGCTGTGTGTTCCAACAGGACAATGACCTCAAACACACATCAGAGCTGGTTGTGGAAGATAAAGCAGGAGAACATTCAGCTTAAACAAGTCCTGACATCAAAACTATCAAAAATATTTGGACTGTATTTAAAAATCAGGTCTGTTCCAGAAAACCAACACATTTAATTAAACTCTACCAATTCTGCCAAGAAGAGAGGACAAATATCTGACCAGAACTCTGACAGAAGCTCGTTGATGGTGAACAAAAGCATCTGGTGAAGAGAAACTCGTTCAGGGACATTTCACCAAATATTAGGTGGCTGTCTGTATAATTTTGTGTTGATTTCAGGAAACCCAAAATAAATTAAAACTTGTGTGAAACTTATTATTATTAAAACTTATTAAAGGTGTGTGTGGTGATCATTCTGCTACCAAAAAAGATCAGACTGAAAGAATAAAATTACATCACATTCATGTCCCGGAAACAAAAGTCTTATTTTCTGGATAAGTGAAATTTACACGTTCATTCATGTCTCTAATGATGATATTACAGTGAGTTAGTAAAGTGCTTATTGTTGGATATTCATTTTATTTCATAGTTAAAATTGCAAAAATAATTTGTGAACAATAAATAAATTATATTTTGTAAAAGTATTTCTATTGTCAGCATCTTCACAGTGAAATAAACACTTTAAATCCAACAAAAATGCTATTTTGGGTTTTATGAGGTATGCAAATCGATGCGCATATTTAATGAGATGTCTCATAATGGAAAAATATTGTGGAGAAAGTTCCAATATAAAAAGTGTTTGTAAACTGGTTCTTGTTGTAAAACGTTCCTCGTCTTAAAGGACTCGTGATCACGGTGGAGTTTAATCAGAAAATGCAGTTTGAGAAAGACAATTATTCAATATAAATGTTGACAAGATAATGAGATGAAACAGCATGTGAACTGAGCGACAGATCCCATTAGCCGAGTGTGTGTGTGGACGCTGTTGTTCTTTCTGCTGTCATATCTGACAAGTCATCGTGTAATTATTCATCTCCTCTGTGCACTAAAGCTCTGATAATCGCACACTTTTACTGCAGCGCTGTGGCTGAAATGAAATTACCGGCGTGTTTTTAGCGGCGATGTTTACGGTGTGTCTGTGGTTTGGTGCATTCAGAGGCACAGAGAAAAGCAGCAGATGATGTGTTTCTGTCAGTAAAGTGCATTAAGGCTAAAGCAGCTTCGGTAAACTCATCCGCCCGCCTGCACTAAGTGCATTTCACAATCATAAGCTGAATATTGTGTGTCCCAGAAGAGATTGCTCCCAGAACTGTTCCATCACAGCAGGATTAGCAGAGCGTTGTGTTTTCTGGAAGAGGTGGCACACAACCTGAGATAAAACACACTGCGGGAGAAGGTCAACTTCTGGTGTCTCACTATTTAACTCAGGGCTCTGATCCCTTTGGGTTCTGAAACGTGTCCATTCCACAGCTCTTCTGAATTCTGATTGGTTGAATATTCCTCAATATTTCACACACATACGAGTGTCTCTCATCTCATTATCTGTAGCCGCTTTATCCTGTTCTACAGGGTCGCAGGCGAGCTGGATCCTATCCCAGCTGACTACGGGCGAAAGGCGGGGTTCACCCTGGACAAGTCGCCAGGTCATCACAGGGCTGACACATAGACACAGACAACCATTCACACTCACATTCACACCTACGCTCAATTTAGAGTCACCAGTTAACCTAACCTGCATGTCTTTGGACTGTGGGAGAAACCGGAGCACCCGGAGGAAACCCGCGCGGACACGGGGAGAACATGCAAACTCCACACAGAAAGGCCCTCGCCGGCCCCGGGGCTCGAACCCAGGACCTTCTTGCTGTGAGGCGACAGCGCTAACCACTACACCACCGTGCCGCCCCACATGAGTGTTTACTGGGAAATACGCCACTCGTTCTTCGTCTGAGCTCCATCCGGGACGTGGAGAACCAAAACTGGGACATAAATCTCTATCTGTTACTTGTAAGGAAATCAATGAATTGTTGTGATAAATTTGGGGACTTTTTGTTTGTGAATGTGTTGAAATAATAAAAAGAAAATCACAAGTTGGCTTGAAGATATGAAGTTTATCTCCTCGTGTTGAAAAACTCACATTTTTCATACAAAATACATCATGGACCTGAGGGACATATTTAAATAATATTGTCTGGCTTTTTTCATGGTCTATCAGATATATTCCATTCAGTGAGCATGATACTGAACGAGTAACAAGTATGAGAGACCACGAAAAAAGCCAGACATTATTATTATTATTATTATTATTATTATTATTATACACTCTCTTCATATCAGCATTCTTGAAGGCCAACGTGAGCTTACCCACGACTCAGTGCTGTTAGCACAGCAGTGCAGTTACCTTCCAGCTGGTGTAGTGCTAGCGAAGGCCAATGCTAGTGCAGTCAAGCCGATTATTATTATTATTATTATTATTATTATTATTATTATTATTATTTTCCCTGTGTAATTTACTTTGTTACTTTTAAAATCAACATTGACAGCTCCACACAATGGAGTGATGTGGCAGCTAAAATTCTTTCAAAATCTTCTGCATTTAATGAAGCAAACCTGGCGGCCATGTTTGTTTACAAATTGTCCCAGTCTCTCACGAGCGCGGAAGTTTTATGCCTCTGATGTGTGACATCATGTCGTCTTGACAACTGTGCAATATCATAAACCATATTCAATGCTCATTCTCCACTGGGTAGAGTGACGTAATACACGTAGGATAAGCGATACGCTAACAATATTGCACGCTATTGAACCAAATGAATGAAACCCGCTAGAAGGGAATAGAACACGTTTTTATTCCATGGAAAAAGTGTCCTGTATGGATAATCATTCCTGATATTTCACTCCAATGACGTCACACCCAGTGTTTTCCCGCTGACTAGACACACGTTGTCAAAATGGCAATCCGGTTCATAATTAAAATTCCTTTGATTAAGTTGTGTTTATTGTGGATGTGTCCATATAATATAAAGAACATCACACAGTGGGGTGAA
Organism: Neoarius graeffei; assembly: GCF_027579695.1. NCBI lineage: Eukaryota > Metazoa > Chordata > Actinopteri > Siluriformes > Ariidae > Neoarius > Neoarius graeffei. Next base: position 1,258,407 of record NC_083582.1, on the reverse strand, counting down.
GAGATGAAGTTTATCTTCTCATCTTGAAAATATTTCACTCACTTGTGAATATTTTCACCACTTGAAGATAAACTTCGTATCTTCACGCGACTGTGTGATATCCTCTACATATTAAATTATTCTATTAAAAATTAGCTCTTTAAACCTATTTGTACTGTTACTTTCTAGAAATGAACACTTGAAGTAAAATGTCAGTAGAACAGGAAAATCTCAAGCATGAAATGAATAGAAAATATTCAGAAATGGGCTTAATAATCTTTTATTTGCTTAAAAACTATTTAATAAAGAGGAGTACGAGTTAAATTTGCTGATATTTTACTTGCTCTTGTGTGATTATTTACGGTGTGTAACTGTGTTGTACTGTTAAAGTCACCTCATTATCCTGCATTACATCACAAAATCACAGAAAAAAAAGAAAAAACGACAAGAGAATTGACTTCTGGTGTTGAAGGTTGGGGAATTAAGGGCAAGGAAGTGATGCGACTTCCTGTTGAACGTGTGATGTGTGAAGGGTTCCAGGTCTTCCAGCAGAGTGGAATGAAAACAAAATGTACGTTTTTCATAAACATCATGGATGACTGGTGGGAAAACGTCATTAATGTAGAAATAATCTGATTTTTAAATTATTTTAATGAAAATAATCGAAGGGGAAGTGTCATATGTTACAGTGCTTTAGACGTTGTTGGTTTTATTAGGGCGGCACGGTGGTGTAGTGGTTAGCGCTGTTGCCTCACAGCAAGAAGGTCCTGGGTTCGAGCCCCGGGGCCGGCGAGGGCCTTTCTGTGTGGAGTTTGCATGTTCTCCCCGTGTCCGCGTGGGTTTCCTCCGGGTGCTCCGGTTTCCCCCACAGTCCAAAGACATGCAGGTTAGGTTAACTGGTGACTCTAAATTGAGCGTAGGTGTGAATGTGAGTGTGAATGGTTGTCTGTGTCTATGTGTCAGCCCTGTGATGACCTGGCGACTTGTCCAGGGTGAACCCCGCCTTTCGCCCGTAGTCAGCTGGGATAGGCTCCAGCTCGCCTGCGACCCTGTAGAACAGGATAAAGCGGCTACAGATAATGAGATGAGATGAGATGGTTTTATTTGTGAAGGAAATGTCTTTCACCTTTCACAGGTTCCACAGGAAGTTGCATCATCTGAATTTCCTGAAGGTCACAAGAAAAAGAAAAGTACATTCTCGTTCTGTTGTTTTTTCCTTTATTTTCTATATTTGTGATAAGGAATGTAATCTTATAGTTTAAATGGTTTCTGATGAGGTCATTTTGAAAGTATAAACCTGTTACACAAATTATAGACTGAAAATAAATTATTCATAAAAATGGCATTAGAAAGACGCGGATGCATGTTAAGGTCATTCTGTGCATTTGATAAGGTCAATCAAACAAACAAACAAACAAACAAACAAACAAACTCAGATTCAAAGTGCAGCAAAGAAACATTATAAAATAAGATTATTGTGTTTTTTTAATGTTCTGTTTCATTAAATTGACGGTTTTTCTGTGAGTAAATGATTCCAGAAGGTTGTTGTTTCTAATAATGTTGCAGTCGAATGGAGAAAGTAAAAATATTGATTATTTAGAATTAGCTGCACATTTTATTGTGGAATTTCCTTCAACAAACAACCATAACATTAATATTTAATACAAAATGATAGATTTGTGTGTGTGTGTGTGTGTGTGTGTGTGTGTGTGTGTGTGTGTGTGTGTGTGTGAGAGTGTGTGTGTGTGTGTGTGTGTGTGTGTGTGTGTGTGTGTGTGTGTGTGTAGCTGTTGTTGTTGTTGTTGTCAGTAAGCAGTATTTCTTCCTCCTGGGTTCATGAGCGTGAACCTTTTCTGTCCTTGTGCTCTTTACTCTTCAACATTTTCTTTAGCTTTATAAATTTCTTGATGAATCTTTTCTTTATTCTTCTCTCGTTTCTTCGCACTCTTTCGCTGTGTGTCACTGATACGATCGATAATGAGAGCGTTGGAGATGGAGAAGAAACTTTCACGTTATTTTATTATTTATCTTTATTCTGCAGCACTAAACATGAATAATCTATTTGACAAACAATCCATGACCTTAAATAATCAAACACAGTGAGAATATTCAGTGAAACGTCTCCTGCAGGCCTGGAGGAGCTTCTCGAGCTCGCTGAGGTGCAGCAGGTGGGAAGGAGAACAGGTCGGAAGGTTCAGGAAGAAAAAAATGAATAAACCCACAGTCACGTCGACTTCACTGACGTTTCAACACCACGGCGTGATCTGGATCTGGATGTGGATCGTAAATCCCTGCGTTCACACTCACAGGGTGCTGATGTCACTGGGGGTGTGGCTTGTCCATTGTGGGTTTTTTATATTTTGTGCTAATTTGCATAAAATCGAGAAAACTCACACGTCGCTGAAATAGCGGCTCTGTGTCATGATGCAGGTGCGTCAAAGAACAATGACCCCCTGCCGCTGTGTTGTTCACTTCTGTGAACGGAACATAGATTTTTCAATCACCATTAAACCAAAACTCTGTTCCTCAGAGACCAACCAGCAGACTCCTACAGAACCTTCAACCCCCGTTTAAAGATCTCTGTGGAACCGGTTTATCTCCTGTCAGGACATGAGGATTTACCCTCCTCACCAACACACATGAGAAAGCTTGAAGAATTTCTTCATCACACTTTAGATCACATCTAAAAACCATGCATTCTTATCTAGAGCTGGTTGCTATGACAACAAAGCATCAAGATCATGATAAATTATGTCACAATGTACCTTTATGAGATGAATAAGTATCAACTCCAGTGTTACAATGATAACTATACACTTAGAAAAAGTGTTCCTTACAGGTTCCTCATGGGTTCCTCACAGGTTCCTCATGGGTTCCTCACAGGTTCCTCATGGATTCCTTGTGGGTTCCTCACAGGTTCCTAGTGGGTTCCTCATGGTTTCCTTGTGGGTTCCTCACAGGTTCCTCATGGCTTGCTCATAGATTCTTTGAGTAGTTAAGGTATTTTGGATAGAATAGAGAAACTCTCAGTTCAGATGTTACTTGAATCATGGATTTATTGAAAATGAACAATCTCCTGTTGCTTTGTTATTTGTTCATGTTAACAGAGAGCAAGTCATTTGATGAACCATCATCCACTACTGAGGCATTGCAATGATACGACTAACTGTGATTAATTTATTTGATTTCCTCACAGTGAGATGTTGGTCATTCATGTAGCTGTGCTGAAGAAGCAGAAGAATACATGCAACGCTGCAGACCATCTTTTTAATCAACGATCTCATTATCATTTAAAATGCTGATTTTAAAAGGTTTCAGTCTGAGACACGAGTGCAGTCTTTCAGAAATGGACAAAGGAATGAACGATCTGGAGAAAAGCCTCGTGGGTTCAGGAGGATGGAGGAGTTTTATTGGGATACATTTATGAACTGAGATGTCAAGTTTAGAACTGATATATTTTTGTAAAGGCAGCACGGTGGTGTAGTGGTTAGCGCTGTCGCCTCACAGCAAGAAGGTCTGGGTTCGAGCCCCGTGGCCGGCGAGGGCCTTTCTGTGTGGAGTTTGCATGTTCTCCCCGTGTCCGCGTGGGTTTCCTCCGGGTGCTCCGGTTTCCCCCACAGTCCAAAGACATGCAGGTTAGGTTAACTGGTGACTCTAAATTGAGCGTAGGTGTGAATGTGAGTGTGAATGGTTGTCTGTGTCTATGTGTCAGCCCTGTGATGACCTGGCGACTTGTCCAGGGTGAACCCCGCCTTTCGCCCGTAGTCAGCTGGGATAGGATCCAGCTCGCCTGCGACCCTGTAGGACAGGATAAAGCGGCTACAGATAATGAGATGAGATGAGAGATTTTTGTAAAGCTGTTTTGTGAAAATGTTATTAAAAGAAATAAAACTGAAATGAAGCGCTTCCTGCTCCTCACGTCTCCACTTCAGGTTTGTGTCACTGCTTCTACACCAGGGCAGCTCCAGGGCCGATTCGGAGCCGGTGCCTCATCCCGAACTGGTTCTTTACATTTTCACAGCTGAGGAACCGGCTCTCAGCCTGATGAATGGGTTCCAGAGCTGCACCAAGACTTTGCTAGTCTAGAACCAAGAACTGCTTACCTCAGGGGATGGGGGTGGGCTTATCACCAACAAGACCAATGAAAACTTTGTGAGCACCATTTTTTTTTTTAAACCGGAGTGAATGTAGAGTTTAGTCTGACTAATCCAAAGAGGAGGAAGAAAAAGCTGCTCCGGAACAAACAAAAACACGTCACAAATAAAGGTGAACTGAATTGAATTGTCTGTCGTTGTTGTTGTTCTCGACTTGAGCTGTGCCAAGGCAGGCGATCATCTGGGGGGCAGAAGAAAGACTTCAAGGACAATCCCAGAGTGTCCCTCAAAACCCGAGAAATTGATCTGAACTCCTGGGAGTCCGTGCTCAGGATCGTCCAGCGTGGTGAGTGAAGCTCAGCAGCGGTGCGTGTGCAGCAGAGATGAAACGCATTGCTGAGGCCCAGAAGAAACGAACTGCACGGAAAGCTCAAACTATCGCCACCGCCACGAGAGCACCTACCCACGCATGCCCGACGTGTGGGCGTACCCTCAAAGCCCGGATTGACCTCATCAGTCACCTCCGGACCCACAACCACCACCCACCAACCTGAAGTCATGGTCATCTTCGACCCCGAAGGACGAACATCATCACCACTTGACACTAGCAGTGCTAGCATGCCAGGCTAACAGTGTTAGCGGTGCTGGTTAGTAGGTCTAGCGGAAAAAAAATTAAAACCAAACCGGTTCTTAAACGGTTTGCAAGTAGATCCAGCTCCGAATCAGAACTAGCACCAGCCCAGAATGAGCAGCTGGTTTGCGCTGGGAGAACGGAGGTATGTAAAGTCCAAAATTCCCTCCTTCGCTCCTGTTATTGAATGGTTTACAGCAGGGGTGTCAAACCTGATCCATAAAGGGCCGTGTGGCTGCAGGTTTTCATTCCAGCCATGCAGCAGCACACCTGACTTGGCTTATTCAATCAACTGAACTGTCTTCACACAGTCAAATACTTGCAGC